>NC_072845.1:0-614376 GCF_013085055.1 Fusarium oxysporum Fo47
TTACTCTAACCTTTATAGTAATAGCTTCCCCTAATCTTATCCCTTATTTATTATTGCATTTACTTCCTTTATTATTAGCTTTTTATACCCTATAACCTACTTACCTTATATTATTCTCTACCCTCTATGCCCTCCCCCTAACCTAACCCCCTTATTATTACACTATTTACTTTACCTAACCCTTATCGTAATCCCTTCCCCTAACCTTTATTTTATATTAACCACTTACCTTAACCTTTATATTAATTACTCCCTCTAACCCTCCTTATCTCTTACCCTCTCCCTCTCTTGCTCCCTTACCATTTATATCCCTTATCTCCTAACCCTTAGCATTATACACATACCTGCCGTTAGCAGATACACGGGGTTCACGTCCCTAACCGCCCCTCCCTATCCCTAACCCTCTCACCCTCCTGCTCTCTTATCCCCTTACCCCTCTTACCCTATACCCCCCTACCTCCTCTTTATCTCTCTCTACCCTATATCTCTTTATTACTCTCTCTATCTCTTCACCTCTCTTATACTAATATATCCTTATTATAATCCCTATAGCTACCCTATAGCTACTCCTTATCCTTATATATCTGCCAAACGACTGCTTCCCATAACGCGTGTGCATTTGTCCCCTTCATCCCGTGAAACCGCCTTTCAACCCCTAGCCAGCGATAAAATCCCTCCCTATCCTTTATATCAATCCCGAATGCAGCCCTTGCTATATCTCCGATCCGCCAGCTCCTCAACCCCATCAACACCACCGGCAGCAGCTTATCCTTATACACACACTTACCCTCTTCATCCCGGGTTTCCTCACACCAGTCTAACGGCAGCTTGCATATAAAGCAGCATGATAGCTCTTTAAACCTGATCTCCCTGCGCGCCGCATCATACCCTTCCTCTCCTACTACCTTGCACCACTGCCCGGCCTTCTCATGCCGCGGCTCATCTGGGACCTCCCCTACCTCTAGTCCCTTCTGATGACGTCGGACGTGACATACCGGACACTCCTCTGCAACATCGTCTAGCCATCGGAAAAGCATTCTGATCCGCATACCCTCTTCCTTGCCAAATGCCTTCCAAATCCTCCCGCCTTTTCTCGTGTCATAACCCTCACCCTCACCCTCACCCTCACCCTCACCCTCACTCTCTGCCTCACTCTCTCCTTCAATCACCTCCTCGGCCCTGCCCGCACCCTCATCACTGTTATTATCCTGCTGAAGCAGCTCACATCGATCACAAAGTGCAGCCCCATCCACATCCTTACACGTTTCGCCGGCTGCTCCGTCCATAAACGCCGAAACCACAGCCCTTCGACATCCCGGCGTCGATATGAATGCCTCCATCTGTGCCTGATTGATATCATCTACAAAGCTTCGATGCTGATCCTCTCGTTGCCGCCGTCCGTCGTGTACGATGATTGACCGGACCACCTCGCCTGCCCGCCGCCCTCCTCGCCCAGTCTGCTGCACAAAATCAACGAGCCCATACGGCTTCTCCATATGAACCACGGCCACAATCCCCTCGATATCAATACCTGTCCCTAACCCTGTTGTTGCTGCAATCCAACGGCTTGTGTGTCTGCCCTCTATCCATGCCGTTCGTGCCTCGTGACGGTCCTTTTCGCTCATGCCGCTGTGATGAAACCCGCAGCCGATCTCTTCAGCTATCGCTTCACACTGACTCTTTGACCGGCAGTATATGACCCCCTTCTGACAACCCGTCATATCTCTGTCTAGCTGTTTGATCACCTCGACCGTGCGATCCTCAACAGCATCACGCCCGGGCTTGACCTGCTGAACTTCATAGCGGCAGTTCGGCTTGACCGTCCGATCCCGCACCATGACCGCTGACTTCGCTAGCATCTCACCACGGAACCAGTCCTCCAGCACGACGGGTAGCGTTGCTGTGAGCAGTACTAACGGGCAGCCAAACCGACGTAGCCCAATTAGCTCGCCAAGCTTAGCCCGGTAGCCGATATCCATGATCACAGTATGACATTCATCCACGAATATCCGCTGCAGCAGCCCTGTACACGACAGCCCGTCAACGTACCCGGAAAACTCGGCGCTTGACACGATATCGGCACTGACAACGATCAAGCGTGCCGCCCGCGGCATGCCCTCTCGTCCCGAATTCATCGATGACCTATATCGGATGCAGTCGACCCCCATATCTGTTGCTCTTGCCACCAAGTCATCCATCAGTGCAACAAACGGCACGACCACGATGCTCGTGCCTGTATCCTGCATCACGGCCGGCAGCATGAATAATATGCTCTTGCCGGCCCCGGTCGGTAGCACATTGATCGCCGTCTGATCTGCTTTGAGTGCCATGATCGATCGCATGCACTCAGCCTGCTTGTCGGATCGCCAAGTCGTCTTCGGTCCAAGCAGCCTTCGCAGCCCATCCGCCATCTCGTCCTCTAGCTTCTTCCTCTTCTGAGCCGCCTCTCCCTCCTTATTCGTCTTTCTCCGCTTGCGGCTAGTTGCTCGGTTTGAACTATCAGCCTTTTGCTGCTGCTGCTGCCCCGTCACTTGACTATCCCGCTTACGCTTCACCGCCGTCTTCTCTTTATCCCCCTCTCCCTCTGCACCGCTTCCCTCCAAATACTGATGCCACAGCCTGCTGATCTCCTTGAATGTCGCGATCATCTCCGGTTGCAGCTTACCCGGGAAGCCGATATGTACGGCATAGTGCTGCCTCGCAATCCGTGTTCCGTGCGTCGACTGCAAATCCCACACGATATTCCAGCTTCCTCCACAGTCAACCGGCTCACCTGTGATCGGATCGATCTCGACGTTATCATCCTCATCTTCATCATCCATCTTACCTTCTAGCTGCTTCATCACAAGCCCTCGAATCTTCCGTCCCATCTCGATCGCGATCGCTCGATATCGTCCCACCCCGAGTCTGACCCCCGTCCCGGCCTGCATAACGCGAGCAAGCTTCCTGCTAAGCCGGTCGGTTTCCCATACCGACGAGTTGCCATCCCTCCACATATACTCTAGCTGCTCTCCACGCGGCTCGGTAAGCTGACATTCCCGCCGTAGCACCCTCTCAGTCGGAATTAGCCATGCGATATATGCCACAATCATCCGCCCGATCCGGTCGGGGACGAACCGTGCGACCTTCCGGCCGTTGTCACGGATTGCCTTCATCTTATCTCGATCGGTCACGATCATGACCTGACCATCTAATATGAATATATTCCGGATCAGCTGCCACGAATCGCAGTGCCGCAGTGTTGTGACTTCCGGTCCCCTTCCCGGAAGCCCACCCCACGTATGTACGAGCACGAGCAGCGTCTCTCGCAGCAGCCGCAAGTCTCGAAGCCACCTCTTAACACGCTGTCGCTTCCATCGAACCCTTGCAGCATCCCATATCGATGCTTCCATCAGCCGCATCACCTTTGCCGGCCCGGGCTCGAGCCAGTTGTTCTTCGGGTTGCTTGCGAATGACTGACCTGCCCCGAGCCGTACCATATTATCGATGATCCGCCCCATATCGATCTTCTTACTGACCGACTGCCACACCCCCCCGAACAGCTTATCCAGTAGCTTCTCTGCCTCGGTCACCTCATCGCGCAGTGTGCGGGTGAAATCCTCGACGCTGATATGCTCGCCCATGTGAAATAAGCCCTCTCCGTCCTCGGACCATCGTATCGACGGCTGCCCCCCCATCTTCTGCCGATACCCTTTCCCGTATGCCATCCATCCGATGATCGTGCTCATGACAGTGTGAGTGCCCATACACATCCACGATGTATGCTGCTCTTGAAATGCAAGTACGGCCTCGACCCCGACCTCGTCCCGATCTAGCGGCTGATTCTCAAATGCAGCCTCCAAAAAGAACAGCCGGGCCCACCATACTATAGCAGCTAGCAGACCAGTATATAAATGCGGCTCTATATAGCCCATCGGGCGTGGTTTGATACCAAGTGCCGCACAGAAGCACAGTAGCGAATTCGTATATGTGTTTCCGCCAACGTGAGTTTTGATCGAAGCCACGATAAACCGGAAGACGGCTCGGTCTAGTGCATCCTGCAGCGGGCTAGTCATACCTTCATCCCCTTGCTCGCCTTCGTCACTATCATCATCGTCTTGATATTCGTCTCCGTCTCCGTCTCCGTCTCCGTCTCCGTCTCCGTCTCCGTCTCCGTCTCCGTCTCCGTCTCCGTCTCCGTCCCCGTCTTCGTCTTCGTCTTTATCTTTAGCTTGTCTCTCTCTGCCGCTGAAGAATCCGCTGTCATGACTGCTTGGAACCCTATCACTCTCGAGCTCTTCAGCGACATCATGCAATAAGCTCCACTGCTCATCCGTAAAGCGAACGGCCCAGCATTTAAACGCTTCCTTCCGCCCGATACGGTATGCCTTCCAGCAGAAGCTTAAGTAACGGTGACCGACAGACTTATACTGGCTCATCGATTCTTCCTTGCCTTTACGGCCAAACGGCACGCCGCTTGGGGTCATTGATGTGATGCTGCCGAGCCACTGCAACGTCTCGGTCGGCACGCTATCGAGCCGCCAGCAGCAACGGTCCACCTCACGATCAAAGCTCTGTCCGAGCCGGCTGAGCAATAGTCGCTCACGAGCTGCTTCCTCATCTTCCTGATTCTGAGCCCACCTGCCTGTTGCTGCCCTCGCCCGTAGCCACTGGGCTGCATCGTGAATACTGATCAAGTCCCGGGAGCCAAAGTGTCGTACCCAGCCTAGCCTCTTGACCCACGGCGAATCACGGTCGATATCTTCCTCCAAGTCACCCTTCCGTAGTCGTACGGCGTCTTCTTCCTTTAGTCGAGCCAGACTTGCAGCAATGACCTTGTCTATAGCACTCTGATTTCCAGCATCAGCTTTGTTAGCCACTTCTAACGGGCCATTCCTATCGCTATCATCTCGAACGATCCAGTAGCGCGCATGCCTTCCTCCCATCCACGTCTGTAGCCGCACCTTAGTCCACGGTTCCTCTGCTGTATTATGCCCTGCCTCTCTCCAATGACGGACAATATTATCGTATGCAATAGTAAGATATCGGCATATACAACAGCTATACCCACCTGAAATAACGAGCTCTTCGATTGCTGGGCCGTTATCTTCTGGTACTGCAATACGCTTCGGGTCAGCTAGTTTTAGTTCACCATAGTAGTCTATGATATCCTTGAGCACTTGTCCCTTGAGCTGATGCTGCCGTCGAAAATGTGACTCAATGCTGCTGCCGGGCCGAACGGCTGCTTGACATAGCCGGCAGATGAGTATTTGATAATCCTGATTGAGCTGTACGATGTCCTCCATTGTTGTTTGATATCGCCTCTTTAATCTTGATTATAGAAAGTAAAGAGAAAGTAAAGAGAGAAGCAGTCTTGTTGTTTTTCTCTATCAATTATAGTCCCCTTTCCTCTGCATTATGCTAACCCCAAGCTCGTACTAGCTAACCCCAAGTGTGGGGTTGGGGTTATTTTAAGCCAATCAGCAACTCGGCCCAAGCCCAACCGATTCAAGTCCAAAATCTAAGCGAGATAACACAATTTATTAGACGATTACTGTTCAATCGTCTCTTAATAGTACCTAAAAGCATTCTGATCCTGTGCGCCGCAACACCAAATCCTTCTCTCTAACCCTATCTCTTGTGCTGCCACACCCCTGCCGGGAGCTAAATATACGGGTTCACCCACCCACCTAAAGAAACCTTTCTTTTAACCCTAATCCTAACCCTAACCCAGCCCTAACCCAGCCCTACGCGCTGCACCTGCCGTGCGCCCCGCCTCCGGCGGATAGCATTACCTTCCTTCCTATTATACCCTTCTATTAACCCCTAAGTCCCTAAGCCCCTACTTAAACCGCTATCGCGCTTGCACCTGCCGTGAGCTGCGCCTTCGGCGCCTACTATTACCTTCCTTCCTACCTTACCCTCTTATCTCCTAACCCTTATATTAATTACTCACCCTAACCCTCATATTAATTACTCACCCTAACCCTCATATTAATTACTCACCCTAACCCTCATATTAGTTACTCACCCTAACCCTATCTCTTAATTATAGTAATATTTACTTCCCCTACTCTCTGCCCTTTTTACCTACTAACCTCCTTACTCTATATTACCCTTACCTCTCTATACCCTCTGACTTACTTGCCTTATACTATCCTTTACTCTCTGTCTTACCCTCTGACCTATCTGCCCTTACCTTAACCTCTTAATCTCTCTAATCCCTTTCCCCTCACTTTAATTTCCTTACCCTTTAATCCCCTTACTCTTACTCTAACCTTTATAGTAATAGCTTCCCCTAATCTTATCCCTTATTTATTATTGCATTTACTTCCTTTATTATTAGCTTTTTATACCCTATAACCTACTTACCTTATATTATTCTCTACCCTCTATGCCCTCCCCCTAACCTAACCCCCTTATTATTACACTATTTACTTTACCTAACCCTTATCGTAATCCCTTCCCCTAACCTTTATTTTATATTAACCACTTACCTTAACCTTTATATTAATTACTCCCTCTAACCCTCCTTATCTCTTACCCTCTCCCTCTCTTGCTCCCTTACCATTTATATCCCTTATCTCCTAACCCTTAGCATTATACACATACCTGCCGTTAGCAGATACACGGGGTTCACGTCCCTAACCGCCCCTCCCTATCCCTAACCCTCTCACCCTCCTGCTCTCTTATCCCCTTACCCCTCTTACCCTATACCCCCCTACCTCCTCTTTATCTCTCTCTACCCTATATCTCTTTATTACTCTCTCTATCTCTTCACCTCTCTTATACTAATATATCCTTATTATAATCCCTATAGCTACCCTATAGCTACTCCTTATCCTTATATATCTGCCAAACGACTGCTTCCCATAACGCGTGTGCATTTGTCCCCTTCATCCCGTGAAACCGCCTTTCAACCCCTAGCCAGCGATAAAATCCCTCCCTATCCTTTATATCAATCCCGAATGCAGCCCTTGCTATATCTCCGATCCGCCAGCTCCTCAACCCCATCAACACCACCGGCAGCAGCTTATCCTTATACACACACTTACCCTCTTCATCCCGGGTTTCCTCACACCAGTCTAACGGCAGCTTGCATATAAAGCAGCATGATAGCTCTTTAAACCTGATCTCCCTGCGCGCCGCATCATACCCTTCCTCTCCTACTACCTTGCACCACTGCCCGGCCTTCTCATGCCGCGGCTCATCTGGGACCTCCCCTACCTCTAGTCCCTTCTGATGACGTCGGACGTGACATACCGGACACTCCTCTGCAACATCGTCTAGCCATCGGAAAAGCATTCTGATCCGCATACCCTCTTCCTTGCCAAATGCCTTCCAAATCCTCCCGCCTTTTCTCGTGTCATAACCCTCACCCTCACCCTCACCCTCACCCTCACCCTCACTCTCTGCCTCACTCTCTCCTTCAATCACCTCCTCGGCCCTGCCCGCACCCTCATCACTGTTATTATCCTGCTGAAGCAGCTCACATCGATCACAAAGTGCAGCCCCATCCACATCCTTACACGTTTCGCCGGCTGCTCCGTCCATAAACGCCGAAACCACAGCCCTTCGACATCCCGGCGTCGATATGAATGCCTCCATCTGTGCCTGATTGATATCATCTACAAAGCTTCGATGCTGATCCTCTCGTTGCCGCCGTCCGTCGTGTACGATGATTGACCGGACCACCTCGCCTGCCCGCCGCCCTCCTCGCCCAGTCTGCTGCACAAAATCAACGAGCCCATACGGCTTCTCCATATGAACCACGGCCACAATCCCCTCGATATCAATACCTGTCCCTAACCCTGTTGTTGCTGCAATCCAACGGCTTGTGTGTCTGCCCTCTATCCATGCCGTTCGTGCCTCGTGACGGTCCTTTTCGCTCATGCCGCTGTGATGAAACCCGCAGCCGATCTCTTCAGCTATCGCTTCACACTGACTCTTTGACCGGCAGTATATGACCCCCTTCTGACAACCCGTCATATCTCTGTCTAGCTGTTTGATCACCTCGACCGTGCGATCCTCAACAGCATCACGCCCGGGCTTGACCTGCTGAACTTCATAGCGGCAGTTCGGCTTGACCGTCCGATCCCGCACCATGACCGCTGACTTCGCTAGCATCTCACCACGGAACCAGTCCTCCAGCACGACGGGTAGCGTTGCTGTGAGCAGTACTAACGGGCAGCCAAACCGACGTAGCCCAATTAGCTCGCCAAGCTTAGCCCGGTAGCCGATATCCATGATCACAGTATGACATTCATCCACGAATATCCGCTGCAGCAGCCCTGTACACGACAGCCCGTCAACGTACCCGGAAAACTCGGCGCTTGACACGATATCGGCACTGACAACGATCAAGCGTGCCGCCCGCGGCATGCCCTCTCGTCCCGAATTCATCGATGACCTATATCGGATGCAGTCGACCCCCATATCTGTTGCTCTTGCCACCAAGTCATCCATCAGTGCAACAAACGGCACGACCACGATGCTCGTGCCTGTATCCTGCATCACGGCCGGCAGCATGAATAATATGCTCTTGCCGGCCCCGGTCGGTAGCACATTGATCGCCGTCTGATCTGCTTTGAGTGCCATGATCGATCGCATGCACTCAGCCTGCTTGTCGGATCGCCAAGTCGTCTTCGGTCCAAGCAGCCTTCGCAGCCCATCCGCCATCTCGTCCTCTAGCTTCTTCCTCTTCTGAGCCGCCTCTCCCTCCTTATTCGTCTTTCTCCGCTTGCGGCTAGTTGCTCGGTTTGAACTATCAGCCTTTTGCTGCTGCTGCTGCCCCGTCACTTGACTATCCCGCTTACGCTTCACCGCCGTCTTCTCTTTATCCCCCTCTCCCTCTGCACCGCTTCCCTCCAAATACTGATGCCACAGCCTGCTGATCTCCTTGAATGTCGCGATCATCTCCGGTTGCAGCTTACCCGGGAAGCCGATATGTACGGCATAGTGCTGCCTCGCAATCCGTGTTCCGTGCGTCGACTGCAAATCCCACACGATATTCCAGCTTCCTCCACAGTCAACCGGCTCACCTGTGATCGGATCGATCTCGACGTTATCATCCTCATCTTCATCATCCATCTTACCTTCTAGCTGCTTCATCACAAGCCCTCGAATCTTCCGTCCCATCTCGATCGCGATCGCTCGATATCGTCCCACCCCGAGTCTGACCCCCGTCCCGGCCTGCATAACGCGAGCAAGCTTCCTGCTAAGCCGGTCGGTTTCCCATACCGACGAGTTGCCATCCCTCCACATATACTCTAGCTGCTCTCCACGCGGCTCGGTAAGCTGACATTCCCGCCGTAGCACCCTCTCAGTCGGAATTAGCCATGCGATATATGCCACAATCATCCGCCCGATCCGGTCGGGGACGAACCGTGCGACCTTCCGGCCGTTGTCACGGATTGCCTTCATCTTATCTCGATCGGTCACGATCATGACCTGACCATCTAATATGAATATATTCCGGATCAGCTGCCACGAATCGCAGTGCCGCAGTGTTGTGACTTCCGGTCCCCTTCCCGGAAGCCCACCCCACGTATGTACGAGCACGAGCAGCGTCTCTCGCAGCAGCCGCAAGTCTCGAAGCCACCTCTTAACACGCTGTCGCTTCCATCGAACCCTTGCAGCATCCCATATCGATGCTTCCATCAGCCGCATCACCTTTGCCGGCCCGGGCTCGAGCCAGTTGTTCTTCGGGTTGCTTGCGAATGACTGACCTGCCCCGAGCCGTACCATATTATCGATGATCCGCCCCATATCGATCTTCTTACTGACCGACTGCCACACCCCCCCGAACAGCTTATCCAGTAGCTTCTCTGCCTCGGTCACCTCATCGCGCAGTGTGCGGGTGAAATCCTCGACGCTGATATGCTCGCCCATGTGAAATAAGCCCTCTCCGTCCTCGGACCATCGTATCGACGGCTGCCCCCCCATCTTCTGCCGATACCCTTTCCCGTATGCCATCCATCCGATGATCGTGCTCATGACAGTGTGAGTGCCCATACACATCCACGATGTATGCTGCTCTTGAAATGCAAGTACGGCCTCGACCCCGACCTCGTCCCGATCTAGCGGCTGATTCTCAAATGCAGCCTCCAAAAAGAACAGCCGGGCCCACCATACTATAGCAGCTAGCAGACCAGTATATAAATGCGGCTCTATATAGCCCATCGGGCGTGGTTTGATACCAAGTGCCGCACAGAAGCACAGTAGCGAATTCGTATATGTGTTTCCGCCAACGTGAGTTTTGATCGAAGCCACGATAAACCGGAAGACGGCTCGGTCTAGTGCATCCTGCAGCGGGCTAGTCATACCTTCATCCCCTTGCTCGCCTTCGTCACTATCATCATCGTCTTGATATTCGTCTCCGTCTCCGTCTCCGTCTCCGTCTCCGTCTCCGTCTCCGTCTCCGTCTCCGTCTCCGTCTCCGTCTCCGTCCCCGTCTTCGTCTTCGTCTTTATCTTTAGCTTGTCTCTCTCTGCCGCTGAAGAATCCGCTGTCATGACTGCTTGGAACCCTATCACTCTCGAGCTCTTCAGCGACATCATGCAATAAGCTCCACTGCTCATCCGTAAAGCGAACGGCCCAGCATTTAAACGCTTCCTTCCGCCCGATACGGTATGCCTTCCAGCAGAAGCTTAAGTAACGGTGACCGACAGACTTATACTGGCTCATCGATTCTTCCTTGCCTTTACGGCCAAACGGCACGCCGCTTGGGGTCATTGATGTGATGCTGCCGAGCCACTGCAACGTCTCGGTCGGCACGCTATCGAGCCGCCAGCAGCAACGGTCCACCTCACGATCAAAGCTCTGTCCGAGCCGGCTGAGCAATAGTCGCTCACGAGCTGCTTCCTCATCTTCCTGATTCTGAGCCCACCTGCCTGTTGCTGCCCTCGCCCGTAGCCACTGGGCTGCATCGTGAATACTGATCAAGTCCCGGGAGCCAAAGTGTCGTACCCAGCCTAGCCTCTTGACCCACGGCGAATCACGGTCGATATCTTCCTCCAAGTCACCCTTCCGTAGTCGTACGGCGTCTTCTTCCTTTAGTCGAGCCAGACTTGCAGCAATGACCTTGTCTATAGCACTCTGATTTCCAGCATCAGCTTTGTTAGCCACTTCTAACGGGCCATTCCTATCGCTATCATCTCGAACGATCCAGTAGCGCGCATGCCTTCCTCCCATCCACGTCTGTAGCCGCACCTTAGTCCACGGTTCCTCTGCTGTATTATGCCCTGCCTCTCTCCAATGACGGACAATATTATCGTATGCAATAGTAAGATATCGGCATATACAACAGCTATACCCACCTGAAATAACGAGCTCTTCGATTGCTGGGCCGTTATCTTCTGGTACTGCAATACGCTTCGGGTCAGCTAGTTTTAGTTCACCATAGTAGTCTATGATATCCTTGAGCACTTGTCCCTTGAGCTGATGCTGCCGTCGAAAATGTGACTCAATGCTGCTGCCGGGCCGAACGGCTGCTTGACATAGCCGGCAGATGAGTATTTGATAATCCTGATTGAGCTGTACGATGTCCTCCATTGTTGTTTGATATCGCCTCTTTAATCTTGATTATAGAAAGTAAAGAGAAAGTAAAGAGAGAAGCAGTCTTGTTGTTTTTCTCTATCAATTATAGTCCCCTTTCCTCTGCATTATGCTAACCCCAAGCTCGTACTAGCTAACCCCAAGTGTGGGGTTGGGGTTATTTTAAGCCAATCAGCAACTCGGCCCAAGCCCAACCGATTCAAGTCCAAAATCTAAGCGAGATAACACAATTTATTAGACGATTACTGTTCAATCGTCTCTTAATAGTACCTAGGTTCCTTAGGGGGGGTAATATACTAGGTATATCCTATAGTTAAAGGGCAGCTTAGAGTAATAGGTATTATTATATAGATATTACTTAGTGTTATATAATATAATCTAAATAAGAGCTATTAATATATAATAGTTAGGTTTTAAATAGGTAAATTAGTTTATATTAGGTTTATATTTATAGATAATATAAGGTATAATACTAAGTAATATAAAGTATTATATTTCTTAATAATTAAGTAATATAATTTAGGCTTATTAATATAAAGATACTTTATTAATAGCTAGTAAGCTAAGTCCTATAAAAGTGCTAATAAATATATTTTATATATTAAAGTAATTATATAAGGAATAATAAGTTCCTAGGATGAATTATTCCTAGTATATAGTATTCTTAGCGTGTATTATTTTAATATTTATTATTTTAATATAATAAGAGTATTAATTAGTTAATATAAGTTAGGTAGGTCTTTTATAGCTAATATCTTATATAGAGTTTTTATAAGGTATATATAATATAACTACTAGGGTTATAATAATAATTATATCTTTAAAAAAATATATTTTTAGCTTTAATTATTACTAAATAACTTAAGAACTATTTAATAAGTTCTTATATTATATCTAACCTTATTATATATATTATAATATTTTATAGCTAATTTAATTAATATTCCTTAATTACTACTATTTAATAATTTAATTCTTACTTATATATTAATATTTATTTAATTAATTACTTATAATATATCTTATATAATTAATACTTCTTCTTTTTATAATTTAATTCTTTTTACCATTTAGTATTAACTTAATATCTTATTTATATCTTAAAGATATTAATTATTAGGTATTAATAATATATTCTTATATATTATAACTATTATTTCTTTTATAAGAGACTTTAAGGCTCTTAATATTAACTTTAAGGAATTATTATAATAATATTTAATTTATTTATTAAGGTATTTAAATTTAAGTTAAGTTTTAATAATTATCTTTAAGGTATTTAAAGCTTATAATATTAATAATTAAATAGCCTTCTCAAGAGATATTAGGGTTTATAGTTATATATTAAGCTTTAAGATTATAATTTTTAAGTTAAAAGAATTATTTTTAGCTCTTTTAAAGCCCTTTTAGATATCACTTTTTATAAAAATAGCTTAAAAAGTAATATATAAGGCTAAGAAGAACTTAATATTAAAAATATAAGTTATAAAGTATTTAATTAGATATTTTATTTCTTAAGTATAAGCCTTTTTTAATTTTATAAAGTATTTAATATTAAAAGGCTAAAGAAAGTAAAATATATAAATAAGTATATTAAATATAATAATTTTATAATTAATATAATTGATAAATATATATATTAGATAAGTATATATGTTAAAAATCCCTTGTCTTATAATATTTCTATTTAATTAAATACTTTTTAATTATTAAATAAAGCTAAAATCCTTTTTATATTTTAAGCCTCTTAAAATAACCTTAAATTAAGCCTTTAATATATTATAAATACTTATAAGGTTAATTATTAAAAGTTATACTACTATTAAAATAGTATTTAATCTTAATATAATTTTATCTTAAAGTTAAGATAACTATTTAAGTTAAACAAATAAATAATAATTTAATTTATCCTTAACTTAGATTTATAAGAATTTCTTTTATAATTATATTTTATAAAAAAAATAGCTAATTCTCTACTTATAAATTATAATATATTACCTATTAGTAAGTACTAGGCTTATAACTTTATAAAGTAAGAAATATAATAAGTAAAAGCTAGCTTTTTTAAATTATAGCTTAAGCTCTTAAGTTATAGCTTAAAAAGGTTAAAAAAAAAATATATATATACTTATTTAATATATTTACTTATTAACTATATTATATATAATAAGGATAATTATAATATAATAAGGATAATTATAATATAAGAACTTATTAAGTAATTCTTAAGTTATTTAAAAAGGAATTTAATAAATAAAACCTAGCCTTTTTAAGTTATAATTTAAGTATTTTAAGTTATAACTTAAAAAGGTTAAAAAAAGTAATATATATATTTATTTAATATATATACTTATTAATTCTATTAGTTATTTAAAGTTAATTATTAAAGCTTTTTAATTTCTTATTAAAGTAATAAAAGAAATATATATATATAAATATCTTAATAAGAAATAAGTTTTAAAATCTTTAAGAAGGAAATAAAATATTAAGTTAATACTAAAGTTTAAAAAGAATTAAATTATAAAAAAAGATAATAATTATATAAAACGTATTATAAATAATTAAGTAAAATAATATTAATATATAAAGTAATTATAAATTATTTAAAAGTAGTAATTAAGAAAGGTTAATATAAGTTAGTAATTAATATTATTATTATTATTTCTTTTTTTTCCCTTATTATTAGCCTTATATAAGGCTATTAAGCTTTTTAACCTTTCTATAAAGGCTTAAATAGTAAGACCCCTATAGCAGGCTATTATTATAAAATCTAAAATTATATAAGGTTTATTTTGTTACGACCCCAGCGGTTACGTCACGTGTACCCCACAATTTCACTCCTTTCAAGAACCAATCACGATGCAACCATGCAGGGACGACCAGCGTAGGGACGCCGTCGTCCCATGGAACGAAGCGTCCCAAGGACGACAGCGTCCGCACATATCGTCGTCCTCACATCACACACAGTAGTATATAGAACACATTCATTTGCACTTTCATAGAACTTAGCTCACCAGCTATCAATAAAGCATCTTTACATCAATAAGCCTAACACGCATTACTTGATCATTAAGAAACGTGACACTTCGCATCGCTCAGCATCACGCCCTACGTTATCTGCAAACATAAACCTAGTACGGACTAGTTTACCTGTTTGGAAACCCAACCGTCACACGTTGATAGCTCTTGTTCAGACCGTACCGCGTAACGCTGAGCAATATCCACGCAATGGCACCTGCTACTCCAAACCGCCCTTCAACCGCAGGACGTGCCCAGCACGTTACTCCCCCTGAGGAACCACGACCCCTCGCAGAGGAACTGCAGGAGGTCCCAATGGAAACGGACGAAGAGGACGAGATACAGAGTCCTCCTATTCATCCGAATTCCCATGAGGACGAAGTCAAGAAGCTCAAGAAAAGACTTCGTGACCTGGGAAAACAGCATGACACCCTCCTGGACAACGCCAAAAACAACGCCAAGATCGCGCAAAACAGGATCGAGGCCTTGGAGAAGAAGGTGGCCGACCTCGCCGAGATTGCAGAGTCACTCGGAAAAACAGCTGAGAACAGTCAGAAGCTGTACAAGGAACATATCGAACACACCGCAGCTCTTACTGCTACCGGAAAAGACCCTGGAGAGATCCTTAGACCCCGTCAGCCTGACTCGTTCAACGGCGACGCCGATAAATTACAAGGATTCCTCACCAGCCTTCGGAGTTACCAAATGTACTACCCGATTCAGTTCACCACCGAGGAACTGAGGGTTCGACACGGGATGGGATTCCTCAAGGACAAGGCGTTACGAATGATGGAGCCTATCATCCGCGACTATGTCAATAATCCACCCCACGAACGGAAGCAAATGACCAAATATGTCTATGAGAAATACGAACACTTCGAATCCGAACTCAGGAATGCTTTCGGAATCATGGACGAAAAACGAATGGCGGAAATGAAGATCCGGCAACTCAAACAAAGAGGATCAGCTGCAGACTACCTAGCTGAATACCGCTACCAGGCAGCCAAGTTAAACTGGGGCGAAGAGGCCCATATGGCACAGGTATACTTGGGACTCAAGTCCGAAGTAAAGGATGCCATGGTGAACATTAGGCCCAAGCCCAAGGATTTAAACGAACTTGCCAGCATCGCTGTAGAAATCGACAACCAGCAGTATGAACGACGTAAAGAAAAACAGGCTGAGAAACACGGAGGATCATACAACCCCCGGTGGAACACCAAACAGCAAAATGCCAATCAAGGACGCAAGAGACACGTCGACACTCAACACGGAACTGAGCCTGGACCCATGGTCCTCGGGGCCACACAGCGAGACAACAACAGAAGACCCCGCGACATGTCCAAAATCAGGTGTTACAATTGCAACAGGATGGGACATATGGCCAGCAAATGCCCGGAACCTAAGAAACCTAGAGACCCTAATCGAGGTAAGCAAACACTAGGAGCAACTAACGAACAGGACCCTCAGATGGCCATCAAGACCCAGACACTGGGAATGACACGAAGTCTGTACGACATGGCGGAAACCACCGCCCTGTATGAAGACTACACGCCAGCAAAAGAATGGAACCCGCACCCGGACAGCTCAATCAGAGAGCCCCGGGATATATTTCCCACTTACGAGGAAGCAAACAAAGAGAAACCAGAACCACGAACTAGGGAAATCCAAAATCAACTCCAGAGAGAAAGGCATGCACAAAGGATGCGAGACGAAGAAGCATACCGCAAAAGGATGGCAGAATACAACGAAAGGAGAAAACAGAAACTTCGCGACGATCCTGAATACAGAGAACGAACAAACGCCCGACACAGAAAATACAAGCAAGACAAGAAGAATAGCACACAAGATGCACCCACCGAAACCCTAGGCATGATGAGAGAACAAAGACTCTCAAAACAAGGAACAAAGGAATACCTAGAGGGTCTACAAGGGAAGGACGCTACCCCTAACAAGGGCAAGCAACCCGAAGTACTCAAACAAGTGGATGATATCCCAGTTAGAGTCACCCTACAAGACACCGAGCAGGCATTCCAAAAGGCACGAGAGGCAGGAGCAAAGATCCGCACCTACCACCATCGACAATCCCGCCACATGGGACACAGAGGAGGAGTAGCACGAGAAACCGCACGATACCTCCGCAAACAAGATGAACGCCTGGAACAGAAATGGCAACAACCCTACGAACAACTGTTCGACGAAACAGGCAGCAGGATGTGGACCTCACCCGAAGACAGGTACACCCAGGAAGCCAGAGAACATGGCGAAACAAACAAACTCGCACCCCTGAACATACGCGCCTACCACATGGACACTGCTACAAACCCACTCCACAGGGAACCAAAGTTCAACGTCAAGGACGATGTAAGAACATTTCCAACGCATTCAGAACATGAGGAACTATCGTGGCTCTCATGCAAATATCATTGGTGTAAGGAACATAGACAAAACAAGGAAGACAACGACTGCTTTCCTGTGACGATTCCTGGCACACCGAACGACAAGCCCTACCTAGCAACTGAAACAGAAGGATACCTAGTACACCTATGGTACGAAAATCTCGGAGTAGTGGAATTACGGTTCCATATGCCGTACTATCGCGAGATCCAAAAGAACAAGAACCTCTGCGAAGGAATCAAGCAAATGACGCTGGAAATCACAGAAGTTGAAAAAGAACTCGAAGCCTTGACCTTGAAAGAATGTGCGAAACAAGGAAGCACCTTCAAATCCATCGACTTCGGCGAAGGATTCGATCAGGCTTCAATCGACGACACCAGTTCGGAGGACACGATGCCAGACAGCGAACTCGAAGCCATAGAGGAATTCTTCAAAAAACCTCACGACACCAGAGGGAAGCCAACAGACGAACAAAAGAAAGCATGGCGACGATGGTGCAGATATGAGTTAGAACTCATGAAAGAACGACAAGAACTAAGCGAGGTGGATCACATCGAAGGATGTACGGATCCGGAAAAATGTCACCAACTATACCTCGAAAACATCGGAGCGTTACATGACAGACAGATGACGGAATCCGAAAAATATGAAGCACGTCTAAAGACATCTGAAAAACAATACGAAGAATTGGAAATACGCTTTCAACAGCGACTATTCGACGACGAATTCAGCAACGATTGCACCGACGGCGAAGAATGCGCAGACAGCGACTGCGAACAAACTCACAAGGACGCCTCGGGAAAAGAGATACGCTTCCTGTAACAACAGAGCCACAGGAAAGCGCCAGACAAGGACGGACAAGACCCGTACCTACAAGTGCTCTGGGAGCCACACAAGACAACAAACCCGATCGCCTAGTGCTACGAGCTCAGATCAAGGGAAGATGGCTAAACGCATGGATCGATAGTGGAGCAAAGAAGAACTTCATCGACCCAAGAATAGTCACAAAGCTAGGATTACCATGGAAGAAGAAGCGACTGTCATACCGACTTGTGAATGCGGAAGGACAGTACTTTGATTACAACAACGGTATTGTGGATCAAGAGATTGATCACCTCAAGGTCCGTATCGGAGGAAAGAATCAAGGGATAAGCTTCGACATCATACCTTTGGGAGAGAATATGGACATTCTACTTGGTATGAACTGGCTTAGACGACAAAACCCGCACATCGACTGGAGGACCGGCCAGATCACTTTCCCCAGTGACCCCGACAGCGATAGTAAAACGATCACGATGAGCAAGAAGAGATCTCAATCCACGACTAAAGGAGAAAGCGTGGACCGGCATGGAACAAAGATTCCACCACCTCCAAAAGGAGTACGACACAAGCACAAGAAAGGCCAAAGAAATAAAACAGAAATCCTAGGCATTCTCCAACAACAAGATCCAAGAAAGGACGAACCACCAACGACAAGCCAGGACCGACTAAAAAACATTCCGAAAGAATACCGGATATACGACAAACTGTTCAGAGAAGAATTAGAAACAGGAGTCCCCGAACACAGCCAATGGGACCACGAAATCAATCTCACAGACGACAACTTACCATTTCAGAAGTTGTATTCGCTCAACGAAAAAGAGCTACGAGTACAGAAGGAATACATCGACGAGATGCTAGCAAAAGGCTATATCAGGGAATCTAGTTCACCCTCAGCATCATCCATGTTCTTTGTACCAAAAAAAAAACGGAAAGGATAGACCCGTCATCGACTACCGACCGGTCAACGCGAAAACCATCAAAGATCGAACCCCGCTTCCGCTCATCACGGAACTCAAGGATCGGTTACAAGGCAAAAAGATCTTCACAGCTCTAGACCTTAAAGGCGCGTACAACCTCATCCGTATCAAGGAAGGAGACGAATGGAAGACGGCGTTCAGAACCAGATTCGGACTGTTCGAATACCTGGTAATGCCTTTCGGTCTCACCAACGCACCCGCAACGTTTCAGCGGATGATCAACAGCGTACTTCGACAATACCTCGACATCTTTGTAGTCTGTTACCTGGACGACATCCTAATCTTCTCGGACAACGAAAAAGAACACAAGGAACACGTCCACAAGGTCTTGAAAACACTACAAGACGCCAAGCTATTGGTCGAACCAGAGAAAAGTCACTTTCACGTTACGAAGGTAGACTTCCTGGGACACACCATCACACCCGGAGAAATCCGAATGGAAAAGAAGAAGATATCCGCGGTAGCAGAATGGAAAGTACCCAACAACGTCAAAGAAACGCAAGCCTTCTTAGGCTTTGCCAACTACTATAGACGATTCATTAAGGACTTCAGCAAGATCGCGAACCCCTTAACAGAACTTACGAAGAAGGATAAGCCCTTCACCTGGAACGACAAGGCACAAGAAGCCTTCGACGGGCTCAAACAATCAATCCTCAGCGAACCCGTACTAGCGATGTTCGATCCCGACAAGGAAATCGAACTAGAGACGGATTCATCGGATTTCGCACTAGGAGGGCAAATCGGTCAACGAGACGACACAGGAAAATTGCACCCTATTGCCTTCTATTCACACAAGTTGCACGGAGCAGAACTTAACTATCCAATCTACGACAAGGAGTTCTTAGCAATTGTCAACTGTTTCAAGGAGTTCAGACATTACTTAATGGGAAGTAGACATCAGGTCAAGGTTTACACCGACCATCAAAATATTTCGTACTTCGCCACGACACACGAACTCAACCGACGACAATTACGCTACGCAGAGTACCTATGCGAATTTGATTTTGTAATCATCCACCGCAAGGGATCCGAAAATGGAAGAGCAGACGCAATCAGTCGACGACCAGATTACGACACTGGCACTACCAAAGCAAGAGAACAAGTGCTAGAAAAGAACGAAAAGGGAGAATACCGATTCACCCAACAAATGCAAACATTGGGATGGATACAAGCAGCAGACACCAAAGAAATTCCAGGAGATCCACAAGAGTTTATCCAAGAATTCCACGCACATCCACTACATGGACACCCAGGGGTCACCAAGACCCTGAAACGGCTATTACAGCAAGGATATCGCACGACACGAAAGGTAGTAGAAGAGGTTGTCAAACAATGCGATGTCTGTGCTAGAACGAAAGCACGACGACACAAACCCTACGGAGAACTACAACCAATCGAAGTTGCAGAACGACCATGGAGTTCAATCACTATGGACTTCATAACTAAATTACCGTTATCTGAAGACCCCTCAACCGGAATCTTTTACGACAGTATCATGGTTATCGTGGACAGACTCACGAAATTCTCAATCTACTTACCCTACAGAGAGGCAACGGACGCAGAAGTCATGGCCTACATTTTCTACGACAGGGTAGTAAGAGAACGAGGATTACCCAAGGAAATCCTATCGGATAGAGGACCGACATTTGCCTCTAAATTTTGGCAATCGCTTATGGCACTCATGGGAGTCAAACACCGGCTCACAACGGCTTTCAGACCACAGGCAGACGGACAGACAGAACGAATGAACCAAGTGCTAGAACAGTACCTTCGGTGTTACATCAATTACGAACAGGATAACTGGGTTGAGAAACTACCGAACGCCCAGCTAGCCTACAACACCGCCTACAACGAAAGTACGAAACTCACGCCGTTCGACGCAAACGCCGGATTCACCCCAAACGCGTACTACGACGCTCAAGAACCCAAGAATGTGAACCCCGCAGCCATTATCGCAAGCGACAAGCTGAAGGAAATACACGACGAACTCAAGACAGAGCTAGAATTCGTCAGAAAAAGGATGCAGAGACACTATGACCCTAAAAGGTTGAAGGGACCAACCTTTAAGGAAGGGGACATGGTCTACTTATCCACCAAAAACATCAAAACAGACCGACCAAGTCACAAACTGGACTACAAGTACCTAGGACCAGTTAAGATCAAACGGAAGACAGGGGAAGACAGATACGAATTAGATCTACCCCCGAACATCAGATGTCACCCAATCTACCATATCTCGATGTTAGAATCAGCCGCCGACACAATACATGTCAAGACCGGCAACGAACCCCGACAAATCACAGGACCAGAGGTATACGAAGCAGAAGAAATCAGGAAGATGCGCAAAGAAAACGGCAGAAAGGAATACTTGGTGAAATGGAAAAACTACCCAGAAAGCGAGAATACGTGGGAACCAACTAAGCACCTTGTTGGTGCCCAGCGGCTCCTGAAGAACTTTCACCAAAATCAAACAAAGGCGATGCGTTCAGAAAATCATCCCCCAAACCAAGAGAAGACCAGTCAACATCATTAGGAACATGATCCACCTGGAGATCACGCACCACGGCATCTTCATGAGCATCCAACATGGACAAGATACCATCCTCCTTCTCGACTTCTTGGAGACCACGGCGAGTGGCCTCAGAACGTTTCTCCTTCACCCTAGCACGAATCTTCCGGATACGAGACAGACGCCCAGCAGCCGCAGCAAGACGAGATTGCAAGGCCGCCATTTCCTCATGAAGCTTCAAAAGGTCATCGCTCGCTTCATCCTCATCCACCTCCAGTTTCTTCTCCTGCTTCATAAGGGAAGATACTAAAAGCAATCAGCGACAAACAAGAAAACACAGAAAAGAACTCACGAGAGGACGCCACCCGCGTACCATCACAAGGTTTTCTCTTGCGCACACATTCGCTACAACGACTGGAATCGGGAGACATCAAACATTTGTCCCCATTACCTGCCCTAAAACAACGGGTGCACGGCATATCCGCTTGCTCGCCGGACAACGCAACGGACTCAGCAAGTTTGGCAACGTCACGCTCCTTTTTTAATTTTTCTAACTCACGTTCCGCGTGGGTCTTGCGAGAATACTGTTTGGAGACACGGTCAGACATTTCGCGACATGATGATGAAAGGTTTAGGTTAGAACGCACCAAGTGAAATTCGGGATGGACAGGGTATGCAGGTCTCGAGGACGAGGCCCAACGGAGGGGAGAGATCGTGTTACGACCCCAGCGGTTACGTCACGTGTACCCCACAATTTCACTCCTTTCAAGAACCAATCACGATGCAACCATGCAGGGACGACCAGCGTAGGGACGCCGTCGTCCCATGGAACGAAGCGTCCCAAGGACGACAGCGTCCGCACATATCGTCGTCCTCACATCACACACAGTAGTATATAGAACACATTCATTTGCACTTTCATAGAACTTAGCTCACCAGCTATCAATAAAGCATCTTTACATCAATAAGCCTAACACGCATTACTTGATCATTAAGAAACGTGACACTTCGCATCGCTCAGCATCACGCCCTACGTTATCTGCAAACATAAACCTAGTACGGACTAGTTTACCTGTTTGGAAACCCAACCGTCACATATTTACCTTAATAATATAATTACTGCCTAGTTAAGGCAGTATTAATACTAGCTCTTAGCAGTTAAATTACCCTTCTTCCTTTATCCTACCTAAAGGACTAAGATAATATTATACCTAGTTTATTTATTATACTTCTAAAGTAAGTTTCCTAACTTAGCTTTTAACTCTTTTTACTCCTTAAACAGAGAAAGCGCTGTTGGTGCCTCCATTTTGGGCGGAAAGTGTCGCTGTTTTTGGAGGCTTCAGCAGTGCGGGGGCAGGGAACGATAAGAGGGGGAGGGCATGTACTATATACCTGCGTGACCCCTGGCGCGCAGATCCTCAGCACGTGCCGGGGCACTACAGAGAAAGACATACGTCCCCCTTTCGGTCACCCTCCATCAGCGACCCAGCGGTGTCTATTTTCAACATCCCTTTGTGTTCTCTATGTCTCCTGCTGCCCACATGCTGACCACGTCGAGGCCATTACTTGCCGCTGGGGTGTCGACCCTGGTGGGCATACCATGGACTTCTTTGACCATAAATGGCGGTAGCGACCACCTTTGTCTCCCTCTCCTTCCTCTCCTCACGCTCATTCCCTTTCTCGCGCTGTTCTTGATCACCAGTTGCTCACGTTCGTTGACTGCCAAACAACCCGATGACTACCAGCGCGACTACAGCCGGAAATGGTCTGCACCAAAACCATGCATCTTTTCTCGAACGCTTCAATGCCCGACAAGCACAAAATCGAGCCGCAAAGCAGAAACCCACGCTCTCGGTGGAAGAGCACGCTGCGCACAGGGCACAGCTAGGCAAAGTCCGATTCATCAAGCCCAGATACTCTGAGCAAACCGAGATCAACGTTAGCGGCATCTTCAATAAATGGAGACGGTACGTGAGAAAGCACCTGCCGCTTGCAACCTTCGCCGTGTACTGACCTCATCCCGTACAGGTACTGCGCTGACATGAAAGTTGGCGAGTGGAAGGCGACGCTCGAGAACCTTGACCGCGGAACGACGCAGGACTTCCTCCTCTACATCTGCGAGCGCTACAAAATCACATCATGGGGCAGCGGACACGAGTACATTCGCCAGTTCCAACAGCTTTATACGACGATAAATGGCCAGTATATGGATCGGAACGACACCAAGGAAGTGTACAAGGTATGTGAGGAACCGGGTTGGAGCCGTAACAGTGCACCAGAGCATTGCTTAGGCATATTCTCGAGCTCTAGTAACACGCAGCCAGTATTATCGCAGTGTACTCGTGCCCCGCTTCGGACACCGAGCGCCGAACATCGATGGTAAGCCGGTACTCAATGTCGACAACCTACGAGTCATCCTGACGTTCAATATCGGATACGATACATCTGTCTTCCCTGGCGAACGTCACCGCATCAACCTCGCTGGCTGCTATCAGCTCCTGTGCTATACGGGTGCGCGGCCGGCCGAGCTGGTAGATGGTGAGCGACAGAAGCCAAAGGACGGCTCCATCCAAGAACTCTTTGGCCAGAGTGCAGTTCAGTCGTCCTCTTCGGAGAGCAGTGAAGATCAGGATGGCCCTACGGATGAACAATCCAAAGTGCTCCACAGTCTTCTCTGCCAAGAAACCGTGGGACGTGGGCGTCCCAAGGCCCTGTGCTACGAGGATATCCAGATGATGATCGTTCGACACCCGGCCACTGGACGATGCATGCCAGCCATGGCCATCAAGTTCGTTCATCATAAAGGCGCTGACAACAAGCCCAAGCCGTAAGTTTCTCGTGCTTGTTGTCCCAAACAGCGAGCATTCGGGCGTTCTGTATATTAACAATCGCTGCAGTACCATCTTCTACTTCACACCCACAAGAAAGCTGCTCTTCTGCGCTGTTTCCACGATTCTTTCTCTCGCTCTCCACGACAATGCATTCGATGCTCCGAGCTTGACAGATGCAGCCGTCATATTCAGATCACGGCCACCGCGCTTCAAGCACTGCATCCCGCTCCGATGGAAGAAGTCTATGTTAAAGACCCCAGTCTTTCGCCGATATCGTGGCACGGAACTCTCAGCTGATGAGGCGATGCTGTACTCCAAGCTCAGAGATGACATAGGTCAGCAGAGCCTCGACTCGGGACATGAAAGGAAATGGACACCTCGCTTCGCTAGGAGAGGCGCTGGAAACGCAGCTAATGGTGCGTATTTGTACAGCACACGTCCCCTAAATGCCGACTTTGTCGCCATGCCATCACTGTTCCCTTTATTGACTGTATTCTTCACAGGAGACGCACCCGACTCCGTCCGCGACCAGATGATGCGCCAAGATCCCCGATTTATGACTTTTCAAAGTGCGTACCTCAACGAGATTGCGAATTTCGACCTCCAAAACGCGTTCCTAGAAGAAGAGAAGGAGAGCCAGCTGTTCCGGCTGTTCGCACACGTCAGCCTTATGCGCGATCCTCGAGCTACGGCAGACATGGTGCCCGACGAGGTCTGGGCTAACCTGGCACCAGACCCGGAAATTGTCGAGCTCGAGGAACAGCGTGCACGATTGAAGCAGGGCAATTATCGCATCGAAGGTCATGGGAATGAGGAAGAAATCCGACGGCTCACCAACAAAATCCGCACGAAGAGAGCGTACCGCGAAAGGCAGGTCGTTAAAGAATACCGCGAGGATTATTTCTACCACCGTCCCACTTGGGACATTGAGCAGCAGGCACGGGGCGAGGAAGAGGAGGAGTACACAGAACCTGTCATCGATGTGCATATACCAGAACGCGACCGGCTAGCAAATATTCTTTGTCATCAGCCGGATGGCCTGACAGAGGATCAGGTTCTCGAGCGAAGGATCGAAGCAATCCAACTCATGGTGGCTCTGTGCGACAAACGCGAGACGGCCAAGCGCCATCGCGTCCAGCAAAATGTCAGGGCTCAACCGCACATCAAAATCGAACCTACCGAAGCGAGCAGTGAGCCTTCACCTAGTGTCAACCAGTTTCCTCTCCTCATGCAACCCGGACAATGCCCGGACTGCATCGGTGACGAGCGGCTCTCTCTCGGAGAACGTACCTTTGCGTACTGCCGTCCGACCGTCAGGAACGACCACTTCGATGACCAGCACTTGATCGAGCGCGAGAGGGCACTGCAACGTGGCGAGAAGATGGTGTGTACACACCCTACTTGTCGCACCCAAAACCAAGGTCAAAATCTCGAATTTCATACCATGGACCATTTTCGGGCCCATGTGCAGACGATTCATCGTGTGACGCTACGATCATCGTGCCAAGTGGAGCAAAGGCGGTTGCGCAAGCTCAGGCGTCGGAAGATGGTTAAAGAATAACCAGCATGACAAGTTGGGAGCAATAGATACAGTCAATCACAGTGAAAGATAGAAAGTTAGGGTAGCTCAATTCAATCTGGTTGAACCCTACTTGTTCACATAACACGGTGCCTCTGGCAGCGAAATTTCTTCCGCGGAGTTTCATCGATATTCTCGTACAAGCTTTTTGTGCGACATTTCCTTCAGGAGGGTTTTACTAGAGTTTAGAACGGGCCCTAATGGCGACAATTCGCCAGAGGTTTGTTTGCTCAAACTTCTCGGGAAATCCCGACCATCGACATTCTCGGGCGGACGTTGTTGGCGAAATTTCCGAGTAAGAACGGATGGAGGCACAAGGTCGGCCTCGGTTTCAACAACCCTAGAGCACTAGATGCATCTTCTCTGCTACCCTATATCTCATGCGCCATATACTTTATCTGTATCTTTTGACTCCCGTCCTTTGGAAACGAAAAAAAGAATATGTCCAACCTTTTTACCACATCGCTATTGGTCTTCTGCGACTGCCTTTCTTTACGAAGCCAGTTCAAATCACCACTGGGACCTTCGATAGCATTTTTCTTGTTAACGACAATGCTATACTGTACTCGGCATTTATGAGGTCGGTCCTATTTGGTAAATGCGGAATACCTACAAAGGTTGGCGGTGCATGAACAACGCAGCATTAATAAATAATTCGTGCTCACGCCACTGTTCTTCAATCTCATTGCGTGGCTTAGTCGCGGCCAGGAATGAGGCTTGGCGATAAATAACGTCCTGACATAAATGAAATGCATGATAATATCTGCGCGATAACTCATGTATTTCCTCGTCCACGCCCATCTCGCCCATAAATATCATTGAGTTTCTGCGCGACGGCGGTACGGGTTTGAGGGTGTAAATCTTACTGGACAAATGTCTCCCACATTTGGCCCCAAACTGTCTACAGTGAATTGCAAGCGAAGATCTTTACAAGCATCTGAATATCGTCGGAATCTCGCGTACAAGTTAGATGACGCAAGCGTTTCGCAATATCAGCTGACACGGCAACTGCGCCATTTAATTACCTTTCACACCAAGGAACCTTGGGTCTGCGGTTGGTTCTAAAACCATTTTTAAACCAACCCAAAAGTCCCATCACCATTGTCACCGATATTGGCGAGGCGCTTAGCGTTTACCGTTCTGTCGGGATTGGTGTGGTAGCCGTAGCCCAATAGCACTTGCCCGTTAACATGGCCCCTGGCTATTCTCCTGTACTCTGTCAGGGAACAAGTGCGTGCATCTAACTCAAAATGTCTCCTCATTTTGTGACCCTTGGTGCCTACGTTACGTGCAACCGACCTTTTCTTACCAATCACTCAGCACCTACAACCCGTCACCATCCAATCACCTTGATTCAAGAGCTGATCGTCGTAAATTCCCCTCATATTTAGAATTTAATCTTGACTAATGTAGCGAACCTTGCATTATCGTCCCTTGTCTCGCCTGGAATTATATGGGGGCCTAGCGACCATAACATGCATGACCCGGTCGTTGGGGTACTGGATGAATTCCGATTGATGGGGCTGGCGGCGATCCCTACCGAGCGTTTCCACTGCGGATGTTGGTTGCCTACCACAAGCCTTGTTCTGGCAAGACCTTGGTTTCAACGTTTTTCACAGCTTTGCAATGATGCCCCCACCCTATTGCGTTCTCAACCTGGCGTATCGTTATCGAATCGCAATTAGAGTGATTGAAGCGTGGGAAGCATCTGAGCTTATCATTCTATCTGACCGATAATAACTTAAAAAGACAAGATAGTAAAGGAGCTTGATTTGGATAGCTAGTCATGTTAATGAGCAGCATTAATGGAAGCTCGCGCGTGGACAGGTAGCCGAACGGCCAATGCTAAGCTGTAGCTCAAAAGTATTTCCGGACTTGAGACGCAAAGTAGGCTTCACCGCACACGTCTCTGAAATGTTGCTCGTCCAACCTCTGAATATGGACTCCAAGCTCCGTCAGGTCTTCCTCGCATCTTGCGACACTAGCGTAGCAATTCCATTTCCGAAGCCTTGCCATCCTTTCGGCTGTCCTTTCGATCGTGTTGTTTTTCTTTGTGATTTGATTGCATAGGTTGCAAGTCGTTTGTTGATTTCGGCGCTCGAACACAAGTCTCATTCCACAGGTTTCACCAGTGCGATACTCTTTGTGGCACCGCTCTCGAAACTTGCCCCATCTCCAATAGCCGCATTTCCAGACGACCAGGTCGTAAAAACACATCGCGATGCAGGAAACTAGCGACAAGAGGCCAGGAAGATTTTTCTGTGGCAGTTGATTGATCAGTTGTTTCTGAAATGCTGGTTGTGCGATGATTCCTCCCTATTCCCATTTTTGAATGGTTAAATACTAATCATCGGCTCTATATCTCGTAAGCCCACGAATCATGAATAATGACCTTACTGAGTGACGCGGTTAACCAACACACATGCAGCCGGCATTTTTGCTCGTCACGGTTAGGTCACGCAGAAAGCAAATTTGATCATTCGCCTGCTGCGTTAGAAGTTTGTTGAACCAACATCCTCCTGAGATAGTGAACCTGCAGGTGAGTGTGTTCGTAGTCAAACAGAGGAGATCATCGTGCTCTATCTAATTTACCAGGTCCCACATCAGTCCCAAGGCAACAAAGGTACCGTAAGAACCAACACCTACAAGGGCATCCATCAAATCAGGTGCTTACAGAGTGGAGCACGCTAAAGTTCATTACGGGGAGGACATCCGATCACGCTCGAGGAACAGGGTAGTTCCGCGCTCCGAAATCAAACCACCCCTTCGATCGATTCGGGATCCGAAGGTAGTAGAATGCGTAGTGGAATTCATCCTCGGCAGAAATTCAGGCACGTGACCGCATAGACCAAATTGAATGGTAACATTCATCAAGATCAATCGCTTGTGCATCCTGACGATGTGAGTCGTAGGCCGGTCCTTCTGATCGCGACAAGCACACACGGTTGTCAAAACCCTTCATACTTGTCTCAAACGCTTCCCAGATCAGCTAATCATAGCCAATCATTGGCATGGCTGGCATGAAACAGGCTGATATGTATAAAGTCCTATACGAGTACTGGCCGATATGGGGTCTGGCCGGCATATTAATGATGGCCGACCGGCCAGAGTTGCTGCCGGCACGGATGGCTGTCGGCACAATAGGCATCAGCGGCCGGGACGGGGTAGCGTGCCGGCAGGGGATATATAAATGGACTGGCCTGGGGAGGTCGACCGATACGGACTTGTGCCGGCATGTAAACATGCCAACCTTATGCTATTGCTATGATGGCAGAGCCCTTCGTCAGCGTACCGGCCTCACCATTACCTAAGCGTGGCATGATATTGCATATAGCAATTATAACGATATGGGGGGATTATAACAGAATTGGTATGCTAGCGACCGATGTGGGGCCGTCACAGCGATAGCGCAAGGTTGGCATGTTTACATGCCGGCACAAGTCCGTATCGGTCGACCTCCCCAGGCCAGTCCATTTATATATCCCCTGCCGGCACGCTACCCCGTGCTGGTCGCTGATGCCTATTGTGCCGACAGCCATCCGTGCCGGCAGCAACTCTGGCCGGTCAGCCATCATTAATATGCCGACACGCTACCCCGTCCCGGCCGCTGATGCCTATTGTGCCGGCAGCCATCTATGTCAGCCAAAATTCTGGCCGATCCACCTCATGCCAGCCCTGATGCTAAATGGATTAACTGCTACATACATGTAAATATTAATCACGCTATTTGCTTGAGTGTGTTCTAGCTGTCTGTTTTCCCAAGTAGGACATATGTGACTGGACAGGGTGAAGCTCTCGTTCCAAAAATAGACTAGTATAATTGTAGTTACTTCTGGGTACTTGAACTCGGAGATATTCAATTCCCCTCTTTATCCTCTTCTCCTTCTCTTCAGAGCCGGCTCTAGAGTAACCTCTGAGTCCTCGGTCTCGCTTGTGCTCTCGCAACTGTCACTACTGATCTCTACTATATTCTTGCTATCACACTGCAAGGATCCTCCTACATCCGTTCCGTATTGTTTTGCTACGCCCTGCTGTAAAGCTTCGTCTTGTCGCCTTAAGGCTTCCCATACTGACTGCCGAGCCGTCTCTTCATTTTTGATCTTGCTTAAGCTGCGGTCCTGATTGGCCTGGGGGCTCTCACCGTCCATAACCGCTGGTGAGTGCGATTGGTCAACGCCAGTTGCGTCTGATGTGACTTTATTTCCTTTTTCGAGCCTGAAAAATGCATGAAAGACGGATCTACGCACAAAAAGCGAAGTAACATCCACGTCTCTTGCTACTGGAAGCGAAAAATATGTCATCGTGAAGAAATTTCGATCGTGCTCATAGGCTCCAGAGTATTGACGCCCACATCGGCGAGCAATTAGCTCCCCAGTGCCTCTAGTGGTGAATCTAGGTCCAACAAAATCTGGTCGTCTTCTTCGAGCTGCTCGGAAAAGTTGCACAGCAGAAGACACAAGATTATCCAGGTCCGACCTGTCATATTCGTACTCCGATTCGGGCCGGGCCAAAAGAAGCGTCCTAAGCGCCAACTCACGGTCCGGATCTTCCGATGCTAAACGAGTGATTTCGACAGAGCTGAATCCAAGACGTTGAGCTTCGATTGCCAATTGAAACCAGGATTTAGGATTGGGCCCTCCTCGTCCCGGCATCTGTACCTTTGCTCTATCTCCTCGGAGAGGAGCTTCATCGGTCAGTTGTACTATGTTTTGCATTATGAAGAGATACACCCGTTTCAACTTGTCGAGGAACTCAGCATCTGCTCCCCTTTGGCGTCCAGGTAGGAAGGCATCAAGTGCAACTGCCTGGGCTGTCGAAGAAGATCGTCCTTGGCCCAAGATGAGCCGCTTCAGTACATCCGCGCAAGGTCGGAGATATTTGACATCTTTCTGCAGAGTATGTATAGAAGGAATCAGAAATTTGATCCTCCTAAGTCGGTCCAGCAGTGCTATCCTCTCTGACGTATTGGTGAGACTTCTAAACACTACCCCACTCGTTATAACTCGAGTAACGTGCTCCAAGTCCTGTTCCGATAACCCCGGAACTCTTAGTTGCAATTCCCTTACAGAGGCGGTATCTATGTGTCGCAATGCTGACTTCGACCCCATGATTTCAGTCCAAGTATTGAGGATGAATCTAAAGTACCGGATAATCTCCTGGGGGAAAAAAAGTCAGTTGGATTGTTACATTGAGAAGAGTCTGAAGGTACCTCATCGCATTTGGCTGCAATTATTTTGTGCCACACGCCAATTAATAGATCTTCACGCATAGCAGGTATACTACGAATCAACTCCACGAAAGGGGTAGCCAGGGAGTGATGTTCAAGTAAACCTCTCAGGATGCTCGCCTTGCTCTTAGAAAGTTTCGCCCACCATTCGTCCTCCGCGATTGTGTTGAAGCGACTCTGCACAATCTCCGCACATATACGTCCATCAGAGTACCCTCCAATATTAACGGAAGTATTTCTAGCTCTGCCAGGAGCTTCCTGGTGAATATCTTTTTCGGGGTGTTAATATTTACCTACCCTTTAGGAAGAAAACGGATTTGCTCTTACCTGCATACAGTTCAACGGTCCACCAATAGAAAGAGCGATCGGTGTCCAGGAGTGCCTTCACGCGGCTTCTGCCCTGATCACATCGCACATAGGTATCCGGTGGAAGGTGAAGCATTGGAGGATCTCCCTCTCTCTGCAGACTTGCCAGCGTCAAGCGGGAACGCACCAGGGCCTTCTGTAAAGCATCCCGAGTGATGCTACCCCTGATAAAATTCTGTGGATCATATCGGTTACATCCTTCTAGTTCAAAAATGTGTTTGAGACGATTAACTTTGGTTGTATCGATGTTGTAGTTGCAGGAAGAATAATCAGGTGCGAAAACAAGAGCATTGATTGCCATTCTGACAATGCCTTGGTAAGTCATGTCGTATTTGCCAAGAAGATGAAAGATGTTTGCGTTGGGTTTTTGGAAAGAAGAAGAAGAAGAAGAAGAAGAATAAATCTCCCCAAGTCTCTTACAAATTGAAAGAGTTACCCAGAGCGGTTTTGAACGGCTGATGTATCTCTTTATGATACTTAAACTCAGGGATTCCACCGAAATGTTGTAGTACAGCTGTTCCTCGCTCATTACGTCATTATGTGACACTACTGGGACCAGAACCCGCACCCTGGCTGATGTGCCGCCCACTGTAATGCCAGGATCCAGTTTCGGCCCCGATAGGCTTCGGGAAGCTGTCGCCCCCGAGACGGTCTTATGAAGAAGTCACTTAACGTTCCTTGAATGCTTGTCAGTACCCTGGGGTTAAGAGCAGTTCTCTGACCTTACTACCGTCCCGGCCGAAATTAGAGGCCGCCCTGGCTGTCTGAGTAAAGTTACTGAGCACAGACCAGGCCGTGGCTGGTGTGGCTTTTACAGTGCGCAATGTCAGAAATGTAATTGTACATGCAGCCCCACTTCCCTTTGATGACTTCGTGTCCCATTGTGGAGCTGTTATCGATTGCTTATCGATAGGAGCTCCTACTATCCTCGATCAGGCGAACGAGGAGATGCTCAGGGCACCATTTTTACGATGGACGCGTCACGCCAGAATGCCCCATGGTTTTAGACATACACAACCTCCTCCTTGGAACTTCGTATGCTGGTTCCAACCAAGTGCCTCTCTTGCTCGCACCGACAACCCAGAGTTCCCGTCTGGCCGATGCGAATACTTGCGATGGCTTCTGCAGCGTTGCTGATTGGCTTGAGTCACGTGTACTATGCATGTTGGGAGGATTGAGCCCCGTCAACCCCGCATGATGGTCAGACCGTTATTGCTATCGTCAACAAACTTGAGAGCGAAGACAGTGATCGAATTCAATGGCAGAAGCGCTCGGCGTCGCGTCGAGCGTTATCGCTGTGGTCGATCTTTCGGCCAAGGTGCTTTCCTTATGCTTCCAGTACTCTCAAGCCGTGAAGAATGCAAAATACGAAATCGAAAAGCTTTGCGAAGAAGTTGCCGCTTTTCAGGCCACCACCAAAGAACTCCAGACTCTTGTCGAAGGGCCACGTGGCAAGGAGTTGAAAGCATCGCAGCAATTGAAGTCTGTGATAGAAGATGGTCGCTCAAGGCTGGAAAAACTTGAGCAACAGCTCCAGCCCTCAACTGGTCGAAAGAGGATGAGTCGTTTCAGTTTACGCGCACTCAAATGGCCATTCGAAAGCAAAGACGTTAAGGGAACCATCGAGGATCTTGAGCGTTGCAGGGGGAATATTTCTTTGGCGTTGAGTATTGATCAGACGTAAGTGACGCAATCTTGGGAAACGAATGCTGAGCTGATGCAGATCCAATCTAGCGTAATCCTCCAGAGCGTCGATGACCGAACGACCCTTAATCAACTACCGATTGCACACGGTGCCTCTTTCGACTCTAAGGCCGAACAACACAACCCGACATGCTTGCCTAACACGCGTCAGGAACTTCTCGACTATATCGACCATTGGATTGACGACCCCAACTCCAAGACAGTATACTGGCTTAACGGTATGGCGGGAACGGGGAAATCGACCATCGCACGGACTGTGGCATATTCGCGATCTAAGCGGGGTGATCTCGGTGCCAGCTTCTTCTTCAAGAGAGGAGAGGTGGATCGAGGGAACCTCAATAAGTTGATGTCGACTCTAGCCTACCAACTGGCCTTGAGCATGCCGGGAGCTACACTCTTCATCAAGAAGGCACTTGATGCCAACCCAGCCATTGTGGGGAAGTCTGAGAAAGAGCAGTTTGAAAAGCTTATCCAAGAACCGCTATGTGAGACAACGGCAACAGCAACAACCCCATCGTCGGTTGTGATGGTGATTGATGCGTTGGACGAGTGCGACCAAGAGACTGACATCAGGTTGCTGATCAATATCTTCTCGCAAGCCAAAATTCTCCGCCCTCGACTCCGGGTATTCTTGACGAGCAGGCCAGAGCTTCCGATTCGACTGGGGTTTAGTGAGGTCCAGGGTTCCTATCAAGACTTGGTGTTGCACGAAATCCCGGCACAGATCGTCGAGCATGATATAGTCGTCTTTTTGAACGACGAGTTCAAGAAGATCCGACATGATTTCAACATGACTGTGAGCGATGAACGGAAGCTGCCGCCGGACTGGCCTGGTCGCTGGACAGTACAGAGCCTTGCGCAGATGGCTGTACCGCTCTTTATCTTCGCAGCGACTGTTTGCCGTTTTGTTGGCGATCGGAAACGCGATAGCCCTCCGACACTGTTGCGTAAGGTTCTGGACTACAAGAGTAAAGGTCACGTATCTCAGTTGGACCGAACTTATGGGCCGGTTCTACGCTCGTTGATCACTGATGTCTCGAAAGATGATGAAGAGCAGATCATAAAAGACTTCAAGATGATAGTTGGTAGTATAGTCATGCTTGCCAATCCTCTTTCAGTTTGGGCCTTGTCACAGCTGCTTGAGGTCGATCCCGAGGTGGTGGATAACAGACTCGACACACTCCATTCGGTTCTCAGCATACCACCGACACGGAAAGCGCCTGTGCGGCTACTGCATTTGTCATTTCGAGACTATCTCATCACAAACGCACATGAATTCCGGGTAGATGAAAGACATACTCACCAAACCTTAGCGAAACACTGCTTGCGTGTCATGCGGGGCGGTTTGCATGAGAACATATGCAGCCTGCCTTTCCCAGGTACGCACCGATCTACAGTGGACAATTCAGAGCTGGAGGAACACATACCCCTACAGCTCCAATATGCTTGCATGCACTGGGCTTATCATCATATGGAGAGTAATCCCACGTCAAAGGATAACAGTGAGGCTCACGATTTCCTGAAGACATACTTCCTGCACTGGCTAGAAGCGATGAGTTTACTGGACCGAATCAAAGAATGTCTCGACTCACTCAGGTCACTGGCAAGATGGCTGGAGGTATGCTCTTCGCACTTTAAGAGCTTCAACCCTGTTGACTAGTGTTAAAAGCAGGAAGATTCGAACCTATTGACTTTTTTGACCGACGCAGTGCGATTTCTCCAGGCTTATTTTTCCGTGATAGCTGAAGCGCCGCTGCAGATTTATTCTTGTCTGACTTTTGCACCAAGCAAGAGTATTATAAGAATGACATTTGAACATGCTATTCCAAGATGGATAAGCAATTTGCCGAAAGTTGAAGAAAACTGGGACGCATGCTTATTGACTCTAGAGGGCCACAGCAGGGAGGTTAACGCGGTGGTGTTCTCGCACGACTCGACAAAGGTGGTATCGGCCTCTGATGACGAGACGATACGGATCTGGAATGCAGAGACGGGTGTGTGCGAGCGAGTGTTAGAAGGCCATAGCACCTCGGTCAGATCGGTGATGTTCTCGCACGACTCGAAAAAGGTGGTATCGGCCTCGTATGACAAGACGATACGAATCTGGGATGCAGAGACGGGTGAGTGCAAGCGAGTGCTAGAGGGCCATCGCAACCTTCTCAACTCGGTGGTGTTCTCGCACAATTCGGCAAAGGTGGCATCAGCCTCTGATGACGAGACGATATGGATCTGGGATACAGAGACGGGTGTGTGCGAGCGAGTGTTAGAAGGCCATAGCACCTCGGTCAGATCGGTGATGTTCTCGCACGACTCGAAAAAGGTGGTATCGGCCTCTGATGACGAGACGATACGGATCTGGAATGCAGAGACGGGTGTGTGCGAGCGAGTGTTAGAAGGCCATAGCACCTCGGTCAGATCGGTGATGTTCTCGCACGACTCGAAAAAGGTGGTATCGGCCTCTGATGACGAGACGATACGGATCTGGAATGCAGAGACGGGTGTGTGCGAGCGAGTGTTAGAAGGCCATAGCACCTCGGTCAGATCGGTGATGTTCTCGCACGACTCGAAAAAGGTGGTATCGGCCTCGTATGACAAGACGATACGAATCTGGGATGCAGAGACGGGTGAGTGCAAGCGAGTGCTAGAGGGCCATCGCAACCTTCTCAATTCGGTGGTGTTCTCGCACGACTCGAAAAAGGTGGCATCAGCCTCTGATGACAAGACGATACGGATCTGGGATGCAGAGACGGGTGTGTGCGAGCGAGTGTTAGAAGGCCATAGCACCTCGGTCAGATCGGTGATGTTCTCGCACGACTCGAAAAAGGTGGCATCAGCCTCTTGGGACGAGACGATACGGATCTGGAATGCAGAGACGGGTGTGTGCGAGCGAGTGTTAGAAGGCCATAGCACCTCGGTCAGATCGGTGATGTTCTCGCACGACTCGAAAAAGGTGGCATCAGCCTCTTGGGACGAGACGATACGGATCTGGGATGCAGAGACGGGCGAGTGCAAAGACGTCATTTCATTGGATGGTCATGCAGATGTGCTTTCTTTTACGTCTGATGGCCGTGGCATTGTCACAAATCGTGGTGTATTTGCTTTGACTGGCGGTTCAGAACCTTGTGTAGAGCCTTCCATGCCATTAGAGTCTTCAGAGGCCTCAATTCTGGCCTGTAAGGACGACACTTGGGTCACGACGGCAGGAAGGGATTTGCTTTGGCTGCCTTTCGAATGTCGCAATGGCAAAATGGCTATAGGGCGAAACACCGTTGCAATAGGCTGTCGATCAGGAATAGTTATTTTATTAGGGATTTCTGTGGCGGATATATAGCAGCGAATATATGGCAATCGCGGAGAATCGGATCTTTTGAAGTATTTCAATCATCCAAAGACAGAGGCTACTAAAGACGACCGCGCCTGTTGATCATCTAACTACTGACTGACTCTGGCACCTGCTGCTGTATGATTATTACTTCGTGCTTTCCGTTGTCAGCATAGTGATATGAAAGACTATGCGAGACTAAAAGATAAGGTCTATTCCAAAGGCATCACATACAGTAGAGAATAAAACGATACATGTCGACTCTGTGGCCTTAAGCGTCCGTTTTTAATAACAGCAAGCAACAACGGCATCCATCCATGACAAAGGGGTGGGTAAACTATGACAGTCTTCACATGGGTGAACGCACTGTAAAAAGCCACATCAGCCACAACCTGGTCTGTGCTCAGAATCTTTATGTAGAAAGCCAAGGCGGCCTCTGATTTCGGCCGGGACGGTACATTACATATTGCTTACGAGTGATGGGAAAGAGGCATCGAAGAGGTCGGAAGCATTGTCAGGACCGGAAGCGCTAGAGACGCGGCCCCAGCCCACCCAGACTCGCAATCAAACCTTGATAGCCAGGACAGGGGTTCTGAAGTCAGTTTCTCAGTGCTCTCTGAATTAGAAATGTGCACAGCTTCCCTCGCGCCGCGAAGGGTTCAAATCAAAAGGCTTATGAGCGTGTTTCCGATTATGGGCTACATTCTTACTGAATTTGGCAAAGCTCAAGAATTGGCTTGGTTATATAGCCCATGCCAAGAGGGAAAGGCCAACGCATGTAAGAACCGCCGCTCTTGATAATCCGGATTTAGTAGTCATTTTCGGTAGACTCGTGCAGTGCCGCATACTTAGGGTGAATCATTGGGCGCTCTACCAAGCTCCAATATCGCATATGGTAAGGCTGGGTTTTACACTAGTTGCTTGGACATTGGGCTCCTTGAAAGGGCTCACAGTTACAATGTCTCTTTCATCAAGGGCCAGAACATCAATTTTGCTGGGATTGAAGCACAACTTTCTTGAATCTTGTCAGATTAGGTAAATAAATGATACGCTGGTCCGTAGTCAAACGCTTCACAACTGTTCTTCCGCTGGGAAATGTCTCTCTTCAAACATGACGTTCTTCGGAGCGATACATATCGCATCGTGTCGGGGCAGTTCGTGCTCAGCGATTGTTCGGGGCTCATGCTGATGGTAGAACTCCACATCCCGCTTGAAATGGCCCTTCAGATGTTGGATGAATTCTGAAATCGACTCTCGATGGCATTTATGTTCTTTCCAACTACCCCCATTCAAATCATCTTCAATAAATTCTAAAACCGTCATTTCTGAAGTTTGGGCCAGCGGACGGATGAGGTCCAATGTGGGAGTTGAGATTACAGCACCCCAGTCTTCTGCCATGGAAATTTCCGAGGTTGTATTCTCATAAGGAATCAACTGTTGCTGAATGGTTGGTTGTTGCTGCACCGCTAGTTGCCTCGCCACGGGCTGCGTCGCCGGCGATATCATCGGTTGCTTCGCCGTTTGCAGCCGCTCTAATAAGTTTTGGATTAGCCTACGATTCTTCCGCTTTCCGGTCTGCGATATACGACGCATCGATGCTTGACGCACTGCCCGTTTCTGCTTCTTCTTCTTCCTGTGCCGTATCTCGACACGTCGTCTCATCCGATTATGTTCATATGAGTTATTCCAGTCTAATATTGGCTGATCCTGAGCTTCGGCATGGACGGGCATACCCTGTGAATACATTAACTCATTTTCCGAGGACAAAGATTCAGTTTGAGGCGGAAGCATTGGTTCGTCTTCTGGTTCAGGGGTTGGTACGTTAGGCTTTTCTTCAATTCTCCAGAATGCATGAAACACGGACTTTCGAACGAAGAGCGACGTAATGTCCATTGATTCTGGTGTGGGATCCGAGAATCCAGCAAGATCAAAATTCCATCGATCGCGTGCGTATGCGCCAGAGTATTGACGGCCACAACGCCGTGAAATCGGCTCACCTACTCCGGTGGTCGTGAACTCAGAGCTAGGTTTACCTGTGATATGGTCCCTTGCCTCGCCGAAATTTGCAACTATGGTTCTCACTATTCCTTGCAGCTGCGAAGGACTATACTCAGATATTGAATCGGGTCGTGCTTCGCGCAAAGCCCTCAACGCGACCTGTTCATCAGGGTCTTCTGACACTAGACGAGTGATTTCATCCGAGTGAAACCCAAGACGGCGGGCCTCATGCGCCAGTCGATACCAACTTCTTGGGAGACGAACACACTCATGAGGCATCTCGCCGACTTCCAAGAGAGGCCATTCACCTGTTATCCCGACCATGTCCCCCATGATGAAAAGGTAGAGGCACTTAAGCTTCTCAAAGAAGACGACGTCAGGCCCTAATAGCGTCTTAGATGAGAATGCGTCAAACGCCAGCGACTGAGCAGTGACATAAGGATTTCTATTGTGAGCAAAGAGCCGTATGATAGTATCTGTGCATGGTCGAAGGTATTTGAAGTCCTTCTGCAGGGTATGGAGTGAGGGGATGAGATATTTGATACTTTTCATTCGGACAACCAGTTCCCTCCTTAAATCCCCATCCGTCATTCTCTTAAACGCGTTGCCACTTGTGACGAGTGTAGAAAGGTGATGGAAATCCAACTGTGAGACGCCAGGGACCCTGAGTTGGAACTCCCTTACATCTTCAGGATCCACATAATCCAAAGCTTCTTTCGAACCCATTAGCTCAACCCACAACTCCAATATAAATTCCATATATCGTATGATTTCCTAATAGACAATCAGCCATGTCACTAAGGGGATAGCGCCTTAAGATACCTCGTCGCATTTCGCGGCCATGATTTTACCCCATGGAGAAAGCTCAAAACCTTCACGTATACCAGGGATATGGAGAATCAACTGTAAGAGATGATGTGCCAGAGACGGATGCTTCAACAACCGTCTGAAGATGCTTGCTGAGTTTTTAGTGAGCCTTGCCCACCACCTCTTTTCCTCTGTGGGGTCTTTAGAACGATGATGAACGATTCTTTCACATATATGCCCATGAGAGAATACCCCTTCGTTCATATAATTCTCGGTGATGATGTCAAAGGCTTCAGCGCTCAAATCTACAACTGCTTTAACATTTGAGTTCGATTATACCAGTAGGAGCTCCTTACCAGTGTAGAGCTCAACGGTCCACCAACTTCCAAGCTGGGGTGTAGCAGAGAGAGCGTTTGCCCGGCTCCTGCCATTAGCACATCGTATATATTGAAATCGGGGAAGATAGAGCATAGGCGGGTCCTTTCTACTTTGAAGGTCCGCAGTAGTTAGCTTCGATAAATCAAGGGCCTCTGATAAGATATGTTCTGATATAGTCCCCAGAATGAAATTAGAAGGCTCGCTTCGGTTGCAACCTTCATTCTTAAAGATTCTCTCGAGCCGAGAGACCTTCGCAGCACTAATATTGTAATCCCAAGGCGTGAAGTCGGGTGCAAAGACGAGGTCCTCAATCGGCACTTTGACGATGCCTCGAAACTTCTTCTTTTTCTCTTCAATAACATTTTCCGTGAGACAAACTAGGCGATCAGTTTGAGCTTGAGGGTTCAACATAGTCTTGTTGATCTGTGACGACTGGAGAAACGTTTGCAACCGGCTATGTCTTGAGAAGTTATCGATTATGATTCAAAGGTTAGCTGCAGAAACAATCTACGCGCAACCAGAGATGTGAAAAGAGTCTTTGATGCAACGGAAAGAAAATGGATGTTCGGAAATCGGCACCCATGTCATGACCACATCTCTTGATTGGGTGAATGGGCCAGGGTATGAAATCCGCAGCTTCAGATGCGAAACCGCTTTCAGTACGCAAGGTCGGAAAACGACACCGGCCTTTTGCTATATATACTTTCGTCCGCCCCTCTCAAGCTGAAAGAGAAAGGGGTCGAACTGCTCAATCCCCATGCTACCTCAATCACATAAAATATGTCAAAGTTGGACCGGCACACCCTCTTGATAGATGATGAAGTGGCGGCATTTTTGAAGTCTGTTAAGACTCGTCAGACTGTCGACATAGAAGCGGCGGGTACTCTTCCGCGGAAGTGTGATGAGAAGAATCCTCTCCAGAACAATTCTTCTGATGCTGTTCGTAGGAAGATTCCAGTCAAGAAAACCGACAGCAGCAGTCCCAAACCGGGGCTAGTCCCAGTCTTGGCTGGCTCCCCATGGAAACATTACACACAAGAATATTTCATTGAGTACTGGTGCTTGTTTGCAATAGCAACTAGCAAGACGAGCCGTGAGAATCTTCACATGATTCGTTCTGCGCCGGCCCTGAACGACGAAAAGCTCCAGATCATCCGCCAGATATGCCACCCAAACGTGGTTGAGACCATGGAGGTCTACTCGCACGACGATGGGAACCATTATATCGTGTCTCGTATGATGGAATCGTCTTTGATGCACGTTTGTCGAGCTCCGGAATACCCATCGGAGTCACAGCTTAGTTCAATATTATTCCAGGTAAGGAGGTACCGTTCTGAGGTTAGCAATGTCATTAAAACAACTCACAGGTGCTCTCTGGGTCGGAATACCTTATTAGCAAAGGGCTCGTACCCGAGTCAATTACTTGTGCCGGGGTCCTGATCAATCTCGCTGGTGAGGTCAAGATCAGCAATATTGAGGAATTTCAGCCAGGAGGTAAGACCGAAATATTCCTAGAGTCTTTCTGTAGGCTCTCTATGATGCTTATGGATAAAGGAAAAGGACCGGACGCCAAGATTGGTCTATCGAATTTGGATCGCTGGTCCCCTGAAGCTGTTAACATGCTTAGTTTGTTAGACTCAGGGCCGAGCATGGAGGAATTAGCCAAGCATGGCTTCTGGAAAAAAGGAAGGAAAGAAGATTTGAAATCGCTTGCTTATTTTACTCTGATTACTGCATATCATCGTAGGTCTTGAAATGTACCGGAAAGACAGCTGAATGTCGAGAAAGGTACTGAAACAAGTGTCGAATCCATGTTATGAAAATGAACTCCGAGGATAAGGCTGCTGATGACTAATGTTGGAAGCATGTGCCTTTCTCAGGACAGCATGAATTATGAAAGCCCCATCTGTAGGCTTGTTGTGTGATTGAACTAAAACATTGGAGTTTACAGTTGCCTCGTACATCAAGGTTCGTCCAGCTTCCGACCGTAAGCCGCCTTGTACTGAAAGAAAGGGTGGCTGGTACTAGACCGAAGCACTCGTCGCAGCTGTGTGTAATACACCTAACCTCGTCCATCGACCATACAAGGAGTTGACTAGCCATATACAAAACGTAGCCTTCAAAGTCCTGCTCTAGAGCTGCTATCACGTACCGGCCGATCTCTCTCAACTTGCGATTTTTCGCCCATCCGCCACCAGATTGAACTTAGTGTAACACGCTAAGGGTCCCGGAATGCTAACTTACTTTCCCATCGATGACGTACATCAACAAAGCCTGCTTCTTGCATACACTTTTGCTGGAGGTTATCCTCAACAATAGTACAAGTTTGTCCCATACAATAAAGTCGTTTGATTGGATAGTCTTCGCGGTTAGCGGTTACTGGTCGCACAGCCTGCTTCAGCCGCATATTCAGGCATACCCCGGACGTCCTCTCTTTTCACACTCTCACATTCTCCTCGTATTATCGCACAACGTATAGTAGGATCCATTTTGAGGCTACCACTCCATTTTCGCATCGATCTGGACAGATATTTCAGCATAGGTAGTTGCCTCGTGCTCCAAATCTGGTATTGATTTATCTCTCCAACTATGGGTCTCCCACAAGCCAGCCAGCTCGTTTTATTGACCCTTTTACTAGTGATGACCATTTTCGTCTACTGGCTCGCACAAACACGGCCAGCAGCTGAAGACACACATCCATCCAAACCAACAAAAAGACGAAAGGCATTTTGAATCTCCGATGTACATCGGATTGGAACAAGGATCGCTTGCATCATTCTTGACAGGCCAAGGTGATATCGACGGCCACTTTTCAGAACATCCCTCAACGGTTTCAAAATGGCCGTCCCCGGAAGTTGTACGCTACATGGAGTTCACTTTCGACTCATGGGTTATACTCATGCGTTCCAAAGAGGCTTAGAGTTTCAGCTACGGCTCCCAGCGTCTCGTAAGTGGATTATCGTTGTCTTGCTGGTCTTATTGAAACCGGCATCGCATTTAAAAGGCTCGCAAATACGGCAGAGAGATCTCAACTACTCCACTAAATGAAGGATATTAAGTACCTCTTGCCTTCGATCTATATACGGCAGAAGAATTTCAAATATATTTGCCTATGTATAGATACCATGAAACGGCTTTTGTAAGGTAAGAAAAAAGTACCTCTTACCGTACAGGATCTAGCATATAATGCATTCTAATCGAAAGTCCCCATAGGACCTAACAATCTATTTTTTCAAAAGGGTGAAACGCTTATATCTATATATCATGCGAGACTTGGTTGAGCTAACGGGTAAGTGGCCTCTCCTGGAAGACGGCGAAGAGCCGCCCGAGGTATCTTTTTGTCGCCCCTAGAATTGGCACCAGTTGGCGCAACAAGCGCGCCACCTTGGTTTTGAGTCCGATGAGATCAGACGTCTAGCTGCGAAAATCCAGATGAGCAGGTTGCAATAAAGGCGCCACACGATGCAAGACCAACACCAGCCATATTTTGATTGGCTCTAGAAACCATTTAGATTTAGACAGCATATTAACTTTCAGGACAGCCAAACCTGACGGCTGTCCTTATAAACAACGAGTCATTCAGCGTCAATTAAAACCGCTATCTTGAGAGGCCAGTCCTTTATTATGTTCGCAACGGCAGCTCAGTCGAAGGCAGTGCACTATTCACGTTGGCATTGGATAGTGGGAACCTTATTAACAATACTTTTAGATATTGGCGGCGATATATGTTACTAGCTTTCTGTAGCCTATATATAATGTATTTACCGTTTAGATTCCCGAGCAATATAATATTAGGAATGCAAAGTTTCAATTAAGATTAAGCATAATGTATTGCTTTATTCTTCTTTGAGCTCCACTACGGAGCCTCCTCCGGGCCCTGATAATGGGTTCCTATTAGCACCGGCCTCTCTGGACTATGTCGTCCCTTCACTGAACTTTGATTGCCCCTCTGGCGTGCAACATCTGCGGCTGTCGCTAGCACAGGTAATGGAAAGCTTTCATTCTACCGTGCTCTGTTAGTTACAGTAAGAGCATTACACCAGTAAGATACTGACCTTTTCCTGCTCAGATAGAGGCAATGCCCTATCAGTAGACTTAAACTCATACTTTTTGCCTTTACGGCGTATACAAATATATACTTCAGCGTTATAAATCTGGTATATATTGAGGCCGTTATTCTTAAGTGTGCTCCATTTCTTCTTAAAGTTCTCGTTACTGCGGTCTCTTTTCTTCACGCAAGTATTCTCATTGGCTGCCATTACGATCAAAGGGGAAGGTAATGCCAAAATATTAATTAGATAGCAGACATATGTATATATGCGTGATATATTCTTGCTTCGAATTTTGCAGTTTCAGGGACTCTTTTTGGCTCCATACATTGAATAATGATTGATTATTTGCTTTATGTTTTGGCTTAGTTCTGTGTACGTCATCTCTACAAGGAGGCCAGTTTTAGCTCCTCGGCCCATTTTGCGCACAGCATGGGTGCCGTTCTTAGCTCCCTGTCGACACAAGTCAAGCCTGGCTAAGCTAACGAAAGCAGAACTGCCATCCCAGCTTTCAGCCACCCCTGTCACTAGCCCCACACAGACCAAAATTGCATCTGTCTAACCCAAACTCCTTCCTTGCCTACTTTAACCCTAAGACATAGCTTCTCACTATTTATTACCAGGTCACTTTAGAGTACATGCTTTCTCCTCTTACACAACAGACTTAAATCCCCACTTTTCTATGCCACTACACTTAGCAAACAATATGCATCCCCGCAAAAGGCTTTGTGCGCCTATCTACTTTGAACCTGAAATAATAAAGGATTCTGCTATAACGAAGCTTGATGCACTAGAGAATCTCAAGCTAAGTCAAGAATGGGTTAATAGTTCTATATTTTTAAACGAGGATGGCTCTTTCTCACATCAGGTTCTTAACAAAAGATCCATTCAAGTTTATACACAGAAAGCTTCTCTACTTATAACTACACTCTTTTACTCACTAGGATCAAAAGACTCAGAAGAAGCACCGAGACTACAAGAACAATGGCTACGCAGTGCTCGACGTCAACTGCTAGTCTCGCTCCTAGCGCACGCGTGGCTATGGGGAAGGCCCAAAGTGTTAGATAACAAAGGTAATCTGGTCCCTTATGAAAAAAGGAGAGTACTTGCCCCCCAGGATATTCTGAATTTCTTTATGAAGGTTCGGGCTCGTGAGGCAAGTTATACCTATAAAGAAGTACGGGAATTTCTAGATAAAGGCATACAAAAGGTTTTTTTATATGAAGATATATCTAAGTGGAACGCAACAGGGGTTATTGCATGTCTGAGGTGGGATCAATCCCATAACCTACATAATGGGGGCCCATGGTGCTCTTGTCGGCTCGAGAGGAAACTCCCACCACCTTACCAAGAAGTACCCCTGGTCAATGGCTCGGTTTGGGACGTCAATTTAGACCCTGACGACTTGAAGAAAATGGAGTAAAATACAGTGGAGGAGTTCCACCTCTGGATCAGCTGAGATCACTCGGGGCTTCCCGACTGACTCGTTCATTGGCTTATTCGGAAGGTCATATCGAGGCTGTGCTGAGAAACAAGGAACACATAGAGGGCTCGACTTTCACAATATTGGTCATATTATCATCCTATAGTGAGCCGACAGTTGTAGTCAATGAGCTGAACCACCTCATATTTGAAGAATTGAAAGCATGTTCCCAATATTCAACTTTTCATAAATTGTTCTAGAGACACATTTGCTTGTTTCTTGTTTCTGTATATCGCAGGGTTTCATGGGTAATGTGCCTCACTGCCTCTTGATCCAGGAGCCACGTCATTATCAGCATGGGTTAGAAGCTGCTTCCGTGGCCGCTGGTCCGATAACAAGTCATAATAAGACACAATTGTCAAAAGCTGAAACCCCGGTTCAAGTATGGTCACACGTTAAGGCGCAGCTCGAATTGTGTGGTCCGGTATGTATGCTCGGCGGGTAAAACAGATCCCAAGGCACGTGCTACCGGCAACTTTAGTCCCGACATTATTCTGTCACGATAGCGACAGGCAATAAAAGGTGCAAGCTAATGCGAGAGAGGGGAGAAGCTTGCAGGGCAAGGAGGGCGAAGTGAAACTGTATTTAGAAGTCTGAGCTGATCTGCAATAACTGTTGGATGGATATATACAAACGGCCCAATAGGTTCCTCCCTTTGACCCTCCATCACGAGTGGGCTTCGTCATCATTTCAAAGGCTGAGAGCATTATGCCTGGAGTTCGGTACGAAGTTAAGCCCGGAAGATCTCATGACTGACCTCGTACTGGCTCATCAAACAGTTCAACAGTGTTTTCAAAGTATTTAAGGGACATCGTCACCCAGTCTAAGGAATTTGCAACTTCGTCTCTTTTCCCTCACTCTATGCTCTCTCCTCGATAATGGATCATATGCTTTCTGTCGGCTCGCTTCCCTGGCTCTCAGTGGACGAATTCACTGGTTCCAATCAGCCAATGGGCCCTAAACAACAATCTCATCCGCGCGAAGCGAACGCAGAGCTGTGTGAGCTTTCTACCGAAGCTAGCATGGCGGGCAGCTTCATCGACTTTGTGCCAGGCATGTCTGCGTCCATGACGTTGGGATATACTCTTGCCCGACTTGGGCTTCCTTTAGACATCCAAGGCATTATGCAGGGATTCTCCTTTGGGATAGCCGATGCCTTCTCCTACAACAACATGGGCAATCTTGACTATTTTTCCAATCCAGTTCCAAACGGTAATGGGGTTGTATCTTCTCAAACAGGAGTACAATCCTTGTCTGGCCAACTGTGGGGTATCTCAGGATCACCTCATTGCGCAGAGGAACACCCCACTGGCTACAAGAACGGCGAGGGCTTCTTCGGCTTTCTAGCCTCCAGACTCACAGAAGAACCTGCAGGTAATCTCCAAAATGGAGATACTTGCGAAACGGATCTTTCTAGTATCCTACAAGAGCAATGCGAAGGAATCACTGCAGGGTCATTTTCTCCCGTCAATCCCGGATCTCAAGACGACAACCTTCCTGAAATACTAACAGAAACCCAATCTGAAGGCATCAGATACGGCCAACCGGACGCCTTTAGTGATTCGGTGGATACTTTCAGCGGCAACGTGTATTCTCCAAGCTGTCGCACTGGAAGCCTGACGCCCCCCCAAGACACTATCGGCTTCGCTCAAGGGCCAGAATCTTGTCAAGAGGCCGTCACCTCCCCCGCATCGTGTATCAACCCGGTTGGCTGTCGCAGTCAGTCCCCTGAACCTGAAGTGCCTGGAACCACCGAGGAGTCATCTTCTCCGATGAGACCTTCTATTGATATCATCGATCTCACTCTCGACAGCGATGAGACGCCTGCTGACACAGAAACCCCCAACACCAATAGTGCTACTAGCCGCATTGCAGATGCGGTTACTGAGGGTCTGCCATTGATGCCAAATGGCATGAACCGGAGGACAGAGTCAAGCCGCAGTAAAAGACGGAATCAGCAGAAGCGAAAACGGTGTTATGAAGATGTGCAGTCCTTCCCCGAGATAGTGACTCTCCGGGTGATATCGGTGACGGTTGAGAAAGAAAACAGAGATGGGTTCATGGAGACCGTGGAGTTCATTCGACATAAGTCAAGGAAATGGAAAGCCAAGGAATGCGACGAGGAATGCATCCTCAAGCTTCGAGACGTGGTATCCTTCGAAATGATGGTCCAGGGTGGGAGCTTAGGGCGCATCAACATTCACAAGAGCGAGGATGCTAACACATATCAAGGAACAGAGCCTCTCATGGAGTACATGGTAGTGCTTTCGAAATATGAGGCAGAGAAGGTCTTAGATGATCCTGAGAAGTCTCTTGGCACTCGTTGTCACCTTCTACAGGAGCAGAATAGATCAAAAACCTTGCGAGTAGCTTAGAGGTTGATGCCAAAAAAATATATAAGGAAACAATAAGATCAATTAGATTCCAAACTCGTGCCATTAGCTTAGCTTTCTGGGTTCCAACGCCTGCTTCGGAGATCTGTATACTGTCTTGAAGCTAGCGAATTTTTTGCGAAGGGCAGGTTTTCTTCACCCCTGACGATATGGGATCTTAAGATATAGCAAGCTCACTGCAGATGGACCCTTTTTAATGAGCAACGGAGCGGCAGAACGCAGAAAATAGACTTGGTATATGACTCATATGATACATGATTTCCGCTACTTGACTGAAGACTATTACGCTATACGTGCTCGCTTGGTTTCTCTAGCAGCTTCTGAATCTTCTCGTGGCCGTTTGTTATCAATATGACCATCAGTCCCCACCCCTGCCGGGCAACTTGGGTTGCAGCTCGTACCGGCTCCTCTGTCAGTTCCCGAATCTTCTCGTGGTCCCTCGTTGTCAGGCGGGACACTATTGTCTTCCCCTCCGGTGGGGCTTGCTTCGCCAATCGCATTGGGTGCTCCTTCAGCCTCTAGAACTTCGTGTGGTTGCTCGTTGTCAGGCTGGATATCATCGCCTTCCCCTGGCATGCAGCTTGATTCGCGGCTTGAATTCAGAATAGTTGGTGAGAGGCGTGTTTCCCATTCCTCAAGCTTTCGTGCTAGAAACATTTTCCTTTCTCGCCGTGCAATCTGAGAATAACTTAATTGCTGAATGCCAAATCTTCTCCATGGTCTCGCTCCTAGATTGAAGAGGTAGTTGATCGTCTCCCATGCGCCTTGTTCGTCTTGTATCCCAAGTATGGCATATATAACTGGTGTTGCAGATGATCCATCTAAAATATCAGGATCTACATAACCATCTCTAGTATAAGTGCGTATATGCTCATTTAGCCCTCTCCAGGCGGCACCATGTAAGCCATTAGCAGAGGACGCCTGTAGTGGGTTTGCTTTCTTCTCTAAAAGTAAAGCAGATGTTTCTAAATGCCCTGAACGGTTGGCCAGGAATAAAGCAAGATTTAAGTCCTTATGTTTGTCTGTGGAGTCAAACCGCTCTAGGAAACGAACGACCTCGGTCAATCCTTTAGATGCAGCCAAACATAGCGGGGAGAGCATTGCTGTACAAGTAAACTCCTCGGTATAATTCTGAGAGAGAGAGGCGCGGAGAGGATCATAAGATTTGGGGGAAATGTTTCCAAAGTGGACATAGGTAATGCTGCAGGCAGGGAAGCCAAAAGAAGCAGGGTTTAAGAGAGCCATTATGGATTGAGTTGTTATGGATGAAGAGCAATGATGAAATAAGATGTTTGAAGCGGGATGAGCTATTTTGTGAAAGGCTTTGATGATGATAAAGAAGGAAGTTAGGAGAGAATTAGAAGGGGGGGACGGCCCTTAAATACTGTACTAGGCCCAGGTAGTATGAGTAATCACTTGATAAAGAGTGTGTATCTTTGGGTTTTTGCATGGCCGAGTGAAATGTAACTCATAAGTGGACGAGTGAGACCACCAACTACATTAGTCTATGTTTAAGAATGGTGACTTTCAAGCCCACGATTGGAGACTGATGACGGCCTAAGGCTGATATTGGAGTTAATTATAGACAGAGCACTTAGTAATATGTAAAAAGGGGGCTTGAGAGGATTAAAATGCCTTACCAGAGTCCATAAATATCTCCAACACCAGAGCGATACTCCTATCGGAGATACCTACTGCCGTGTGACCTTCAACTTGGCCAACTACCTACAGCTACCAGCACAGCCTATATGATGGGCCAACATTTATTGAGTTGGTTGATTCATTGGTTAGCCAAGGTTATGGGCGGCTTGTGAGCAAGCTGACGCGGCGCCTTTTCAACCGATATCGAGGATCAGTTGTGTAAGCCTTGCTGGTTAACCGACCTCATGACTAGGAAAGGTTGGTAAGGAGCGGAGTCCCCTTTTACAATCGCGTGGGAAGATGGGGCTTACACCCAGTATGTGATAGCGATGGGGAACGGGGTATGACACGTTGTTGAAGCAGCCGCAGCCTACCTGGCAGTTTTACTCAGTCACGATAACAGCTCCTGTATGAGCATCTTAGAGCAGTATCAGACTGTATCTTTTGAGGCTATTTACTCAGTGCAAGTATAACATCAGCTCGTAAGAGACCGGCATTTATCTTCAAGCCAAGCTACCAGATCATTGCTTTTTCCCATCGCCCTGGCAAGATCAGCGCATGTCCAATGATACCTCCATATCCCCAGAGTATCTAAAGCATCCCTGTCCAGACCTATAAACGTTGAGAAAACGTCTTTGATTTTTTCATCGTCGTCTAGGTAGAGTGCATGAATGGCAGGCGGGATCGAATCTACATCACAGGCGCCTTGTAAATAAAACTTGTGATAAAGGTGGTATATAAAATGGCTCTGGCCTGTTCTCGCAGCCATATGCGCAGTATTCAAGGTATTGCCGGATTCGTTCCTCTCAGCAAGAAGTTGAATAATATGGGAGTGTCCTTGAAGACAAGCTAGTGACAGAGGGCTGATAAGCCCATTATTTTCGTGGGGATCAGGAAATTGTAAAAAATACTTGACAGCCCTCACGTTTCCTAGATATGTTGCTGCAGATAGTGGTGTGACAAAGATGTTACAGCGTCTTCCGGGTACAAAGACTGGGGCTCCAGTGGAAGAATTGGCTTTGAAGTCGTCGAACGGGAAGATGTTTTGGTCAAGCTTCATGCGGCATCGGTAACTATATCCTTCCGGATCACGAATTTGACGCTCGATCCAAGGGCCGATACTTCTGCGGTCACATGTCTCGACTTCTTTAGAAAACATAGCGCAGTTGTCGCATAAGAGCTAGATTGATTGAGTCATGGAATGGACTAGTAAGGAGTATATCGAATAACCAACCTTGAGGCCATCTGATATTTGCCATTTGGGTTTGTTTTCAAGGCCTTGGAAGCAGCCTGAACAACAGGGCGATTCCATATTGAGTCGCTTGCCTGAGAAGTGTTGTAAGATGGGAGATGGATGAAAGAACTAAGAAAGAAAGGAAGGGGACGATGTAGGACGAGGATGGGAGAGGGCGGGGACGTGTCATAAGTACTTAGTTAGACACTTCTCCCAGCACGTGTCATTAGCCAAACCGCCTTAGGCCTACACAGTCCTCGTGGGTGATATCTGAAGCTCGGCATCCACCAAAGATTCGGGGCGACTCGTATCTACACGGCCAAGTCCTAGGCTCTGTTGCCTTAACATCTACCATACACATGGAGCCTAAAGTCATCACGGTCCGGTTCAGTCATACAAGTGTCATGATGGTTATGATCTAGACCGTAGAGACCACTCCAAGGCAGATAGGTGCTCCGCTGGCCACCTCATCGACCATAAGCACTCTTCCCCTATCCAATGTTATTGCGATGTTGGAGCTCCACGCATCAGTCAACGCCATGCAAAGGCCAATCTCCACGAATCACATTCTCTTACATCGCCAGCCGGCCATAGAAGGAGCATAACATGTCTGTTTATACAGTTTCATGACGTCTTACGCGTAAGAGGCCATCCTGATGACTTCATTGTCGAAGATTCCACCTGCCAAATAACGCCTGATATGATGTTGAGTTGTAGAGTAAGCCTTTTAATTATGCCAACTCCTGTTAGGTAGCATGCAGGGGCGTCTGGATAAAATAGTTAAGGGGTCAATGGCACCCATCCATTCGAGCTCTTGTCCTCACCCCTTCATCTCCCAATTCTCACAGCTTCATTATATAGCCAAAGCTTCATCATATACTAATAGTTTTTTTCCATTAAACACAGAAGATCACGACACTATGGCAGCTTTATGCTAGTAGCTGCTATAAGGTCAAACTTATTTAAGCAGAAAGAAAAGGCGAAATGATATTGGTCGAAATGTTGAATAATCCGGCGGATACAGCAGTTAGATCTGTTCACTGCTTCAAATGCCTTGTCGGCATTGAAAAAAGGGCTAGAATGAGCACCAGGTGCAATAGTCCCTCTAGAATGGAGGGCATAATCTATAACAGGCTGTTTAATAACTGAAGTAATGTAGTAATAGACTAAAGACTATACTTGTTAATATAGAAGTCTTAGCAATTCAGAATAGATGCTTGACCTACAAGGAGCCAAGGGCGGCTATTTTCAACATCTTGAGGACACTTATCTTGTATAAATTCAAGCTCCAAGTGACGCGGTATCTGAATTAACCAAGCGTCAAGCTCGCCTTCGATGGCTGTCATCCGCTCGGATATGAACTCATCAACGTCAGAGTATCTCTCATCAAGTGCTTTGGCAAGTACCCGGGCTGCTCTAAACAAAGCTAGCGCACAGGAAATTCGAGACGGCTTCCAGGAAGGGGTGTTGAGATAACCATGCTGGGCGATATGTTCGCCGTCAATATCGCCAGGATAATCGATCGTGATTTCTGTATCTTTCAACAGCATGGAGGTCTTAAGCCTAGAGGCAGAAAAGCAGTCAAGCGTGTAGAGGGTCCAGAAGATCCTTTTTCGAGTCTCGTTAGTCAGACAATCAAGTCTGATATCTCCTTGCTTCTTATGCAGGCCAAGGTAATTAGAGAGATCAATGGCAATGTGCTTGTAATAGCCAATTTGGTGATCATCCCCACTTATGATGCAGCATAGTATAGCCAGCGTAAGGCACTGGAGGGTAAGTACGTCCTTATCGAAAGCAATTGCATTCAGTGCTTCTTGCCACTTTTTCTTGCAAATGGAATGTTGCTGAAGGTCCGGGGATTGGCACGATTGGCCCGCAATATCGACGATGAGATATATCTGAGCGAGAGTGTGCTTATTCTTGGTATTCCCAGAGCCGTTCACAAACTCTCTGTAAGTTCCAAAAGCTGTCGGTTCGTGCAACACGGGAAAGAAAGGAGCCCATTGTTCGAAGAAGATAGCAAACCGATCTTGTATGAATTGTAGATCAAGAGACTCTTGGTGCTGCTCGAGGGTCCGATTCTTACTCAAACGGTCATGTCTAAGGCTACGCGCCTCTTGTTCACCAGTGCTTGAGAGGTCATGTACGGAGGTTTCTGTAAACATGTCAGTGTGTAATCCAGCAATTATATCGAGCAGAATGATCTTACCTATGACCGCATGGTCCCTTGAAGGTAGAGTTGACTGCTGTATATTGATGAGGCTTGAGTCAAAAATGTTCTCTGGGTCACCACACTCCGGAAAGGCCGGCTGGGTGTAACGTGGCAATTCCTCTGGCTGATGGTATTCTGATGATTGTGGTGGTTTGTATTGGGTCGGTAGAGGACTTGCTATTGGAGTAACTCCTGGATTTACTTGCTGTGTGATATAGGATGGTATTGATTGTCTCAAGGAAGCGATTTCTTGGGGATGGGTTCGTTGATATCGCGCAAAACTGGATGCCTAAAGTTACTGATTAGGTATACATTAATAGAGAAATTACTTCGCACTTACATCAGAGAATCGTTCCTTACAACCAGGATACGTGGATTGATAAGGCCTCTCTTGTTTATGTGTTCGAATATGATTAGTTAAAGTGTCCTTCCGGGTAAATTCTTTTATGCAGCCATTAAACGAGCAACGATACGGCTTTTCGCCAGTATGGGTAAGCTTATGTCGCTTAAGGATCGATGTCTAAAGTTTCTTATTAGTTGTATATCAGTTGAGAACTTACTCTACACTTACATTAATAAACCATCTCCCACAATTAACTTCCGTGCATTGATAAGGCTTCTCTTGTGTATGTGTTCGAATATGATTAGTTAGAGCGTCCTTCCGGGTGAATTCTTTTGCGCAGCCATCAAATGAGCAACTATACGGCTTTTCGCCAGTATGTATACGGTAATGCCTAGTTAAGTCGCCGTTGCTATTAAAACTCTATACCCAAGGTTAGCCAAGTAGAGGAGGTGTAGGGCATATCAGACAACAGACCTTTGTGCATGCCTGCCAACTGCACTTGAATTTACCGGCACTGAGCTGGGTACTGACTAGTTTCGCAGGTTCCATGGCTGTATTTACTCAGCTTCAATATGCAACCGAGACTATATGTGTATGATGATACGAGGAGTATGGTTGAAGTATTGGTTATACAAGTCTCTGGCTGAGACCCGGAAGCTCGCTGGTGAACGCTTATCGACTCGATGCGGCGAATAAGACGGATATTAATAATGAGTGATTGAGGTACAGAAAGGCGGCTGACGTAGGTTCTGATCCAATATCTGGAGGGTATGTATGTTCGTGGTTAGGAGTTTCCTGAAATTAAGTATGAAATAATGTATCAAACCGAGGCTTCAAAGGTCTTGGGTACTTGAGTGTTCTTATAGTGCGACCCATGCTAACAAGGGGCAGCACCTAAGTGTTGTACGGTGTGTTAAAACTTCTGCGAACGCTCCAGTCGCATTGGTAGAATAACTGGCCACGACCCTTTGAGAGGCACATAAGAAACCTGAATCATGGAAGTGGGAGAGAAGCCAAATATATGGCACCCTCTTGTATGTTAATGCTCTATTTCCCGTAAATGCAGAAGATGACGTCTCTTGCCATAACGATGGATACTGGTTGAACGACATGTTTAGTGTAAAACGTTACTACTCTTTCTGTTATGGCGGCTATAAAGACCGTTACTTAGTTATGCGGTCACTTCATATAGAATAAACAGTAGCAAATCTATGCTAGATAAAATAAGGGATTGTAGACATAACACAGGCTACACTAGATCGTTTCTATAAAAAGAAATTAAATAAATTAAAGAAAGAAAGAAAGGGTAGAATTTAAGTTAATCCTATTTATAACAACAGCTTTAGATGAAATTCCTACTAACACATTGCTAAACCCTGACTTATACCGCAGCGCGCTTCATCTCTGACATGCCAAGTTATTAAGATCTCGTGGCTAGACTTCGACGTCCACCTTGCCATATCTGGCACTGTCGGTATGAGTACCACCATTCAATTATACCACTCAAGAACACCTCGAACCACATGGTCATTTTCTTATCCAAATATGCGTCAGATATCTCAATCCTGGCTATATAAGGGCGATTTTCGTCATTGAGTTCAAAGCCGAACCAAAGCCTTAGGGAGGATTTGATAGTGAGAGGAGGACTGAGACAGTCCAGGCGAACCTGCCCTACACATGCCCTGCTTCCATCTGAGTAGTCCAGCAAAAGACCTATGAATTCAGGTGATCCTTTCGTCACTCGACAACAAGGAGTCACCGCAACGACATTCTCAAGGCTGGCTTGAGACCAGTGAAAGTCTTCACAGACATGCAAACCCGGATGTGGAGACACAGGCTTAGGCGCATCTAAAACTCTGGGTTGTCTCGGCGCTTTTGAGTCGAATATTAGGCCCCTCATAGCAGAGGGGTGTGAGTCGAAAAAGAAGTGACCGGGTTCCCCATTTGAAATATCAAGGAGCTCCCAGTTGCAGTTTGATAGCGCTGGTGTTGCCTGGGCACCCAGTAAATGCAAATGTCCCTTGTCTGTCTCGAAAGCCAGCGCCAGCACCTTCTTCAGCGGTTTAGGATGGCGTATCCAAATGCTTGTAATATGCTCATCATGCTCAAGTGGAACATAGATCCAAGAAGAGTCAGCAGGAGTCGAATGGTAGAATGACAGATCATCTCCTCGCGTGTGAGTATGGAGGGTGATGGGAGCAGGATTACAGCAGACTGAGAAGCCGGTGATTTCAGGACGATTGTATTGGAACATAGACATTCGCCGCGGTGCCTTGTCCGTCATTCCGTGAAAGTTCACACTCCGTGATGGCTTGAAAGGATGACGCGGAATAGCAAAAGAATCTAAAGTTCGTGTGCTATACTCGTGGCAACTGTCGCGACATGACAAATAACGTAGTAAGAGGCCCTGTGTTTTTGGCATTCTTTAGCCACTCCAATTACCCATGCATTGTGCGGGATGGGTGGCTTACATTGGTATAGAACTCCATGAGCCCCTCAGAGTTTCGAATCGGCAATCCTTTCCAGAACACACCAGGTATACAACTTACAGTTGGAGGCTCTTCATACCGACTCCATATCAATCTCTTTACACCGCGGTGGTCTTCGGCCACATAGACAGCCAAGGGTGCTAGCCAGTCGTCCGTCCTTTGAGGCTCGTTGATTAGAGACCTGAAGTAGACTTCACCTTCGTACGTCACATAATTCCCACGAAACGGAGCCCGCACGGTGAAGGAAGACTGAAAGGGTTTCTTGCAGGTGAGCCCCAGTATGTTTGTCCTCGCGGCGTCGTCTTGAAGCAAGTATTGAGCTATCTCCCGTCGTAGCTCACCTGCCAGGGTTCCGAAGAGTTTGAGCCGCGACTCTATGGTTTTCAGAAGCCACATGCGCCGCTCTCGTTCTTGGTTGAAAGTAGGCTCACAGGAATAGGCAGCAGTCTGAAGGAACTCGGCAAGGGGTGAAGGAGTCAGGATGTTCCGGCAAACGCGATGGCAGCCGACAGCCTGGTCGCGTTGATGAACGCAAGGAATAGGGCATGCATTGCACCAAATAAGTCCAATTGAGTCGTTAATTTCCGCATCAGAACGGTACTTAAACTGCTTTGATTCTTTACCGTCGGGTCTCACTGCTACAAGTCAGTAGGGTTGTTGCCATAATTCTGATATGGAGAACAAATACCAGCAATAATTGCATCATTCTCGCAGAAATCGAAATGACAAATGCCACATCTGCGTGTTAAGCAGAGCCTGACCATCTTGTACAGGAAGAATATAGAACAGTATCAAATAAAAACAAGGACCATAGAATGTAGGAACGTACGCGGCTATCGGTGCGATTAAGAAGTTAGGGGTTATGCTGGTCTGCTTTGAACTTGTGCTAAAAAATAAATAACGGAACATTGTTACTCCAGGCAGGTTCCCAATCTGACTCCTGAGAGTGGGTCATCTCATTTGTCGCTATTCCCCTTCCAGAAATAGCGCACAAACCCCACTTCCCGTTAGCAACAGACATGGCACGCCATGTAATTCCAGCTTCAGACTAAGACTAACGCTGGTATTCAAATTTCTCGCACCGATAGCGATGGTTCTTGCCTTTGAACTCGAAGTAGGTCTTACTCCCATCATGCTTCTCCTTCCAATCACTCCTCAGGGTAGTCTGTTTGATCTTCTTGGTATCCCGAAACTCGCACTCATCCTTCCGAAGTTTATGAGGTATCAATGTGACTCTCACGTTCACTATCGTCCTCTCTTTTCTTGGCTTCTTGCCCTTGCTGTCCTCAGCTTGCGAGGGTTCGTCGTCTTCACCACTTGACTCTGCCCTCGCTTCAACGTCCATGGGGTCAGACCACTGGGCATCTGTTTGCTCCGATGGCTGTTCATAGTATGTCGTAGACGGGTAACAAGGTGCCTCATTTCCCTGGTCATCTCTAGCCGAACCAGCCTGCTCCACACTATATCCCTCCTGGATATGGGATGCTTCGGCCCGGAGAATATTCTCCAGCTCAATATGTTGACTTGGGACGACCCCTGCCTGTCGCATAGGCATCTCTCCCTTGATGAGTCGGATTGTTTCTTCCAGGTTCAAAACGCCAGCTTGTTGTTTGACATGTAAATACTCCCAACTCGCCTTCTCAATGCTGCCATGCAATGGCTGCAGTTCTCGTTCTTCCCTACTCAAATACCAGGCTCTATATCTGAGCCCGATTGCCGTGATGACATACATGCCCGTCAAATTCTGGCTATTGATAGCCTTTAGAGCAGCATCTAGGCCCTGCTCTTCAACTTCATGCATTGATCCCTTCTTGCGTTTGACTTCGACCAACAGAACAGGAGAAAAGTTGCGGCCATGACTGTTGTAATATATCACCTTCATGTCAACTCGCCTCAAGCTTCCATCAGGACCTTGTTCACAAAGTACTAGCCAGGGTCTGGGAAAGTTTCGCTGCAGGTAAGCCTGCCAGAATGCAGAGGCTGTGGTCTCTAGATGATGTTTTGCGTTGTCAACTTGATGTATAAGTTCAATTTCCATGTCATCAAAATGCTCTTCGAGTTTGCAGTCTTTATAATCCATGGTAGCGGTATCAAAGGCTAAAAGGAAAAACGGAAAGAGGCAGTAAATAATGATAGAGATGACTGAAAATAAGTTTGCTGATATTCCGAGTGTGAATTTGCTAGTTATCTTTCCGGACATCTCCAGCTTTTAACTTACATGAGTGACTGATTGCACATTAGCTCCGACATGGAGACAACATACAATCTTCATCGAGACAGCATAGTGGAATGATTTTTCTTATTGAAAAATTCGGCTGTCTGCATGTCTCCAGGGCGATCTATTGGGTTTGTTCGTGCATGCGTCACATATCACTGATACATGTTTTAACAGTGGTTGCTACCCTGCAGTGTTCGTGGTGGAGCAATACAACCTCTACGGAGTACAGAATCTCTAATCAGGATATGGCACCATGACTTTATGAAAGTGGGGTAAGCTTCGGCTCCTCGCAAATCAGAAGCTCAGAACTAGCTCCGTGAAGCCACAAGTGGTCATGTATCTACATCTAAGGCATGCGTCATTGGTAGCGGACATTGGCGACCAACACAGCGACCAAACCGAAAGAGGGCGCCTTTATCATTGGCGGATTGCATAACAGGACACCATCTTGGGTGGTTGACCTTGATTATGTCGTGATGATGCCCTGCTGTTGCCGGTTGGATAACACGGCGCGGTCCACTGGATCTGCTTGTAATCTTTGGCGCCTCAATTATTGCTATCGCGCAGGGGGACACAGGTAATGCAACCCTGGAGCCTAGGCTTATCCATTTTCGATTCCTATTCTGCGGCCCGTTACATCCTCCCGCGCCACCCCACCTTTTCTGGTTAGGTTGCTAACAACCAACGTAGTGTAGGTTTCGTCACGCCTGCGTAGCTGTCATTCCGTAGCTTGGGAATTTTCTCCACATATGCATCTACGCTATACCCATACAACCAATTTCCTTATCGGTACTGCCTCCAAATTTCAACCTTCACCCAAATTTCACCCTTCCCTCCAAATTTCAACCTTCCCTCCAAATTTCAACCTTCCCTCCAAATTTCAAAATTCCCCTTCAAATCTCAAAATTCCCTCCAAATCTCAAACTTCTTCACCTCCTCACTTCGTCTTTACGACCTCTCCCATGCAAGAGAGCGAAGACCCGCTGTCAGCCCTTATCACAGAGGGCGAAGACCCACTGTCAGCGCTTGTTACTCTAGTAATTGAGAACTACCAAAGGTACTCTCGTGGTCCTTACAGGGTAAAAGATGCTTTGCAAAAGGCGAAACAGGCCGACGGGAGCTCTGTAGAGAGAATCCTTGTAGAGAAAAGCCCCACAGCCTGGTATGCGTACATTGCTGCGCACAAGACGAAAACCTTGGATCGCGGGCCGGAAGGCAGAGTCGAGTTGTCGCGCTTACTCGACCACCTTGGCAACCAGCCTATGCATCGCCAGCATGAATTTGTAAATCAACTCGCAGCTGCTATGGAAAGCATAGATGCCAACACTTCGCCGCAGTCTGCCAAGCGCCGTCGTATGTGCCCTATCTCATGATCTAATCTACGTCTAATGAATTAAACAAGGCATTGCCACCGAGGACAACACAGTGGCTCCTGTACAACCGACCTCCATTACAAGAAACGCAGATACATGCTTGACGAATGTCGAACCCAGCGTTACAGAACAGATACCCGCCTTGGTAACCTCGAGGGATGTGTATGTTGGAGCTCCTCTTGAACCAGCCGAGGAACTATTTCACGACCAGTTCTGGGATTCCGTTGAAAGAACACAGAGCAAAGAGCAACCTGGTGTGCTACTGGCCGATATATCAATGATTTTTCAGGAAGGGTATATCCGAGAACATTTCGGATGCCAGATGGAAATCGGGATCGCGAAAGAAAAGGTAGCAGACCTTGCCTTCCAATACTTTGGTGTGAAGCTGGAAGACAAGGACGGGGTTAGGTCAATCTGTTATCCAGGTGGGGGCAAAATAGAACCCGACCCGTCGATTAAATTGCGGGCATGTCACCGGGACCTCTCTGGCATATTTCGAGGCGTTCTGCACGAGGGCGCTCACACATCTCCTATATACCAGCGGGAGAAGGTCGAGCGACGCAATCGTACGGATGGTGTCTCGATGACGATATCAAACCAGGCGAAGGAGGGTGCTAAGATCACCGTGTTTCTAGGAGAATGGAGAGCATCGGCAATTAAAAAAAAGTTTTATGGGTAGTCTCAATCTCAGAGTTCTTTCATTTTGCCCTTCTCCAATATGATGCTAACGCCTTTTCTCAAAAACACCTGTCCATCGTGCTGCTGAGGATACCGCTCGTATGGCTGCCCATCTTCTTTCCCAGTCTCGAAAACTCTTACAGTGCACTGCTTCCAATATACCATCTGTCCAGATCCAACAACAGGCTGAACGCCCGTCTTCGCGTCCGAGAAAAACTCATCGTTGTCTTTGTCAATGTCGAGCGCTTGCGGTTCGAATAACTGAGCATGTTAACAGGGCTCATCTACAAAGCAGAGATGGGCATACCACCATCGGATTTGAAGAAAACGACTAGCTCACGGTAGCCTGAGTGGCCGATATCGTTCGTGGTTGACTCGAGCGGTACTGGGGAGTAATCTCAACTTGAGAGAAGCAGGGGAAAGAGGCTGTTTTCCCGTTTATGAGGGAGTTTTGGTAGGGATGCAGCGTATTGAGAAGTGGAGTGCAGGCATCATTGGGCCCTGTCCCAAGAGCCTGACAGCTGGCAAAACCACGAAAGGTGGAATCACCCGACGTACTCGGAAATCAGGTACAAATGACCTTTGGGCGTAAAATAGTCTTTATAAGCTCATAGGAGTAACGTCAGCCGGATGTTTGGGAAATCGGATGTCGACACAAGGAGGATTTGAGATGTCGGAAAGAGGGGTAGAAGATTCATTGTGGGGCTCTCGGCGAAGGAGTGGAGAAATGAAATTTGAGTGGCTAACATTAGCAGTCAGTTACTTGGTTTAGAATATTTTTGAGAAGAAAGGTGGAGATGAGGCATTTTAGGTGAAAACTTGAAATTTGAAAATTTGAAGCATGAAACTTTAAATTTGAAATCTGAAATCTGAAATCTGAAACTTGAAACAGAAGAAAGTTGGTGCAATTGAAATATCCAGAGAGCAATTTGAAATTGAAATAAAAAATCAGCCTTGCTAAAATTAGAAGTCTACCTGCATTTGATCCAAGCGGTTACTTGTTTAATATGCTTCTCTAACGGTCAAGGATACTAGATGCTCTTGTGTAAATAGGTACCGCAAGTTGGGACTTTATGCCCAGATGTAGATAGTCATTGCCTATGGCTTACATAATTCCGAATTTATCCTATGATGAGTTGAGAGGGAGAACTACTACGCCTTCAACCTTACGAGCAGACCCCTATATCGATTTAAAACCACCTGGCCAGTGTTTTATCTTTGAATACCAACATAAGGCGAACAAGAGGAGCCAGCTCGCATTGGGCGATACACTAGAGAAATTAGGGAGAGAAGACAGCCTATAGAGCTGCTCGGCTGCCTCAACATTCATGGTCAATTGATTGGCAGCCAGCATTTCCCCTCGACAGAGCAAAAATCCATAAAAAATTGCTGCACATCAATGTAGCGCCGACCAAGTCGCGACCGACCTGCATGCAACCAAGCCCTGATCATGTATCAGACAACCAGAGGCAACAAGAACAGGTTCCTGACGTGTTCATGCGGCAAATCAAAGCGCGTAATACCTTTATACCAATATGGCAATGTTAGACGTTAGTTAATCTCAGCGTATGGGCTTTATGCATATAACTCACTGAAGTATTTCATTTGGTCGCTTTGTCTGGCTGCCTTATTTCACTAATGGGTGCCAAAGGGAGGCATAGCTCAGCTCAAAGGACTCGGCTGCGTTAGCCTTTCTCCATGGCATGACCAGCTGCCCGGCCATTATGAGCCACCCCTGAAAGAATTGGGCTGGCTGGTTCAGTTCCTCGATAATTGCTGTAGGTCAACGTAACGTGGACGAGCTCGCAACCAACCTGCATGCCACTAAGCCAAGATCTTCTTGGATGAGACGGCAGGGGAATAACTATGTAGGAGCGAGTTTTCTCACCTTGTTCAGTTGTGTTGAGTAACCTGGCCCCTGCAGCAGACGAGTTTTCTGCTTGAATTGGTGACTGTTAAAGAGTATAAGAATGCACTTTCCCTCTTATATAAAGCCAAGATATCAGACCAACACTTACTTTCAGAAATATCGAGGTTTTTTCTAGAGACGCACTTGACTTGATTACCTTGGTTAGTAGTAATTTGTTTCTTTATCACTCTATCATATATTGGCTTATGTCTCCAGAGTGAGAAGACTTATATTATAAGAGTCTTAAATGCCATTCACAACTTGGATTTCCTTTAATATTCTAACGGGTCTCATTGAATAGAATCTTCATCCATGGCCAAAGTCGTCCTTCCTACAATGTCCAGCAATGAGGAGGGGGGCAATAGCCCTACGCACTCGAGCGGCTCAAGACAATCTGACAGCACTCCTCGCAATGACCAACCCGTACCTGCCGATCCAGTCAACGGTGACGACACCAGCTCAACTGAAAACTCAGATGGCAACTTCAATACCAAGGATTTTGCCCCTATTGACGTAACACACAACCATAAAGAAGATCATTGATGAGTATACTTGTCGTTTAGGAACAATAGTTTATAGCCAACAGCAGTAATTTTGCACGGATGCTTCTGGGTCAGGGTGGACGTTGGAATTCAGGCAATGAGTCTCTAATTATAAGGGCCTAAATTTGCCATCAAGATAGATAATGGAATTTGGGTTATTGAAGCAATTGTTTAATTCGAAAGCGTCATAATTCTTGTTATTGATGCATTGTTTTGTCTAGTTGTGATTTTGTACTTGAGCTGTTAAAACAATCCTTCTGGCCTCATTATGTAATTACCGGGTTGTAAGACGTCTCGTGACCAAGAATATCCACATGACAAACCCTTCGGCGAATCAGGTGGTCCTTGAGCGAAAAGAAACATCTCCTCTCCACCGCTTATCGTAACACTTGAGACCAGCAGTCAATGAATGATTCACAGCCATTTTTTTGGTGGTAGTTATATATATAAAGCGCAACATCGCCACTTTTCGAGATCATTATACATCAGAACTGTTATCCAACGTCAAAGTAGAAATGAGCAATCCTATACTCCTTCCAGCTACGGAATCGATGCAAGAGCTATGTCGACAAAAACAGGAAAGAGAGCTCCAGAACGTCCGTGGTCCGCTGCGTGAATATAAAGCCACCATAACAGATACCAAGATTCTCTCTAGATTCGAGAACGAACAAGTAAGAATGAACCATGTGAATTGAACTGCTCTGCTAAGTACACTCAGGCGCCCAATATTCGACGGCAAGCACTACATGAAGGCAAAAGTGTCAGTAACGCCCGAAATTACGGACCTCGTGAACTTGACAAAGGCACGATTGCGTCACCTGAGCGTACTATCACCGTCTTTATACCACTAGCGACACAAACTGCAAGTACGCAAAGATTTTCCAAAGTCCTGTACCAGCCTGATAAGGATAAAGCCGAGGTTAGGCAACTCCTACCTTGGGACGTCGGAAACCATATTCAGACCCCCGGAAACAGTCGAATCGTTGTAGAGGAAGGGCCAGTATGCTTTGACATGGTTCAATATGATTGGGAGCCTGCTAAGAGCCAAGAGAGCAAGGATGAGTAGTGGAACCGAGCCGAAACGATCTGGTGTTGAAATCAAGGATGGAAATTGCCTGAGAATATTTCTTGATTACTATTGTGCATTTAACTCGCCCTGATAGTCATTGAATTCCATTGCTTCGAGTGCTCCGAGTGGTTCGAACATGGCTGTATCGAAGTTGAATGAACTCGCATCGATATGAAGCCAGTTGGGAAGGCTTGATTCAACGATTGGCTGGGTACTCAATGCTTGACCCAGGGTCTCATGTATTCCGAAAGATACGCTGGAGAGCTGTGTAATGTTGCCACGACATTCATCAAGATTCTCCACTATATCAGCGCATGGACGGTTGAGATAACCTTCGTTCAATTGATGTGTGCTCTGACGACCAGTGGGGGAATAGAGTTGGACAGGCCCCATATCAGCTTCGATGTTTCTGACTGGAATTGTTGTCTCTGTTGATGGTTGTGTTTCATACCCACCCGCGGTAGTCTCCAAAGAAGGCGTAGCAATGAGTGAGGAATCGCTCCCAGGCATGACTAAAGCCCCTAATTGGGAGCCTGCGTCCTCAGGAGAGCCCGACACAGGAATGTTTGCATCAGTAGATGCGCCTTGGGCTTCGTGGCCACCGTCACTTCCGACATCGGTGGTGCTTTCCGTGGCGTACGGCAATCCTCCACTGTCATTGTGCATTGGGTCTTGATCGAAATGGTACCGGATCACTCCGAGGTTCGATGGGGATTCCATGGGTAGTCCATAGCATCGGCGCCATCGTTTTGCTGGCCTTTCATTCTCACGGACCTCGAGCCTGTGTCTTAGTTGTGTTTGGTCGCCAAACAGTCGCTTAATATGAAGCTCCTCAAGGTACTTTGAAATGCTGCTTGCAGCATCTCTGTATAGTTTGGAGTTTGTAACACAATCTTCGCAACTCCTGGGAAGGTCCAATTCCTTTACATCAAAGCAAGAAGCTATTCTTTTAGCTTCTTCAGTGTGCTGAGATTGTAGGAGTAACTCGATGTTATTGTAGGATTCCTTGTTGACATTCGGCTCGGCGTTCGTATGGAGATGGGCTTTTGACTCAGCTGATAGCGCTGTAAGCCTTCGAGTAAAATTCAGTCTCTGTCCTTTAGTTGAATGATGCACTACTTACTTAGTCTGTGACTTGAGCTTCGAGAACAAGACCTCTATACCCTTGTGTGCTTTGAGCAAGAATAATGTCCTCCCTTCCCTGAGCCATCGATTAAATTTCGCCCCCGACGCTGAACCTAGACGATTCTTAAACTCTTGGGGTGGCAAAGGCCGCCAGATCTCTTTTGATACCCACAGCTGCACTAAAGCAAATCGCCGAGCAATCTTGGTTATTTGTGATGATTTCTCGAGGGCCTGGATGTAGTCGAACACGGCGAGATCGTCGATGGAAATTGCCCCAGAGCTGAGAAAAGGCTTTGGTGATTGGGCCCAAGACTTCAGATCGGCGATAAGGAAGGGTTGTTCATCATCTTGAGGGGAACATCTAGTTCCCGTCGAAGATGCTTCCTTACGAGATTTCTCTTTTCTGGAAGACTGACTCCATGAAATCTCAGCTACCGCTGCCGACGTTTGCTTTAAAGGCTGGAGGGCTCTTGTGGGTGAATCATGCTCGACTTGCTGTTTGTTTGGGCTATCGAGAGAACTATCTTGCACAATCGTTGCTGTGGTTGTATCTGGGAAACGGGAATGGTCGGGCGATATCTGTTCATATGGTGCTTTGCGGAATTCCGCTTGCACTTCGGCTCCAAGTCGATGAAGTTTGTTCCTGACAGCTTCGGGAACGTCCTGTGCGATGATCTTGCAGGCGTCCGAGATCTTGTCGTATGAGCGAACGGCGGCTGCGAGAGAAAGGTGAGACTTACAATCCGTTCCAATCTATTATCAATATTGAACTGATGAGATTGGGCTTTAGCAACAGAAATGAAAAAGAATCCTAGAATACGGAGCTGATCGTGAAGAGGCTTGTCAGTATCCATGGCTTCGCGGTTTGGAAAAGAGTAAGGAACAGATTGGGTTTGAATGCCATGAGTCTGTAGGAGCCCCCAAAAAGGAAGTGACCCATAAAAAGGGATCACGGCGATCCTTTTCTATGGGTCACTTCCTTTTTGGGGGCAGGCAGGACCCCACGTCTGCAGGCGAGATCATATCTCATCCTTGCTCATGTCCCGCCTCATCTTCTACAAGGATCTATTTGTGTAGTCATGCATGCAGACAGCAGTGGGCGTCCAATGAAATGTGTTTTATGCATATTAAGTTTTCGACATAGGCGGCTTGGAAATGAGCCTTGCTTACCATGGATTAGAAATACCTGGCAAGCTGGGGGGTGAGCCCATCCTGGACGATACTTGAATCCATAGCGTGAGGGAGTGGATGGCCTCAAAATACAAATACGCTCATGAAGTCGAAGAAAACTGTACTGCTGCACCACCGCCTGGTTGCCTTCTTCACATTTCCCCTTGCACAAGGTACCCCTACTTAAGCAACCTCATTATCACAGTTGATACTTCTCTCTACAGCCCGGATCTTTGGTTCTCAGTACAAGTCAAACTCTGCCTTATGCCCAATTTTCTCTGTATATGCAAGTCAGCTGTGCATTCAATCTTTCGCTTTATTTAGAGCATTGCGAACCATGGCAAAACAGCCCAAGTTGAGCATTAACGTTGTTAGAGAGATTAGAGTCACTGTATGTCGATTGTTGGACTACTTCTCGCTGTATGCTGATCCCGCCAGATTGAGCAAGGAAAAGCTCAGCATTTCGTACATTACCAGACAGTCGAAGTGGCGGCAACCACCAAGACTCCGTCCCCTGTGACCGGAAAAGGTTCAATGCTCAAGGTGTTGCGCGACATCTTCGTCGCCATCCGAGCCTGGTTTTTGAAATTAAGGGGCTTGGCCAGGTTTAAACTAGTGTTTGATGAGGAGAAGCAGGGCTTGCTTGAAGGCGGATAGGATTGAGGTGTTGTAATTCTATTGTAACTAATATGTACATACCTCTTGGTTCGGTGCTGGGGATTGTACAGCGCTTCGATGTAGACGCAAACAGATCCATGAAACATGAATGTCGGTGTGATTCCATGACCCCATGTATACATGGCAGTTTACGATTGCATCAATTTTAAGCCTCATCGAAGACATTGAAAACCTCAGATGCCTCTTTACCGTGCTTCCATTTTCCTGTTGACCACCACTACCGTGACCATCAAGTTGAGAATGAAACAGGCAAAGCCGCCGAGAGAAATGACCCCACGGGAGAGAAGGAAACAGAGGGCAAGAGAAAGGACCCTAAAATTTGCCCAAGAATTCTTTTCTGACTGGCTGGTCGAGCCCCATCCAACAGCAGCCTTCGTCATCAAGGAAGCTGTCTCAGTGCTGTGGCCTGAACTCCGCCTCGATTCACTCCCGATCCATCCGCCACTTCTCGAATCTAAGAAGTCATTTTTCAGAATCTTGAGAAAGGTCAGAGCTAGCAAGCTGAACCACCTTGTGGATCTCTTCACCACGATGATGCTGTCGAGAGGCACTCCCTTGCATGGTCCGGCCGGCTCGCCAACGGTTCTGCTGAGACCAGTTAGTCAGGGTCAGGTAGAAGTATCATACACGATGCCGGAATCGGAACTGCCCGCTCTAATTGCAATACAAGCGGCCGACGCTACTAGCGTGTTCAGCCCGTCTGAACCGTGTGGCTTTCCTGGACGATCGGTATGTCGCGCTGTTGTTCGACTAAGAGTACCTGATAATTTAATTTCTTTTACAATTCTCGGCCATGAGAAGCATAAATGCACCTTTCAATGGCATCTTCTGTACTACCCCATTTCGAACGTCTCTTCAACAACTGACTTTCTTGATCACTTTCTTTTTGGGCCTCTTCCTGGACATTCTTCTGTCTCACCTCGCCGCGATGCTCCTACCGGCTCAGCCTTCGATCTTGTCAGTTGCCCACGGCATCAGTCGCAAACGATCCCATTCAGACGCGCTGGGACGCGAAGACACGGGCACCCATTACGACCGTGGGACACTTCATTCGACCGAACAAATTCGGAATGATATATGCGGAATTCTCGATATTAGAGCCAAGAAGAACAAGCCTGAGAGGATACTCGATGATGCGATTGCAGATGACAACACCATCCACGGCGATATCGCAACAAATCCCACGACAGCCGACAGCACCAGAGACAGCAGTATAACAGACAATGATCCCGTCGATGAAGGCCTCATAGATGATGGTATTGGAGACGACGAGAGCATATGTTCCTTGGAGACGATCCAATCCGGAGACATCAAACTCGAGACCCTATGGAAACGGAAATATCCGATCAATGAATGGTAAGGGAGGCGTTTTACCCTGAGCGACCTTTGCTGAGTCGATCATTCAGGCAGCCACATGATGACCAGAGGGTTTTGGTTTGGGACCTATGGTTAGTGCGCATCCTCATTAAATTTCCCATGTTGACTCGGTATGGCAGTCACGACATTTATTCAAGATTATTCAAGATTTGCAAAACATCGATTCCTTCTACCTATCGGGTCAGTCTCTCTTCTACTACTTTCGCTGGTTACCTAGCTAATAGAAGCTACAAGCGCGTGCTTGATATTGGAACAGCAAGTGGTATTGTATGACCCTCTTCGTGATCTGAGAAGTATGCCAACATGGTCATTTAGGTCGTTGGGCTCTGTATGTTCTCTTGATCCGATTCAAATGGTATTGTAACTAACTCAATCCAAGAGATTTTGCAGACGAGCATCCTGGGGTTGAAGTTACGAGTATTGATCTGACGCCCTTAGCGCCTAATTACGTCCCGCCTAATCTGTGTTTGTGAGGCTACATATATGTCTCACGCCCAATCAACGCTAACATTCGTGCAGTCAAGTTGTGAAGAGCCTCGATCTTCAAACCTTTAAAAAGTCTTCACAAGATTTTGTACATCTCCGCGAACTCAAAGGGAGGATCAACAACTGGGTCGAATTTGCAAGAGAGATCTTTGATGTCTTGAAACCTGGAGGCGTTGCAGAGTTCCATGAACGGACCATTGAGTTCAAAGCAAAGGCGGAGCTTCCGGAGGATAGTTTTATGAAGGAATGGGGAGACCTGTTTCGAAAGGCAGGTGCAGAGCGAGGGGCGCGATTCGACGTTATCGAATCTGGAATACTGCTTAGTTCGCTACGAGCTGCTGGTTTCAGTGACATCAAGGAATATACCTACGATGTAAGTTTCTAGCGTGCAGAGAACCTTAACGACAACTAAGTATGGGTTATTGCAGGTACCGATTGAACATTGGCAGAAGCAGGGGGAGATAGGACGGCTAGCTTGGTTGGAATGTGTTTGTGACATCGAAGGGTCCATCTTTCGTCCAGCCGTTAAGAACTCGGGCTGGAGAGAGGATAGATGTCACATGTTCGCTGCAGGTTTGCGCGATGAGTTGAAGAAGACAACTGTCAAGCCTTACACGACACGCGTCGCCGTCGTTTGCAAGAAGCCATAGACTTAATGCCTTGATTGAATCACTCAAGTATTATAAAATATGTTTTTATTTTTCATCAGTATTGCATTTTACTATTCATAACCACTGCAAGTTCTTAGCGATACAGTACACCCGTAATGTTATTCAATTACCTATTGTGTATCTGCCCTGCACAATGTGGTTTCAAAGTGACGCTGACGTGGCGGATGAGGTACGTCGGGGACCTGGTACCTTCCATTGTTGAGTCAGATGTCTGCTGACCAAGGTACTGCTGGAAGGTCTAAATGAGCCTTTGGCTACAGAAGAGACAATGCACATTAAAATTTCTAGCCTGCTGGAATCAAGCAACCGACCTCACGTCTATAAATAGGACCCTCCTCATCACATCGAGCACTCTGCTACATGTTTCATTGAGCAGACAATCCTCGCGCCCTCCCTAGGTCCTAGGTCAACAGTAAGATGCCAAGCTCTAAGTTGAAATGCCATGTGTGTCACTATGTAAGTACTTATAAACCGTTATTGAGTATAAGCTGAGATAGCAGTCTTGGGAAAGATACACAGAACTTGAGTCAGTTTTTTCTTAATGCTTATTTAGTTTGGCCTAACGTTAATGGTTTAAAACTAGTCATCATTGGTGCTTCCCTACCACTAACCAGCAGCTCTCTTCCTCATCGAACCCAGATCCCCTAGCTAATGTGCAAGAAATTTACTCACTGATGGCGGGAACTGGCACATATCTATATAGCCCTCAGGTGAATGTGTCTAACCAGAACTTTCAGACTCCCGCTGTTGGGGTAAACCTCCCTGAGAACAAATACAAATCACCGTATCCGTATATTCGATACGACAACCACCAGACCCGAAGCAATATACCTTTGAATACGCCAACATCGAATTTTTCTATGGGAAGAGAAGTTGATACTTTTCCAAATCAGCATTATTCCCAACTACAGACACCGCATGATCTGAAAACAAATGCAGGACTCTGTGTTGGTACGGAATTCACGAATTCTATATCTCGGCCAGCCCATCCCTTGCCCGATGGAGATCAAGAAAAGAAGGTAGAGGAAGATATTTTTCGAAGGGACAAAGTGCAGCAGTTTATGGAACTCAGTGTCAGATGGGACCAGTTTATGGATAGTATCCCTGAGGAGCAAAGGAGCGTTCTCTTTCGAGATGTAAAGAAATACTTCACCGCCTAAGCCAGGATTCTGGATATATCATAGTACAGCCGAATGAATGCCAAGGATGGGGTCAGTGTTAGAGTGGTGAATTGGAGGTTGAGATACGTTTGAGGGACACAGTCACCGGAGGGCTGGTGGCTGCAGGTGATAACTCATCAAATTATGCCTGTATTTTTAAGCGGTGTGATCTGTACTACATAAACAATGCAAGCCACTGCATGTATATCACTATGGATTGATCTACCGACAGCAAAGCGTCAGGGTGATTTCAAGTGATTGTTGTCGGAAAGAGGCTCTGCTCGTGAGTATTTGAGGGGACTCAGTATCGTGCACGTCATCTCATTTCAGCAACAATTACATGACAAACCAACCTTGGAGGTTTTGCTACATTGCATGATGCCGTCCACCACAGACCCAGCCAAAGTTTCCTGCAAAAGGCCGCAAAGCATCACCTATATGGTACAACAATACGCTACGGTTACGTATCTACCAGCGGGTTAGTTGAGGGCTGCACTGTAACGTATGCGGATGCTGACGTCTTCATGCTAGGTCAAAATACCAACAAGTCACCCCTCCAGGAACTGCCATGGCCTTCCAAGCTTACTCCAAAAGACGACCTACCCGAGATGGAAGCGTGTAGAGAAATACTTGAGAAAGGATTGGCTTATATGAGTGCAGTTAAGAATTCTAGACAGGTGGTCCAGACTTGAATGTTGTTCACTGCGCATGCACCCTGGACTACAATGAGTATTATTTCTGACATACTGTGTTACTGTCCTTGCTCAATCGACCTGCATGATATTGGTATGACGTTTCATCATAACAGTATTATCCTTTGTCTCCTTTTGCTATAAGTAGAAGTTCATTTCCGACCTAACACCCACTAGTCTTCAGTTGCCACTTAGTAGATCATCCGAACGAACTTGTACTCTACCGTAGGTAAGTCATTCTATGATTGACATCACGTGCTATGCTCATGCAGAGGAGATACAATAGCCCTTTTGAAGAATACTCTGCCATGCTTGAGAATCAGCGCCAACTTGCTACAGAGCTAGTTACCTGGCTGGGCGATTTATCGCCTGGACACGTACAGGATATCGGAGGGGGTAACATGACACAATGCATAGAGAAGGAGCTGAACGAGTCTATACGCCTTGGAAAATATCTCAGCAAAGCGGTCTGCTATATCGACTCACCTTGGCCAGGGGGCGACACATCTCCCCAATCTCTTGGGGAGAGAAAGATCCTGAGAGAACAGGCCTCCGAGCTTGCTCAACAACTTTACCCATTGGTTGAACTCACCATATTCGACCTTGGCTCTGGGTACACTATTGGCTTTTGTTTCTACCAAATAGACAAGTGCTAACTAAAGAAGGAATTCTGAAAAGTTGCTGCCGATATTTAATGAGCTCGAGAAAGCAGAGAAGGTTTGTCGTTATTTCGCGGTCGACGTCAACAGAGCTTCACTTGAGAGCCATGTCCAGGGCTTAAGCAAGCGATATAATTATATATATTGCTTCGGACTCCACGGAAGTTTCGAAGACGCAAGGAGATTGGCGATAGATATGCCAGGGGAGAAAGTCGGTATCTCATGCTCCTCCACATTGACTAACTTTGAACCCGAAAAGGTGCTCCAAATCCTCGAAGACTGGAGCCAGGTTGTCGATCGGCTCATTCTTGGCCAGCATGAGCCAGTGGGGGAAAAAGAGTTGGAAAGTTCTTATCACACACCTGAATTCACTGAATTCATGAGAGGTGGGTGGGATAAGGCGAACGAGCTTTTAGGGTGGAAAGAATTTGATGATACAAGATGGTCACTTGAGTGCAAGACAACTACTTTGCCTCAGTGTCACAAGTTTCATTGTACCCCTTTAGCACAACCCAGAACTGAATTTTTCTGGTTTGCATGCTACAAGTACACAGTGCCGGAATTTCAGCGCATAATCCAAAGTTCCGGATGGAGAGTCTCAAAATGCTATCGAGATGAGAAGACCAAAATGTGTGAGTTCCCTGAGCATCAATAAATGATAACTATGAGGCTGATATGCTCTAGCGATGTACAATATCATTCCAGCTCAAAAGACCGACGCTGGGTCTTTGGAGGGTACACCCCTTGCTCGACACGTTTGAGATCTGCAGCCCAAGAGAATAGGTAGTCGTGGAAGCCATGTGAATAGGATTTGAATTTAGAGTGCTTGTTAAAACAATGCAAGAGACATGGCAGTAGAAAGTAGAGCTATAGAAATGAAGCAAGCCCGGCGCTGTTCAAGATAATAACGACGTAGTGGTTTTCACAATGTCACCTCCTTGTACCGAATGCAAATTCTTCCTTCTATTTTGTAGTTATTCTATTTTGGTTGTGAGAAAATTTGATCTGAGAAATGCACGGCGGCACGCTTTGGCTGACCTTGAGTTTGACGCAACACTAAGAACAACAAGCTCACGGGAGCTTGTTAGAACCTTTCGCATATATAAATTGAGAGAGCGACCCCTTCCATCGTGGGAAGTTCCAACTCTAATTACCCCGAATTATTTTGTCTTGCGCTATTTTTTCAACGATATGGACAACCACTTAATCTATGTAGCTCGTCACAGCCACGCCAATTCCAACATCGGTCTCAGCCATCATGGAACCGATGTTTTTACACTGAGCGATGAAGCCTTTTCCAAATTTTTCCATTCTGGAAATGTCATCAAACATGAGGACTTTCTGCCAGATAACCTCACGCAACATGGAAAAGGAGAACTGCAGCGTTACGTGGATGAACATCCAAAGTTCTTAAATTCTTTGGATCTCATACTTTGTTCCCCGTTGACCAAATCCATTCTGACCGCAAAGGGATTGGCGCAGACAAACAAGGCTCGAATTGTATGCTTCTTTGGCCTTGCTGAAAATACCAAATAGATACAGGATATCCCTCCAATAACGTTTGTGAAAGACGGCAAGCGATATGCTTCTACTGTTAGCCTTGCGGGAGGCTCAGCTGAAGGGACTTTATTAGGTGAAGAGGTTGTTGATCTGACTGTGGAAACATCAGAGGACCAGTGGGAGAGCTGGAATGGCCTGCAGAAGCGATTGTCCACCATCGAAACATACAAGCCCCTTGACGAGATCGAGGAGCAGGACAGGAGGCTTCGAATTCAAATTCGCGACTTGATCCAATCAATCGCCAAATCCAAAGAGCGAAGTGTTAAAGTCCTCATTGTTACCCATGGCGGCAAGATCAACACGCTTACTGGGCATTACAGAACCCAATTAAAGTCGAACAACGGGGAATGGGAATTAAAAAGTTCATCCTGCTTTGCCAACCTCGGGACAGCAGTATATAAGTTTAGTTCTGTCACAGACGAAAAGGCCGAGTTGGTAGAGGTACATGAAAGCGAGTATCATGCACAGCTCCTAGGGTCAGACTACCAGCGGCCAAGGGGGTTCACTTACATCGATAGTAGTGGAAAAGCTGCTGATGAGAGACAACTCTACGAGATGTCCCTCAAGAAGACGCACGAGGAGGTGATAGCAAGGAAGAGTGCGCAAATTTATTTGGCTCTGGTAAGATGAAACGGAACTACGTGATAATAGTTCATAGCTCAGTACTACTGGGGCGGGAGGGGACAACTCTATCAGGCTTTAAGTATAAGTTCTTCATTATGAAACCACACTATTCCTTCCTTTCACCATACTAAGTCTAGGCAAATAGGGGCTGCCTCTCATTCTCGCATGCATTTCAAGTGATCTGCTGGACAAACTGGGGTGTAAAGTCGGGTGCTCCCAACACAGAAACGGGATTCTCTGCCTCGAGTGTGCCATCCAACCGCCTTTCAAGAGCCACGAGACCAAAACCTCCCGCTTGGTTGGCGATGAGCAGGTATCGATCCCCATGGCTGAAGCTCATCATCCGCGGGGAAATCCCATATGTAGAAGCAGAGCCTACAAACTGGAGTGAAAGGAAGGTAGAATTTAAGTGATTAATCTGGAAATGGGAAACGGAGTCCGTAGAGTTCCCTGTTTGTCGATTAGAAACGTACAAATGCCTATTATCTGCCGCTAACACGATTGCCCCAGCAGCAGCACTGGATGAGTTGGCGGGTGGTAATCCAGGACCAAATGTCGAAGTACTTTGGATCTCTGTGAAATCAAGGTAGTTCTCACGGTATGATACCGTATAGACAAGAACCTTGTTACTGATCTCGCAGACAAGAATATAATGGGTCGCTCTGAATGCTCCTTGGGGATAGAAAACGCCATGTCGAGGGCCGCAACCCTGGGGCGAGATGTGAATGATATTCACTATCTGAAAGGCATCATAATTGGAGTCAAGAACCACCATAGAGTCTGTACCAAGATCGTTAATAACGAAGAAGCGGCCAGTTGGATCAAGGTTTGCCTGGTGGGGGTGAGGGCTTGCTTGTCGTTCTTTATCAGGACCTGGCTGCCCTGGTGAGGGAACGGTTTTGATAAGTCCCAGGCCGCCATTTGTAGTGTTCCAGATATCAATGGTACCATTACCATATGCACAGCCGACAAGTCGGGTATTATCAGTATTAAACTGTAAATGGACGACGCCGGCGCTACCTTCTTTTGAACTTTTTGCTGTAATCTCATCACTTACGAAGTTGATTTCAAAGAGTGTAAGAGCATTTGACGACTCGTCGACAGCATAAAGCAAGTTTGGATAGCTAAAAGTCATCCACGAAGGTATGCCAGTAACTTCCTTGTCAATCGAGAATGGGAAACCTTGCACCCTGTTGGCAACAGATATGTGCTTGGGAAACCCAACAAGTATATGAGCCGGTGTGGTTAGGCCAGTGGTGAGATCATCAGGCTGTTTCTTTGCAAAGGCCAGCTTTGCAAAGAAAACAGCAACACTTAAAGCAAGTAGCAGCATAAGGTCGAAAACTGTAGAGAGATCTTCTGCAGTGGAGCTTATTCATTGATAAAGAATTCTGAGGATTTTACCTCATTTAAGATCAGAAAGATGACGTGAATTGAGTGCTGTAGATTCTTCTGAAAAGCGGCATTGAAATGAGACCCCTGATGCATCCAGGGTAAACAGTTTTGGCTCTGCGAGGGGGGGGGGGGCTGCTTCCGGCACCTTGGGTGTGCTGGGGAACCTATTCCAGCACCCCAGCGCGATGGATCCACACCATTAGTAAGTCAGTATAAGACTACACCAGATCCCTATGGCATACAAGAGGAGTCATCGGATAAACTCAGCAAAATGGAGTTTTATAGCTGGTTCTTTATTTTATTTTGCATCCGTACCGTTATTTCTACTACAAGCACTCCTCTACCTGATGCAGTTGATCCTGCTGGAATGAATCCGGTTGGTATGGGACCGCCAAATATAGAAAAGCGATCTGGTGACGCACCTCTTGTTGGCTGTATCTACCTACCTATCGGGCAACCTCTACCCTTGCAGTCCTTCCAGGGTTTATCATCCCAGTTTTGTCTCTTTGTAGAGAAGTCAGGTCCGTTGAAGGGGAACAGAACTCTGGAACGCAATTACCTCAGGGACGGAATCTGGCATAACTTTTCCATCAGATGGCGGTCGACATGCAAAAGGCCTCACCCCAGCATAGATATCCCAAAATCCTCATGCATGAAGGATATGGATACTTTGTGGCATGAATGTAAGAATCTTTGACTTTACCCAAGCCTTTTCTAATTGAACGTAACAGGTAGCGGACAGCCTGGATTTTCTCGCCATGAGTGCTTTAGCTATGATTATTGGAGGGATGTAATGTAATAAGTGTTGAACTTTAAGTCTGAGGGTCGAAGTAGGTCAGAAAGGCCGGGCCAGTATCTGACTGTGATAGTTCTATAGAGTATATACCTTACATAAAAAGAATTTTTTAAAACACAGATTTGGCATTAGTTTAATTCTTTGAAGCCTATGATATCTCCACGAGATATATTAAGCTGATGGGATGTAATAATTTATAAAACGCCTCTTGTCCTTCTGCCTCTAAAGCTGCCAATTAACATTATAGAAGCCTTTTTAGTAGAAGCTTATAAAGTAAAAAAGAATATCATGTCCTTATCACCTGTGCTAGCCGCCTAATGCCCCTTATAGGCAGCAATTAATTACATAGTTAGCTGCTAATTAGATATTGCAAGTTAGGTCTGAAAACTCTTAATAACCACGATTATATTGGAAGTGTTTATATTTTGTTTCTGGCTCAGATGTTTGGCTGTTTGAGTATTGGCTACATAATATTGATAACAAAGTTGGGGTGCTCAGCATAGACTCGCAAGCTAATAACGCAGACTGGACTCCACTGTTCCAGACACTTATCTTGAGAAAAGTTGGACCTCAAGTTTGCGCTCTTTGCTCTTAGGTCACTGGGAGGAGGCTGTTCCAGTTGCTGGCTGGGGTCTATGACTCCTTCTTTGGCATATCCAAGATCGTACTGCAACCCAACTTGGCGTAACTTCTGAGGATTCCTACTTGCAGCCAGTTTAACTGTTTCCTCCACCGGGCCGAGGCCATTCCTTTCCGCGATGATTTTTGGGATAACCTCGTATGTTCCTGTCTCCAGGGTGAGTTCACAGTTAATCGATCGACCGTCGCCAAGATGACATGGAGAAACTCGACATATATCGATCTTGGAGATAATAGGCCGCAGGAGGAAATGAAGGGTAAAGTCGTACTCCCCTTGAAGCCCTGGAAAGTACCGATCATCTAGCTGCCGAGCTTTTAGTCGTGCAAATCAACAAAGTGACCAAAACATACCTGAGATAGAACAATAATTACGGTGCTCTTGTCTTTGAGATCGATAATGAACTTTTTCTTTAGAAATCCTGGCAGCCATGGCACAAGAGTACTCATCCACTTCTGTGCCATAGTCCACCCGTGACGTAGAAGTCGAGTCCTATACATATAATCAAAATTTTCCATAGCATCTTCGTAAGTCATCCAGAAGATGCCATTATCACCAAACTCGTGATGAAGTGCATTTATTGTATAGGTATTCCATTCCTTAGAACCATCCGCCCATGCACCACACCACTCGCCATAGCCAGTATCTGACCTTTGGCCCCAGGGGTTCCTTCGCATATGTCAGCACGTGCATTTATTCAGAAGAGAAGGAGTAGGTGAGAGACAGCAAAATGCCAAGCAGCCAGCCGAACAGCACTAACCTAATCTTGACCAAGCGAGTCATGCCGCCATGCTCCTTCTTCAACTCGATAGCCTCGAGGATAGAGTAGGTATGGCTCAAGACAATTCCGTTTCGGTGCTTAAAGCCAGCGCCACTCGACAATGTGAAAAGAAATTCTCCACCTATGATACCGCAAGAGAGGAGCTCACGCCAGAGTCGTTCTTTATCGAGAATACTATTGGTCGCAATAAGTGTAGCGACACCGCCAGTGAGATCCTCCATTGCAATGCCAGCCCATCCTCCGTCTAGAGCTTGGTAATCGCCGTGGACTTTGGCGAACTATCTTCGGCATTAGCTGAGTACATACCAGTCAAGAGGGAAGTTACCCACTGCCTTCTCAAGCAACGGAAGCCAGGTCTCATTTGGATCTATGCACTTGGCAAAGAAGAGAGCTTCTGAGTTGGACTGTTTCTGTTTGCGGTGATGTCTCGCTTTACTGCCCGTAGCATCATACGTCTCCTTGTCAAAATCCGGCTCTTTCAGGTAAAGATTATCATCAACTACTGTTGAGATCCAGGCCCCATCTCTGTAGAATACGAAGCCATAGACCCCTACCTCTTCGTTTCGCGCTACACAGATCTTGTTCATCAAATCCTCCCGATGAGCAATAGTGCCTAACGCAGCAAGCCACCAACAGTCACCGCTATTTCCCTGCTGAATATCTGAACTTGAGAATCCACTTACAATGAATTGTGGATTTTCAAAAATCCAAGAAATGCGATGAACTGAGCCGGGGAGAGATGTGTCATCGTCTTTATTGCTATGGCTGCAGTACCGGCGTGACGACCATGGCGAACCCTTTACGAACGGATCTTTGCCACGTCTGCTAGTTTGCTCCATACATGTCGTAAGATCGAAGAGGTAATTATGCTGGCTTGTTGCAAAGTCACCTTCGATATCAAAGTCTGTGTCGCGGAACTTGGTATTGCTTTGGTTGCATTGGCTCACTATGGTTTCAACCTGTGACTGGCATTGCCGAGCAGCTATGTCATAGCTTTGAGAAATAACGAATGGCTTTGGGTAACAAGCATCGTCTGTAAGAAGAAGGAAATGAAGGTTTGTAGGAAATATTGACGTGACAAGTCTTGGTGTTCGAGAATGTAACCTGGACCAAAAGTCCATGATTTGTGTCTGAGAGTCAGATGAATTGATATCTGCCCGGTGAGGAAGAGCTAGTCCAGGGGTTGGTGGCCTCGGTGGTTTCATTTTGCTTTCACGATTCACAGGGAACAGAGATGAATGTGGACTATATCAAGTTTCCATGGATTTTGACGGGGGCTGTTTTCGGCACCCTTGAGCCGTTGAGTGCAAAGCCCCACAGCTAGCCGGGGGGTCGACTTACAGCACCCTACCACTTAATCTAGACAGTATCCCTGTGTGTACTGCCTTTCACTGAAGTTGTACTATATGACGAATGCAAGAATGAAATTAGACCTCTGAACTATCAAAAGAACGCAATGCTACTGGCTAGTATGCCGTCTGCGCCTTTTTTTCGTGTTACGTCTCTTTCTTTGCTCATCAGCCTCGGTGACATCCGTGGCGCCCAATGCATCGACCCGCATTTCCAGCTCGTGGTATGTAGCTTTGAGCTTTCTGATCTCTGCCTGAAAAAAAGAACACCCGTCCATAGCCTCACTTCGTTCCTTCTCGAGCTTCGCGATCAATGTGTTTTGCCTATGCATTTCTCCTTTGCTATGCTCAAGCTCGGAAGTCAGCTTGCAGATCTGGTTCTCTCCCAAATTGACCCTTTGCCTCCAATACGAGACTTGGGAGTTGAATGCAAACATTTGACGATGACATGATGCAATGCGGAGCTCGTTCTCCCTCAGAGCCTTCTTCTGCTCTTCGATCTCACCGCGGTACTGCTCTAAGAGCAAGTCGCTCAGCTCCTTCTTGAATACCTCTCGTTCAATTACTTCATTGCGCTCTATAATCTCGTCTTTGTATTGATCGAGAACGAGGTCTCCAAGCTCTCTTTGGAACCTTTCATGTTCAAGTTGCGCATACACCTGGGACTTTTCCATTGACATCCTTCCTATATCTTTGGCTAGTTTATCGTAGTTCACTTGCAAACGCTGCCGTTCGTTACGAATCTTAGTGTTCTCTCGCTGAGCTTGATCGAGTTGCCGTCGCAAAGACCTTTGATTCTTCGTTAGTGAATCATTTTTCTGCAGTATCTGGCTGAATCTATTTTTCAGTGCATGATATGCATTTGACATGCACGATGTGTAGGCATCATTAGTTGACCTTGCAACTACTTGCGATTCATTTGGTAGCGCCTAGGTTTGTTAGATAGGCTTAGAAGCAAACAGTAAAGTAACCTACAGGAGGCATTTCTTTTTCTCTCATTATTTTTTTCTTAGAAAGTTATAAAGATCAATTTTAAGTACTTACAGCGGACTTCCTTCTATATATCCATACTCAATAGTCTCAGAAGGGCTTTCGAAAAGAGGCCGTTCGAGGATTAAACTGGATACCCTTGCTCACCTACCACAAAAAGGGTGGGTCAAAAGCAGACACCCCTGACAAGAGGCCTCGAAATCAGATATGCCGACGAGTGATGAAGCTATACATATAGTCACTAGTCAGTGCTAAATCCTGTACCTCTTCATATCTACTGCGGTACAGATGGCAGCTCATACCATTGGGGCCCGGGGGTATCGACCCCCAACCGTCACAGATGCCTCAGCAAGCGACAGTCGTCACCAGAACCCTCAACTGAGCTTAATACCTTATGGCGGTTCATTGATGGTTTTACAGGATGCCTCTCTTCAAAATCCGATTATTGCGGCTCGTAAAGAAATTGTTAATTCCTGGATGGAAAATGAGTTAAAAGATGCAGCTGCGGGAGATGTTGAGACTTACCGTGACATTCTCAGCTCAGAAAAGCAGATTGCGACGATCAGCAACATCGTTTCCAACAAGATAACCCAAGGAAAGAGACCAAACACAACCGCCATTGCCCAAGAGATTGGCAAAAAAGAAGTCATTGAGTTCTTCGTTGAGCATGCATTTGACTTGTGTATACAGAAGAGAGAAGCGCCAAAAAGGGAGGCACGCGAAGAAATAGAACGTATACTTAACGTTCTAGCAGCAGGAGGTAATGAATACGACGTGTTAGGTATAGACGAGGCGATCACGCTTCCTGAGCTTAGACAGCGGAAACGTAGAATTCTGTACTTGGTACATCCAGACAAGAATAAGGATAAAGAAGCCCAGAAATGTGCCAAAGGTGAGTGGTGCCGAACCTCATCCTTTATTTATTACTGAGACACGCAACAGAGGTCAATGATGCTGCAGATAAGCTACTTAATAAGAATCAGGAACGATATCAGCCGCCTACAGGGTCTCAAATCTTCAAAGAACACAAGGGCGTCTTCGGGCCTGGGGCATTCGCAACAGGTGATACAGAACCCGAAGATGATGAAGAATCAGACCCTGGGGACGATGGTGTGCCCATACCTGATGTTCCTGATGCAGTGAAGAAAGTCCATGAAAAGGTTTCTAAACACATCCAGATATATTTTTCAGACTTTACAAAGGGCCTGCCAGTATTTAACGACGGAATCCGAAAAGCCAACAACAAGATCAGGAATCTAAACGCTGTGGCCGGGATTTCTGGGGACTATTACCAGGTAGACAGAGATGTTTTACAGGGATTAAAAGAGGCGCAGGTACACGTGATCCAGATTCGGGAAACGCAGGGCGCGAAAGAAGCTGAGAAGCAGCTTTCGGTTTTCAAGGGCCAATGTGAGAATACTTGCGGACAGCGAATCTTTCAATGGCCAAGAAATTGGTCAGAAGTTATGGTACAAGCCATTCGTGAAAAGCTGGATGAAATATACCAAAGCGACCCTCCCTCCAACGAGGAAGACGGCTCGGATGCAAATATGACGGATGCTAAAGGCGCTGAGGAAGAAACCAACCCAGTTACAGATATGTTGGATGCTGATAACAATGAAGGCATAATACTCGGTTACCGATCGTCGCGGCGATGGAACAGATTCCAGAAGCAATATTTGACTGACGACGTCATATTTTTCATTCAGTCCCCCGGAGCATCGATTTTTGGGGTCTTTTCACTAGGGGATCTCGGCCACGAGATTTCAACTAAAGCTCTAAACTACTACAAAGGCGATGGGAATGATGTCTCCACACATATTGACGCCGTTACCGGCTCAAACCCTTCCATCACTCCAGCCACATATGATGGAATCCTATGCATCGGCGCCAAGAAGTCAGGCAAGCCCTCCGAAGGCAGATTTCCCGACACCTGGATACAGATCGCATTGAAACAAGACAGCGATCCTTCAAAAGCAAAAATTATCCATAGAACGGCTCTGCGGAAGTTGGTGAAAGATGCCGATTCTCAGATAGAAAAGTTCTATAAAGAGGTCGGCGTGGAGCCACCATGGGCCTATACACCTTACCCGGATCCTTATAATCACCTGCGTGCCCGACCCCTTATTTTTCCAGCACCCAGAATCAAATATTATGAGATCGATAGCCATTTACCCAAGGCTCTACCATTTCATGGTAACATGGGGTCAATTGGATATGAAGAGGCTGCTACCAGAAGGGCGCCTCAGACGAGATCCTCTGGCGCTCAGCCTCAAATCGCAAGCGGTCCAGAGCGGCTGATCGCTGCAATGGAAACTCTTGTACTGGCTATGGCAGAAGACAGGGAGGATCGCAAGAGATACCAAGACTACATGGAATCTAAGTTACTTGGAGAGGGGTAGGTACTAAGGTTCAGGGGAAAGGTTACAGGGCAGGTCCCTCGGCACCTTAAGCTCAGGTTCAATATGTAGTTTATTTGCTATTTTCATAGATTGAAAGAAGTGATTTGGGAGATATTAAGTGCACAATGTGATGTGAGAAATGGAGGTGTTTATGACAGCATCAATTTGAAATGGTAATAGTATGGAATGAATGATTCTACTACAATGAGAACTATCTATGACTATGGTCCTGCCATAGTAGACTACAAAGAGCGAGAAAAGCGATGTCGAGACGCACTTGCGAAGCGTTTCTGATGGTTCAATCAGCCTCATTAATTACAACAAGATACTTGCCATAGGCGCCAAAGAGTCCGGTTATGAGGATGTCAATCGTTATCCGGATACTTGGGTGCATACTGTATCGCTGTGCATTGTGCAAGATAATGACTCTCTCATCAAAGCTTCTTTGAATCGGTTATGTGATAAAGGTAGCCGACATAAGTGCCTTGAATAAATGATTTGACTATAACGAGAACTATCTAAGAGTATGGTCCTGCCACTAAACTAAAAGAAGAAGAAAAAGCATTCCATCAAAGCTAAGCTGACAAGGTAAGCATAAGCTGCTTGACGAAGGGTCATTGCATCGGATACTACAGGAGCACTGGGTCTCGGAGTTGGTGTGGCTCTTGTAGAGCCATTCAAGAATGAGTAGCTAGTAGTAGGGATGAGAGGAAAAGGAACAGTAAATGAAGTTGGCATAGGCGACTTGTCCTGGCTTAAAGAGGTAGTAGATACGCTTGTCTGACATGTCGCTGTTGAGGTGCATAGAGTATCGCTGCTTGTAGAAGCTGATATAGAGGCTCTCTCACTTTCTTGGCCGGGCGACTTGAACTCGATTACACCAGTACCGACTAAGTCACCCGCTTCGATAGTTATATCGACAACTTCTCTCGGTGCCAGTTGAGCTCGCGTATCTTTGGAAAGTGCAAGAACGAGAAAGGTGGGAAGGAATAACATGGTGGCTTGTCGAACTGAGGGTTTGGTAACCAAGGTCAGATTATATATCTGACGGGCAGGAAAACGTCCTGAAGGACCCTACATGTGTCGCGCCAAACAATTGCTGGGATCTGATTTTGGCTACTCAATAATGTAGGGGTTCGAAACCTGCACCTCAGACGTGGCATGGTGGGTGCGGTCCCAGACAAGGTGCTTAGCTCAGCATCTCGGTTCAGGTATAAAGTGTCGGCGACCCGCCATCAACTGGCCCTTTCATCTTGTCCAACCATCTTGACATATTTTTCTGCCTTTTACCCTCTTCATCATTACTAGCTCTTCCAAGTATAATGAACGTTATACCTAGAACCACTCCAGAAGGGAAGAATGAGAAACCTATGGAGCAAGCTACCAAAGACTCTCTCAATGTAGCATCAAAGAGGAAGCGCTCTACGTCGCCCCAAGAGCAATCGCCATATGCGCGAAGGCGTCGCTACAGTCAACCCCGAACTAAGAGATCCCCACAGCTGAAGGATTTAGCCAATACACAACGTTACATTAACCAGCTGAAGATTCAACCTGCTATAGGATTGGATAAGCAGAACAAGAACGCCTTGAAGGAGGCACCTTACCTTGAGGCTGGGAATCTTTACCTAATATGCCATACGCAGTCTTGTCGTTGGCTTGCAGCGCTCCTGCTTCCTCTAAATGACTTACATCGCGTTGGTATCTTAGGGACTATTGATACTCTGGGTCTTTCCAAAAACACTCCAAACTGTGTGACTTATGATCTGGACTCCAGCGAGTTCCAGTGGCGAGACGGATTTGGGGATGGCGAGCCATTTTCCCATCAGCGCAAGTTCCCTATTGCATACTATGTATCAGATCCCAATTCCCCAGAAAGTTTTGACACGCAGTGGGTTGAAGCAGAAAGTCTTTGGGACTTGAGAAGTTGGGGATTAAAATTAGGTATAGTCTTCCTGCTGTTTACCTTTATGTGTGAATCATTAACCTTGGCCCATAGATGAACAGAGCGAAGCTCAAGCAGATGCCGCTAGACTTACATCTAGAAGCACAACAAGGCTCACAACATCGAGCTTCCCCACAATCAACCCTAGCATTACGCTGACAACTACCAAGTCGCCTCCCAACAGAACCCATATAATCCGGACTTCTCCGCATTCTCTGGCGGCCGGGGAGAGGAGCTCCGTTGAGCGCATCCTTCCAGACAAAATACCTGAGATTCCGAGGACGCTGGAACAATCACCCCAGTGCTCAGCAACTGTGGACAAGCTCAGTAAGGGAACTGGTATTCCTAGCAGCTCATCAGAAATAAAAGGCATATATACAGGTATAGATATACAGCAGATGCCTAGACATACGCAGCTGCCAGGAATAATGCAGGTTGCCTCTCGATGGCCACAGCCTCTCTCAGATCGTATCCTGCGCCAACTTGCGACAAAATCGATCGATGCAATTTCGTCAGGTCCCGAAGACTTCAAGATTGGCGGGCCCAAGGAAATCTACTATTGCCCAATATGTTCCAATAAGAAGAGGTTCCTGCAAGTTGAGACTTTTATTAAACATTTATCCGACATCCATCAGTAAATCTTACGGAGGCACCTATGACTATTAAGAGAGGATATTGCAGCGCATACAGAAAGCAATCTAGCAGAAGATATATGGGAATCTAATTATATTAAAATAGTTATTGCATGTTCTTCAGAAGCGGTCTGTCTCTTTATACTATTAATTTCTCGCTCAGAGTTTGTTCTTGTATTCCTGACATGCCCGCCCTCATTCTGGATGACAGCACCATCGCGCCCAGCAAGAGAATGAGCGCCTCACCCCCAAGTAGAGCAGTAACCCATAGAGGATATCTGTCGATAGACCAGGCTATCAATCCAGACATCAGGTGAGCAATGCTGACATCAACTAACCCCGTTGGGATCCACAGCTGATTGCTGTCCAAGCGACCATGGGCCTGGAATTTCAATAGCACCATCTGATTAAAGGCTAAGGCGATAATGCTTGAGATAATAGCAGTACCTAGGAATCCTGTTGCCAAATTGCTAAAAATGCTTCTTTGCTGATCTGGAATAGTGTCGAGCGGCATTACTATTGCAGCTATGACAGCGAGCAATGCAGCTAGAACATCAAATCCTCTATATAATTGAAGGATTGTGTCATGAACCACAAAATCCACTGCGACTATTAGTCCTCTTGTACAAGTTGGAACGGTTTGTACTAACGAAGGGGATCCATATTGGTAGGGAATAAATAAGTGAGAATGTCCACGCGATTCCAAGGTGTTGTGCACATAAGGACTCCGAAAGCTCTAGCTACCACACATTATACGTTCTAGGCAATGGCACCCTAAGTATTGCTCCCAAGATACGCTTTGCTCACGAGATCAAAAACATATACCCTGGTAAGACTGAAATGCGCACCCTGGTACTACCGAATACAGGGGTGCCACTTTCATCCATCAAGCCCATGCCGTGTGACGCTAATATCCATGAATAAATAATTAATGGATGAAGGTGGCATTACTTCCTAGGCTGATACCCATCTTCAATCGTGGTAACATGGATCGACCTGCTAGTCCGCGCCCAATCGACAGAGAGATAGCAAACGCTCACGGCGAGTCTGTTTCGCTAGATGCTACTCGGGACAAACTTGAAGCGACCAAGAATTTTGACCAACAATCCCCCGAAGAGACCATCTTGGAAAGAACACGTGAAGTTGGGCGTCTCCGTGCAGAAGTCGCTTACCTACAAGATGTCCGACGGCTGGGTGAATACCTTTGTGAAGAGGTTGAATATGTCATTGACCGGCTACAGCTAGCCGTTATTGCTTTTCATAAAGGACTACAACAGATCGAAGGAGGTCAATTAGACTTGGCAAAATAAGGATCATGTCTGCTAAAGGTTATATATATTTAAAATTTTATCACTTTAAGGCCCCCAAGGGTTATCTGATTACAATAGACAGTTGAACGATTATATTGGGCTACCAGAGCTCGATAGATGAATTTGAAAGAACTGGAAATACTTAGGACACAAAAAGAGCCTAATTCATTTCTCTGTTGCGGCGATCTTATATTTTTTCTTCTGTCGGTGACGACTTACGGCGTCTTGACTCTGGCCAAGGACAAAAGTCCAGCTCTACCAAGTCAAGATCGTCTCCAAGCAATGGACGAACAATTTTAGTCACTGCTTGAGCCGTGATAGGGTCCGTGCAAACTAAAGATGTCAGCTTCATCAAGGCTTTTGCAGGGAGGTGCATACGAGACACTAGCATACGGCTTCCACTCTTGCGTCTTCGTATCTCATCCCCTAGAAGGCTCTGTGGATCCATCGTGTCATAGTTCAATGTAAGTCGCTTAAGCTTTTCTCCTTTCTTCACAGATATACCTCTCTCAGCGTCTTTGGCCAGAAACCTTCCTCGTATGTATAATTGGATGTCCTGTGATAAGATTAATATGACTTGCAGTCAACGACCTGGCTAGGTGATACTAACGTAATCGATATTCCATGACAGGATCTCGTTGATCCATTCGTTTACCCAGTACCTATATTCTACAGAGTGTAAGTTTTGAATCAGCCTTAACATAGGAGACCAAACCTTCGGCATCAATTTCCCAATACAGCACATGTCTCCGGGTTTTCGTTCGCCATTCTCTATACAATCGTAGTTGCTCATTCATATATGGCAGTTGCCCCGCAATGCCAATCCCTGTAGCGAAGAGTAAAACAGTTCCGTATTGATCAAGTTTGGTAGGGTTTCCGTATGGCCCTTCTACAAGGGCTGTGTATCTTTTGAAAGGAACCGCCAGACGAAGTCGACTAGTGAAACCATGACGAGGCTGGATGATAATCACAATTACCTGTCGTCCGCCATCACTTTTGTCACTTAGGTACTCCCAGGCCACTTGGAAAGGATGATATTGGAACAAGGCAAGTCGTGGAATACTTAAGAACACGAACTGGCCGGCACGAAACCTTAAGGGTCGCGGCATAGTCACCCGGACTTCTATGCCATTCTCCCCAACCTGCTGAATAGTAGCGGTAGAAATAAGTTCGGTTGAGACGTTGAGAAAAAGGAGTTTTAAAAAGAATATTAACTTGATCAACGCAAAGATCGATATTGCGAGAATAAGGTAGAGCCTAGGGATCTGTGTTATGCTTGCTGATGGTAGATGAAACCAGAGACTAGTGATCATTGTGGCTGAAAGAGCGAGGTGTAATATTGATAAAGGCTCGTACATCCATTTCCATAGAACAGGAATTGACAATAATACGAGTGCACCAACTGAGCTGGCAGCCTTCAAATCGTTAGTACCACTAAAGCTTCTAAGAGCCAAGGGTTTGGAAAAACCATCCACTTGGTACAGGATATGTAATCCACTCACAACTAAACCAGCTTTATCTGGCCAACTTCTGAGATCAATATCGCCACGCAGCCATGAGAGAATGGAGTGTAGAGAAGCTTCAATGATGAAAACCAGACCGATGCATTTATGCAAAGTGAGATAGTTATCTGGCCGACTTGAAAGAACATGTGCGATTTGGTTGAATCGGCCACCCGCACAAAGAGGGACGAGGTTTATCAACGCAGCTCTTCCAAGTCTTCGTGTGAAGTCAGAGCCATCTTTCATATCAACGACAAGCAGGCATACATTGGCGTTGACATAAATAATCATCAGCAATCCGCAGTATCTTGACACTCGAAGACATCCACCAAGCCACCGGGGCAGGAGGGAAAAATAGATTTGACGGAGAAAGAAACGACGGATGTGGTTGTATACTACTTGAGCAATGGAATAAGATAACGAAGAGATGAGCAGAAAAAGGATGACGCTTCCCATGAAGATACCATAGATATCCGTAGAATCCATAATGGCAGTTGACAGCCAGGAGTTGGTCAATTAGAAAAGGAGCGTCCATTAAGCATACTTCATACCATATACAACCCCCCTTTCGACAGCCCCACCCTTTCGTCAAGCGAAAAAAAAATAGCACCACCAAAAATGGACAACTTCACTTATAAACAACTCGGCCAAAATGAGGGACATGTGCAAAATATCTCATCTCACAATAGCGAACAACTATCTCTATTACAATTTAGGTCTTTTAATAAGCCGTCCTGACCGCGTGGTTCGTTGCTGAGGTACGGCTTCCTCTCTCACTTCAATGACCGAGCTAGCCTCTGATTCTGACTCTCGCTCGTCTGAACAGACAGATTCCACCACGACAGACTCGTTTTGAGTCTCCCCTTCAGGTATGGCTTCTCCAACAGCTAAAGTCTCCCCGAGAGTCATAAAACGCCTGTTAGGATTCGGTACCGCCTTCCTCTTCTTCCCTCTCTTCAGCCGAGCCAATTCTTCCTCTAGGCTGGCAATCCTCTGCGTATGCGCCGCTACTGTCTGTTGTTGAGCCTCAAAGCCCTTGGCTATCACGTTGTACCGTCTCCGCGTCTTTGGTGTTTTGTTCAGCCCAAGATCTCGAATTTGACGGCTCGTCTGTGGAGTATCGTCCGAGCCAAGATACGGCCTAGGTTCAGGAGTCACTCTTGGGTCGCTGTTTGGCCTGTCTCGTTGGATTTCAGGGTGTCGCAGCGCTTTGGAACGCGAAATCGGCCAGTTGCCAGTGACCCTCCAGCCTGACAGTATGTTCTTCTTAGTCATTCCAACTCGGCGAGCCTTGGCGTAGGCCCTGATGAAATTGACCTTGTCCATCGGAGCGGAATCAGTCAACGAGGCGAACCTTTCCAGCTCTCTTCGATATGCAGCCTTTAACGCGTTGAAGACTCCATTGTCTAGTGGTTGGAGTCCATGAGAGCAGTGTGCTGGTAGATAGCAGCAATAAACATTGTTTAAAAAACACGTGGCCATCCATTCATCCTTCCACCACTCAGCACTGATCGTGAGATGGGGAAAATGGAGGACATACTGTTGCATGGCTTCCGTGACCATCTAAGATGATCAGTCTCGCGTCTGACTCGTCGGCAGGTGTAGTCTGGGGCAGATAAACTCTTTCAAGCCATTCAATGCCTATGTGGTCATTAGTCCACCCGTTGGGCGAAGTTATGTAATACCAGTCTGCTATCTGCTTGAACTCGTCAAGGAACCATTGTTTCTGCAGTTCCTTCCCCTTGAAGATTATGCCAGGAACTAAAGCGCGGCCGTCAGCAGTGACAGCTTCGATGAATGAAGTCCAATTCCGAGTCTGTGGTCCCTTGAGGAAGGCCTTGCGCTTCGGGTCCGCGCTTCCAACAACTAAGCTATCTAGGCCTGAATGAAGAGAATTAGTCGGTCAAAATGCAAGCACCGACAAGTAATAGAGGTGAATACTTGCCGAAACCAGTCATAATACCGCCTTCATCAACGTTGACGGTGTTTTCAGGCTTGATCCAGCCATACTGGCCATCCCGGATATCAAAGTACCAATGAACCGCTCTAGGTGTGAAAGAGTCGAACCTTTTAGCTTCTTGACGTCTACCCATCTTGGTCTTTAGGTCTGCGCGGCGATTGATAAACTTGATCACCCAGTTACGTCCTAAGTCGGGATGTTCGCCCTGCTGTCTCAGCAGGCCCATGACGCAAGCGCGGATCTGACTGTGGGACGGAGCATAGCCCAAAGACTCCTGACGGAGTATCCAGAAAGCGAGCCTATCTTCTTGGCTCTTGGACAAACGTCGGCGAGGCTGGATCTGGTCTTCAGCGGCCCCACGGCCGTTAAGTCTATCGATGAGGGTCGTTCGGGGCACTCCTCTTCTCTGGGCCGCTTGAGGGGGTGAAAAACCATGATCGGTAATGTCCAATATGGCGTCAGCCATATCGTCCTCTGTATATTCCCATTTAAGTCGTGATTTAGGCATTTTTCTGCTGTTGTCGAGGGTAAAGATCAAAAATCACGAGAAAGAGCGGTGAGGAGGTTAGTGACCATATTCAAAATATTTCAATAGCATGACTTGGATCTATCGCGTGCCCAACACATCCTCAACAGGTCAAAATAATTATCTCCACTCATTTATATAATCAATAAAAGAAGCTTCTTTTAGGTAGCTATTTATTCTGGCCAAATTTCGTATAAGTGAAGTTGACGAATTTTGGTGGTGCTATTTTTTTTTTGCTTGACGAAAGGGTGGGGCTGTCGAAAGGGGGGTTGTATATGGTAATAGATGTATCAATCGCAAAACCGGCACGCCTACCCCTGTCGACAGGCAGCAGCTAGCAACATAGGTCACGAGGGGTGCCGAAACCAGACACTCCATGAGAAGAACATAAAAGCTCACGTATTTGCCCTGTAATGGCGACGTCGATGAAAATACTTCCATGCGAACATCCCATCTCAATCGAAATGGATACTACTCGGAGCAAAACTGAAGAACTTGAAGATGTTGCCTTGAAGGCTGCTCAGGTACCCCTTCCGGCTGAACCCCTTTCAAGCTACGAAAGAATGGTTGTGGAGTCGCATGAAGTACCTCTTCGTTGGAACTTTCTTGCTTCAATTTCCAACTGGCTTTTACTTGCAGGCTTTATTGTATTTCCCGGAACATTTACGTCTATCAGTCGGAGCAGACTTTTGGATCACAATCAGGCTGGGCGTGTCATCCAGCGTGCTGTCCGCAATGTACCTTTGCTATACATTGGAAGCTTGTCTTGCATTGTCGGCATTCTAGGTATTCTTTGGGCTTGGTGGAACCTCAAGCACAATTGGTTCTGGCTTGTCTATCGAATCTTTCTGTCAGTATGTCCTGCAGCTGAACAAACATGTGCTGATATATCAGAGCCCTGGATTACTTAACGCATTAATGGCTCTTTTAACCGGCCTCACAAATGTGTACACCGCTCAAGACGGTGATTGGTCGGTGGCGGCCATAGTAACAGTTAGCGTTGCTGGTTTCTGTAGCCTTTTTATGGGCTTGATGCTGCTTTTGTATCAATTCTGGTTTTTGCGGCTTCTCAAGCAACATTAGATTCAACATCGTGCTGGAAACCACAATACTTGCGATTGAGCTGTCCCCTAGTAGTTCCCTAGATATCTGGTATATCATACTTAGATATATTTATTTCCTGTTATATGTGCTTACGCTGTAGCTATCTTTGATATGACTCCGGGCGAATCTGATCCTGATCTATACTGTATAGCTTGATGAATGTCTCTAGTGGCTTCTCGGGAACAAATGCGCAACTTTAATACTTATCGTGATAAAATATAACTCATCTAACTAAATGTACTCTGTAACATGAAATCTGAATGCTGGCTTCTGTTCTGATTGCGATGGACCGTAGGTCACTTCTTGATATGCAGGCAGCTCACATGGTAATGGCGCCGGGCCATCAGCAAGCTCAGCAACCTGCATTCGTCGCTCTCCAGTATTTTCTATCGATCCTGGACGGAGCCTTTTCTGCTCTTTCGTGACGCCATCGTCCCCATTACTATGGTGCCAGTGATGGTGGTGAACGTGGATATCGAGACCGTTGCCACTCATGAGAGCACGACAGATGGTCTTGACTGCAACAATGACACTTCGGCGCACGGGTTTACTCTTACGTGTTGTCTGGCAAACCGGTCGCTCATGGAATTTATTTGTAACTCCACGCTGTTCCTGACGACAACGGCGACAGATGGAATGGGTGCGAGGATAACCCTGGCCAGCAGGGTGACGGCGATGGAACTCATCTGACCGAGGGCGATGACAAATACCGCAAGTATGCGATTTTATGCCAGATTCTATGTCCATCTTGTTGAAAGTAACATTGATAATAATCTTAATGGCTTGCTAATGCCTTTATGTATTGTGGCAGGAGACCCATGGGTGCGTGTTTCGTGTCCTGGGTTACCAAAGCCCTAGAGACAGCGGTGTTCAAAACAGGACCGGGCCTGGGTCATCTCTCTCGCGTACATATTGTCTAAGGCTTCTCCTGCCAGATTAAGTCACAAAACGCTCCAACACGCAAACGAGATGGCCAGGTGTAACTGTAGCCATTGGTTATGGGTTTCTACCCAGGAAGTTCCATCAGTCCATCATTCGGGGAGACTGCAACGGCTTACTTCTTCATTTCAACCTGAAATTCCATGTCCGAGCCTCAATGTCATCTTTGGCAGCCATCAGAAAAACCTTCTTAAGAAACGTCGGCAATATGCTGGTAGACTTCGCTTGGATATTGATACAGGAGCGGAAAATGAGGAGCCTGTGCTGATCGCCAACGCTACTATGCCTGTTCGTAACTCCCAAAGAATGTTTGGGTGTTGCTCATCAGTTTCAGAAATCTCGCTGTCGCGAGAAATGTCTGATACCCAGTCTCATGGGCTCCTGTTCTCCCGCCTATTGTATCCATTTGTGGATATCTTTTGCTTCTATTCATATGGACCTTCAGACCTGACCAAGGTTGCGCGCTGGATCGCCACTTGGCCATCTCAGAATGGTCCCCTCTGGAAGCCATCATTGATGGTTCTTCTCTGTGAGAAACACTTGCTGCGGCCAGATGCTGCGGCTGTAGCAGAGCGCCTCTTTACCTCAACAATCACGGCGCTGACTTCTAATTCATTGGACGTCTACTTCACTGACTCTTGGTTTCTTCCAACCGCTGATTCAAGTTCTTCTGCACTGATTCAGGCTCGCTTCCGCGAGCATCTCGCTGTGGTTGGACAGCGACGCCGAGAATCCGGACTGCTGTTGTCTGTCGAGCATACGAACGCATTGTTTGAAAGGGCTTTTGAGTCAGCAGGTACCCTGTACCACCAACCCATCGATCTCATTCGCAGTGCTCGGCGCGATATTCCAGTTTCAACTGAGCTAGCAGACCATCTTGTCCAATTCATGAGTCATATACCCTCGCCGAAAGATCTCATCTCCTTTGCTTCTCCCATAATTGCGTCTAGTTTGTTTTGTGACCATTATCTTCCTGATATGCATTGTAAGTTCCTGAAGATAGTTCAAGAACTTATGCTAAATATTGAAGCGTTCAACCCCGAAGATGTCTTTCAAAGCTTATATAGAGATATCTGTACGGAGGCCTGCAAGCAGGCGACTGCCGTCGATCGAAATGAAGGACATCTTTTGCCAAGCGGGCTTTCGACTTCAATTGTGCACGGATTTTCCTGTTTGTTCAACCGCCTTAAACAAGGCGAGTCGTCAAAATGCATACACAAATCTGTGCTGATCGATCACTCGGATCGCTGGGCCAACATCAAAAGCTACAGAACTTGTTTCTCCTGTCTTACACAGATTCCGAGGCACAAACTATCATGTGGCCATTGGATCTGTGAAACTTGCGTTCAGATGTTCGGCGTATCGGAACCAGCTGACCCTTATCTTTTTTCCCTCAAGCATTGTTTGCTTGATGGCGATGTTGTAGACTTGATGGTACGTATTCGGCCGCCTACAGCCGGCCACTCAATATTGTGTATTGATGGGGGTGGCGTTCGTGGAATAATACCTCCTGCCATCCTAGGTCAGGTCCAACAACAGCTTGATCTCCCTATACCGATACAAGAGTTCTTCACAATGGCATACGGTGTAAGCGCAGGTATGTTACCATGATTAAACAACTCCGGCGCGCGGAACCATACTAACTGACTGCCACTAGGAGCTTTAATAGTACTCGCAATGTTCGCCAATGGATGGTCGGTAGAACGATGTGGAGTTGAATTTCAGAAGCTGGCAAAATTTGCTTTCCGTCCTCCAACAACAGCAGCCGTACCTGGCATGAATTGGATCCGGGCCATTCTTTCCGACTCATTGTACTCCGAAACCGACATTGAGATTGCGCTGAAGAGCGTGTTTGGTGAAAAGGCCTTTACTGAAGCAGCGTATGCGCAGAGAATAGGAGCCAAAATTGGCATTCCGGCTGCCACTATCAAATACCCTTCTTCTCTTTGCCTTTTCACGAACTACAACAGCTCAAAGCAAGAGACACGAGGTTATAGGGTTATGACAGAGGCAGAAAATATCAAGACATGGGAAGTGTAAGCTGTGGCTAACCGCAGAAGCTACAAAAAGTACTGGCTAATTCTTTAGCAGCGGAAGAAGTGCCTCAGCTGCACCATTGTTAGTGATGCGCTCACATTTGAAGGCTAGGCTGAATCTAATATTACTTTTAGATACCAACGAGCAAAATATCTTGCCGGTCTCGGGACATTTCAGGATGCGGGGGTTTTAGCAAACAACCCCCTTATGATCGCGTTAGCGGAGTTTGCGGCGTGGAATGGCAACGCGCAGCCAGACCTCGTCTTGAATGTAGGGACCGGAACGTCACCAAATGCTCCCTTAAGAGACGAAGAGTCAAGGTTTATCACTGACAGCTGGATTCTGCGACTCAAACGCGCGTACATGTCTATAATGCAAGGACAAAGGATTTGGGACGATGCCACAAGTGCCAATCTCAACGCCGGTAGGAATTGTGGCAGGTACAGGCTGGACCTCACTATCACAAATCCTCCCGCTATTGACGACACTACATCAATGCCTGTACTCGTATCCATGGTGTACCGGGACGATATACTACTCGGAGCTGTGCCAGAAATCGCCTACCACCTATTCGCGACTCTATTCTACTTTGAACTAACCGCTTTGCCTCAAAAGACCGGGTCGAACCTTTATGTCAAGGGTAGTATACTCTGCACTCGAAAAGGTAGAGACGCAGCGTTACCAAAGATAGCCAAGAAGCTACGCCGGTCAAAAGTATATATCAACGGAAAGTCTTGTCGATCGATAATAGAAACAGACGAGCATGGCAATATTCAGCAGCACCTTGAATTTATGACAGGTCAATCCCTGCTGATCGAACTGAAGGAAGAGGGTAGCTTACGCGCCTTTCCAATTAGTGGGTCACCATATGATATCACGAATCTCATTGAGAGAGGATCTACAACTGCTGTTTTTGGGATGCGAACCCACAAGAAGAGAGTGCGGGAATTGACTTGCAGTCGACCTTCTAAGCGAAGGAGACTTTGTATAGCATGTTTGTCTTCTTAGCAGAGGGAGGGAAATGAAAGGAGGACAATGTGGATATATTTATAAAGGTTCATCATGCTAAATTCTTGCAACGATATCTCCCACTATTCTATGCTGTGGCTCTAGAGAATGACAAAGGGTGGAGACAACTGGCACTGGAGGGCTAAGAAATTCTCCGAGCTTTTTCAAGGGGGGCACTCAACGTTGAGCTGCTCAAATCGCTGCTTTAATCGCTCAACAAAATTTTGACCTTCTGGCCAAGTGACTATCTCAGGTCGATCTGGGGAGTTAGTTGAGTGACTTGGGGTCTACGATACCTGGATTAGCTAACGCTAAGAGCCTGTCCTGTTGCACTTACGGTTGCCCAGCCGTGATCAGGTGAGAATGTGAAAGTTTGGTTTTGCAAAGTCGACCTGTCTTGCATAATGACGGTAATATTAACGTTGAAAATATGTGAGTATTGCTTCATTTTGTTTTTTAATGTCTCAGTGCGCCTTTTGCGCCGAGTGACCTTTGGATGAGACATTGCGGAGTAATTATACAACTTCAACAATGCAGTAGTAGTAGCTCTATGCAGGGTGAGGATAAGAACAAGTCCATGTCGAAGAGTTTAAATGGTTTATGCATGTCGGGTCAAATCCGATCCTGTCCGAGGAATTACATCATCGCGAGCAGGGAAGGTGCTAGAAACGGCACCTCCACCAGTCGCAAACGAACGAGTCAATGCTTCGCAGTACATGGCGGACGCCTGATTGAAGACAAACTTTAAATATACAAGGTTATAACAGGTATTGAACCTCGGATTTCTGTTCTCCGCGATGTACTGCGGGTTAAAGCAAGGCACGGAATCCACCTTGCAGGGATCAGCTTTATGAACCTTGCATAATGCAAGGTAGAAGTGAACACGAGACGTGGAGGCAAGGGTCATCAACCAAAACGATTCTTGTTAAACTTTACGCGAACTATGAATACAGCTTAGCGCGCACTGACCTCACTTCACTGATCACCAACAGCTTCCTGCTCATTCGAACCATCGATATCACTGCTTCCTGCCGGAATGGGCATCGAGACAATGCCGTCGTCGCGGCGACCTCTGTTGTTGCCTCGTTTAGATCTAGTCGCCCGGAGTTGCTCTTTCAGCCGTGAAACCTGACCCAAAAGAGCAGCGTTGTGTTCGGATATCTTCCAGTACTCCACAAGAAGTTTTTCATACTCTTGCCGCCAACTACCAACATCCTGTTGTAACTGAGTACTCATATGACGTAAATTCATGTTATCAGTACGCGAAAGGAGAAGCTCCCCTGCCAGTCGAGACACAAAGCAAGCCGGGTGTGACGATTGCTGCTGCACAGGCGCTGGCTGTTGCCAAGTTCTCACTATGGAGTTCTCAGGGACGGTGACCAGTTGGTGCTGATACTCCTATCAATGGTCAATTCGAATGCTTCTTCTCTTCTTCCATTATAAGAAGTACTATACCATTGCAAAGTGAGTCGTGAAGGATATGAAAGGGTAGATAAGGGTAAGTTTCTGGTTGTAAAGTTGGCTGTAAACGACAAGCAGTTCTTCAACTATATATTACGTGGTCAGATGCAATCTACAAGCCATGTTCTTTGTTGGCAGCGGTTCTTGATGCCGATTCTATTCCCGGTGGTGAGCGACCAGGGTGGCAGAAAACGGCCCCGAGCTTGCCGGTCATGTTCTATTAGTGTATTTTATTGTGTTGGTTGGCATTTGAACAAGGGGTTCGATATTGATCACGTCTTGGTGAAATTCTAGGGGAAGCACCAAAGTCTGATGTTCCTGATCAGTTGGTACCACCAATTAAACAAGTTTGTCGTCGTTGAGCACCTTGCCAATGACACCAAATTGACAGTAGTCATCACATTTCAATGTTTGGAATCTGCTAGGGGTACAGAAAACAGCTGCATGGGATCACAATATGTACCCATGCTCTCTTTTATCATTAACCTGTTGGCTTTGGATCAACAATTTGCTGAACCAACAGACTCAAAACCAACAAGATCAAGGAGGGAAGCTGTTGGCTGTGAAAAGTTATGTCTTTCGGTCGAACGCATGCGCCACCTGGCCTAAGGTCAAAAGGCCTCAGAAGCAAATGCAGATTCGCATGACTTTCTTGCCGTTGTATCTGGTTTTACAGCTCTACATTAACCATGAGTTTTAGCGACAGTTCGTTCGCGCAGAGTTGCGAAGCTTTTATCTTAGCGTCTTCTAGCCCTACGTTTCTTGCAGATCCTGCCCCCACTGACTCGCCGTGGACGACAACCACCACCGAACAACCCGCATCCGATGGGGCTTTTGACCCCCTCGGACTTTACGAGGAAGGTCTTAATTTCCTGCAAGGCTTTTCGGACAACTTTGATCTGTCCTACATAGATCAGCTGAATATGGTAGATACTGAGGGAATCACACTTGGTATAGCCGATCACGTTTATGACGATCATGTCAGCACCGAACTCGACTTTCCTCCGGTGCTGGGGACTGGAAATTCCGGCACACTTCTGTCTGATCCCGGAATAGACCTCCCGATGGAACTTTCTACCTTCGAAGACTATACAGAAGATGAGAATCGAATTCTGAGCAGCGGCCAGTTGACAGATGGGGGTGTCACGTACGTCGAGGAAGAACGAGAAATAGTAGTTGATTCTGGTCAGCCCAGCCAGGATCATGCCAGCCCACAATCTCTCGAGGCTAGAATCACCAAACTTGAGACCAAGATGGAGGAACTGCAGAAGTGGCAGGCTTCACAGACCGCAAGGAACCTTCAAATTACAGAGTTCATCAGAGAAATGCTGGACGCTCTACGCCGGAATGGAAATGCCTCGATAGTTAACTGATTCTTAACAACATAAGAGGACTATGGCGCTTACAGCTAGCTAAATATCGCGGGAACCAACTGAATCCATTTCAAAAATTGCTTCATCGCACTCCTTTAGAATGCCCCAGAAGCTAGCCCAGACACTCTCCGCATTTATGTTTTGTCTCTTGAATAGCTCTGCTGTTTTGGTAGTGATTCGAATGATGTCCATGATTTCCTCAAGAAGAGCTCTAGATGCCAAAAGCCGGGCATTCTGTTTCTCGATGTCTTCTTTCAATAACCCAATCTCAATCGTCAGGCTTTTGGTCGTCTTGGAAGTGTCTTGTGGTATCATGTCGTCTAATATTTGCAATATGTCTCGTGTTAAGTGGCTTAAATCGTTGCTCATAGTGATATGTTTAACCAGAACAACAGCAGTAACATATGTGCGACAATGGGATTTTATTTAAATAACTTTAATTAGTGCTCATGCAATAACGCTAAGATGCGATATCAAAACCGGACCCTGGTCTGTCAGGTGTCAATCTCTTCTCGTCATCTACTAACACCAGCTCAATTCCTGAGCAGGTTTTCATAGAGCTATCAAATAAATCCATCGTCTGTGAAATACGTCTTCTCAGTTAACTTCCTTAAAGCCGGTGCAACCTTCGCTATCTCCTGGGAATAGTCAAGTGCTGCATTCCGAAAGTATGTTTCTCGTCTTTCTGCCTTTTGCAGCTCTCTCATTAAGCACTGTTGTCTTTCATGTGCTACCTGGAGCTTCTCTTCCAGACCTACCCTGCGTTTTAACTCCTCCTGGAGCTGACTTTCTAGTAGTTTTATTCTCTGAAGGGCATAATCCTTCTGCACCTGCAATTCATTGATCTGTGATGTGACTCGGATAGTTGTTTGATGAGGTGTGCTCTATTCATGTCAATATATGAAAGATGAGCAGATCTAATAGGTCTTACAGCATTGTCTCTTTGCGGCAGCTTGTCTAATAGTGATGGAGGCGGTTTCGTGGCTTTGAAGTCCTTGTTGATCCCCTGATAAAGATCTTTATATATCTTGGTGGACTGGTCGCTGAGGTTCTTTTCAAACAGGTACTCCTTACCAGGGACGATAGACCAACGATATGGATCTTCTCGAACAGGTAGCAGCCTGACTTGGGATGGCTCAAGGCTAAGACTTAACCTTGAATCTGTGAGAGTTAGTCTACACACTACACGGTACCTTTTGAACCTCACTTATGTGACTGCATAACGCCTCGCAGCATTTAGTCCTCCATTTTTCTCTTTCTGCATTGCTCTGCCTCCTTGTAGTCGCCATCTCCAAAAAGGACGAAAATTGGGTCATTGTCCTATCCAGGCTACAAATGGATACAACGAGCCTTTCGAGTTGCCATCACAATGGCTCTTATTTGGTCTTTATGCTTCGCCTAAAGCTAGGATCTGTTTTCGCAAACTGATTCTTATATGTGAACCTGGCGCTATTGTCAATTTTCGGCCCCTCCATTATCAGGTGCGGCTTCTGTACCCCTGCATGCGCCTACAGCAAGCACGGCTTGTTTAGACGGAGAAAAGTGCTACGTAAAACCTTTATAGTTCCGGACAAAATCAGAGGCCACCTTAGCTTTCTATAAAACATTTCCGAGTATAGATTATCTATAGCTGGTGTAGCAGGACCTAATGCGTCTATATTGTGCTAGTACAGTATTGTGATGGCTTAACCCCCAAACTCTACTAAGAAGATATCCATCCTCACGTGATGAGGACCCCTATTTATTATAGCAGGTTTCTCACCAATTCTTTTTTATCTCCTTCTTTGGTCCTTTTCTTAACCTCCTCTGCTTATCTTTTGAAGTATACTTAACCTAACTCTACCACCTGGAACTGAATGTCAGAGCCCTTAACTTTAATACAGCTCTGTCAGTCACAGAACCTTTCTGGCGTAATAACGAGACCGTGACTGGTGATACCCAGGAGCATCTGCGAAGGCGTAAAAAGGCGGGACACTACAACACGATGTCTAGCAAAGACATGACCTATACTATCGTGAGCCTATCTGCGTTTTTTCGAGAAGGTGAATAGTGACTAGACTGGAGGACTTAGAAGTGACACCCACCCATGAAGCTGCTGATGACGATGATAACGAAAGAATCGAAGAATTACTGCAAACTCTCAACGTCAATATTGGCCAACTGTGCTTCAAAAAAAACCATTTTATGATTTCTAGAAAAGAATCCACAGATCTGTTGGTCATCGACTTAGGTGTCCAACTTGACTTCGAGGAAGGAGGCAATGCTCTGTGTGTTGCTTCCTATTGCGGCCTTAAACAGGTTTTACAGGTAGCCATTGGAAGGGCCTTGATACGGCATGAGTTTTAGTCCTGATGACATGTTGGAGAATTTGCATCTCCGGCCTGCAATACTGGAGATTACCCTTACCCTATGGCGACTGATTTATCTGTCTTCCTTGGACACGAATTAAATAACATTCGCAACAGCTTCAAAAGCGACGTAGTAGACGAGCTGAAGTTATTCCATGCTTAGAAACTGTCTCTAGAGTACCAAGGCTTCTTCTGATTTCGGCTATTACTATATTGTCTACCCTAACCTTATATAACATCATTGCTATTTAGAGTTGTCCTCGGGAGTTTAAGTCTCGATGCTATTAACGTCGGGATCAAGACCTTCCAGTTCTATAGCCATAAAGCTGTACCGGCAGATCCCCATAGTTTGTCTATGAACTCGAGGTTGATAAAAGGCAAAAACAAAGCTGTTCATATCCGATTCTTCACTCCAATCCTCGCCAGTCCACTCTATATCCACTGGAAACTCTATCCCCTGACCTATGTACGGATCAGTGAGACTGACTCGGACCTTTCCATCTCTTAGGTTGATGTACGGGATAGCAATTGGTTCGCTGAAGGGTATCGGACAGCCAAATATGGCTGTGAAGTACGGCATGGAGGCTTCCGTCGCTTCGTCGAAAAGTATATCCTGAGCGCAGTAATTAGGAAGATAGACGAGATCAATATTTGAATCGCTATCTCGTGAGATCGTGTACCAGGATCGCTTCTGCATCATGTCGTAGGCACAGTCGAGCCATGGCAGAGGTAATGGCATGTTGTAGGACATTGATAACGTGAATGGGTAGCAGAGCGCATTTGAACAACCCCCTCCAATGTGACTATACTTCAGATAGCCCTCGTCAAACACGGGAATTTCGAAAATATCACCACTCTCGTCCATGGCAGGAATTGCATCTGTCTTCCTTAGGCTATCCTTTCGCATTTTTGTGGTGAGAGCAACGAGCCACAAGCTTCTCACCTCACTGCGAGAGTGTTCTCTCCAGTACCAGAGAGGGTACTTGTAAGACAACTCAAGTGCCTCCAGGTCCTTTCCTACAAGCAATACTGTGTGACCTTTTGACAACATCTGCTTGATCCAACTGGCATACTCAGGGATGTCTCTAAAAACATCGACATATCTTTTGTATGCGTTATTGTCGTTGGTATAGAGAACTCCGATAAGGCCGAGTACAATAGAAGAATCCGTTGCTGAGAGGTAGGACAGCAAACAATCCAGGATAGGAAAATAAGCCAAACACTGTGAGAAAGTCGCCATAGTCGTGAGATAGGAAAGAAACAAAGTCAGTCAATCTAGAATGCACAGTAATCTGACCTAGGTTAGTTAAGGAGATAAGAATCTGGGTCTATTATGCTATATATTAAAGATTGTGGTTTAACACACAATTATCTTCATTACTTCACTACTCAAACATCCAACAAAGCTTACATGGTTTCGTTCCTAGTACCATTGCCACAGCGTTACACCCATACAGGTGCGGGGTTTTAGCACTCCCTTCCAGTGCAGGTTATGGCACCCCTGCTCCGGGTGCAGGTTTTGGCACCCTTGCTCTAGGTGGCAGGTTTTGGCACCCTTGCGGATGGAATTTGGTTTCACATGTTTACGAATTAGCCCATGGGTTAATAAAGGTCATTTGTGATTTCATTGAGCCAATTCCTTTCTGGCACCAGGAAGATTCACAGCAACTACAAGCTCACTTCCCTAAGCGTTTTGCTTAAACCGTCTGCCGCAATGAAGGTTTTGGATATACAATACACTCTGCTTGAGTTAACCCTTCGAGCCATTGCTCTTTTTGTTCAAATGGTCTTCTTGGCTCTTATCTTTCTAGGTATCCCAATTGGTACCTGGTACTTTACTTGGGACATCGATAATCAGATTTCCCCTCTGGGCGGTAGCGTGGTCCAGATTAGCCTGATTAAGGAGGCTAGAGCTTATCTGGGTTTTCTCTCGCTTTACCTTCCGTGGACAATTTGGTTTACACTTCCGTACTGTAGTGTGAACGTTTTGTTTTCACCCAAGGTCCGCCGTTGCGCTGACTTCGCGCTCTTTTTGCTGGAAGTTCTTTCGACGTGTTTTAGCGGAAGGGTCATCTCCATTGTCCTGGCCTGGCTGCCTCGCCTTCAATCAGCTAGTCTTTGGCGCGAGGTAGTTTGGTGCCAAACACTTGTTGGTCTTTTGAGTTTTGTCCTCTTTATATCACTCGTTGGTAACTCTGTGCTCTTGTCTCTCTTGTTATCCAATCGACCCAAGATTGCCAGGCAAATTATAGATGAAGGCCGTGAGCAGGCACAAAAACTCATAAGGAAAATTATTGAAGTAGAGGAGGAAAAGATAACAGTCTTTGTTTAAGAAATGAATTTTGTGGTAATTGCTTCAGATTGTCGATTCAGTAGTGAATTGTTTAATTGATTGAGTACGGGTTGCCAGTGCACTAAACTTATCTGGGCATAGATAGACTTCTGGCCACAGCTCTGAACTGCTAGTGTGATTCTGCACAGTGGAGGCATCCGCAGCAGAACCATCTGTTTCAACTTTCACCTACCAAAATTAGCTAAGTCTAGCCACAAGGTTCAAATAGGCCGAGGGATCAGCTTGTTAGTTGTAGCAGAGCCGGACTTACCGGCACGGAGGAAATTACCTCTTTCCTTGAAGCCAATAACACTCCAATCTTAGCAAGGGTGCGGTTTTTGGACCATTGCCCGTGGGGGAATTGACGTGGAAAAATGAATGAAAACGGTACCCTGGTCCTCGAGCATAAACGGAAGCAACTGGAACAGGTTTCGGATCCCTGAGCACAGGACATTGATCGATTGGTTACCTGTACAATTTGAACGGCGGGTTAAATGTGTATTTATGCCAAGTATATCCCTTCTGGTTGTGGTTATATATTGAATAAGTTAATGTCGTTTCAAGGACCTTTAATCAGACTTAATGACTACATCTATATTGGACCAGGTTGCCGTTTCGGCGCGAACGCTTACCGATCTGGTTATTGATTTTGATCCGACCCAATGCAACGAAGGCGAATTAGGTGAGCTTATTAGACTAGGTGAGAAGCTGGAAGGAATTGGTGTCACACTACTGTCCAAAGCAGAGTCAAAATATGCCTGGGAGGCCAGTGCAGGGCTACGATTCAAAGTAGCAGCTGCTACATCCAAAGTCATTGCCAAAGAAGAAGTCCTAGTACCTTCAAGCTTTCGTCGGAGTATCAAAGCAATATTCAATGGTCCTGGTAGTTCGCTCCAGTCTCAAAGCCTTTGGCAAAAGCGAGCCAAGAACTTTGAGCATCGATGCAAAAGACTTCGAAAACTAAGCCCGAACGCAATAGTTACCTGGGCACTTACGTTCTCGCCTAACTCATGGCTTGTGCATAATATGCGCAATGATATTTTCTCATGCTTGGTTACCTTTGTTGATAGCCGGCCGCCAAAACTGTGGCCATCTAAAGTATATGATCTCCTCGAAGCTTTGCAAAAGGATGCCGAGCTTGCGCAGAATCCTCATTATGGTCAGTTCGTGTCTGGTAAGTATCGTGATATATAGTCGAATGATAATTAGCTGACTGAGCTTTGTTATGGCAGATTTAAATACTAATCGACCTGATGTAAGTAAAGATATATATATAATTCATTTAAATTAATACCTAGAAGACTTTTTATATAGAATTAGCTAATAGTACTTAAGGCAGGCCGAGGATGTTAGAAAATTTATATATTGATTTATCACTAGTTATATATTATTAGTATATAAAATAAGACAGAAATACAGTAAATTTAAGATAAAGTTTAAAAGCAAACTAATATTTAAGGTTTACTTAAGATCTACTATGATATGCTGTAATGAGAGTAAAGTATACAAGTGACTTTAACTCTTCTTTCCTCCCCTTTTTCCAGAACTTATGCATAGCTAACTCTTCCATACTCGGTTCTGAGTCTAATAAACTAAGCATATGAACAGCTTCAGAGGACCATCGATCTGGATGCGATAGACCAATTTGAGCTTTCGGGCCCCTTTCTTTATCCATTAGCATCATTGATAGCCTGCAGAAAGAGTCTAAAAACACTTTTTTGTCACCGCCCGTCTGGAATTCCTCAAAGTTGCTAATCTTGACCTCACCTGCAAGATTGATAAGAACTCCACCACATGTAAATCGTTTCGGGTACAAGACCTTGCGTTATAAGGTACTCTGACCCTGATAGGACCTGCCGCTGGATTTAATAACAGATACTGATATCCAAGAAGTACCGTCTCACCTGGAATAATATAGAATTTAGCTGTGCCTCTGACGGGTATTCTGGGGCCCGGCATTAATGCATTAATGAGGTTTCTATCATCCCAGAGACAATATAGTAATTGTTATCTTCTTCAGAGTAAATCTCAATACTCTCAAGAACATTGGGGTGAGAAATTTGACGGATAATCTGAAGCTTTTCATCGTTCAAAGTCGGCGAAGAACGAATCACATAAAGCTTGTCCCGGCTTTGTTTGCTGATAGCTATTGCAAATAGACACCAGTGCTTGACGAAATATTCTCTTGTGTAATGCTTCCACGGAGAACCGGCCAAGACTGGAACTAGGATCGGCTTGATGTTGGTAGTGTCTAACCCCCTCACTGGAATGCGAGAGGCATCCATTGGATGCCTTCGATGATTCAGCTCCTCATCACAACGTTTGGTATGAGGACCCTGCTTCTCGGTAGACTGCAGAGACCTGAATGGACGCAAAACAGCGGCAGCTTCATCATCAATCAAAACGGTATGCCGGTCTAGCTTTGACATTGTCACAATATGTAACGGGCCTAGAGGTAGAGAAATTCATTTTTCGTCCAAGATATGAATACTTATGGTCTGTATTGCTGTCTTGTGGACCTTTCTTGCTCAATCATCTTGTTTATAGCCAGGTTGGGGTTCCTGGATTTGGTATCCTGGTCACAAACATCATCGCTGTTTCGGGGAGTGCGGATTTCGGCACCCTCTACTCTCGCTCAAGGCTTTACGCTTGTATATATTTACCAGTATAACTACTTATAGAGGTAATTTAGTAGTTAATTCTTTTCTGCTAAGCTCAAAGGAACCAACACAAAGCTTTCCCTACTGACTCTAAAACCGGCAACACAATGTTCAGCTTCCAGTCTCATGCCAACCGCCTAGCCTCGCTTACTGACGATGTTATCAAGGAGAAGAATACGAAATTTAGGGGGGTCGTCAAGGTTTCGATCGAGGATCTTGTGTTTGCACCAGAGTTTATGCCTTGTGATCAGAATACCAGTGCTGCGAAAGTTTTACGACTGAAGAGGATCTTCAAGACGGAAGGCTGTAACCGTAGTGAGCCTTCTAACTTCATATTAGGCACTATTCCAGCAAGCCTTCTATCGGAAGCTCTACGCCTGTCAGGGCTGACACTGGATAATCTCCAAGACTCAGAAGGACTGCGAATGCTTTACCTTCCACGCTTTCAATATATAAAGTGCGCCAACGGTAGGAGTCGAGCCGCAGCACTGCTTGATACACCACATCTTGGTACATGGTGGACTGTTGACCTCTACGTAGGTAAGAATTACTAATGAATGAATATGTATACGGATACTGAGGCCATCTCAAGATCTGGATCCAAAAGCTTTCGACATTATTACGGAGAATTACATTAATGAGGGTGCATTCTCCCATGGACACATATGTGAGAGAATTGTCCACCATCGCTCTCACAATCTAACAGAAGAGAAACGGTGGTGGGCTCGACTTACTGATAGTTTAGGAGTTATTTTGAGAAGCATCCTCAAACATCCATCAATATCACCTGCCCTCTTAGAACTAATCATAAATATACCTGGGATGCGAGAGGGATTTGAGATTGGTACTTGGCATAAGATTATCGGTGGCAAATGTGATGAGGTATATATTGTCTGCCATATGTAAAGGAACTTTCTAACCCCTGACTAGGAAGTTGTACGTTACATGGAGTTCACTTTAGAATCGTGGGTCAAGCTTATGGGCTCTAAAGAAGCTTTACTCTATGTCGACACTGAGGATGTCAAAGAGTTTCAGCTCTGGGTTCCGGGGGTCTCGCAAGTTGATTATTGTTACCTCGCCGATCTGGTTGAAGGTGGCATAACGTTCAGAAGACTCACCGATACAGCAGAGAGATCGCAAATTCTCCATCGAATGAAGAACATTAACTATCTCCTACCTTCTATTTACACACTGCAGAAAGATTTTAAATATCTGCGATTATGTACTGATACCATGAAACGGCTTCTGCATGGTAAAAGAAAGATACCTCTTACGGTACAGGTCCTGGCATATGATGCATTCTCGCAGAAAGATCCCATTGAACTCGAAAATCTGTTCTTCGAACGGTTGAAGCGCTTATACTTATACATTATGCAAGACTTGGTAGAGCTAACGGGCGAGTGGCCTCTTCTGGAAGACGGCGAAGAGCCGCCTGAGGCATCCTTTCGCAATCCTATGAATTGGCACCGGTTGGCACAAAAGGCGCGCCGCCTTGGTTTTGAATCAGACGAGATAAGGCACCTAGCTGTGACAAATCCAGACGAGCAGGTTGCACTCAAAGCCCTACAGGATGCAAGACCATCATCATGGTATGAATATGATGAGTCTGAAGTACAAAACATCTTGAGCCGCATAGTCCATGAGTTTACCAGGGCTCGGGCTCGCGTTTCCGATGAATCTGAATCAACCTTTACGACTATTGGGGCTGGTGAACTTATCACCCGTCGTTGTGGACGTCAATACTCTGGTGCTTACATGCGTGACCGATGGTCATTCAATCTTGCCGGATTCTCACGCCGTACTCCAGAATCGCGGGACATAACATCTCTATTCGTCCGTAAATCCGTCTTCCACGCGTTTTGGAGACTTGATGAAGATAAGGACGGAGATGAAGCGATGCCTTCTCCTGAAAGTTTATCACCGAGTTTACAAGGCAGTCAATCTCATTCGCCAGAAGGGGCTGCAAATTCTGAGCCTCGTGAGAGACTTAGAAGGGAAAACAGCAACCAAAGAGAAGAGGGAAGAAGGCAATCTTCGCAACAAACGGATATAGTGAACCGGCTTGTGCCGAATCGAGAGGTGATAAGAAAGAAATCAAGCCGGAAGAAAGGATCGCGTAGAAGGAAGGAACAGCGACTCCTCTGGAATGTGATGAGACACCTGAGATCACAAGGCTCATCCCCTCAGCAGCATCTAACGGCACAGCCAGATACAACATCTCAGCAAAAGTCAGTTAATCAGGATAATCACTCCGTGCAGATGCAATTTGACTCAGAATATGAGGTATCACAACACTCAAGGGGAGTAAGTCTTTGTCTTTCTGATTCTGCGATGAGACTAGTTCGTCAAGTCAACGAAGATGAAATAAAAGTCTTACAATGGACTGAGCCTGGGTCTGGGTGGATAGCTAAATCCTGGCCCCGAGGATCAATCTCTCTTAAAATCAGTGAAATGGTGGCTCAACTTGGGGATCTCGTCTTTTATCTACCCGAGGGACGGACCATCTCTCAACACGAGCTGGACAAGCATGAGGCAATATGTATCGCTCCGCATAGCATTACTGTCCCCCAAAGTGCTTTTCCCGCAGAGGAAGAGTTATAGATGAGAGGCTTTATCAATGAGTAGTCATGTCTGTATGCAATCACCAATAGACAATAAGCTATTAGGCAAGGCTGCCTTATGGTGGCGTTGTGTTATTGACGCAGAGAATACAAAGTTTGTGTCGCTGGACTTCTCTGTTGATAGACAATCAGAAAGATACATATCGCGGTTCAGCGTGAACAGGTAACCCAAGAGCTCTCTGCACCTAATTGATAGTCTTGGGGAGGATTAAGTTGTACAAGAGAGTAGTAAAGATAAATATCCTATATATTTATTCTAAAAGTTTTTCTAACTACCCCTGAAATTAACGATTTGTTAATGGTAATTCAGATATAGATGTATTTGTTGACTGTTGAACGATTCCAAGTAAAGATCTAATAGATATTGTAGCTCTCGAGAGTAAGCTGTGTGTTATTAAGAAAGAAACAGCTCCAGCGAGAAAGCTGCGTATCATAAAGATAGAATATAATGCCTATAATATCAGTCTCATACTAGGAAAAGGGTTATTTATACTTACAATTAGTATATCTATCTGTGATTTAATTAATATAAGAATAAAAATACTTGCAATAAAGCAAGTAAGATCGCAGATTGGTGAAAGGATATATGGCTCGTTTTGTATATTGCTGAATGGGGCCATATTAAGCACTTCTGTCCTTCTTTGAACATTCTTATAAACATGTACACCCCATTGACCCAGCTTTGAAAGCCAATACAGAATATCAGAGATTAGTACCAGAGGAAGGAATGCATTTTCGACTTTAAGGAATATCCCAAAGCAGAATAGGATGCTACAGATGAGCCATATTAATCCTGCTGCAATCGGCGGAAGAAAATATGATATACGAGAAGGGAAATCGGCCATGGCTAAGTCCTTATAGAAGATTAACAAAAGCAACATAACATATAAATATATCTTACCTGTTTGCCTGCCGATGATAAAAGATCAGTTACAAGAAGAATTAGAAATATTAGTTCTTCTTTAACATAGTCGAGAAGTCCAATGATGGCCGCCCCAAATGTTGCAGCTGACAAAATCGCAGCAACAAGTAAGCAGAGCTGTTTGTGCTTTTTTGACCGTTGACTTGAGATTTCAGGATTCGAATACAATCTCCGAAGATTGTATAAGAAAAGGATGGTACTCAGCATGCTCAAAATGAGTATCACTCTCAGAGGAGTATACTGAGAGGCAGTTAGACTCATAACAGGCAAGCTGAGATGATGTTATACGGAGCGCTTGGAGAGTAATTTGTAAGTGGAAGAGAATGGGCCTGTGCTGTTCACGGGAGGTGCGTTGGCAAACGAGTGTTGGTGAGGCCTGCAGGTAGTTGTCTTATTGGGTTGGACATCCCTTTAAGTATTCGGCTTGAGAACTAGATCAAAAAGAACAGGGCGAGCAGGAGGATAACCCTGCCATCCATTATGGGTTAGTCGCCAGCGCAAATCAGTTGATAAAGGATACACTTGCTCAGGACAAGCTGGCGGCTAATTTAGACGTTCTTTGTTTTGAGATAGAGACGGCTGGCTTAATAAACTATTTCCCGTATCTAGTAATCCGCAGGATATGCAACTACTCTAACTCACACAAGAACAAGGAATAGCAAGGCTTTACAGCAATAATAGCAGCGGCATATACCAAAGATCTCCTACATCAGATTCCTCCCAGCAAGGTCAAGGCTAAGAAGCCTATTAGCAAAATCCTCGGTTCTAATTAATATCACAAGGCTAGCTCACGCTTTCTCTTCTAACCTTAAACAGTCAAATCCACAGGAAATAAAACCAAATATACAGTAATAAGTATAGCATCTGACCGTCACTTCGCCAAAATCAAGCAATGGCTGTCCCCGCCAGATTGTTCAACCAATGCCAACTTGGCGAGAACACACCGTCATCCCGGCACGAGAACTTAGCTGCTCGCCAGTTCCGCCTTCCAGGAGTAGACAGTTGGAACACGCCGGCATCTGTGGCTCTACGGACTGGCAGGGGCAGGCAAGACCGTTCTAAGTACGACGATTCTTGATCACCTTCTCCAAATAGACACCCACACGACGCTTGCCTTCACTATTATGCACTTTGACCAGAATGTCAAGGTCCGTGTACCAGTTCTATACTACCAGTGTATCATCCCAACCGTTCCACCGTGTTTCGCCTACCGATCCATCCGAACAGGTACGTCATTACTACCCATCCCTCTATTAGAACATCTTGAAAGGTCTGTTCTTACTGGTCAACTCCTTGCTTTCAAGGGTTTCGTTCGAAGGCCAAGCGTTCACTCTCTATTATCAAACTGGATGCAAATTCAATACTTGTGTTCTGCGCCATTGCAATTTTTTCCCCTTTCTTTCTTTGATCTAACGTATTAGATTTTAGGTCCGCATCACAATTTAGTCCCGGGCGCTGATCGTGACGGACCAGTCTGTCTTCGTGGTACCGATGAGATAAGGCTGGTCTAATTTTGCACCAATACGAATTCCTGGGTCCATTTACGACTTAACCTGGGACTCCCGGCTAGTAGAACTTTAGACGTCTGAAGATCCTGATATCTGAAACCTTAACATCTATAGTTAAGCCTCACATTGAGTATCTGACATCCAAAGTCCAGATATCACACTTTCTAACGGAGCACAAGGCTTGGGCCAAGCTGCTGAGTTTATCTGCGAAATAATCCCGGTACGTTCCTTATATCAACTATTATGCAATATCGCCCTAGTTCAAAAGAGCCTGGGCATAATTTGCCTGCCAACCCGTTTTTCGTAAATGGATTTTCATCTGTTGTTTTTCAAGTTGGTTTCCTTGAGCTGTTGCAGGCTGTCTCGACGGCTGTGAAACTAGTAGTACAGTGCTCACTCTTGGTCAACTCTCCCCGTAGCTCGAGATCTACCACCAACCTTAGGCACCTGCATGAACCCCTGACATTTATAGCATGAGATATGACAGCCTGATTTACAAGAACCAAGCCCTTGTCATTCGATAGGGCTTGCAAGGGCTGATATTGCCATCTTGGAAAGGGTAATATATAAACACTAAACTTCAGTTTCTACAGGAACTAAATAAGATATAATAATAGAAAGGAGGAAGGAGGAACAACTTCATAGAGGGCAAAGAACGAAAAGATTTTACTGTGATACCTTTCTCACTCCCGTTATAATGAAAGGATTCTCATCCTGATAGCCTCGTTTACCCATGGTTTCAGGCGAGCTTGTACTTGCATTGTTCTAACAACGCTATGCAGCAGCCGAGAATAATAAACCAACAGTGTTGTCAGATTTTAGGAAGCGGTGTGTTTTATCTGCAGTGCAACGATACTAGGCTGTGACTTACCCTGCCTTCTTTATTTTCAAGCACCTGTAAGTTATTTTTAGTCCCTGAAAGAGCGGTATTGAGAGGCCAGTTAGACTGAATTATAAGTGAGAGCCTGGAAAGGCCTACTGATGGGTATTTAAGATGCTGATATCGCTCCGAGAATATGCGCTTCGTAGTATTTACACGAGAGCACAATGTCTTCCGAGAACCCACCTAACCATCAAGGAATGGTCATCAGAGTTGAAGAGCGCACTGTCATAACTTGGATTCGGAATGTACGCAGTAAGTAAATAGACAACCTCTGTATAGACTTTACTAATACTTGCGATTAGGACAAAGAAGTCCAAACGACTATCACAATGGCAATCTTCAATACCCGAGTTCTGCCTTAAAAACCCCCGATGATGAGGCTCTCCGCAAACCAGATTTTAGCTCTCAACAAGATGATGAGCTGAGTCTTTACTTGAAACAGTTGCAATCGTTGCTTAAAGGCAAAAAGTCGACCTGAGAAGAATGGAGGATATGGAAAAATTCAGTTGGGAGACAGTGATACAGAAGAATTTTATTTTGTTTTGTTGTCTCAAAGCTTGAGTAATTTCATGATAAAAGAAAAGAAAATTATATAAACTCGGACCCGGCTTCTGGACGCTTATTAAGCCATTGATACGTCAGGGTAAGTCTGAAGCTTTGCAATGTAGTAGGGAGACGTCGACATTCCCTTGGCAGAGGTTGCAAGTGCGGCTCTGCAATGGGTCCCTGCGCTGAAGGCGGGGGGATTCCTTCCCCGCACCCCACGATTAGGTATATATAATTATTGCATAGAAGGTTAATCCTCTTAGGATTGATTTAGGATAAGCAGAGCTATGCTTTTAGATAATGCGAAGTTCAGGGTTAACTTTTGGGTAAGATAAAACAGGTTTTATTCACGAAATATTACTAAAATTATATATGTTAGTTGATCTGATTATAAAACACTCGGCTTTAAGCCGACCTCAAGGGCTGGACTTCGAATAAGGCCGCATCTCTTCATATGTCAACAGCAAAGCCACGCTTTTAAGCAGCCAAATTCAGACGATAATACAGTGCCCCAAGTTAATCGACGCGGCCACTTTGATTACTTGCGCAATTGTGTTTCCGTTAATCGAAGAGCATAATACAAGAGATAGGAGAGCAAAGCCGGTTTCTAGATGTCTGATGAAGCCGCCACAACAGAGGACAATGACAATGGTCCAATAACCGCCGCAAGCTTGGGGTATGATCTCCCTTAACAAGAGCTAGCGAGTAGATGTAAGGTTTTTAAATTTATTAAGCTTTGGTATACTGTAACGCTATGACCCCAAGTCGCAATGCCACCTTTCTTGTACCTGGCATCGAGAGATCCTTAAACAAGAAACAAAAAACGGTTCCTGAATTGGGCTGGGCGGCTAAAGTGCTGAAGAACAGACAAGAACGTGTGGACAGATTGGGTTTCCAGCATTAATGAAACGGCCAAAATAGGTGGGTGATGCCCTTACTTCAGCCCAACAATCGTTCTAAAATACCTTGTCTTACCCTCCATGTTATTTGCCACGTCCCCAATTTTAGCACTTCTGTTCCCGACCCAATCTCCACCCCGACAAATGCCATCAGCATATGTGGCGAGCCGCCCAGCTCTGTAGAGAGGTACGGTATAATTCAATCAAATCAAATCAAATCAAATCAGACAATATTAATTGCTATCGCCATGGAAAATGAAACCTCCGCCACGTCCTGACTCATCAACCAGTTCGGCACGTAAATGCTCCAACTCCTTACGCATTGACTCTGGGCGAGCATTCTGCAGAAGACGTTCAAAGTCGAGCAGTTTTACCCCCTCTTCCGTGACGAGAAAATTATATCGGTTCACATCCCCATGTATAAGTCCCAATTCGTGGAGTTTCCCCAGAGCTGTTTCGCAGACGCTCAGATCTTGAAAGGAGGCAAAGCGTCCCTCTATTTTCTCTATGAGAAAACCCATGATGCGTCCATTCTCGTGGATATGACCAAGGAAGCGAGGGGCCAGTCCGGAACCCTCAAGCAACTGATATGCTCTTGTTTCCTGTTCGATACGAGGCAGCTCCCACTCGAAACGGGCTATTTTGGCGATTATAGTGGCTGATGATAGGAGGTCGATTGGAAGAATCGAATGTGAGACGGCTTCGAAAGCCATCGCCGTGAGCTGTTTGGTCTTCTCCAACTCCAGACAATCAACCCGAATATGATGCCATCGACATCTGACGCCAGCTAGTGTTCGGTTTGAGATGGAAGTCTTCAAGTCGCCGCTGGTTTCGTCTCTCGAGATGTGGGCTACGGTCCATTCCTCGTTGTAAGGAAGACGCGGCAGGGACTGAATAGGGAATGAAAGTGTATCTCTGTCAAAGGTTCTAGGAGAGATGATGAGATATTTGACTTGATTTCCGATTCGCAGTCGGTATTCGCTCTCAAATGAATCGTCATCGTCCACTTCCATGGACAAGATGACCGGCTGCATTGGCGGCGGGTTTGCAGTTCGATCGTCAGACATTTTCACCATTGGACCGCTCACTACAAAACCGTCAACCAGATATGTTTGAAAGAGGGTAGCATTCGCACACTTATGCTTCGAGATTCCCTTTGAAATCGCTATTCATCCTTACCCTCTTTTATTTTCAGAAGAACGACTGTCATGAAGGACAAGGGCACTTTCATACTTAAGGAATCAACGTTCTTGGAATTCACAGGAATTGGTAGAAATACCAATCGGGGCTTCTTGGCAACCAAATTGGCTCAGAAAGCAGCGGTTAAACGGGCCAATGAAGGCGCTCTATGGACTCTGGTCCCACTTTATCACCGGGCCTAGCCCCTGCGCAACAGCGAAGATTCAACGTAATTTGTCCAATCACTATCCACAATTGGAGCGACTTGTGTACGTACTTCCCACACTCCAGAGCTTAGCAGGTGGCCAGCACTACAGAGTCCCCTGCGGTATTAATTTTAGCGCCAGAACCAATTTTCATCCCCTCTGGAACCCTTTTGGGGACTTTGTTCACTTTTCTAAATCCGTTCGAGACGCGGCGGTTACTTGAAACATCCTCAACTCGACGAAGCCCATTTTCGGCGGATCATTCATTGGCTCAACCGTCTTGGCTCTCCAAATTAGAAGGAGGCGGAGTTGGGCTGGCGACAAAATGACGGCCATGATAGGCTAGCCCGTCGTTTATACCCTCTACATCACCATCCAGTCCTTGTCTTAGCTGATGGGAGCCGCCTACCCAAAGGCTCCTAAACAACTCCAGAGCCAACAGAACTCGAGGCAACATCTAGCTCGACAGCTATAAATTGTTCGTCTCGAAGCATCATCTACACAGTAGCAGCATCCAAATCCCATAATCAATTTTCCTTTCATTGCATCAGCAAGAATCAAGCGTTCAGAACCAGCCTCGCAGCACACTATACAAGTTTCTCGATAGTACAAGTGCAGCTTCACTTTCTACATTAGTCGCTTGTATTCATCATCGCCAACGTACACACAAGTCATTTGTCTATCAACATTGTAAGGAGGCCGGTATCCCCTTTATCTAAGCAGGGTTAATTTGTGATTTCTTGCCAGGTTAAAATGTGCACTTCGAAGTATATCAAATATACGTGCGGCTGCAAAAAGGAGATGGAGTTCATCCAGTGCTCGGAGCGCCGGGGGACCAACATCAGATGCCATCCAGTTATCAAAGAATGGGGCAAGGATTCGACTAACTACTGTTCGAGGCACCTGGTCAAGCCAGACGCGCCAGTGAAATACACGGATCCAAATGGAGAGATTCTGGAAGATTAAAGCACGGGTTGTGAACTGTGGAGCTGCATTGTACTTTGGGGTGTCTAGGAATTTGTCCGCTTCCTATGTTCTATTTAGATGTGTAGGTAGCCTGGCTGCAATACATCGGTGAACATATCTCACATCCTTGTTATTCTCTCTTGTTGAAGTAGCCGCCTCTTCGAGCAGCCTCTGGTAGCTCGGTTGGCCTGTTTTTACCTTCGACACTCGATCTCCACAGCAGCTGTGCCTGTTCACACCATCGAAAATGTTCCAAAAAGCCATCTCGCGCATATACTTTGTCTCGAGCCTCGAATGCCCATTTCTCGCCCTTAGTGCCGATGATGTCCTTTTCAAGAGCAAGTTGACACCCAGCACACGACATTCCGTGTTCGACATTGCCGGTTAGTTTATCGTAATAAGGAAGTGCACACGACCCCATAAAGTTGAATTTCTTATTTCGTTCTGAGCTCGCTGACTGGGCTTGCCCCAGTGCATGTGATTGCCGTCTGCAAATCAAACTAGCCTGATGAACAGAAACGATCGCAACGCGGGATTTGTGCACGGATTCCTTCATCGAATATATTCCAGGCAAGGTCTTGAATGACCTCAGTTGGTCTAACTCGGCCTTAGTGAGGTGGAATTGCTTTCGGATAGCGGCAAGAGTTTGCACTTGGGTCTGCGGAGCCTCTTTGAGGCATTTGAAACAGCATCGCGTCCACGCTAGGAGAGATATAAATCCGCCAAATTCGCCACAAAGACTACAAGCCTTGATACATAGTGCGTTGTAAAAGTCGAGTAGAGAAATGTCGGTAGCAAGTCGTGTTCGTAACAAGGCGCAGAGAAGGTTCAGTCCATGCGAGACTATCATCTGATACTGCTTGAGAGAGTCCACCGTCTGTCTCGATCTAAGATTTGTTTGTCGAAACTTGAATAGAGAACGTATATCAAGACGGAACAACGTGTCATGCAAGAGCTCGAGTGGTAGTCGATCGAGGGAGCCGAGTCCCATATTCGAAGTCCGCTGGAAGGGTGTTGCTATTGATAGATGAATATCGACGTGTTCACGAGGCGAGAACCAGATCACGGAGAGACAGTAGTCTTTGCGATGGTAGGCGGCGGTTCGAACAATGGCATCGGTCTGTTCTTCGCCGAAACGGTATTCGGTGGCGGAGCGATATCCGCGAGGCATAAGGGTAGCCATTCACAAAGTGGTCGGTACACTTGGGTGAAAGAGGCACGGGCCTTAGTAGACGTCGTTGGCGGGTGACGATCTCAACAAGGCGTTGGGTCGGGGTTGCATATCACCCGTTATATCATGACCCGCACGACTCGTCGAAGAAACGCGGACGTCGAGTGTCATCCCCTCTCTGGGCGGCGCTGCGTTTGGCTCGTTTCTACAGTTCATTCGCCTTAGATACCAATTTGGAGCAGAATAGAGGTCGACTTCAGATGCACTCACCAAGAGGAGGGTCTTTCGACTGGAGCAGATTCAACGCTGTGCCGACACAAAGCGAATCTTTGGTTGCCGGGTGACCCCAGGAAGCTGGGAGGCCAGTGGCAGCGGCACAAATTTCATGCGCGCAGATGCGGGTATGGACGACAATTCGTGAAATGAAAGGGCCAGATCGGCAGCGGTCGCCGATGAAAGCGGAGGTTGGGAGATAGGAACGAGTATGTGAAGTTAAGAATGCAAGACAAGTTAGCCGTAATCAGGAGTCAGGGGGGTTTTATTGATGGTGCGGCGCAACGCGTTGGGGCACGCGATATTAGACAAAAGTGGCGCCCCGGAATGGGCTGGGCTCTATCAAGGCCGGGCGGTCGGGACCGGCAGAATGACCCATCAGGCATGCCGGCCCAATCGTCATCGCTTATTCTAGTGCATTCCCCAAGCTGCTTTCCAGCCATTGCTTAAATACACATCTGCCACTCACAAAAAATCGACGCCCAAGCTCATCTATCAGCAATAAACATAATCCCAACTACGTTTGGGTTTCACATCACTTCCTCACCGCCGCCATCGCACACCACGATTCACATCAGCTCTATCTTACATGATACACCACCAGCTGCGTGTCTAAGCACTTTAGGAGTCGCCTCTAAATCCAGAGGTCTCTGGAGAGCAACGCATTGAATTGAGACAAGATGCCCGGTTCTGGCTGTCAGGTGTGTGTGAATGGTACAGGCATCACAGACAAAGGCCAAATATGCCCAGAGTGCGGAGAGAAAAAATAGCCAAGGCCCACCTGGGGGAAGTCTTTGGGTAAGTCTACACTAGTGCTACAGACCACGATCTCCCAACATCGTTACCTAGAGATAGAAGAATTGGTAACGATGGCAAACAAAGCAAATCAAGAACAAGGAGTGTGCTGGGAGCAGTCCAATAATCTTACATTTCGAGGGAGCATCAGTGGACCAAGAGCCGGTTAGTACTTTTAGGCTATAAATTTAACAACTTGCGACGCCCTCTTCATTAATTAACCATGTATATACCAGTTCAAATAGTACAGAGTAGTGCAAAATAATATAGAATATGGTGCACAGTGGTGCCAAGTAGTATAAAGTAGTATAAAATGGTATGAAGTGGTGTAGAATGGTGCAGAGTGGTGCAGAGTGGTGCAGAGTAGTGCAGAGTAGTATAATGCTAGATTTATAATAGGTCTAGCTCTTAGCTCCATAACTATGACCTGCTCTAAGGCATGTAAGTCAAATCAGTTCAGGAAACTCTGTGGTGACCCATGTAATTTGCCGCACGCCATAATCCCCGGTTGGGCGGGAGAGCAAAGTCGTTGCCAAATCTAGCCGGTAACGAGAAATGCATAGACGCAAGGCCAACAGCGCTGGCACTGTTCTTGGGTTGCAACATCGTACAAACCCCTGAAATCCATCAAGGGTGAGCATTGGGATCCTGTGAGATCACCCAACGGGATGTGCTTGCGCTACACGCGGTTCAGTTCTCAGCTGAGACCCTTGGTAATAACAGGGCTAGCAAAGGACGGCAGGAACCAGCGCATGCGATGGCTCATAAAGCCATGCACTCATCACGGCCGTGAATTGGTATACAGTTCGTTATCTGAGAGCTGCCGCAGAAGCTCTCGCGTCCTCTTTCGGGGTATAAGAACCGTGTCTACCTCGACTAGCTTGTACTGGTCCTCTCTCCAGTCAAAACTACTACCTCCTCACCCATTGAAACCTGAATCATCATGTCACTTATCACGGACATGCCCCGTCCCTGTGCCAACTCGCGGTCGACTCCGCCACCTAGCCCTGGTGCCTCTACGATCTCAGACTCGAGCTCGCTCGAGGTTGAATACGCAGAAATGGCGTTTGCTGCACGGTTTATCACTGCTGTTGAGACGCTTGTGGAAAACAAGCTATCCAAGAATGCTTGGAAATCACATTTTCTGTGGCTTTCATCGAGTGCAGTGTATTCGCCATTTGTCATCAATTATTGGGGTATAAATTGCAGTACTGGTCATTCCTGAGTCTTGGATCTTCGCTGGATATTAAAAATTGACCAATCACTGGACCCAACATTTCAATCCGCCATGATAACCAAGGAACTCGCCCCAAATGGATGGACGGCCGTCCCGGTCGACGCGGGTAAAATCTTTCAGAATGGACCTTACACCAATGAACCCGACTACGTCGATGTCAATAGCATCGAGTTTCCATCGAATGATCCTATTGTCAGTAAAACTCAGCAATATGCCAAAGTCCATCTGTTGAAACAGACTTATCATCATTCAATGAGGGTCTACTACTGGGGTGGGTGATGCTTTGCGTCGACATAATTCATGCATGACTGATTTTTTTCCCGCATACCATCGGTCATTCTCAGACAGCAGTTTCTCGAGCACGCGAATACTCTCTCACCTTCGACGCTAGCACTAGCCTGTCTGTTGCATGACATCGGCACAACAGAAGAGAACATCACTTCCACTCGCCTCTCGTTTGAGTTCCAGGGTGGTATTCAAGCCCTTGATCTTTTAAACAGCTATGGTTCCACCAAAGATCAAGCTGAGGCTGTCTGCGAGACTATTATCCGGCACCAGGATTTTGGTACTGAGGGCAACATCACATTTTTGGACCAGTTAATCCAGCTAGCCACGATCTATGATTGTGAGCGATCATCCTTCTGTTAAGGACTTTGGTCTCATTATCCATAAGAGGACGCGAGAAGAGATCAATCGGGCATTTCCTCGCGAAGGTTGGCTGAAATGTTTTGCTGCTATGATTCGCAAGGAGGAACAGTTAAAGCCGTGGTGTCATACGACCCGAATTCCCAACTGTGCGGATCACGTTGAGGGCAACCTGCTTATGAAGCCGTATGAGTAGGGTAACTTTGTCAACTGGCTCATAATGCGGTTCATTGGCGATCGAGCCATGCTGCAGAATCAATAGATCCCAGTCGCCAATTATTATCATGTCAAATCCTTCAAGATCTGGATTGTGCTCTATAGAAGAAAGAGATAATAAGAAGGTCTATTAGAAAAAATGATATGGATATGTAGTTATAAGGTACACCATATTTTAATTTTTAATGGAATTAACATAGTTGGCATGCACCACATAAAGTAGAAATGGGCCCCGTTTCTGTATTTAATACTTAAGTAGGTTGGGTTTCCGAGCATCATCCATATGATTTAAGGAGTCGCGCCACAGACGATTCCATGACATTGGCCTTTGCTGTACTGTTATGTACTGTTACTGCTTCTATGTTATGTTCTTCTATCATGCGGTACCTTTGGACAGGGAGTAGAAGGCGAAAGAGTAGAAGGTAGTAGGAATGGAATAAAAGTAGGGGATCAGAAGCGTAAGTGCGCATGCATAAAAAGTAAATAAATAACAGGTTGTTTTTATTAAGCCTGGTTACTATATTAATATGCACAGACAGAAAGTATAAAATCTAGAGGTAATTTTTTAGGAAAACATTAGAGAATCTTAGGGTTGTCTAGGTTAGCACAGACAAAAATTAAGCAATGCGGCAGGATTTAGTTTAAACCATTATACATTGGGGTATAGGAAGATAGAAGAAACGAGATGAAAGTGGGAAAGGAGAAGCATGAATGTGTACTGGTAAAAAGTATATAAACAACAGGTTGTTTTTGTTGAACCTGGTTACCATATCGATGTGCACGAACGGAAAGTCTAGAATTTAGGGGTGATTATTCGGGATAATGTCGGAGGGGCTCAGGGTGGCACGGACGAAAAGTAGACAACCCGACAGGATTCTGATGGTCCTTTGGACAGTAGTAGCTCGACCCGACTTTGTAGTACATTCAGTATCACTTTGGCATCGTCTACCAGTCTGCGCCGAGTCCCCGGCTCTATCCCAGGATGCTTTTTGGCAAGGTGTGTGGCGACTTCGTTAGCCAAGCATGCATGTTGGCACTTCTGACAAACGAGAATCCGATAGAGAAAGAAGCATAAATGGGTATATAGGGTTAGAAGGGCCAAGCTCCGTTATAGGCTTGAGTGCCATGGTCTGACGAATCAATCCTGAATATAATTAACAGTAATCGCTGGCTAGCTGTCACATTTGTCGCGATAGATGCTGATAAACCAGAGTCAGAACTTGACGCGCTATTGAAGTGTTGTCTTGCCTGAACGTGTAGCCAAGCACCAATCAGAAATCCAAGTTAACCCCCATGTTAAAAAATCGGGCTTACCCCAATGCTAGTCCATTTTTCGAAATTCAAGTCTACCCCCGGTCAAAAATCAATTCTACCCCCTGTAAAGTGGGGTAAATTAAATCAATTGTACAACAATTGATTTTGGTCTGTAGGACTAGGGAGGTACTGAGGATCTCCAAGTCGATTGATATTCGGGCCTTGAGACAGTGTGCGTATAGCTTGGGTGTTTGGAAGCCTTGATATCGGTTTTGGAGCAGACGGCGCAACTACGTTGCTTAAACGAGCTTAAGCTGGAGGATTTGTTTGATCGCAAGGAACAATGGGGTCCTGTGTCCGACTTCCAGCGACAGAGGCACATTTGATTATCGTCCGCCGGAACCTGTCGACTCCACCAGGAGACAGCTCTTTGACATCAAGACACGAAAGGTCTCCACAGCCCTGAAAAATTATTGGACTCATTCCAATAGCTCAGGATAAGGGTTACTTACACAGGTATGAGACACGCTGGTAGCCAGCAGGTGGGGGGACACAGATGCTCACAGCCAGAACCACCAAGACGACATGATCATCCTGACGACTAGAGAAATGGCCTGAAGTGACCGCCTTATCCAGAATCGCTGTATTACAGAGAATCATAGAAGGTTCAGCCGGCAATCAATGCCTTGCGAGAAAGCGCATGGCATCGCAGTATTTGAGTGCAGATTATTAGAGAACTCTGCATGACGGGGGTGATGCCTTTTTCACTCTGGCTCTTCAACCATTAAGAGCCGTTAAAATGGGGTGGAATGGCGTTCGTTTTGTGAACATGGTATAAATCATCATGATCACATATCCGAGAAGTCGGTGAAATAGAGACCAGGAGGTCGAAGGGCTTCCCGACAGGTTGTAAGATGTTCGCATAAGGAGATGGTGGCTTTCAATTGTTATGGCGACAAGATCAGAAGGTGTCAGACGCCCGGGAGGTGTAAGTAAGTCCAGCAAACATCATCTGATTTGGGGGACTGGCGAGCTCGAGCGAGGTCATCCATAACTCTCTCATGGCTGGGCGCTGAAAACCGAGTCGGGAAGGTTGTGGTGAGATTGTCGTCATAGATAATAACGGCAGGAAGTGTTTTGTGTTCGGCGATGTCCTTGTTTCTCTTTTCGATGGCAGACTTGCTCATTACGCCAGGGTGTAATTCACTTCCACTATACGTCGTAGGAATGCAAATGTGAGGAATTCCTTTGCATAAGCCTAGAGTTCGGGCAAGAGTGATAGCGGACACGCCTCCAACACTGACAACGCAATCTCGACCAGAAACACAGCTCTCGATGGCAACAACAGATGAGCTGTGAACATGGCTATCAAGGTTGGAAATGATAGCCTGAATCTTGCGGGCAAGGCTTAATCGTGAAGGACTCGAGACAATAAGCGGTGAAGATAGATGTAAGCGACCCAGCTCAGATGGTAGACGATGAATAACATCAGGACCGACCACGACACGGGGTGTTGTACTGTGACGATGTATTCGGCGGCGTCGAGATTGGGAGTGAGATCGCTGGACCGTACCGGACGGACCGGCATGAGAGCATCGAGGGGACAAGTTGGTGGCTAGCGGCGTCGAGAGCGCGGACCCCTTGACGGCGGGAGCATTAAGGAACTTTGCGCGTATGGCAACGAGATCCGGATCAGTGACTTTCCGTGGTGAAGGTCGACGTTTGGCGCTGGTGGAGCGGTGCATGAAGAGCCGACGCCGGCCATCCGAACGTATCGAGGGGTAGTTGTGGAAGAATGGCGGACTGCAATGTGCACGACATCAATAGGAGTTTTTCCGTCCTGACCGAAAAATTGGCTCCGAAAAGCGGGCCCGGATAATTGTTATTATTTACCAAATCGAGAACGGAATTGCTCCGGGCGGGTATCCACATTGTGCACGCTTACTGTGTGACATTTGCTTGGTATGGGGTCCCTACCAACTGGAGCATGGGGCTGGCACCGGAGCGTTAGTTCCGGTATTATATTAATAACGCTTGCCTCATCTAAATTCCGGACCTCCTTGAGCTCTTCTATTAGCTCCCGGCCATAATCCATGATTGTGTTAATCCCATGGCTTGATGGCTTTGAGTTATACCTATAGATCATTTTGTGATAGTATGGCAGGTCTTTGGATAGAAAATAGCCTGGCTACATCTGTCTAAGGTTTCCCTTGCCCCTCTATAAGCCATATACATGTCTGTCGAGGCCAGTAATTGCAATTATACTGAGATTAAATTAGCACTAAGAAAATGATCTTGGGGAATAGCAGGAGCATACAGTGCCCTAATAAAATAGTATATACTTCATAGTAACAGGCGTATCTAACTTTAGATTATATAATTATGTGAAGCCGAAAAAGTATTGGTCAAAGCTAATATCTATATAGATGCACGGGTAATTCCCCAGACAGAATTTCGTTTGATGCATTGACATTGAGACGGCGTAGAGACGAGTTCACAAGGCAGGCGTGAGAAGAAAATTAGTCGGAGATGGGATAGTAATAGACTCAATACATATGTTAGGATTTACCTACAATGGCCAGGGCAACATCCAAGGGCAGAGGTGATGCACAGCTGAGCGTAGAAAGCTTTCAACTAAATAACGTGGCAAGGCGTACCCGCGTAGTAGTATACCGTTAGGAAAGAATTCGAGCCCACTGGAGGATCAGTTGTTAAGTTCGGCGACTCAGAGCTGAAAGAGATGGGCTGACCGCGCTTTTGCAGAAACATGAATCTGCAACCTGCATCAAGTTCGCAGGCCGTCGTATGCCTGCTTTGCGCGCAAAAAAGAGTCTGGCCTTACCGTGAGCGGCGGCTTCGCTCCATTTGCTGCTGCTCATCACATTCACTTTAACCTTTTAACCACGCTCAGTGCGATAAAAAGCCATGCCGTTGATCCTGGATGAATTTCTCGCTTGTGAGTGGTTGTGAGTGGTTGCTCAAAGGGCTGGATAGCAGGATTAACGTCAGATAGCTGTAACGCTTTATCAGTAGACTTAAACTCATACTTTTCGCCCTTATGGCGTATATAAATATATACTTCAGCGTCATAAACCTAGTGGATAATGAGGCTATTATTCTTAAGTATGCTCTATTTCTTCTTAAAGTTCTCAATACTCCGGTCTCTCTTTCTCACGCGTATGTTCTTAATAACTACTATTATTATTACGACGAGAGGAAGTTGATTGAATAATCAGCTAGGGATAGAATACATATAGCAACCCTTCCCTAGTCTACTTCTAGCAACCGCAGGGGTGATAATTTTGCTTTCAAGTTTTGTCTATTAGGAAGCTGCTTCTTGTTTTAGGGTAGATGCACGCCCCGCCAGAGGAGTGCATTTCGAAAACGTAAGAAAATAAGATGCCAAAATCGGGTTCATAGCTAAGTACATAGTATCTGAACGCTATATATAGGTCATCTTTGTAAAACGGACTGGTTTTGGCTCCTTGCTCTGCTTTGTGCACGCCATGGAGGCTAGTTTTGGGTTTTGTTGTCCCATGTTGTCCATCTTGAAACAAAGCCCAGCTGTGACAAGCCTTGCCATACGGGCCCAACACAAGTCCAGGCTTTTTAGTCCCAACAAGGTGACATAGCCCATTGTATTCAACCTGGGAGGCACGAAAAGATGCATGCAAGCCGACATGGACACAAAAAAAGAACAAGAATATTGCACTGGTAAAACTACGCTAATGGGATATGTTATTAATATAAAGCGACTGGCGTATAGCGGCGTGTGCTGACGCAAGAGAGCAAATAGCCTTGATGTGCCAGAAATAAGGTATGCTCGTTATTCCGACCCAGCCCCTGTATCCAGGTACAGCTGCGCTGGGGCTCAAGTGTTAGCACACATGTGCTAGTGCATCTAAGCTGGCACAAACATATCTGGGCACCCCAACTACCAGCACGGATGCGATTGTAACAATGAAAACTGCTGGTACTTCTATCATACGCAAAATCAGGTGCGTGGGGAAGTACCATTTGTTGCGATCATTTTCATTGGCTCTAGACCTCGGTCGTGACCCATTTGTAGCCTTGTGTCGTTCAAAGAGATAACCGGAAAGGATAAGAGGGAAATCTTTTGTGAGAGAAAGTGGGCATGCCTTTTGGCTGTGGAAGTTGGAGGAGTGCTATTTGCCCCAACAAATAAGGAATTCCCCGTATTCCCGGACTCGAATCAGGTTTCCCCAACCACCCAATACTGCATTTCAACCAATGGGTGGACAGTAAACCGTCACTAGCGGGGTACAGAGCTATTACTTAGACCACTGTGCAAGACAGCCGAGACCGATCATGTACTTTCAATATAAATCCTTCATTACATTCATTCATCTTGGTTCTACAATTGTTATTTCTTCATTATAAATCCCTACTCATTACCCTAAGTGGATCACCGTGCCTACACCATAATTACGATCAAGTCATGCATCTACTTCTGCTAACACCTCAGAAGAACAAAGACAGCCCCAGAATAGTGCTGGTATGTTCTGTAATGCGAAATGGATCCAAGTCTCGATTGCTTGTGGTAGGTCGTACCTGTAGGTATCTGTTAAAGTTTTACTGATAATATCCCTTCAGGATGCTGAGGGCACAAGATCATAGTTCGTTGGAAATATCCTTGGTTCCGACCCAGAAACTCTTCTAACGGCAGCAGTATGACGACCAATAGCTGGCATATTCCCAATGCACCAGTTCCGACCGGGATTGCCGCTTCGGCAGCATAATATCCTGGTGCTGCCGTTAGGAGCTGCGTCAAAAAAGGACAGCGGCCTATGGGCTACCATTGAGGGTTCTCCATTTTCTGGGGGTAGGTGGTGAGGGAAGCTGGCCTTGGGAACTCGACGTTGGCTCTATGCAACCCTTTGATAACGAAGTATCTTGCTTGCAGAATTTGCTGAGTCACTTCTACTCCAAAGCAATAATTCCTCCCTCTGATTGCACTCAACGTAGAACGCGCGTTGGGGACGTAGGTATCACTCCTCAACATTATTAGTGAGGGCCATCGAACCCTAAGACCAGCTAGAAGGGTTGATGTGACGATGGCGTAGTGCCAGCTAGGGGAAGAATCCCTAGCATGTGATTTTCGAATTTGGGCTGCATGATTTATACAAGCCAATCACACACCTGGACCGTTTCTCAAACGTTTTGCGCTGACCAACACAACCGTGAGCAGTTACCTGCGACTGCGGCCACCCCATTTCCCAGAATTCTCTTGAATCTGCGATAAGTGTTGCAAGAACTGAAGTGAGAACTAGAAGTTTACGATGGGAATGAGATGCACGTATAGTACACCAAAACTCGATTCCAAATATACGGATGGACCTATCGACTGAAGTGGACAAAATGGCCTTACATTGTACACAGATGACTAAAATAAACTGGGAATCTTTTGAGGCATATGCTCTAAGTTTAGTTGGTCTCATTTTCCAATCCGCAATTATCTACCCACCCCACATAAGCCTCAGAGAAAGCGCAGGGGTCTCTTTATAGCTGTGGAAAACGTTAAATGGCACGTAGCTCGCCCTTTCATTCAAGCGTCATCACCTATTCCTTCTCTCCCCTCCTTTACTTTTCGACGTCTTTTACCCCGTCGTGAATATCTAGAGGTTTTCAATCACCTCTTCTGTTTTTTTAATGGTTTTCTTTTTACCGCCATCCCTTATCTTATTGAACACGTTCTCAACTGGTTGTGTCTCCATCAAATACCACACAATACCCTGCAAAGAACACTTAGAAAGAACCTTAATCCTCTTCGCGATAAGGCACCTTTGCCGAATAGTAACTTCATCGAATAGTTGCGCAATTTGGTGGACATGGCGACCTCACATTCTTCTGCTACATCGACCACTCCGTCACGCAACGGCAACCGTCGTGTCACATCACCAGACACGACGTCGTGCACATCGCAAGCGCCTGTCGTGACCCCACCCAAGAGGCGCCCCCACCACATCTACCAGCCAGCCAAGAACTCCCTTTACGACATCTTTGAGCAACACTGTGGCACAGCGCTCTTTGTGCGCCCCATCTGCTGGACTGATTTACATGCTCAACTCCTCGGTGTGAAATGGGAGGAACTACCACCATGTGATACACCTCAGCCTACGATATCCCCAGCAACGCCACCTTCGCCAGGGCACCTCAATCCGTCGAATACAATCATCACTCTTAACAACGCGCTCGCATATATTCTTCTGCCTGACCCGATGCACCCTATCCTCACTTCCAATGCCGTCAAGACAGCCCTCATGACGCTATGGCCTAAAGCCTTTAGTGAGCCGCATTACTTACCCGAATTCCATCTATACTTTGGCGGTCTCGTTTATCGTAATGCTGTGCCCGCGCAGATCTTGTGGAATTTCCCTTCTGATGAGGCAAAGTCTTCCTACTCTTCCTTCAGATCAGTCTCAACGCAGTTCCCTCCAAATCAAAGCCCTACTAATCTACCCATGATCTGCTATATTGGCAAGACCCAGCTGGCGTCAGTCCGAAACAACTCATTTCGCCTTGCATGTGGCCCAGGGAGACCATGGAACGAGCCCGTGTTTCGTATCCAGCAACTCAGGGCTCGCATGCTCGTGCCTTCAAATTCAGATCACGATGCGCACTTCGTGGGCGTATTTTTAGGGATGGCGCAGAAGCACTTTTACCCTTCCCCACCTATCACTGGCAGACGTGACTTACGAATATCCCCAGAGCAAGGCATCCTCCCGTGCCCTAACTTTCACGACCTCAAATTGAGGATCCTCACCCACGACACGGACACATTGGAGTTTATTGTCCACACTGGATACGTAACAAAGGAATTTTTGGAAAAGTTCCACGACCCGTTCAAGGCGCCGCTCGACGATGACAATGCTGCCGTTTCAGGCCTCAAGATCGAATACACAAGGGTTCCCATTTGGCCGATTCTAGGCCTACGAGAGAGACTTGGCAAAGCCTTAGGCCAGGAAGTTGTTGGTGCCTTTAATCCAGGAGAGATAGAAACATGGGAGAAAGAACGCGGGGAATAGGGCGGCGAGAAGCGCAAGTGAGAGGTCCTCTGAGAAGTAATTAACAGTAACTTCGAGGAGGAGTTTGATGACGAACCGGAAAGGGTGTCAAAGAAGTGCTGCCTGAACTGGAGTACACCGGTCGGTGTACTCATCTGAGAGCTAGAAGTTGTGAATGCATAGAATGAACAGGGCTGAACGCCAAAGGATGATGGTTTGGTGGTGCAGACACGTTCTAAGACCGAAACTCAAGCATCAAGCCATCCATGGACAGAGGATATGACATGGAACCGGCGTGTGAATATGGAACTATGACGCCCTGGATACGAATGCGAGGGTTCACGGGGTGTTTTTTCCATGATTTATCTCATCTTCAATATGTGCTAACTATTACGAGGCTCATTTCGGTATATCTCCTGATGCCCAGGATTTCGTTGACACGAATATCTTTAACCCTGACATAGGAAATATACAACTTATACATAGTCACAATCTTTCCGAACGATGTAGCTACTGTAGATTTTGAATATACTGGCTTTGACTATATTCAGTAAATCACCTTCCATGTGGCACCAACCGATCCAAGCCCCAACTGAATGTCTCGTCCTTTCAAGGTCGAGCCACCGCAGCAGAGACCAAGAACAAAGTCAGCTTTAGATTGACATGTAGGAGAGATGACGATAGCCATCACAGCAGTCGTTGAAGAAGCTGTGCCCACAACGATCTTATCGCGGAGTGCAAACTGGAGCAGATGGTTGATATAGGCATAACTTAGGTGCGACTGACGAAGGTCGATCGACCAGAAAGCATGCCGCCACAAAACCGAGCATCCGTTTTGGACATCGATTATGACGACCAGATTTCGCAGTTGAATAGGCCTATCAAAATAGAAGCGGACGGCATCGAACCGTGTGAATGCGGAATAGGCGTGAACGGGGAATCACACGATGAGGGGTGTGACGTCGATTGCCTAAACACTGCTTACAATGACTTGGACGACCCTTACTGCACTGCGGCGGCCAGCCCTCAAAGATGTTGGGCGTCAGACCCAAAGGGTAGTTGAATATTCTATTCCCCAATCAAACAGAACGTTCTTCGATACTACCTAGCCATTATACTTTATTACAGGAGGACTGGTCACAGGAAAATGGCCAAATCAAGATAAGAACCTAGGGAATTTTCGCGCCAGTCAATACTCAAGCTGATCTCCCCCACCGTAACACTCCAACACACTAAATATTGCTGGTATCCAAATGTTCGTAACTCAAGGGTACAATAATACTATTGCGTCATACGATGTCGTATATTCGATGGTAGGCTAGCTTGCCCGAACCTCCAGTTGCTCTATGCAGTACGGCAGAGCATAAGATGCAATTTAGGGTATGGATGAGCCCAGATATAGACTATCGGGCGGCATTGGAGGAGCCGGTGTTGGAAACAGAATAAGGAAACTCGTAATGAATTAGTATATCTGGCAACAGCGCGCCGTTGCGAAATTTGCGGAGAATGTCCAGGGCCTCCTGCTCTGATAGACACCTTAGGAGGTGGTAAAATTGTTCGTTATGTGTCCCGGAGATACGGGAAAGCACTACTTTATTAGTGAGGTGGATCTGGACATAATAAGGAGGCGTTATGATGATCAACGCTTTGCTTCATAGGGCCATCATATATCGCATGGGTTCAAAAGAATGGAATCCGTTTGTTCGTTCTACTTTCCCGTCGTGGGAGGATAGAAGGAGGGATCGGGAAAGAGACGAATATATATCATATTTTCATCATAGTAACCAAATGAGGTATTTTCGTGGCGGTGGATTCACACAGCGCAGTTGAACGTCGCATTGTAGCTTCCATAGCCCTATGGTCAGATGCCGGGACCAATAAGCGGCGCGATTCTGGGTACTTCTACTTACTTACATCAATGCGTCTTACCCCGCACTTGACGCCTTGACCATCGGCCAGAGACTCCTCTTCATCGTACTGAGGGAGCTGTTCGATGCCCGACATGGATCCCTAACCGGATGAGGGCGCGGAGCTGGGAGCGAAGGTCGGAGATTAGTACCCTGACTTGATTCACGCGTTGACAAGATTGAGGGATATTAGAAAATGGACAGATTAGAGAACCCAGAAACGCTCATGACAGGCCCAGACAAGAGATTCTCGTAATTTGATGAGTCAGACAAGATGTTCGCCCAGGGCCCCGCGTGTGTAAACCGTGCAATATTGTAAATGACGTAACCTTCATTTTCTTAAATTGTTCGTGGGCCAATCACAGTCGGCGAAGACCCGGCCGGCTGATGGGGTTAGGTTCGGAGAGACAAAAACTACATAGAGAGCACTAGACCTGGGATCCTATCTATATTTACACCAAGTTGACATAGTGAAAATAAGTCATCTAGTCACTTTGATAAGAATGTGACGTACTTTCGCTCTCATAGAACTAAATACATGCTTCATTTCTCCCTCCCTCATAATGAAAGAGCATAATAAAACATCTTTCGAACTCATGTTACCGGTATATATAATGGCCCTATGAAATAAATGCCCCTCTTTTGGTAGCGGCTTTGTTTCTGTATCCTAATCCCATTGCACGTTCACAATCACAGGTAGTTGCAAGATTTCTTATATTGTTTTACGTACCTGACCGGTATGCAACCTGCACTAACCCTCCCTTCGACTGCGAGAGTATACCAAGAGGCTGGAAATCAGAAAAATCGAACCCAAATTTATCTGTATACGGCCCCAAGGGAAAGCTGTTATCAAGTGAGCAAGTACCTATAATGACCAACGAGGAGCATGACATTAGCTGCTTAGCGGGGCTGGATTCTTCTGGAGGGCAAGATTCCAAGAACTCGGCACTGAATGCTGAGCGATGTCGACTGGAAGCGGAAATAGAGTATCTAAACCACCTTCTTGAGGCTCACTGGGACTGTTGCGGCGCTGCAAAGGTTTGCACACACTCTATGCACCTAGGGTCGCCCTAGAATACACCGGTAAGCGAGGCCTCTTCCCGTTAAGACTGCAAAACTTACTGGACTGCTAGACATGCAATATAGCCAAAAATAGAATAATCCCCAAGGTTACTGATTCTACCGGTAAAAACGAGTGAATCATCCTGTGAACTCGGCAAGCAATCGCATCTCGGGGCTATTTTCCCTAGCGCAGCATGCAGTTATTGAATACGTTATTTCAGCTGGCCGCTGCTAACGAAACTGGCATAGATTCCATCTACGTATAGTCTATGCAAGAACTCTTCCACACTCAGATTGCAAGGGTCTCTTTTTCTGTTGGAGCGGCTTCCTGTTACGAATAGATGGCTTACGCAACGACAACCGTGTCAATCGTTTATTCAGGTGCTTGGAATTTGGGATGACAGCAATCTGGAACGGGAACCAGCTTCCCGACACCAGAAACGGAGACGATCCTCCCTGGCGCTTAGGGGGCTTCGTTGCAATATAAATGGCGAATGTTCGGGTCACAGTTCTGAAAGATAAGGGAGGCAGTAAACTCCATCATTTCGTTCGAGTTATAATCATAATAATATTGCTTGGGGTACTAATAAACACCTGGGTATATCGTGTATATAGCATGAATTAGGTTCCTTCGCGCTAGACTCATAATAGCGCTTTTGACTCCAAAAAATGCTTAATATCAGTCAACTGAATTGGCTTAGTCAAAAACAAATCAATACCACTTAAAAAAGCCTCCTGCTGCGCATCACGAGATGCTAAACCAGTAAGAGCAAAGATGGGACACTTGGTAATAGCGCCATCGGCTTCGATTGCACGTATCGCACGTGTTGCTTCAAAGCCGTTCATGACGGGCATGGAAATATCCATAAACACGCACTTATAGCTCTTGGGGCTTTCTTTGTACTTGGCCACAGCTTGTTGACCGTCTGTAGCAGTGCTGTACTGCAAGTTGAGCTTCTTCATAAACATAATGAGCATTTTCAAGTTGATGGGGTTATCATCCACGAGCAAAAAAATGTTCGTTGCTGACTCATCGCACATGGGGTCTGACTTCGCTGGTGGTGCGGTCAGAGGAGACCTTGGTATCTGTTTGGACAGATACCACTCAGATGTTTGGGCGTAGTTGGACAGGGTGCTACCCAGAATATCTCTATTCTCCCCTTCGATCGCAGTCGGTGTTGGGGGGATCATCTGTCTTTTGGAGGTTGGGATGTCGAGCTGAATATCTTCGCTGGAGGCTGGCAGAACCTTCAAGTGTGGTCTTCCAGAGGAGTAACTTTTCGTGAAAGGTGAAAAGATTCTAGTGAGCTTTCGCGGACCAATACTGCATTGGGGTTCAAGTCAATTTACGGCAGCGAAGGGTTAATGAGATGGGCAACTTACGGTCGGTGCGTAAAAAGAATATTCTGCTCGCCATATGCAGTGTCACGAGCCTCAGCTGCTTCTAGTTTTCGGGCCATGACTGCATTTTGGCAAACGACTACTAACGAGATAGACTTGTTGCCTTGCGTAAGCGATCTCGCTTTGTTTAGAGAGCGGTCGTCGCAAAGCACAACATGAGGAACCTCGTGCTGGTCTTCTGATATCTCAACGAGCTTCGCTCCTAGCCAGTATCGACATGCGCAGGATATGCTTTCTTTCTCGCCTATCAGGCTTTCCAAGAGGGGGTTGTCGATATTTTCGGCCGCGGAGTCTTGAAATCCCACAAGAGAAACCTTTAAGCCCTCAACATCTTTTGCTGAGTCATGCTGCAAAACTGAATCTATAGTTTGGGTAGGGTCGACAGGTTCCTTAGGCTCAACAGCTTCCTCGCTCAGCTTCAAAGGCAGATTGATACGCACTGTGGTGCCGACAGAAGCTGCACTTTGCACCTCGATAGTTCCGCCCAGAGCTTGAGTAATTCGTCTGACGATACTCAAACCAAGTCCGGTTCCCGCATTTATCATGTTCTGCTGCGTAAAGGGACTGAAAAGATCATTTGCCAGAAATTCGCGACTCATACCACAGCCCGTGTCGGTAATAGTCAGCCTGACAAGGCGTGTAGCCGCATCGTCGGTTGTTAATTGTTCTAATTGAATATAGATAGCGCCGCTCGAGGTGAATCTTAATGAATTGCCCAATACATTCATGACAATTCGTCGAATTGCGCCGGCCTGTATATGGAAACTCCAATTAACACTGGGTTTGAAGTTGGCCATAATCTTGACATGGTCCCTGGGCAGATCGGACAATTGCACTGTTTGGCCATGTGACAATTTCTGAAACTCGTGGCCAATATGTACACTCTCTATAACATCTTCTATCAGAAGAGGGAGATCGACGTCAGAAGCTATGCTCATCATGCCTGCCTCGACACTGTTGTTCCGAGACGAGCGAAGGGCACGACTGTCCACGTCAGTGTATGTGTACTCCGGTCCTGTTGCGAGAGATGAGATGAAATGATTAATCTTGCTCCAATCAAGAATCTGGTCTATGGTATCCAATAGAGTGCGACTACATGCCTCGACAGAAAGCAGTGCATCGTCTTGAGAAGGATTGAGACTTCCACCACGTAAAACTCCTACGCCAAAAAAGATGCCATGAAGCGGTGATCGAAGTTCGTGGGAGATGGAGTCCAGCACATCCAGCTTGGAGAGTTCCACCTCACGCTCTTTGATAAACAACACCTCGGCCATAAGAACAGTGCCGAGAGCTCGTAGATAACTGAGTTCCCTTCTGGGTGAAAATACCCGTCCCGCCTTGTTGCTGTAGGCGAATCCACCGGCAAACCAGCGCCTTTTCTGAGCATTCCAGATGGGGAAGAAAGCTACGCTCGTTACATTAGGTAGGAGTGTCAATACAGCTTTTCGAAGCTCTTGTCTAATGTGATGCTGGCCGGGAGTATATCCTGAGTCGTTTGGCGATAGCTCGCCAGTCTCGTTTGTCATGGGACCTTCATCAGTGGCATCTGCCGAGCTGTCGTCGCTCAATATATCGCTTGCGTCGCTCTCAGCGCTGTCAAAAGTCCATATTGTCCCACGTGGGTAATAGCGGAGTAACTTCTTGAGAGTTGACGCGTATAAGGTTGAGTGGCCAAAGTAAGAATTCCCGTCTTGTTTGGCCTCGGCTGTGACGGAGGAGCCGAGAACGGGGCACCAATCATCGGCGTCAAGCTGGCCATGGGTCTTCTGTGTGTTTCTCGAAGATTCGTTAGCATTGGTGCGAGAATTGCACCCACTCTCTACTCTAGGGCTACGATGCGAGTGTGAAGCATCTAGTAGCAAGAGACCGTCAACCTCAAGCGCATCTCTCATGATATCAGCTGCGCTTGCACAAGTGCTCGCCAACCGGTCCTCACGAAGTCTAATGTCGCTGGAGTAATTGAACTGTGGGCTGAAGTCGGTTCCTGGAGTGCGAAGCCTCGGTTCTGCTGCGAGTTGTTGGTCATTTTTGATCTGGGTCTTGGTATTGCGTCCGTGGAAGAATCTTCGAATGCCGCGAGTGACACGATCTGCCTGGCGATGTCTCTCACTGACACGTCGTTTTTCCAGATGCGTCATGACAGACTGGGCAAGGTCTCGCAAGAGAGTCTCTGACGTCTTATCCAAGCCGCATCGCGGTTGAGAATCAAAGACACAAAGGACGCCGATGACGATGCCCCTGGGGGTTATAAGTGGTATTCCGGCATAGAAGCGGTTGTTCGGCCAAGCATGGCAGTAGGGTCGGTGGCATAGTATCTCGTCATCGGCGAGATCATTGATAACGGTAACGGGAAGTTGGGAAGGGAGCAGGGGGTGGGATAGTACCGAGTTGGTAGAGGAAATGACAACACGCTCACAAACTCCAAAAGAACGAGGGAAATTGGTTCCGCATAGCCAGAGGCCGTCATTGGTCTGTTGTGAAGTTGAATTGGGGAGCAGACGAACATGTTGGGTAGCTTCGGCAACGACGAATTGTCTAGCACGATCAAAGAGTGACACAAGAGCTCTGGACGTGTTGAGGCGCAAAGCTGCCAGCTGGCAAAAGGCAGTCAAGGTGGCATCAGGTGAAGTGGTGAGTCCGTAGGAAGGGATGAGATTGTCTGGGGAGTTGGATATGGAGTTTGCTATTAGAGCCGGGTCGTATCTGCAATGGCATGATCAGTCAACACTCACTTGATGGCTAATCCAGTATTTGACGAGACTAAAATGACGGTGGGAGAGCGGGGTGTCAAACCTGAAAGTCTCTCTTTCACGAACAAGCTCGCTTTGTCTCCAGGCTGGGCATGACATGGCCATGGCGAATCCTTGACGACGGAGCAGATCCACGCTGGAATTGAGATGGTCTAAGGATGTAGGCGGGCAGCAAGTATTTGGGTACTGTCACCTTACATTATTTGCAGAAACGGACGTGTTGCTCCGCTCCGAGGCTGGAGCCGGGTGATATAACAACTCTGGTTGGCTGGTTAGGTGCCCTGCACTGAACTAACCAGAAGCGGGATCTTAAATGTGCTTAGGGCGACGCGGACAACTCAACGGGGGTCGAAGCTCAGATGACTGTCACAGGTTAAAGTACGGCCAGTGCCGAGCACGAAAACCCCTGATTGCAAAATTGAGTTTGCTAATGGATGTTGTAGCAAAGATACTGTCTGAACAAACCTGCGGAAATTGGCTCTCGGTTCCCCGAGGTACAGACATTGCGGCATGGGTCCTTACTCCAGGACCTCCTGTACGGAGTGAACCCTTAAAATACCGTTGCTCCGTTGAGGGGTAGCATCAGACAGTTACAGTACGTACTGTACATTTAAAACCATGGGGCGGGGACGGTGGTCCGTCAGCATCTTATTGGCTCACGTCGGTAGTTTAGTTACAGGGGCTTAACCCAGTGCTACAGTACAAGATCGCTTGGGACCTGCTGGCTTGTGAATTTCAGCTGTTTTTATTCTGCATGCTAAGGTACGGGATACCAGTGTATGTAATTCATAGGTTTCAAGCCTTGCATAAAGCCATAGCTCAGGTGTAGACAATGATTTAGAATTGTTGTTGGTATTGTTTGTGGCAAAGACGTGGCGAGGTGCTGGGATGATGTAGCCAGTTAACACCTCCCGATCTTCAGTGGCGAACAGAGCTGGGCGTCGCGCAATACAGTACGTGCACATCAGGGGGCATGTACTTTGTGGATGTGGCTATACAGTAGACCCTGAAAAGCAAAAACCCTTGCTCCACTGAGGGGAAGTTAGGGAGTCAGAGAAAATAGCTCACTCTCGGGCGGACCATCTCCGAAGGTACGGCTTTCTCATTGGCCCAGCCTAAATCCTCTTCGGCCCTGAACTGTTTTCCACATTTTCACTTTGCCTTCCTGCGTATCATGTCCGCCAGCTCACTATTGGTTCAAATCTGGCCTCACGTCGGTGTGACGTCATGCGTCGGGTTTCTCAAAGTCCCATTAGCTTTTCTCTACGAGTCGGATTTGTTATTAATGAAAAACACGGCCATGTGTGCCATAACACGGTCAATTTCTATCAGTCTTGTCCGCTAATATATCTACGGATAGTTTGCCTCAGCTTGTTAGAGCCATATTTTTAATTTCTCTCTATTCTATTCTTCTAACATCCTCCGATCTTTATGATCTTTATGATCTCGCCGTCCGAGAAGTCCCTGACGGAGTCTAGCAATTTCTTCCTACAATCAATCACCGACTCCAAACCCCGCGATGCCGATACCACGGCCAAAGTCCAGAAGGTATGAGCTATTTCCCTTCCTTATGGAAAATATCTTGAATGTTCTGACAAACGAGGTTGTGCAAGATGCTCATACCTTGCACAAGCTCGCTCAAGCCTACGATATAAACCAATTTTCTGAACGAATCCCCCGGCAAGTCTACCATTCGCGAAACAGATTTATCGGCCATAGCATACCTCGCCAGCAACATCTCTCAGACTCTAGATGACGTGGTGCGCTCCACATCACAGAGGCATGCCTCGACCAGCGATAGCCAAACGTCGTTGGGGCATCAACGATATGCTAAAAAAGGGCTACGTAAACTTACATCCCGATCGCCTCTTTCGAGATTCTCTATAGCAGATGGCGCCGAGCCAGTCAAGCGGTGTCACTTATGCGGCGTGACAGACACACCTCGCTGGCGAGGTACTTCTTCTGGTACTGAGTTTCTTTGTAACGTTTGCGACCTGGTACAAACGAGACGATTCATCCGCAAGCTCCTGATGTTGAGGCGGGAATCGACTACTACCAGAGTTAGCTGGTCGTGATGTCTGGGCACTGGCAAGTCTTTTGCTTTGGAGTTTGTGGCTTTACAATTCACGCACTGACAGGAGTTGGTCTTCATTGTAACCAATTTATTTTGTTACATGTTTGCCAGCATTGGATTATATTGAATACGGCGTTATACGGCGTTATGACACAGTCTGAAGGCTAGGTAGGCTTGATGCTATTTTCTGAGATAGGTTTGAACCTGAGAGCTTTTATACAACGTAACTTACCAACGCCGTTGTTGTCGTGATACCGTCCCAAAGTACCGAGAACCAAAAAGGAAATAAAAATAAGGTCATAAGTTAAATGCAGATATCGCTTCTTTCTGAAAGTGCCCTTCCTATCACCCCCGGGGTCTGGAAAGAGATTTTTTCAGTATCGACCTTCAGGTCATGTCGTGTCGTATTAGATCGTGATGTTTAGGTTCAGAGTCATCATTTCATATATCCTAGTCATACATAGTGATTCGCTTTTGTTAAGAAACATTATTAGTAGTGAGGTAAATGTCGAGGAGGACGAGGCGCAGTTGTCTGCTGCTTCTTATCGCCGCCTAAGCCGTGAATGTACCGATTGGCTTCGTGGGCTAAGTATTCCTGAATCAGGCGACAGTCGCAGTCAGTGTGTTGCAAGAGTTTCATCTTGAGTTCGTAGACCTGTTGAGTGAGGTCGGATACAGAGCTCAACAGCTTGCGGTTGGTCTGCTCCATGTTCTCCTCGTCGGCCCGAAGCTTCTTCGCGTCCTCGCGCTTTTTGACACGGAACTTGTTGGAGGCGACTCGGTTTCTCTCCTTGAACTTTTTGCTGTACTCATCGAGTTCGTCGTCTGACTGGGGAGAAGGCTCTTCTGTAGGTTGAGAAGCTGGCTTGGCTTTGCTTCCGCGACCCTTGGGCTTTTCGTGGGTAGCTTGTTTGATTGCCTTTATTGACGTACGTCTCGTTGACATGGTGGCGGTTGGCTTGGTGGTGCTTCGCTTGCGTTTTTGCTTGTCGGACTCTGTTGATGAGGAACTGCGACGGCTCTCTGTGTCACCGACAGGAATATCTAAGCTGGTAGGGTCGGTGGCCGGTGATGGAACAGGATAGCTGTGGGTGGAGGTAGCAGGAGAGTCCCACTGTGTAGAGGTTTCAGGATCGTAGGCGTAGTTGTATCGGGGCTCTTGGGCGAAGACATTGGGGGCGGTCATGTTGGTTGATTCGGCAAAGGAAGCATCTTCAGGAGACCACGATTGTCTCCAATGGGATTGAGGTACCGCACCATAGGCATTCATGCCTGAAGGGTCTTGACTCATGAAATACTCGTCAGGTGTGGGTGCGTAGGTATCGTAGGCTTGCATATCGTCGCCGAGAGGGTCTTGTTGGTAGGTAGGGTGGACGATACCCATCTCTGGTAGCGTTGTAACGGTCGACTTGTCCGAGTCAGCTTCGTCCAATGTTGAATGACTAGAGCCAAAACTTGAAGCACTTTGGTATGAACCTCGACCGTTGAACTGAAGCAGGGTTTGGATGATGCTAGGAAGGGAGCTTGGACACAGTGGGATTCAATGCGAACAGATAGCAAATGGTTATAAATAAGAAGGGCACAAGAAAAGGTGGGGGGAATCCAAGCGAGGGAACAAGCAGGTCTCAGCGGGTCAACCCTCAACGCGATGATGTCATTAGTGGCATGTACCCTTGAAGAACCAGGTCAAGTTCATTGCGCCGGGGCTAACACGGAAGAGAAAACAAAGTCGTGAGCCTGACAGGGCTCCGATTGGACATGTAGCACGGAACGCTTTTCCTTGGAATATCATTAATGGATAGGCTCCGCGTAATTTGATCGGACCATGTGAGTTTAATTGGAGAAGCTGATATTGTTTACAGAGTTGGTCGAAATCGGTTGTCCATTCGCAAACTCTCTTCTGCTTATAGCGCACGAACGTCAAGGAGGTGTACATAGCAACAGCTGACGGTACTGTGCTCGAAGTATCTTGATGACCAACCCATAATCGGCCAGCCCACGTTTGTATGACCCCGCGCCAATCGAGGTTAAAAGCTACCGCATTTCACTTTTTTGGTGGAAAATATCCTTCTGCTTACGACCATTTCAAGAGAGACGTACATACAACTTATGGCGATTGTTCATGATTTGCTCGACACTTGAAGAGATTTCCTGGATCAATGCCTCCTTGAAGTAGCCTCTCGCCTCATCTCGGCCCATTGCAGGTACGTCGAGAATGTTTCGCCCGGCAACCGAGACTGCTAGTTTTCGGTATCGCGTCGTAAACAGGATTCGTCCTTCGTCGCTCTGAGGAAGCGATCGATTTATGCCGCTCTCTGCGCTGCATTGAGCGCTTATCACCTTCAATCTCCTCTGTCATCGGATTCAGTTTCAGCGATAGAAACACCAATTCGGAGCTGGTGGCCAGGTGCAATGTCAAACGCTTTGCCATACATTTGTCCGCCGACAACTTTTCTGCATCGCCCGAGTTGAGAGCACGTTATCTCTTCTTGTTGCAAGTTGTCGAAGAGTTCGAGATAAATGGTGTTATTGTCGAGGATTTCTGGGATTGGGCTGTCGAGCCCCTGCTCCCCATTTTGTGGAAATTACCCACTCGAGACAAGGCAGCGCAACCAACCCTGAACGACTTTTTCAACCCCGAGACTTTTGTTTATACCTTGTGAGCGGTTTCCGATAAACTTGTACCGCAACTGGACAGAAACAGCCAAGGAGAACCTAGATTTGGCATTTTTATTGTCGATGAATTCTGTGCGCCACGGGTGCCTTTTAGCCCATCTGAAGTACGGATCTGCCAATAGAAGGTGATCGGACCCCCTTCTCATACGCCGCGTAAAGTGCTTTTGAACGATGGGACAATTGCATTCTTAAAGCTCGTGCACCCCGGCGACAAGCAATTCCTCAAGAATGAGCTGGATACGTATAGGAAGATCGACGGAACACGGCTTGACAACAAAATGACGGTTTCACGCCTCCATGCTTTGGTGCGGAACGACGACGGCGTTATTTTTGGGCTTTTACTCACCTATATTGACTGTGAACGTGTAATACTAACGTGTGCAGTGCACTCGGGAACGCCAATTGCGCTAAGCAAGAGATTGGCCACACAAATTCGAGAAACTGTTGGTCAACTACATGATGCTGAAATCGTTTGAGGGGATGCCAAACCGGATAATGACCTGATTGACGTAAACCATGATGCTTGGGTTGTTGATTTGGATGGCGGATATTACAGAGGTATGAGCGCCCAAGATCTTTGCCGGGACGGTGGAAGGTGATCGTATTGCTCTCGAGAAGATAGTGGAATACATTCGCACCTAATATAGCAATCTCAAGCTGCTTGATTTTGGAATGGCAATACCATATATAACAATATGAATCGCCGTAGACTGTGGGCATGTAACATGGAAATATTCAGTCATTGTTCCTGTGAGATAAAGAAATTTGTACCAGATTCAATTGGTTTTTACTAGACAGGGCCCAAGAAACTTTCAATGAAGCCGAGTTAATCACAGTCGGTGAAGACCCAGCCGGCTGATGGGTCAGGTTCGGAGAGAGAAAAACGATATAGAGTGTACTAGATTTGTGACCCTATGCATATTTATATTAAGTTGAGGCAATAAAGATAACTTATTTAGTCACTATGATAAGGATATGATATATATGTTTCTTTCTCCCCCTGTCCTATAATAAAAGAATAGACTAATTGAATCTTTTGAACTCATATTATATAATGGCCCTATGAAATAAAGCTTTGATTATTATAATGCCCCTCGTTTGGTAGCGGCTTTGTTTCTGTATCTCAATCCTATTGCACATTTACAATCATAGGTAGTTGCAAGAAATATTTCTTATATTGTTTTATGTACCTCACTGGTATATAACTATTAGATATGCAACATAGCTAAAAATATAACAATCCCAAAGGTTACTAGTTCTACTAGTAAAAACCAATAAATCGTTCTGTGAACTCAGCAAGCAATCGCACCTCGAGGCTATTTCCCCTAGCGCAGTGTACAATCATTGAATAGCTTATTTCGGCAGGCCGCTATCTAACGAAACTGGCATAGAATCCGAATAACAGCAGCGTCAATTTGTGCCATATTTATTTCAAGAAGGGTTTTCACATTCTGATTCTAGGTTCCTTAAAACGAACTTCTCGCCTCGTGCCGAATTAAGCCTAGAAGAAGCTCCATTTGAGCTAAGGTTTCGAGAATTTCTGTGCCAGATAACGGAGCACGACGAACGATAAGATCATCAGTCATGCATATAAGGCACAAGGAGGCTGCCCGAACCTAAAATACCCTTGTCAGATACGTATGGAGTCAAGGACGAGAGGAAAGATCTACCAAGTCAAAGTCACCCGTGATCAACTTCGGAGAATTTTCGCTGGCAGGTCTGTCCACATGGTTTTCGGATCCTGTTGCAATGGGCTTGTGGGGAAGGGTTGTCACGTATGACATCCTGAGCAATAATAGGGGGTCAGCCGCATGCTACACACCCACTAAGAATAAAGCATAAACTATAAAAATAAAAATGTAAAGTTTGAAGGGTGATGACTAGGTGATTAGGAACCTGAGGAGCTCCTAGCAGTTTATAGGGCACGTTAACTTCGATTATGATCTCGTCAGCAGCGCCGCCTTTCTTTTGATGGGAGATCTTCGCGTCGCCGAACGGGAAAGAAAGAAAAACGAGAGAAAAAAGTGACACTTGAGTATCATGTTCTCAAGGGGGCTGCTTGGTGGGGAAGAGCAAGCTCAAATTAAGCCAATAGCAATCCGGGTAGGGCCCCTTGCGATAAAAAGTTGACAAAGTGGGGTGAGAACTTTGCCGTGTTTCACGGATGGTTTTGTTTCCGCGCCAGTGTCTTGACTGAATCTGGCAAGGCAGCCAGCCATGATCGCCATTATTCAGAGAAGACGAGACCAACACCGCCAAGACATGGCAGCTGGAGCAGAGTGGACACTAAAGTAGGAGTTGGGGATGTGAGGGTGAAAGGTTCGCACTCAGCGCACCTTATTTGCCTGCTTTCAGAGAAAGCGACATCATTAATGAATGATACGACGAGGTAAGCAGCTAAGCGCTGAAGGACGAAACAGACTCCAGTCACCAACGAAAGTTGAGAATTGGGTGACCTTCTGAGGAGATGAAGGCCAGGAATTAGATATGGCTGTAGGAAAAGCGGAGTCTAGAGTACGTTCTCTGCCTCAGGCATCAAGCTTGGCTCCGCCGAAAAAGCCAGAAGACCGCCTCGTACACATCCAACATCCCATCCCAAAATGACCGTCCTAACTTGGCTTCAAGTGTGCCAAGTCCATTGGTATCTCTACTGGCATCCGATTACTGCCGAACGACCGAAGACCTACGGCTGCCGTTACTCCACATCCGTAAATTGCCAACGATCGATTGTCCCAATACTGGGTCATGATGTAAGTATATATATCGGGGCCTTCTCCAGTCTCGGCAGCCACGAAAGTGCACCCATCGTTAAGGTCGAGTTCTGTACATCTGCAGCCCAAACCACGGTAGGCGATAAAGCGAATCGGAACCTCATCCGGCGATCCTCTTCCGCGATGCTTCCTTGCTCGGTAATGGCCTGAGGCCTGACCCTGGGTAGAGTCTCAGACCTAAAGCATCTATCTATTGATCATTTGCCTAGCAAGCCACCCAGTTAACTGAGTCAGGCTCACGGTGGGCTAGGTAATCCCTGTGAACATTTTGCAATCCATCGCAGCATTGCCAAACTGTCCGCAAATTTCCCGTTTCTCTCGCTGCAGCTTCCGGCGTTTGTTAATAGTGTTGTCTCCTAATATTTCTTATGCTCATGCTCGTACCGCATTCAACGCCCAGCCTTATTAATTAAGCAGGAACCCCATCCAACCAAAATAACACCTCCAGCACGCCCTGCCCTGTCCTTAAATTTCTTCCGCGGACCCGGACCCGGACCCGAGCTCCTGGATCCTAGCGCCCTCCACTTTAAACTCCACATCCCCACTAATCGGTGCGTCTACGTTGGCAAGTGACCTGCCCCGTCTCTGCTTGGGGCGACATTCAGCATGCCCCCTCGACCTCACATCCTGCCCGTACTCGTACGTTCTTCAAGATACTGCGCACGATACTCCGCCCGGAGCGTCACGGCCGTTTTATCATTAATCATCACCATACGACTATTTGAGTTCAACGCTCAGGCACATAAAGCATTCCACGCGACACCATTTTCCCGTCTCTGTTCCAATTCACAAACTGCCAAATTAAGTCAAGTTCTTGCGTGGAAATCTTACTGTAATGTAGCCTGACAATGAGTATACTCGGAATTCTTGCGACATTGACAATTAAGCAGTCCTATTAGGGTCTCGCTCCACGTCCCATATGCTTACAGGACTAAGATGCCTTCAAATCAAAGTAGTTCACATAGAACCTCGCCACCAACAACCGATCAATCTCTCCATCTCAATTCCCTCAGCGACAGTCATGAGACGGGGCCAAACGACCCGCCAGAATGGCATAACGACTCGAGCCATAACGCGACCGCCAATAACGATGCCATAGACGGTATGCACTACTTCTAGCGGACTCCCGGTAGTTTAGAAGAAACTGACGCAAAGCTATAGTTAATGTTCCCTTCTTCCGGAAAGAATCTGATCTATGGAATACAGAGAATCCATACTCGCATCCTCAATATCAGGTCGCCCCTCCTATGCCCCTCACAGCGCACAGCAGTAGCGTTGATGACTATCGCAGCGTCATCGATGACCTAACGCTTGAGATTCAGCAGCTTAGGAAGGAACTCAGGCGCTATAAGCAACCGGGTCCAGCCACCCTCCGTAAAGACAAGCTGTTTGAGATCAAGGTTCATGGGCTGCCCCAAAAGAAAAAGAGGGAGCTCGAAGTCATACTAAGAGACCTTGCCACCGATCTCGATGGGTCTCCAGAGGTGCCATCATCGCAAAAGAAGAAAAAGATATGCCCCCATAACCGCGATCACATATACTCCAAATCTGGAATTCAGCGCAGACGTACTCCTTCCTCCCCAGGTTCTAGTCTCTGGCCAGCTGACTCCGCTTATGCCTCCATGTCAGCCGGTGCCGAGTCTTCAAGCACCCCTTTTAACCTCCCCATCTTGACTTCAACCCAATCATCAAAGGGCAAGGTCGAGGATTATCTAAGAGATGTTCCCGATGGCCTGTACCCACGACATGTAATCATGACAGACAAGGAGCGGAAGAGTCTTGTTGTTCGTCGCCTCGAACAGCTCTTTACAGGCAGAAGTAACGGTGCCAATACCTCGAAGATGCCGCCTATGCGACCGGGTGGTAGCTTCATTATGGCGCGGGTTGTATCGGATGCACAGGTGGCGGACCCATCATCCGCCCACGAACCACCCACTCATGGAACTGAGCCTATCCGGGAAGCAAGAATCCTCCCTCTAGAACAACGATCTTGCACTTGGAGAAACAACTGTCATTCAAGTGACTATGGGTCGGCTTCTGACCCCAATAAGGACAACATGGAGATTGGGGGCGATGGTGGTGGCTTGGTCTCTGATAGCAAGCCGTCCTCCCTAGCCTTGCCTCCGTCAAAACAGCGACCCACGCGGCCCTGTGATTTGGATCCCGATCGTGCTCAGATTCCATCGGAGAATATGAACTACATCCGGCATTTGGACCTACTGCCGCCCGAGTTATTGCCTAGACAGCAGAGTATCCAGGACATCCACCTAGACGCTGAAGGCTGGGTGTCTTTGAACCTGCTGTACAACTTGGCCCAACTCCACTTGATTAATGTGACACCAGACTTCGTTCGCTCCGCCATATCCGAAATCAGCACCAGATTTCAACTATCCCCTGACGCGCATAAAATTCGATGGCGAGGCGGATCTAAGGATACCAAGTTCAGTAGCTACAGCTCTGGCTATGACACGTCAGAGACTCCTTCTGGCGGTAATGTCGATGGTTCGCAAAAGAAAGGCGAGCGCCAGGAAACTAGCCGTTTCACTAGTAATGAATCCCATCTCAGCGGTTTAAGTAAGGATATGCCTGCATTTGATCCGCAGCTTTGCGCTCGAGTTGAAAGTTTCCGCTACAAGCCACTATTTGCTCAGCAGGATTCGTCAGATGGGCACACTTCACGGGGTGCGTCAGTTTACTCTTCTGCAGTCGTGGACAACGAAAATCTTGGCGAGTCGGGCTTGGGCATAAAATACTCCGCAGGGTCGGCTGGCAAATGGCAACGCCACGAAGGTGCTATCACATACTATAGCGGTGCACCTTTCTGCACTGACTTGACGGGTGATCCAGCTGATCTATCACCTACCACTCGCACGCTCTCAAGCGTCCAGCCTAGAAAGGATTCTCAGCAACCATCAGAATTCGCTCGGTCTCCTCGACGAATAACATCCAGGTCCTTCACCTGCTACAAGCCGTTGACGGATCGATGCCAAGACCTGCGTCAGCAGAGTTCGGCCGTGGGCGGTGATAATAATGAAGTTCAGGGTCTGATGAACGATGGGAGTGAACAAAGCAGCGATATCGAGCTGGATTTGATTTGGAACAACGACCAGCAGTATATAAGGCAGCAACCCTTAGATCCGTGCGGCCTTGGTGGTGTTCGCCCCGATGATCACTTTGTGGTATTTGTCGATACTAAGCGGCCTAAGCAAGATATTCTCCCACGGTCTTCCAGGCCTCAGATTGGGAGGTCGAATGAAAGCATAGAAAGGATCATCCGTCACCGGGCGACGATGTCAACTTCTGGTCCCGTTCTCGGCGGTTCAGAAATAAAAACAATCGAAGATTCACGGCATATCGAGATTGAGTATCTGTCATGGCACACGGAGAGACTGATACCAGTTCCACTGCCATCCCCTACTAGCTTTTTTCCGCCATTCAGCACCGAAAATTCCACGTCTGGCGAAGATGACGATCTATCTATGGATGCATATAACGCTGGGTCGTCAGAGGAGGATATAGGCTGACCGATAATATCATGCCATTCCAACCAGAAAGCCACTACAGGCATTGCCCAGTGAGACGATGATAGCCCTGTTACCTATTACTGGGGTAGCAGAGAGCGAATATGATAGCAGTTGCCAGGACAGTTCCTGAACAACTCATGACTTTTCCAGAAGGAGATATAATCGCAGCATGAATATTCCGTGGACAAATTTGCCCTCAAGGTTAATCTATACCCTATGTGTCTATTATTCCAGTCACCCTTTATCTTCGGTATGAACGTGATGCCAATGATACATAGGGTATAGGAAAAAATTTCATGTCTATAGGGTAATAACGGGTGGGATCATGCTATTCCCTGCATTGTTGATTGTTTCCCCCCCCCCCCCCTTTTTAAAACGTCCAAGATTACTGGGGCCCACATAAAACGAACAAACGCAGCAGAAATCTCGTCATTCGTTCGGGGCATCGCTAAACCCAGTTACCGACGGTAAATTTTGATGAAATTAAGAAACACACAACGTTTGCCGCGTTATGGGATATGGTGCACTTGGAACATTGTTGGCGGTGATCTTATTTGGACTAAGCGCCCCCCAGAAGCCACGAGCTTGTCTTTCTGACGTTTATATGACGTAAAACCCATTGGTTAGATAATTTAGCCCTCCCGTAGCCGATGATTCGCCCATCTACGAGACAAACAGCAACAAGAAACGTGGACTGGCATCAAAACCGGATAATAACTTCCGGGTTCCAGCCACGCAGTCTTTATTAAATATTCTCCCTCTGAAATGGACCACTCTCTCTTAAACAACACGATCTCGCCCCAGGGGAGCAAAATCACATCAGGACCACTTATGATATATTTCTCGTCGTTTAGAAAGCCTTAGCACGCGCAATCCCGTCCTGGCTTCTTATGTCGAGTAGATACCGGCCACTGCTTCCCAACACTACACCAGCATCGAGTTCAACAGAGGATATCTCTTACTTCCAGTCTCAGTCTTCGCTTTCTGGCCTTATCAAGATCCCTCGAGCGGGAACTCGCACGGCCTGCGAATCCTGTCGAAAGAAGAAGATGCGAGTAAGACCTCCCTGAACGCGGTTATTGATTTTATGCAAGAATTATGCAAGTTAACATAAGTGTAGTGCAATGGCGGCAGGCCTATGTGCAAGCGCTGCATTGAAACCGCTACAAATTGCGTCTACCGTACCAATGAGGAGGAAAAGAGCATATCAGCCCTGAAACGGCGCAATAGCGAGTTGATGACCGAGTTGGAACAGCTACGTGAGCTATATAGTATGATACGCTTACGGTCGACTGAGGAGGCACAAGAGATCTTCAACCGCATACGGACAAACAGTAACCCCATTGAAGTCTTGCAGATGGTCAAGGCCTTAGAACTATTGCTATAAGGGACTCAGCCCGAAGAGACAGGCATGGAGGTACAGGCCAGGCGGGATTAAACTTCCAAGTAAGGCGAAACACTTTATCATTACTGAGAAATATACTAACAGAAGATATTACTACGCTTATTTATTCGGAAGAGCATCGGGGTTTAATATTAACCCAAAAAGTTTTTCGTGGTGTTCTACATGAGTGGTAATAATAAGGCTGAGCTTTAAATACCGCTAAGCGCACGAAACACCTAGACGCCACTCCTGCGATACTCTAACTCCAGAACTTGGAGCTAAGATTGTAGAAATAGGAAGCCATAAGACTGCTAAGCTTGCCGAAGTGCTAGACTACTAAACCTAGAATAACCCTAAAGGTTACTGATTCTACCGGTAATATTGAATGAGTAATATGACTTTCTGAAAGGTTTATGCGAATAAATCCTTGATATATGTTTTAGTCTCGGAACCCCCTATGTAGTTATAATATCGAGGTCTCGATATAGTGCTTGGCTTCATTGGTGATATAGTTTTGAATAACAATATAATATTAGACAGAATGTTGCAAGCTACACTTTCAATTCTTAGGCCTGACGAGTTAGGTTGGCTACGCAGCTAGACAGGTGCAATTAATCTATTTTATGTCTCGCTCTTCAGACTCAAGCCTGAGCCGATGCTTCTTTTTTAAATTCCTGAATTTACTAGCTGCAATACAATTCCTCCCTTAAATTAATCGATTATTGTTATCACCCTTTTCTCGATCTAATAGTTCACAATCATAATGAGTATAGGTTCCGGGATAAGTTTCCGAATGCCTTCTGGCTTTTGCTACTAGGATATTAACTTGATCATAGGAGGGAAAACCTGGTCTAGAGCTATGCGAGTCGCAGCTTCAATCAACGTCGAGGGACGCTTTGATTTCCGATGCTTAGATGCAGCATTAGAGATCTGAGCCAGGGACTATAGTCATTTTGACAGGGTTTCAATGGGATGCTGTGATCCAACAACAGGCGATATAGTCATGATTTGGGCTGCAGAACAGGTGTCATTCCAGAGATCCGGGTAGCTAGCAAAGGAGTTGGATCTTGGCTCATGTGTAATAATCCGGTCTCCCCAGAGATGTTGGTTAAATAGTCTTCATCTGTCACTCCTGGAAAAGGGGTTGAAGGGCCTTGTGGCCATCGCTGCTTCGAATTAGTATTGAAAGATGTATTAAAGTCGTTAAAGCTCAACCCGTAGCCTATGGAGAACTTTCAGTAAAAGACGAATCGACATTCGGATAGGTAGCTTAAGAAGGTTATCAGTGCTCATAACTGCAACAACGGTGTAAAGCATTCAAGGAGAGCTTATACCTATTGTCTTGGGGCTCAGTGAGGCCGTTGGTATAAGTTTCGCTTGTTTTCTGGCCAAGTGATTGTAACCCCGCTTCAGACATTATCATTCCTACGTAATGATCTCGCCGTATGACATCACTGGACCGAGTCCGAATAATTAAAGTGCTAGATGATAGTGTTTGCGTGCGACACAGGAATCTTTGTGATGATAAATAGTTCTTTCTACACAACTAAAGGTAGAATTTGCGACTAATCACAGAAATCTTAACAAATTATTTGGCAACGCATAAACTGAAGCGCTGCGGACATATTACCCATTCATTGCTTGATATCCCCACGTTTTCGTACTATCAATGCCCAAATCAAAACACAGCAACAGCCCAGCTCCAGTAGACGAGCCTCCCAGCAAGAGGCGTAGCATTCATGTTTCGTGGGCCAACAGGGGGGAGAATACAAATCAAGCTGACCATATGGTCGACTCCACGCGACCTCGAATTTTCCAACCGGGATACGCTTATGATGGCAGGTTATCACCGTCGAAAACCCTGTTCGCGAACGGAGATTCTTGTAATTTCCTGGCGGATCATCAGCTTAGGCATTGCTCTTATGTTAGAAAGTACTCAAATTTGAGTTGCAGCGTAAATGACTTTGCTGGTCAATATGGTGCTAATTGCTGTCCCGTACATGGACGGAGCGATGATGATTTGGCTGTGGATCTCGGGGGGGACAGTATGACTACTCCGTACAATTTCATCGACTCTGCACCGCTTTTTAACGAGTCTATTGTCAGAGAAATCCAGGCTTCTACAACGGGGACCTATACTGACATTCTGCACAATTCTATACCTTCTGCAGCTGGCAACCCAAACATTTGGAAAATGCTTCTTGACACCACCTATCCCGTGGTAGGCGGTAGTCTTGGTTACGACTTTTGCTCCACACCAATCCAGACAATACCCGACGATCTTCAGTCAATTATGGTAGAGGCAGAGACACCCGCAAACTCGGTGTCAGAGGCGAATTCCGAATCGCCGGTCTTGGGAAATTTAGGAACTTGGTGGCAGGAGTCAAGCCCCTGTGGCCCAGCGGCGGAGCAGGAGAACTTGGAAGTGATGCAGAAGCTAGAAATCCGGGGGCTATCGAATAATTACGAGCTGGATATCAAGCCAACCACATTGAAGCATCGGAGGCAGCATATCGGTGAGGCCGAACAGATTAGCGAGCTTTGGACGGACCGCAACCACATTGACGAGGCTATGCATGATCTTAGGAAGTTAGATGGCCGACTACAGGGCTGGAATAAGCACCAGATGGTTACCGTAACCTCAACATGGTAATAAACGGAAAAGGCCGCTTAAGCCCCAAAGTTGATATATACCGGACAGGATTGACGACATTTAAGTCAGGTAAGCCGCCATTATAACTAGCTTGCATTTTGCATTACAGGTGTCTATAATTTCACCGTTAATAATATACAGGGTGAATATCAAAATACTTAGGCTGACTCTACTATCTTGAAGTGTCAAAGTTTGCAGGTAGGCAGGATACCTAAAGTAATTTGCCCTGATGTCCAAGTCGAGGTATATCCCGAGATAAGATACCGAAGCATATGGCTGATCATTTGCTGGGTCTGGGCTTGATTGTCTCTCTCGTCTCGGTAATTTACTTCCACTGTCACTTGTCGGATACTTCCCAAGGTGGATGACTCTCCAATAGATGCTTTTCATGGCCATCACGACGGGGCATACCGGCTTCCGGAGAGTTCGGGCTCCAATCCTTCGAGCGGTGGTTCAGAGATCGAATTGACAACACTAAACCAACCACCGAGCCTGGGGAACTCTTTCCCCGAGAGTTCATCGCACCTTAACGACCAAATATCAATCTCTTCTCGCCAGCCTCTATCTCCTGATCCCACAATCTCAGTCGAGTACTCCTACAACAAGCGAGACCTTGGCTAGACAGCATAGTTGAACCATGCCACGTGTTGCATGGAGAGAACCGAAAGGAGATGGCAGCGGATTACGGGATTGTTGAGTTTTGGTAATTAACCGGCTAATCTCGTGGGTGGCTTTGGGTTCATGATTGTGCACACTGGACTGGAATTGGAGGGCTATGGCTTCAGACACTCATGCCTGCGTGGATGGGGCTGTTGGATGTTCAAGGACGGTGAGGCGAACCTGAGCCACCATCCATAAAGCGACGATGTTTTGTGGTCGATATTCTTTTTCTCAAACAACCACTAGCCTAGCCATCCTTACTCCTGCATATCATGCCAAAAATTGAGCTACCAGATTCCTCACGAACCGCCAACTTTGGAAACCGACGTATCCAATCATCATAGAGGCTGCGTGAACTGGTCTCAAGCATTGGACTTTATAATTTTCTTCGGATTCCGACAGCCATGGGACACTGACATTGCCGGCGTGATCGTTTTCATTCCACTCGTGAAACAAAGCGTGTATGAAAGGGTTCAACGGATTTGGCAAGTATGAGGGCATTAAGGGTAAGTAAAGAAACTCATCTTGTTTCGGGTTCTAGTTGAACTTGAAGAAGGAGATCGGCTGTGCTGAGTTGACGCGCGATAGTCTCGGCATCGGCACCGGCGCGAATGCGACGGACAATCTCGTGGACTTCAGCCTCTGGCCGAGTCTGTATAGCACGATAGATAACGGCAGCAGGGTGCGACACCTGAAGCGCTTCTAACCTCTTTCTGAAATTATCCTCAGGTGTTTGCCGGTAAACACAATCGCTATGCTTTGCTCGACACTGAGAACATGTCGGCCGAGCACCGTTGCACTATACAAACCATTCAGCACACGTTAAATGAACCTCCAAGAGAAGAACTACTTCCTGAGATTGAAGGGATGGAGTTTGGTAGTGGTATACCTTGCTTTTCCGTTGTCGACAGGACTCGCAAGCTAAAGATGTAGGAACTCTTCTTCGTGCTAAAGGAGCGGGTCGATGCCCGACATGGGTCGCTACCGGATGAGGGCGCGGAGCTGGGAGCAAAGGTCGGAGATTGGTCCCCTGACTTGATTTGTGTGTTGACATGGTCGAGGAATCTGAGAAATTGGAAGTTCTGTTTGGCATCATATTTGACGTTCTTAGTGACGGTTGCCGCATTGAAATATATGTAAGGCTACGGCCTCCAGCTATTCAACGGCTGGGGCCCAAAACATCGGAAGCGTGGGAGAACCAGAGAGAGGCTAGATAAGAAAGACGGTGATGCTAATTCAGAGCGAGCTTGCATGAGGGGAGGTACAAGGATAAGGGCTCCTATTGGCTGACTACTGACGGAATTAGTGTCCGTGGTCTATAATTCGTCGGACGTCTAGCAGTTATGCCCCGCCTCGTTTGGCAACCGACCAACTTCTTTAGGTGGGAAATAAAAGGGCGCTAGCATGACATGGGGGCAACTGACGAACTCCAGTTCACCCGCGACAAGTGGTACGATACATCTAAAATCTCGTAAGTATGTAAAGCCAGCCCCAGGATTATAGTTGAACACTTTGTTTGTTAATAAAGTATAGTAAACGCGATGATAGCTTATATTTGGCTGGAGGCTCTGCTTTTGAAGTTCTTTAGTCGACAAGGGTGGCCTGCACAAAATCCCCAATCAGAGCTTCACAAGAACTGCTGTAGGGAAGCATACCGGCATAGGTTAGTTATAATATATCCAGAGGGGAATAAAAATCGCACAAAGTCAGGATGTTATCTATTTAGATGCTCAGATATATACAGGTATTTTCATATTAATTATAGCATGCGAATTAACCTAATTGTAGTATAACCCCGGATTTACGGGTCTCGTCAGCCCGTCTCCGGCAGGAGGGTGGGGAGCTTTATGTAATAACTCTAATCCCTGGGTATTCGAGGTCCTCGAATGGGCCATTCCAAGGTGGATGACTCTTCAATGGATACTCTTTATGGTAATTACGACAGTAGCGTACCGGCTTCCGGAAAGTCCTGACAACAATTCTCCTCCGACCAGTGGCTCAGAGATCGAGCTCACACCAATGAGCAGCTCATGCAGTATGAATGAACCCTCGCCCGAGAGTTCGCCAGACCTCAACGAACGAACATCAATCCGTTCCCGCGCAACCGTCCCTCCTGATTCTATACGACCAGTTGAACATTCTTGCAACAAACAAGACATCGACTCGTCAGTGTAGGTGGAATATCTCATGCACTACACAGAGGAAGGTGAAAGGGGATGGCAGTAAAAGTCTGCAATAGGTGTATGTCTTGTGCTGCTGGGGGATTCGTCACTGCCGGCCGACGGAAAGTGGATCCGCTGGACGACACCCGTTTTACATAGGAACATGGAGATCACGTAAGATACATATGTTTCATTGTATAAATCAAGTTGTATACGGCTAGCCGGTGCAGATCAGAGAATCCAGGAATGCTCATGACAGGCCCAGACAGGCCCAGACGAGAGATTCTCGCGATTTGATGAGTCAGACAAGATGCTCACCTGGATGTGTAAACTGCGGAGTATTGCAAATGACGTAACCTTTGCTTCATGATTTGTTAGAGGGGCCAATCACACTCGGTGAAGATCCCAGCCAGCTGATAGGACAAGCCACGCAGAGGGCATTAGACCTGGGACCCGATCAATATTGACACCAAGTTGATGTAATGAAAATACCTTAGTCACTATGATAATGGAGTGACATACTTTCACTGTCAAAAAACTAACTAGTTTCTTTCTTTCTTTGTCTCCCTCCCCTATAATGAAGGAACGGACCAATGGATTCTATCTTTCGAATTCATATTATATATGATGACCCTATGAAGCAAAGCTTTGACCATCGTAACGCCCCTCTTTTTAGAGCGGCTTTATTTCTTAATCCCAATCCCATTCCCCAGTCTTAATCATTGTAGTTACAGGAAAGATTTCTTACATTGTTTTACGTGCCTAAGTCTTTCCAGTACGCAACCTGCACCATCCCTCCCTTCGACTGCAAGATTGTATTAAGAGGTTAGCTACCAGCAAAATCGGCCCTAACCTATCTATATATGGGCCCGAAGAAAAAGTTATCTTTTATTCATAGATATCGGTTTATATCAAGTGAGCAAGCACTCATAATGACCAACGAGGGACGCGACATTAGCCAGCTAGCGGGACTGGATTCTTACGGAGGGCAATATATTAAGAACTGGGCACTGAATACTGAGCGATCTCGACTAGAAGCGGAAATAGCCTATCTAAACTACCTTCTTGTGGCTCACGGGGATTGTTGCGGCGCTTCGCAGGTCTGCACGCACTCTATGCACCTAGGGCCCCCTGAGAACATACCGGTAAGCGAGGCCTCTTCCTATTAAGACTGTAAAACTTACTGAACTGCTAGATATGCAATATTGCCAAAAAATAGAACAATCCCGCAGGTTACTGATTCTACCGGTAAAACCGAATGAATCATCCTGTGAACTCGGTAAGTAATCGCACCTCGAGGCTATTTCCCCTGGCGCAGCATGCAATTGTTGAATAGCTTATTTCGGCTGGCCGCTGGCTAACGAAACCGGCATAGATTCCATCCACGTATAGTCTATGTAAAAACTCTTCTACACTCAGATTGCCCAATACTTTCGGGGCTCAATGGCCGGTAGATTAGCCCCGACCGAGCGGCCTGTTCCTTGCCCTCAAATCTGGAGCCCTGGCGATTGTCATGCCTGATGCGATTAGCGGGCTACCCAACGCACCTGCGACGACGCTGTGCTCCATTTCAATGGTACCGGAAGGCTTTCATGATGGAGATGGACGTTATGGATCGTAGGAGAAGCCACCTCGCTGATACCTCCACTTCATACAATAAGGCCAAAGTGTCCCCTTCATAGTCAATATGACGCCTCGCTGGTTTGAGAGAGTCGAACCCAAGGCCAAAAGCTGTTGCAGGACGTTCCCCAAGAATCCGTCTCAGCTCCTTCACCACCATCACCTTCGCCGACCCATTGATTGTGTGCCACCAAGGGCGGCATAGGCAGGGCGAGAGGTCGATACTAGTTTAATCTGCGAATCGAGCAATCGGATTCACTGCTATTCCGGCAGCGAGATTTTATATAATCAAGCCGGCCCGCGACGTAAGCGGTGAGGTCATCATCAAGAGGGGTAATGGCCCCTCCTTGCCACGACTTACTCTTGGCGACGTCATATCTACGTCTGTTCCCTCCAGCCCAATCGCGGCTCGTCTGCCACCGACTTCAGGAACTAAATATTTGTCCAACTTCCTTGAAATTGGTTTCCAAATAAAAAAAGACGCTACTATAAACAAATCTTATCAATGATTATTCTGAATTCTTAAAAGAAGAACTAAAAAGGTAGGGCATGATTCCCGTCGCTCCTCATTTTACGTCTGCGAGTTATTATGTCTAATCAACCTACCAGGCGACTACATTATGGATGAAGGAGGATCAATGGCAGTCGATTCTATAAAAAATAAGCTGGGCGCCGACGCTTTCAATACACTACCCATTTCATCCAATCCCTTTTGGGAGCAATGGTGTTCAATGGACCAGCGAGTCCTTCCACAGTCGGCAGAACGAGGCGCTTTAGCGAGCGTTTACAGGCAGAGTGAATTCTTATTCAATAATTGCATGCCTACCTCTAAAATCAGCCCTCTGGATCACTGGAATGATCCATACCCTGCCACCACTGTTACGGCTACACCCTCGGTTTCTCAGACGCCATTTCCCAAAACACTCCACCAGTTAGGCATCCCGTCTCCGCCCTTAACGGCGAAAAAGGAAGAGCATCAAAAGCGGAAGCGTTGCTTAGATAAAAATTCGACTCGCAAATCTTTGAGACGAGATTCCTCTCGAGACAGCAAAGCCAATACAGCAACGGGATGAGGAGGTACTGGTTGTTCAAACGGACCTTGCGGTACCCAAGGCCACCATGATAGTAAGTACTCGGAGCAACAGGGCAAGACCCATAGCCAACATGCAAAAGAACGGAATCGTATTGCGGCCGACAAATCTCGAGCTAAGAAGCGAGAACATATGCTAAGGATCCAGTCAGAGGAGCAAGAGCTGGAACAAACCAATCACGACCTGTCCAACTGCATAGCCAACCTGACTCGTGAGGTCCAGGTGCTTAAGATGAAGCTTTTACAACATGCCGGTTGCGACTGCTCGCTCATCCATGACTACCTCGCCGCAGAGGCCCAGCGCTACATCTGTGGACTCAGTAAGCAATCGCACCTTGAGGCTATTTCCCCTGGCGCAGTATACAATTAAACTGCTATAAGAAGAATAAATGTGAGAATGGGGAAGCGAATAGTGATGATCCAGTTATTTCTTTGTCTATTTATCTTGGCGTGTATATGCCTGAGGAATACTCGTGCCGGCATGAGCACGGGAATCGTTCTGTGTGTATAGTCGCCCTGAAAGAATACTCTGGTCTCACGATTCCCCTATCTCCCTAGTCGTCTTGCTGTATCGTTATATTGGCACCTTTCGGAGCGTTCAACGTGTGATGGTCCGGTTGGCTTTATAGCGCTAGAGAGAGTGCGTGCAGGCTTGTGGAGAACTGCAGCACTGTTTATGTGCCAGAAGAATGTTTTCTAAATTGACAAGTTCTGTTTGTAGTTGGGATATCTCGACCTTTAATATTAAGTTCTGTAAATAGTGATCCTTACGAGAACCCAGACCTGCTAGCTGGTTACTGCTAGGCTCGTCACGGGACATGGCAGGTCTTCAGAGTGTGGCCGTCGGGCCAACATACGCCCACTAGATATATTTTGACTTAGAATCAATAATTTAAAGGTCTCTGCTTTGGATAGCTTACAGATAGAAGATGTTAACTTTGCCGCTGGTTGGCTCCCATTATACCTGGCAAAATCGACTAGGATGATTTTATAAGTAAATCGTATAAAGGTCTTTAGTCCCTAAATATGTGGAAAAGCGGCCTTTTATATCCTCTTTACTATTAGGCTAATTCAGGGATATTGGAGTTTTAAATCTCTCAGTATGACGTGAAGATATCATGAGCTTTGCATCACAGGGCTGCCATGATTAATTATAGATTTCCTGGGAGAGGAGTGGTTCATTCCAGATGGCGCGCATTGTCAAAAAATATAAAGACAAATAAAATGAGATCCCTAAGGCTTGAATGCTTAAGATCTTACTGATGCCAAGCTCTCTCTTTACCAACGACATTGGACTTCTGAACCTGGATCTCCTTGCTCTACTACCTTCTAACGATAATCAATCGACTGGCGCACCTTTACGCGGTGCTTGCCACTCTGGCTGGGGTATAAATGACGATGGTGTATGGATTGTAAAAGATGGAAAGAGGATGCTTTGGCTACATGCCGAGTATCGAGTGATGAAGTCGGCTGTACTGGGACGAACGGTCGTTATTGCCTGTTGTTCAGGTCGTGTACTGGTGATGAAGTTCTCTTAGAGCGGAGGCAGGCATAATTTTCTCTTTGGGTACAAGCAGCCCTTTTCAGGTTTGCCACTGATTATCGAAGCAAGACCAGGGGTACCATCCCTCTTAATAAAAGATATATTATGGGCTTATTCGCATAAACCTTTCAGAAAGTCCTATTATTTAATTAATTTTACCGGTAGAATCAGTAACCCTTTAGGATTATTCTAGTTTTAGCAGTATAGCAATTCGGTAAGTTTAGCATTCTTATATCTTTATATCTCTACAATCTTGGCTCCAAGTTCTGCAGCCAGAGTATCATAGAAGTGGCATCTAGGGGCTTTATATGCTTAGCAGTATTCAGAGCTCAGCTTTATTCTTGCCGCTCATGTACAACACCATGAAAAGCTTTCCGGGTTAATATTGCACCCCGGCGCTCTTCCGAACTTAAATAAGGGTGCGAATATATTTTGTGGGTCTGGATCTCAATCATGATGAAATGCTTCGCCTTACTTGGAAGTTCGTTCCTGCCTGGCCAGTACCTCCATGTCTGTCTCCTTGGGCGAGAAGTTCGACAGACGCCCCGAGTACTGCCGCCCGACTAAAGCGGACCGCCTCTATGATCACATCTCCCCGGAACTTAGCTGCAATGAATGCGACTATTCGAGGCTGGTGCAGTGGAGTGCGCAGAATACGAACAACCCAATGATTCATTACGGTACAGTCGCCTCAAGAAACCAAGTCATGAAGAATGGTACTCAGAGAGATATTGTTGCTCGACATCTGAATGTCATCTGTTTCGAGATGGAGGCTGCCGGGCTGCTGAATATCCTCCCTTGCCTACCTGTCCATGGAATCTGCGACTACTCCGCGATTGGAAAAGAAGTCAAAACTTAGAATTATTTTACGCGCTATCACAGTCTATTTCCTTGAAGATAATTGAGTAAGCTAGGTGCCTCCTCTAGACTGACCTAAAGTTCCTGCAATTTGAAGTAGAGAGCTGCCATCATGCAAGCAATTATAGCTAGCAAGAACTGGCTAATTCCGAAACCTTGCTCCTGTGTGCCTGCTACACCACAAACCATGAGCGATATAATCAAGCTCAACAAGATCCCCAGTCCTAGGGCTATGCTTAGGGTTCTATGGCCAGGCCCTTCGAGAATATGAATACATCTCGACTGGAATACAGTTTTATCCCCTTACACCAACAGAGGCCATCGATATCAAGTCCGAGAATCGAGTGCCTAGCTCTAAAAGATTGTTATACAGGCGAAACTCCCTCCCAAGTAAACTCAATCTGGATAATCCGAGCGGAACCAAAACGAATACAAAAGGCAATTTTTCGTGAGGCTCGGGAATCTCGGATGTCCAATTCAGAGCCAGTAGGGATATCCAAAGCATCTATAATCTTGATCCCATCTAGACTCGGGGCTCGATAAAAAGAGATCGAAAGAAGCCCGATTGCAGTCGTTGCAAACTCGATGCGGAGAGAAAGCGGATCAACCTGAACACTGAATGGCTCTTGGCTCATACGCACATATCTATTCCACGGTAGATCTACCTCTGAAATTTTGATGAGAGGAGGTATGATCATGGGCCATGAATGACATCTAAGCTGACTCTGAATGGCATTGAAAGAATCGGTGCCCTCCGCTTCATGCCTTGTCGCTTCATTCTTTATGGGCTGTTTGGCTAAGCTCAAGTTGGAGTTACTTGACGAAGGTAGACATGCCCTGCTCTCAAGCGGGTAGGGGGCCCAACCCTGCCGTTTTGTGTATCGTTGTTTGTCTCTAAACTTCTCAAGCATACCTTGTATGTCCTGCATCATGCTTTCGACCACGGATCGGAACGAATCCGCCTGTGAAGTTGTCATCCACTTAGCATCAGGTATGGTCCATTTTTCGTAAAGGCGGCCATGAGTTTGTGATACCACATATCTACCGTGCTTGCGTATGAAGAGATCACAAAGATAGCACGCTGACTTGCTACATCCAATTGCACGCGGTGCCGGCCTATATGATTGCTTTTCCAAGTAAATAATCTGTTGAACCTCTGCATGCATGAAGCAACGTTGTGCACATCCTGGCCGACTCATTGCTAAAGGAGACTCCAGAAGAGTAATGTCGATGTGGCTGAACAGACGCTGATATTTGGGTTTCCTGGCAACCCTGGCTAGATCTCTGCACGTGAAAAAGTACCTGGCTAGTTTGTCAATTTGGCGGATTCCTGGACTTTTCGAAATTGATTCTGGAATCCCCAAGAATCTCAAATGTTCCTCGGCTGACTTCGTGGTCCCCAAGCGTGCTATATCTACACATTTACCGACAATTGCTTTGAGAGCGCCCGGCAGGGCGGCAGTATCCAACCTCTTATCGATAAGCTGTAGAGCTTCTAGTAAAGCACTCAACTTTCCAACAACCTGCGCAACTTACAGAGTTGGCTGTGAAATACTTTGGATTTCTTCTGTATATTTCCGTATTTACCAACAGCACAGTGTTTCTGGCTGTAAATCCTCTCATCAAGCACTCCCCTTGAACGAGTGGCGGGCCCCCAGTCCTCCCTGTCTTATAGCAATTCAGAGAACGCCAAAAAGAGGTTCCGGATTGGTGAACATCGCATCTATTCGCGCTTCACTTCCAGTACCATCTGTTAGCCATCCAACGAACAGCATACACTAAGCCCACTAACACCGGCACTTCGATAAGCGGCCCAACTGTCGATGCCAGGGCTTGGTCGCTGTTGGGGCCAAAGGTCGCGACCGCCACGGCGATAGCTAACTCGAAGTTATTGCTCGCAGCAGTAAAGCTTTGCGTAACCACCATAGAGAGCCGGAAGCCGAGCAGTCTGCTGATCCATAAAGTGACGAAGAAGATGAGCACGAAATACACAATCAGTGGCGCTGCTACCCGGACGACCGATACAATCTGGTGAACAACCTGTCTGCCTTGGGATGCGAATAGAACGAGAATGGTGTAGAGTAGGCCGATGAGAGACCAGGGTGCGAGAAACTTGAGAAAGGTCTGCTGATACCAATCTGGTCCAGCGACCTTACGAAGGACAATTCGCGTGACGATGGCTGCTCCAAGGGGGATGCCCAGGAAGACAGCCACACTTGTAGCAACAACGCTGTAGGATATATTAATTGTACCCGACTCGTGACTGATGACGCGGATGAAGAAGACGGCCATGGGGGCGAAGAGGACCATCTGGAGTATCGAGTTGATAGCGACGAGGATAGCACAGTATTCGTCGTTGCCGCCAGCGAGACCGTTCCAAATAAGGACCTGAAGGCAAGGTGTCAGTATCGTTTGTAAATGTCTGAAGGCGACAGATAAACGAACCATCGCAATACATCTCCCAAGACCCACGAGAATAAGACCGGTGCGAAGCTCCGGCTTGTCAGGGAGAAAAGCCCAGGCCAGGGCAAGCTAGGAGAAAACGTCAGTATGCTGTCTGTGAAAGGAGGCGTACTGGGGGACGGAATTCACCATGAGGAATGGAGCAACGATCCAGTTGACGAAGATGCTAAAGCAGATCTGCTTCCACATCTCCCGGTGGGAAAAGAGCTCGTGGAGCGATTCATATCGCACTTTGCAGAGGATGGGATACATCATGACGAGTAAACCGACAGCTTGCGCATGCGTCAGTTTCAAGGAGCAAAAGTTCAAGCCTTTGAGGGAAACATACCAATAGGCACCGAAACACCGACAAATTTGCCCTTCTGCAAGGCTGGCCCAGTCTCGGGAACAAAGTTGCCCAAAATTATGCCAATGGCCATTGCCAGGAATATCCACAGGGCTAGGAAGCGATCCAGAAGCCCGAGTCCTTTGAAGGCAGACAGGTGTTGCTTCGGTTGTTCATCGTGGCTCAGGGTCGCAGCTGTGGCCTCGGGATCTTGGCCAGCCTGTCCAGTGCTTTCATTGTCTGGGCCTGCGCGAGGCGGGCTAGGCTTCGGCTCATGGCTGCTCAACGCGTCCTTCATCTCCAGTGTTATGTTGAAGGCGGGCGGGTGATCGTGCGTGGTAGATCTGAAGCAATGCGGTGCGTGGTGCGCAGTGGTTGGGGGTGGCTCAGAGTCCAGCAACCGTCGACGCGAACACGATCTTATACGTGAATCGCCGCATCCATTGCGATTTTCTAGATTGGTGCAAGTTTCGGAACACAAGAGAGACCGCTGCTGGAAAATCTCGTTGAGCCAATCGCAGCCTCCCTGCTAATCGAATTAGCTTGGTGGGGTTGACAGCTGGCGCATAGCTAAGTCCCTGCAACGCCAATCGTCCAATTACCTTTCGGGTATGACAGGGTCCCAAGAATGCCCCGGCTAATCATAGTCTGTGTATGACACAATCCCGACCATGTCTGACTGAGGTTACCTATTGCCTTCGGCCCTTAAAGGGCTTCATATTCAGAAGCACCTTCCCTCCCCCTCCAAGGTGTGATGAATCTCACAAAATCTCTCCTAAAATTGAGCGCTCGTCCTCGTCTCTATCTCGTCTTCCACAAGGTCAACCGTATATGCTCGTCTAAGATGGCCTCTACTGATGCCGCCACGCCCTGGCATGTTACCTACCCTCCTCCACTTAACAAGACCCCCGCGGCCATGACACGCCAGGCGTTATTAGAGATGATGAAGGATAGCAAGAATATCGCCGGCAAGAATTACGTTCTCATTGATCTCCGTCGAACGGATCACGAGGTAGCACCAACCTTTCGCGTTTTCTGAGATAACAATTAATCGAGCATAAACTCACCCATTCTGTCATCCAGGGCGGTACCATTCGCGGGTCCATCAATCTGCCGGCACAGAGCCTCTACCCGACGATAAAGACGCTGTACAGTCTGTTTAAATCGGCGGGAGTTCAAAAAGTTATCTGGTACTGCTGTACGTCTTGATTCACTACCTCCCAACTCGAAGCATGAATAAAACGGGCGTACTAACCTCTCCAGCATCCTCTCGCGGGCGCGGCTCGCGGGCAGCTGGATGGTTTAAGGACCATCTCGACGAGCAAGGCGATAGCCATATGGAAAGCGTAATTCTATTCGAAGGCATTACCGGCTGGGCCAAAGCCGGTGGCGAGTTCGTGGAGTGGATGGATGAGTACAACGCGACTGTTTGGGATAGCAAATAGCAATTATCTAGGATTAGTTATACTTAGTGGCCAAGGAGAAATGAATCGCGGTAGCTTGAACTCCTGGCGACGTTGCGACCTGCTAGATAGGCGGCATGAACATCCACGCCAGAACTTTATAGTCTACTAAATCTAATAAGAACAGCTGCCCCGAAAACAGTCATCGCACCTGGATCCCGTAAGATCTCAGGCTGGAGAAATGAAAGGGAATAGTGCGTTGATGAAGGATCAACAATTTCGGGATGGACTTCACAGAAAGATGTCGCGAGAAGCCATGGAGACGCAATCTTTTTTAAACTGAGGCCCATCCTGGCAGCTCTCTCGCATGGGAATATTCGACCCTGCAAGGATTCACTGGCCATAGCTGGCAGTGGTGGGTCCATGCATGGCCCCTAGCCACGCTTGGCTTGGTTCGTAAGGCCTAAAAATATCTATCTGCACTATCCTAAGGCAATCCCCATAGTAGAGGTGACAGTGCATAAATCGCGCTATTTCTTTTGTGGGCTCCCACCGTATGTCTCGCCTGGAAAGCTGGCATAAAAAATGAATCTTTTCTGCCACATTCTCCGAGTTCGCACTTTCACAAGCAACCTCCACGCAAACACGCCTTTCCACGGGCTTATTCAACGTCGGTATTTCTCTGGTAGCGTCTCAGTGAAGCAGACCCGGAACCTCGGCCTCGCGATGAACGGGCATGGAGATTTGAACAACTTCCACGCTGGGAGGGCAGTAATTAAGCTTGCTGCGGATCCCGCCTACAGCTATCAGTCCCTCGCCATTGACTTCGACCAAGATGACGTCGGAATCCGAGAGCAATATCGCCCTTTTCTTTTTAACGGCAGTCTTTCCACCAATGACTGGATCTCGGAATTAGAGCTGAGCACAGCGACCAAGATGGTGCAGTCGGAGATCTTAGACAAAGGGCTCGATCGCCTCCGCATTCTGGTTCTCTACGGTAGTCTCAGAAGTCGGTAAGTACTATAAATAAAGACGGATGCTATCATTCGATCTTTTGCCATGCATTTTAGCTGGGATATTACCAGTTTCACTCACCATTCCCAGATCATATTCCCGTCTACTAGCATACGAAGCCGCGCGCATTCTTTTTCGCCTCGGCTGTGATGTCCGAATCTACGACCCTGCTGGTCTGCCACAGAAGGACGACGTCCAACACTGCCATCCTAAAGTAAAAGAACTGCGGGAATTAAGCAAGTGGAGCGACGGGCATGTATGGGTCAGCCCTGAGCAGCATGGCAACTTGGTAGGCCCCCTCAGCTGTGATAAATGTGTGCAAAATCATGAATCTAATCGACGGCGTCACAGACGGGCATCTTCAAGCAGCAGATTGACTGGATCCCATTATCCTCCGGCTCAGTGCGTCCTACTCAAGGAAGAACCTTGGCAATTGCCCAAGTCAGCGGAGGATCACAGTCTTTCAACGCTGTCAACTCGCTTCGGATACTCGGACGGTGGATGCGCATGTTTGCCATTCCCAACCAGAGCTCGGTGCCAAAGGCATACACGCAGTTCACATCTGAGACTGAGGGTAGCCGTATGCTTGCCAGCTCAAACCGTGACCGCCTCGTTGATTGCATGGAAGAGCTTGTGAAGTATACCATCGTCATGAGACCCCATTTTGACTTGTTTGGGGATCGATTCAGTGAGCGCGAGGAGCGCAAGGCCAAGGATGCAAAAGGGGAAGTGTGAAAGTAGGCGGCGCGGTATAAAGATTTGTGTTTCATATTAGAATAGAGCTCCTTTGTCCAAAAGCAACTGGCAGAACCCTGCCGGCCCCGGCGCAAGGGTGCTATGTCTGCAATATAATTCCATGAGTTTCAGAGTATCACTGGTGAATGCAGTGCTACATATCAATAATGTCGAGGAAACTGGTATAACAAACCAAGATCCAATTATGGGCCCTAGACAGTCGCTACTAGCAATGAACCCTGCACAATGACAGTCATAACTGGTTGTAGCCATACTGAGTATGTTTGCGGGATAATGTCAGGCCTTGAGAATGATTGGCCGTCTCAAGGCTCTGTCACCTGGCCTTCGAGATGGCTAAGGATATCCTTGGTAATTGAAACAACGATGGACGTTTCTACTCTACTTATGGGGGCCCACGAGAGGGCCACTGAGTAGGAAAAGTAGCCCTTGATTGGGAACAAAGATACATAAAATTACATACATTTAGTGGGCAGGCTGATGTCACTTTTGGCAGAGGTCTCGCGAACTTGGCGATATTATGCGGGGAAGGAAGGTACCTGGCTACGCATAGTAATTTCATGCGTTAAGAGGTATTTTTTCTTTCCGAACCAAGGCCCCATTTTCCTACTCAGTGGTCCCTCCGTGGGTGCGCCAGACGGGGAATCTGACGAGATAGAGTCCTCCACAAGTATGGCATCTGCCGGTAGTGTTATCTGATAAAACCAAAATAATTTAGTGATGATTAAGGGTCTAAGTTCGGTGTGTCTCAGGCGCCTAGCTCAGCTCAGCTACATAGTCGTATCTACATCCCAGTCACCAACAGAAATGACCGAGAACATGAAATATATGGATGTTTACTCCTCAAATTTGGGGTTGGTAGACAGACCAGGTTTCAGCTGCTGAAGATAGGATGCTGAACACTTGGAGAAGTCGGCCTTCAAGCAGGCCTATCGCGGGGACAAGCGAGGCTCGGGGGAGTGACATGGTGTAGGGATTGTTGAGAGGCTGAGGGATGAGATGATATCGGGAAAACAAGGTAACGAGGGACAACATTGTGGGCCTATGAGGCGTATCCTCACGGGCGGAATAAATTCATTCAATTGCAGTGGCTCAGCTGATACCTGAGGCCGCAAGACCTGGCCTTTCTAGCCAATTATGGCCGGGGCATGACAGGCCTTGCGTTTGTGGTTAGGTTCAAGCAGCCGGGAAAAGCTTGAGCGAATCAATTTGATCTGTGTTTCGCTTGAAGAGGAGCCCAGAAAGCGGGGCTGACACATCATGGTGGCAATATTCGTGTGGCATGGTCAAGGTTGGGCAGATCCTCAACCCCTCATACATCAGACCTTGGACCATTCACCGTTCTGTCACCTGCGCTCTGCATTACATAAGCTCAATTTTCCAAAACTTGAGCATCGTCTTAGTCCAATGCCTAGAAAGGTATGCTATCTCTACTTACGCTGGTTGACATGTTCTAACCGGCTGGCCCACGTAGAACCGGACTCCAACCTCTGTGATTCAGAATCGCGATAACCAGCGCCGCTCACGGGCGCGGCGTCGGCAACTTGTTGAAGAGCTTCAACTGCGGCTCCAGGATTACGAACGTCGAGGCCCTCAGGCCAGTATTGAGATGCGGCGGGAGGCTAAAGGCGTCTTATGGGAGAATAAACATCTTCGTGACCTCCTCCAGATCCGAGGGGTTTCGCAAGACGAGATCGATGATCACCTCTCGCTGGTTGGGCCTATTGGTACTGAACTAAATCTGGACCTCTGGGAACTCCTGCAGAGGGGCAGTGATCCACGCACGCCTCGCATACAAAAATACAGTGCGATGCAGCCGCGGTCATCCGACAGATTACACAACATCACTACCTACCCTTATAACATAGCAGATAACCCCTCGCCTCCAAGCACGTCTCTTTCTAATCATTGTCCGTCTGTACCAAGTCGAGCACTAGCTACTTCAGTCCCTACTAGACCTACTCCGTCCGTAGATATAGCAGAGGCAGATTGCGTCGTCACTAATAGCTGCGATCACGAGAAGCATGATTCCTACGATTCATACACTGCTCAGCTCCCAGATCGTACGAGTATCTCGTTCATTTGCAATAACAACTTACCTGATCCGGCTAGCCATACAGACATACTCCCACCAGTAACGGACTGTTTCTGCCCACCTAGCTCGCCCATTTCCATCTCAGGCCACTGGAACAGAGGGATATCTTGCAAGGCAGCAATTAATATTATTTCTGGGCTGCAGAACAACGCAGATTCGGACCGGGTTCGTGATCTGTTGCACTGTAAAGAATCAGATGACTGTCTTGTTCAGAATTCCAACGTGTTCCAAATACTGGATGAGTTAGCTTAATTAAATCTATGTTGCTCTATACGAACCATCTTTTCTTGGGATGCGAAGTCAATGCAGAGCGCGCGATTTCGTGTCGTACAGTAACGAAAAAGCATAATTGTCGTGTGCTAATGCTTCACACATAATATCTCAGTTGAGTTTCTGGGTTGGAGAATAACTGTTTCATATAGCTAGTGTTTAAACCCATGAAGCTCTCCATATTGTACAATTTAAACTATCAGATATGAATGCGCCGTATAATCTTGAATACTGATCTGTGCAAACAGTTCTGACTCAACCTCGACTTAGGCTCCCAGATATTGAATGATCTGTATACCTTCCGAGCCTATGTTTCCGTATCCATCGCGTGAAATACAGCAGACTGGGCAGTGGTACTTCAATAAGTGGTCCATCAGCTAATGCAAATCTTGATTGCTATTGGGGCCCAAAGGTAACAACTGCAATAGCAATAGCCATTTCGTAGTTCAGTGAATATTTTACAATACTACGGTTCAGAAAACATCAGAGCATGGACCCCAATATATGCCGATGAACCCTATCGCTCTACCTTCTACCACAGATATTTAATATTTGACAACTCTCTGCCGTGTTCATTTCTATGATGACACATCAAAAAATTGCCATCTCCGGTCTAGCTTCGCCAAGCGTTGAAACTGTACAAAATATCCAGGGTCTAATCTTACCTACCCTGATGCCGTAAGCCTTGGCTCACAATTATGAGGTAATGTCGCCAACGTCGGGGAATCCTGCTAGCCCTAGGGTAACTGACTCGCTATAAGCTGCATTTTAATTGGACTCTATTCACCCCCAGACTCACCACCTCCTGAGGTTTTTCGCTTGAAACAGAAGTCTGTTAGGTCATTTACGTTCTCTTGGTGCAGCTGAAGAAATCAGATTGTCCGACGACATGCGGGGTTCGTCCCTCAGTATGTGCGGGGTATACTAGCACAGATTTGGTATTTTTCGGTTTGTCACCATTGCTTAGTCGCACCTGAGTCGGCTTCATTGCGGTAGTCTTTCTGTTTTGGGTAGAGTCCTCCGCTTTTCCCTCGAAAACAGCATCAAGCAAATGAAGCTTCGGTAAGTTCGTCTATCCCTTGTCGCAGGGAGGAATCAGTTGCCAAGGTTCTTGGCGAATGGCAGGGTCTGCCTCACTTTGGCGTCATAGTCTTCCTATCCCAAGAAGCATAAAAGACCGGCGTGTCCTCGCCAACGAAGATAAGTGGCGGCAAACAGATAGATCTAATAGATGTTGCTTCTTGAATTTACTAGATATGAGTCGCTCGGAGACTACATTCCACGAATCCAGTCAACCTGAAGATGATCTATTGCCTACTCCTGATGGAGGATATGGCTGGGTCATTGTAGGCTCGTGCTTTATATTAAGTGGCTTGACTTGGGGTGTAACAGCAGTAAGTGTCCTGAATTTCTTGACTTTACAAAGTCTAATTGATGTCTTAGTCCTTTGGCGTCTATCTAACAGAGTACGTCTCTTGGAAGAAGATCGCAAATGCTAAGCCAATGGAATACGGACTCGTCGGCGGGCTGAACTTCAGTTGTGCCATGCTTCTTGCTCCTTTAGCTACCCACCTTGCTGGCAGATACCCCTTTAAAGCTGTTGTGCTGCTTGGGTGCTTCTTACAAAGCCTTGGTTACGTTACAGCTCCCTTTGCCTCCAGAACATGGCAACTTTACCTCACTCAAGGGGCTCTAATTGGCAGCGGTATCGGTTTCATCATCGTCCCTAGCACGGCAGTTTTGTCTCAATGGTTCTCCAAACGGCGCAGCATGGCCAACGGCATCAGCTCTGCTGGCTCTGGAGTCGGAGGGGCCGCCTTTACTTGGGGAACAGCTGCCATGATTCAGCGGCAAGGGTTGAATTGGGCACTCCGCACGACAGGCATTATCACCTTTGTAGGTATCGTGATAGCAACACTCCTACTTCGAGACAGAAACTCCCAAATCCAGCCAAACCAGAGTGCCTTTGACATCGCCCTGTTTCGGTCCAAGGCGGTTGTTTTGCTTTTGTTATGGGCTTTCATCAGCATGTTCGGGTACATTGTCTTGCTGTTTTCGCTATCTGAGTTTGCTCTTGCCCTAGGGCTATCCCACAAACAGGCCACCGATGTTGTCGGTTTCTTGAACGTAGGGACCGCTGTTGGACGTCCCCTTATTGGCCTTGTGAGCGATCGTTTCTCCCGGGTTGCTATCGCTTTTCTGCTCACGCTTCTTTGTGGTCTCACTTGTTTTGTCCTATGGTTACCGGCCAAGTCGTTTGGACTGACGTTATTCTTTTCCACTGTTTGTGGGGCAATCTTAGGAGTATTCTGGATGGTAAGTATATTTCTATCTAATCTCGCTTGAAACCATTAGAGCGAAGAGCTTCGCTAACATCTCACAGACCATTGGCCCCTTATCAGCACAAGTAGTGAGTATGAAAAATCTCCAATCGATGCTCTCCCTCGCTTGGGCTGCAACAATCATCCCTACCGCATGTGAGTGATGTGCTTTGTTATAACGTCTTAAATGCAATGCAAACCATTGACCTTATATTTTCAGCCGCCGAAGTCATAGCTTTACTGCTCCAGGAGTTACCAGCCCCGAGAACCTATCTGTACCCCCAGACCTTCGCAGGTCTATCGTATATCATTGCTAGCGGATTTTTAGCGGCATTGTGGAGAAGTTTGCGTCACAGAGACTCTGATATTCTAATACGCAGGCCACCTGGTGGCGTTGATTTCTAGAGGGTTGCTTGAAAGCGCTACTCAAACCATGGGTCGCAAGCGAGCGACGGTAGTTAGTTATGAGTCACGAGATATTCGCTGTACAAACAGTAATAGAGCCGCCTTGTTTATTTGTTCGAAATGTCACCTCATAAGGGGCTCATGTAATCGATTAATGCATACAGAACCTTGGTATCAACTCTGCACCCCTCGCCCTGCTTTGTCGCCCGCCGAAATCCTGGCCACAGCCATTGTTCCACGTCAGACATTTCTATGCCGGCCATGTTTTGCTGAGCAATAATCTCATATGCCACCCGGCATAGGGTGGTGGACTCGCCAGGCGCGACGAGGGGGAGTCGACCGTCGTGGTCATACTGCGCAATGAGAGGGAAAACGACGGGGTTGGCGGCAGTTTGATCTGCAGGAATTGAAGATGGTGCGGTTGGATCTTCGGTTAAGGCTCTGGTGACAGGTAACGGTGCCGGGCTTCGGTGATAATGCTGCTGTCCCGAGGGCTGATTGACGGGTTTGGAAAGACGGTGACAGCATCCTTGTTTGTCCAGCCCGCCGCCCAAGAGTCTGGGTTCTTCGGCTGGCAACGGTTGTTCAATGATCGCTTGATCCGATCGGCTGAATGGTTCCGGCGCAGAGTCATTGAAACGGCTGCTCATGGCATATGCGGCGGAATCTCGGGCGGCAACCAGTGCCTCCAGCTCCTCGATTCGAGCCAGTGCTATGCGCAACTCTTGTCGAGACTGCGTCAACTCCGTCTCTAGGGATTCAATGCGGGCTTTGACGCGCGCGCGGTGACGACGCTGGTTATCGCGAACTCGAGTGGCGTTGTGATCCTGAGCTTTTAAGGACCACTTTGATATGAATGGCGCTTGACGTGCGGGTGCCATTCTGAGGGGCCAAGGCTTGAGGGAATAAGAGAGGTCGCTAGAGACGGGGACAAGCGGAGAAGTAAGACCAAACCGGTCGAAAGGTGTCTTGGTTGACAGGATCTCGGAGCTTAGCTCATGTGATGGAGGTTAACGTGTGGGGGAGGCGGCCTGACGTGGTGACATATTGCATTATTGCCTTTTCTGGCTGGGATGGTATGACATATCGACTTATTTCCTGTTCTGGTTCTAGCCCAATGACGGATTGATATCTTGATTGGCTTCTAAGCGCTGACATACCAAAAACTTTCCAATTTTAGCTTAGCATTGGTGCACATTGCCTCCACTGCTAGGTGGCAACTGTTGGCAGCCGTAATAAGTTGTAGTTATATAAAGAAGCGAGACTATTAAAGTAAGCTCGCCAGATATGTTACTACTCTCAATCAAGGGCTCCGACTTTCAGAGCACAGCAAAATCACTCATCATGAACTCCGAAGACATATATGCACAAGTCAGCGAGCGCTACGGCAGCGCAGCCAAGGGCTCAGATGCCAGGTATAGCAACACCATCGCCAAAGCCTTCGGCTATTCAGAGGAGGAACTCGCCTCAGTTCCCAAGGATGCCAATTTGGGTCTGAGCTGTGGGACACCTCTTGCTATTGCTACGCTTCGGGAGGTCAGTTGTCTATCTTCCCGTGTCGCAACAAGTAAAGCTGAGGACAATCACAATAGGGAGAGACAGTTATTGACCTGGGAAGTGGCGCCGGGCTCGATGTATTCCTCTCGGCCAACATGGTCGGCCCAACTGGCAAAGCTATCGGGGTAGACATGAACAAGGCGAGTCGTGGAAATACTCAATATTAAGCAATGACTAACGCAGCATGAGAACAGGACATGCTCGCAAAAGCACTAGCGCTCAAGGCTGACCGTGCCATAAATAACGTCGAGTTCATCGAGTCTCGCATCACCAACATTAGTTCTGGAGGACGGTATTGCCGACTGCATCATCTCCAACTGTGTCGTCAACCTGGTCCCGCATAATGAGAAGCAGCAAGCGTTCAACGAAATGTTTCGCCTCCTCAAACCTGGAGGCCGGGTGGCCATCTCCGATATACTTGCCAAGAAGCCACTCCCCGAAAAAATCAGAAATAGCATGGCTTTTTATGTCGGGTGTGTGGCTGGGGCAAGCCAGGTAGTCGAATATGAACAGTATCTGGGTAATGCAGGCTTCGAAGGTAACAGAGTTTTGCGCTCTGGAAGGCGCTCACTGCTAATTAAAACTGGTCTGCAGATGTCCTCATTACGGATACGGGCAGCGACCTGAATGTATATCTCGATGCTATGGCGGGTGGCTGTTGCTCAGCGATGGGGAGCATAGCGTCGGACCTGAAGGGAGAGGATTTGAACCAATGGGGTGGTAAGTGAAACCCTCTCAAATTGCCTTGAGATATAGCTGACAATGAAGGCAAAGGCTCCTTCAAGATCTATGCCGTGAAGAAGTAGAAGTAATTTTGAGGAAAGATGCAAGTAGAGCCGGGGGGAGGAGGTATAAGTTGTTGTTTACGTCTAGGTTGTGTATCAAGCTTCTACCGCGGTTCGCGAACTCAGTAAATCGCCTTTCCCTAAATATCCTAGCTATCTTTAGTATGCTTAGGAAGGCAGCATCGTCCTCAATAAAGACCAGAGTACTCTTACCCGTTGACGAAGTCAAGTACATTGATGGGTTACTCGCCGAGAAGGTAGGTCTTTTAAAGGTAACGACAGGTCAGAGCAAGAAGACCTTCATTCCATACATCTTTTACGCTTGATAGTGCGTGAAGTAGGCGACCGAGCACCTCTATGTCTGGATTCCCTCCATAACTCTGAGGTATAACTGTATAAGTCATGGCGTCCGTGCTATATCAATAATCACCAAATCCAGTCATAGAATGTAAACTTGGGATAAATCTAAGATATTAGGAAACTGTTATAGCTCATTTGCATATAGTAGGATAATATACACATTCGAGATCATCAGGATAGTCCAGTACAAAGCGGGAATTCCTCAAGTTCACACGGGCTTGCGGCTATGCTGATAAGACCTAGACAGGTTTTATCACTAAAAGAATCAATCCTTACCGTAAGTAAGCCACTGTGAGATTCGAGGCAAAGTTTGCGAATACTCCCCATCCCCCACCGCCGGTCTTATCCAGTGCAGTCAAATGCATTCGGCACCGGTCCAACTCTGCTACAAGCTCAAGAATTAGAGATTTGTTCAAAGGTTCTTGGAGAAGAGCATCCCCATACGCTGACCAACCTGGCCATTACCTGGAAAGTCCACGGCCGGTCTAGAGAGGCTCTAGCCCTGATGCGAAGCTGCGTTGTCCTACGAGAGCGAGTGCTTGATACAGATCATCCGGACACAGAGGCATCGGCGGCAATTTACTCTGAGTGGGAGAATATGAGCGACTTATCATAGAGAGGAATAATTTTTGAATTGTCAACGTGAAGGGACGCTTACGAACAGTAATGTACGGGCGGACCCTACGCACCTGCGACACGCTGTGCCCCATTTCAACGGTTGCGGGAGGCCCTGACACGGATATGGAGGGAGAAAATGCCCTGCCTCTCAGGTCGACCACTGGATGGACGTCTATGGGAGAGCTATCACTAGTAATCATTCCTACGCCAGCGTCAGCGAAGTTGAGGCCGAACGATAAAACAAGGTTATATTTCTTTTATTATGTCTCTACGTTGTACTATATCAATGATTTCTAACAGTCGGCTGGCTCGAGCACGAGCACTAAACTTAATCAACCTTTGAGTTTAGTCGAGTACCGAACCTGGATCGTGCCCTGGGAACGATGTGGAAGGGCGCGCTGGATCTCGGCCCAAGAACAACCATCTTGCCTCATTGTGCGTACCTTGTTCTCCTCTTCCAGTGTCCATTTCCCACCGGATGATCTTGTCCCCGAAAGCGAAGCCTTATGGGGCCCTCTGCCCTCCTTAGAATGCGATATGGACCTCTCAGCATGCGGCTGACTTGGGTCAGGAGTCCAATCAAATTGCAGTTGAAACGTCGTCATGTCTCCTTCGGTAATGCGCTTCAAAAAAACATTACTAAGAGGCCATTCCTCAAATCGAGCAAAAGTGCTAGCTTCGGAGGGGACCGAACTTGTTTGTGATGGTGCTGGACTCTCACTGCCGCGTACTGATACTCGGCGCCCTTTGGGTAACTGCGCAGTACGCCTTGTCGATAGTTGCTGATGAGAGCTCCGAGCACTGGCAGGGGCACTGCATGCTGAGGCGTGAGGGGATCGGGGCACCTTGCGACGCTTGCGACAATGCAGTTCTTCGGAATCGTCTTCAGAATCAGAATCATGTCCCGGGGCATCTGGCAGCGAAAGACAATACTCCTCGACATGAATGCATTCTTGAACGTCAAGATCATCTTCACTACCAGAGCTTTCCGTGTCTGCGTCGCTGTCCTTATCTTGTACCGTCATACGTGTATGTGGGGATGTTCGACGACAACAGTGCCGAGAGAGCCCCTCACGGAACGGAGGAGATATTCGAGCTCCGGGTAGCGATCCAGATTCAGCCTCCAAGAGGTCTGGCTCAGTGTCGCTGGGCGAGTAGCTCTTGTGGTCTTGGTCCTGTTCTGGTCGTGATTCGGGCAATAGCCTCAGTCTAGGAGATGAACTGCGGGCCGCAGGAGTGGCATCATTGCGCTCGGCGCTTGGGCGCACTTTGCTATCGTGTAGCGGCGTCTGAGCCATCACCTCGGTGGTGGCAGCAATGGGACCGTATGTGAGCTCCGGAGGTGCCACGGGAGCATTTTGTAATCGATGACAGGACTCTTCGTTAGAGAGAGCAACGGTCATCACGTCAAGCTCGCTGGTGGCTCCAGTAGGTTTGGTCACAAGCTCTCCGTCTGATGCACCCAGGGATGCCTGGGTTTCGGGTCCAATTGACGAGATGTCAGAGGCAGTATCTGCACCAGCCGTTATGTCTCCAGTGGGTGTGCAAGTCGTCGAGGGGAGGGCTTGCTGGTTCGATTCGGGATCACTGGACAAGTCCATTTGTGATTCGTGTGACAAGATTTGGACACCCTCCAGTCGAGCTGGAGGTAAAACTGCCGTAACACCCATACGGACGGCAGCATCAGTCTCAGTCTCACTGTGTTTGGTGCACATGCTATCTATTTTCGGACTGTCAGGTCGCACAGCAGAAACAACCGCAGTGTCGAGAACTTACTCAAATGATCTACGACGCTAGCCGTCGTAGGTGTTGTGCAGCCTGATTGCGACCCGTTGAGATCATGATCCTCAACGTCGTCCTCATCTTCTGTGTCAGAGGAGTCATCATCGGAGATCCATATGGCATTGCCCGTGGATTCTCCTGAAGCCGACGGGGCTCGCTCGTCACGTAGGGGAACTTGATGGCCAGGGAAAGTGAAGTTGTGCAGCGAATCCTGCTGCTCAGCATCAGAGATTGTCGACACCATGATGAAAAGTCTGGAAAGTTTCAAGTAAAGGGAGAAGAGAATTGCTCTAGCAACAGGAACAAGTGAAGGACAAGCGAACATTGTCTGGCTTATATGCTCGAAAGCAAGTCACAGTAACCCCGTGCCCAGGTGCCGTTCCCGCTTGACTGCTTCCTGCTCTCTTCTATGTGCTTTCCGAGATCAGGGTGACTCCGATAGAGGGGGTGGACACGTAAACCCCTCCTTGCTTCACCTTCTCGCACATCATCAGGGATCCACGTCACTTGCTGGCAAGGCAGAGTCCTCGAGATGCCATATGAGGCAGGTCTTAATGGCTGCTAGGCTATTTATGCAAAATGCATGATCTCCAGTTGGTCAGACAGCACCGGGGATGGGAATTTCTGGCAGTATTAGCTCTTCCGTCTGACCGTGATGAAGCTCGATGCTGCGCCCGCACATGTTAATCGTCACAGCCGGGAACCTTTTGGGCCATTCAGAGAGCTCGAGATGCCGTCATGAACGTCTCATGATCCCATAACAGCGAGACTAACGGAGGTTGCATGCGTGCAACACCAACAGCTCGCCGTAGTACGCGCGCCCCTCTCCTCTTCTTCGCCTTCTCACCCAATTATCCCTTTCGGCATGCTGGCTTGCCCTGTTTCTGAAGCGACTGAGCCATCCCGATCCGCACGGAAACGGGTGAGCCGAGGACCAACTGCTGCATGATGGTGGGTGGTGCCATCTCGGACTCGCCTCCTGAACCTGGCACAGGTGGCTCCAGAGGCCTCTGGCACGGACTTGCTCCCCGATTGGTTCCCTCAGCGGGTAGAGCGGGTGAAGAGTCTGATCACGAGTCGCTCGACGGGGCTCGAGTCACCCATTCCCTGTTCAGGGGTTGCCAATACTACCCGCCGCTTAGGCGGAAGTTCCTTGATTACTTTCTGGGGGCATTGATGAGCCACTGCGGCATTTTTTCCATTGGATGGGCGTCGACTGGAGGTCTCACAGGGGAAAAATTGCCGTGAGATGCTCTGCTGCTGCCTGAGAAGCATCACACCGCTGTTCGGCGGCCCAACTTGGGGAACGCTCTCTAGACAGTTGGCGTTGTTAGATTCTGAGCGAAGAGGATGGGAAAGGGAGACGTACGAGATACAGAGTAGAGTTAGTAATAACATCAGAGGATAGAATGGAAAGCGAATACTAGAACATGTCTCATTCCCTCCACAATCAGGCGTTAGGGGCGATGCAAGCGTCACGATAGTCGGTCAATTCCTCTGGCGAGAGAAGTTCGTTCCAAATCAGAACGATGACGTGGCAGGATGGGCGAAGGGAGCTGGGCTGAAAACAACGATGCTTGCAGAAGAATGAGAATGGCGGATGCAAGCGGGCAGAGCATGGGAAGAAGGAGAGGTCAAAGATACATGTTGCCAGGGTCGGAGAAGGTTCTTGTCTTATATACAGGTAGTCACGTGATATGTGGTCGGGCGGGTGTGCGGCACGCTCGTCTTGCCCGTTTGGGCGGTGCCGCTAAACCGGAGGCAGTAGCAGCGTGTTCGCGATTACTAATAGTATAATAGCTATACTGCCTTAATACCTATATAAAATAGCCTATAATTATATAATTATACTTATTATATAACTAGTTATAACCTTAATTTAGTTATTAGGCCTGCCTTAAATATAGCTAATAAAGAAGAACTTAAAGAGATTTATATAATAATAGCTATTATTAGAAAGAACCTCTTATTAAGGTATAAATTAAACCTTATTAAGATAGCTATTTTTAATTATAGCTTAATTTAATTAATTAGTTATATAAATTAGAGGTATTATATTAATTTAATTAATTTAAACTAAGTTAATTCTAAGCTATTAGGTCTTACTCGTGGGTTTGACTATAAAGGAACCCCACTCATAGAGTGGGCGGCAAAATTCTGGGACAAGGGCAAAATTCTGGGACAGCCGAATACCCCGCTCAGTCCGAATTTGCTTGATTTCACCACCAAAAACCCAACTTTTGAAAGACATTTCTAAGTATCATTCGGTCATATCTTGTATCTCAATTTGACTTTTCATCTAGACCGTCACTATGACTGATCTTTATCAACCCAACCCTGCCGTTGCGGCTGCACGTGCGATTTTGCTCTCACAACGCCGCCACCGCAACACTAAGGAAGGGAAACCTCTCACCGTGAGAGAAGCTGCGGATAGATTCAGCGCCTCCAAGAGCGCTGTTGGTCGTCATCTGAAGTCAATGAAGCTGTACGGAAAACCTGACTTCAGTGATAACAGCCGCGGCCGGCCGAGGAATCTCGATGAGGCTGAGGAGCGTGCCGTGATCGCGTATATCGTTTGGCTCGAGAGAGCAGGTTTTCCCTGTAATCAGCTACTTATTGAAGAGGCAGCAAATGATTTGAGGGCATCACGAACGCCTCCAGCAGGGCCTGTCGGCGATGGCTGGTACAGGCGGTTTCTTCGCAATAATCCGCAGCTGCAGAAGAAGAAGTTAGTTCGAGCTTTCGACCGAGAAAGGGCAGGATTTGAAGCTGGAGATATTGAAGATCTTCAGCAATTCTATACTGACCTTGGTGTAGCTGTTAGAAATCGAGATATCGAGGCCTCACAGATGTTCAACGCCGATGAATGCGGCATACGGATTGGTGCCCTTCGCGAGAGGCTTGAGGTAATTATCGTGAAGAAGATGCTCAACGCCAAACACGATGTTGTTTCTTTCACCAACAGAGAATCAACCACGATGCTTGGATGCGCAAATGCAGCTGGATGTGAGTATTCTCTGGACTTCTGCCCTTATTCTGACATATCTTTAGTCATGATACCTCCATTAATGGTGTTTAAGACTTGGCCAACGGAATCTTGGGATGTTAACGCTCTGGATGAAAGTATTCGATTCGCTCGCTCTGAGAGCGGCTTTTCCAACGCAGAGATCTCGATGGATTGGATCCGTCATTTTAATCGCAATTCCTTCGAATGCACAGCAAAGGCACAGTCTAGAGGCATCACTTTTACTGACTGGTTTGGCTGTGATGAGTATATGAGAGATATCGATATGCCTGACTTCATTTGGCATCAGCCGTATTTTGAGCGGCCTGAAAAGGAGCGGATTTGGCGATTCCTCGTTATCGACGGCTTTACCGGCAAGACCTCCTTGGAGCTCATGGATTATTGTGTTCGCTTCGATATCGAGATCTTCATTCTTCCTCCCCATTCAACACATCATACACAACCTCTAGATGTTGGAGTATTTCAGCTGCTGAAAAATTCTCACCAAAAACGTCTGCGGCATCACATCCGCCAAGGTTATCTCAATTTCAAGCGCTCCGACTTCGTCAGCAAGCTAAGCGAGATAATTAAAGAAGGCTTCTCAGTTCACAACATCATGAACGGCTTCGAGAAGAGCGGAATTTTCCCTGTAAATGGGTCGGCAGTCATTCACAAAGTCAGGGAGAAGAAGAAGTCTCTTCTCGCTGTTACAAATCCTGCTCTACCGTCACTTCTTCCAAAAGAAGCGCGCTTTAAAGATGCTCGCGAAGTTACTCGTCATCTCAAACGCAACTATCGCGATGGCTTCAGTTCACCTACTCGTCATTCCTTCGGCGTTTTGGAAGATGTCGTATGTGAGGCTGTAGTTCTGAACAGCTTCGCAGAAGAGCACATAAAGACCCGACTTGATCGTATTGCCTCTGTAAACAACAAGAGGAATAAGAGGAAGAAGGTAATGCCATCAGGATTATATATTAACAGCGTTACAGTTAAGCAGGTGCGAGAAAGTCTCAACGCTTCAACGAAGAACGAGCAACAAGAGGAGCTTCGCCGCCAATGCCGCAGCTTAAAGCAATTACAAAAAGAAGAAGATAACCGCCTACGAGAGGAATATGAGAAGAGTTACAAGTATGATATAAACAACAACGGGAAACCTGTTCATATCAGCTTTTCACGTTGGAAGAAGTGGAAGCAATTAGATATAGTTGACGAGATTCTCGTTATTCCTCCTCCATCGCGAGAAGCTTCACCAACTCCCCAAGAAGGCTTCTTTTATGATACAAGCGGTTCAGCACAGCAGAAACGCTTCCACGAGCGACTTCGTGATGCCAGCGCTGCTGGCTTTTATCGAAGTCCTCTTCAGGATATGCCTGCCCTTCCTTCGAGCGATGGTGTTGAGATTATGGTCGGCAACTCACAGAGAGATCCTGTTCGTGATAGCCTCACTTTTGGGGATTCTGATGACTCAGAAATCGATGAAGAAGGCCCTGATTTTGTTGATCTGTCACAGGATATCGAGGAGCCCGAGTTGCCGCCTCTTCCTGATCCTTTACCCAGCTTCGAGACCAATTTTTCTTCCACTTATCACAGAATCATGAATACATTACACCCCCAAAGGCACACATAATAATAGATCGACATCCCTTGTGCTGTTGGCGGCCAGATCAGAGGCAGAGCTGAAGGCATCGTGGGGCGAGGAAACGGGGCTGGACTGGCCCGCAGTCAAGGTTCACAATTTCGGCCGCAACACCACCGCAAATATGCCTCGCATGATAAAATAATTTTGGCGACAGCTTCAATACTTTTCAATTGAGTCACAGCAGAAATTTCGAATAGATTGCGATAAAATTAGAAGTGTAAGCCAGAGATAACCTGATTTCCCCACCTATTTCTAACCCATCAGCTGTCCCAGAATTTTGCCCTTGTCCCAGAATTTTGCCGCCCACTCTATGAGTGGGGTTCCTTTATAGTCAAACCCACGAGTAAGGACCTAAAAAGGGGCCTAAGAGAAGGTTATTACTTTTAGTTAGATTAGGCAGCCTTCCTTACTGCCTTTATAGGTAACTTAGTTATATATAAAAAGTGGCTTTTTAATATATCTAAAAGGGTTATTACTATTAAAGGGGAGCTGCTCTTAAATTAATAAGGATAGGGAGTTTATATATAGAGTTCTAAGATAAATATAAGATAAAGATAGGGTTTAGAAATTCTATTAAAGTTACAATTAAAAGAATTAAGTTAACTTTTATATAAGTTAATTAGTAAAAGTTAAATTAACCTTTATTAATTAAATACATATAATAGGGTATATAATTAATTAACCTTATATATAAGAATAAATAAAGTAAAATTAGTAAAAAAGCAGTAATTTAAATTAGGGTAATTAATATTATAATATAAATAATAAGGCTAGGTATAATATAAAGACTTATTATATAATTTTAAAGTTATTTAAGTAAAAATATATTAATTAAGTAAATAGGTTATTATAATTTAATTATAATTTAATTATAATCTAAAATATAAAAGTAATAATTTTCAAAATACTTACTTAACTAAAGTACTTATATATTAAGTATATTATTTTATTTACCTTTTATAAGTTATTTTACTTAAAAAAAAAATCTTTCTTTATTTAAATTAACTTATAAAATCTTTTATTATAATATAATATTCTTTTTATTTTATATATCTTTATAATTAAAACATATTATATTAAAATTTATTTTTTTATTCTTTTTAACTATAAAAGTTAACTCTTACCCCTTTAACTATTATAAATTATTTATAACTTAGCCTAGCTAAGTTATTACTAGCTTATAATTAGAGATTTATAATATTAAAGTTAAAGTTAAACTTATAATTTAATATTATAAGCTAAAAACCCTAGTTCTTAGTATTAAACTTTTAAATAATCATTAACCCTGTAATAATATATATATTATTAAGCCTTTATTACCTAGTAGTATAATAGTATTAGAGCCTCTTTATAGTATATAAGTATAATTATAAAAGGTGGATTTAGTCTTTAGACCTTTGCCGAGAAGTAATTACTATTAATATTATAAAATATATTTAATCTAGGACTTTAATTATTATAATATTCCTTATTATATTAGAATTATTATATATTTTCTTTTTTTTTATTTCTTTTTTATATTACTTACTAAGTATAAAAATAAAATAGATATTAAATCAGAACTGGTATTTAGCTAGTTAGGATAAGAGAAGAGAAGTAGGAAGAGACTAAGTATTAGGTTAAGAAGTTTAATTCTAGATCTAGTCTTAAAGGCAAAGTTGTTTGTGCTCCTTGCCTCTTTTTTACTGTTATATGCCATGTGATAGCCGCCCTGTTTCTTCTATTAACTCTTTGTTTATATTCCTAGTTTCACTTTCTAGTCCAGCACGTTCTTGGGGAGCGTTATACTTCTGCTTCTATGGCGCCGCGCTGTTGTCCTTCACGGTTCAAGTGCAGTGCATTAGCATCCGTACCCATTAGGTCCGCCTCTGCAGCGGCCTCTGTATGTCTTGAAGTAGTTTCCGCAGCCTGCAGGCGGCCGTGTCACGAGCATCTTTCTGCGCTTCACCAAGTTTATTATTGAGTTCTTCCGCGAGCCTCTTTTGCCCTCGACACGTTATCAGGGCTGTCTAGCGCGGTCTTTGCATCTTCGACTGATTCTACGTCATTAACCAGCTTAGTCTAGACAGCGTTAACCTGTTCTGCGATCAGTTCGAGCTGTAGGCACTTGCCGATAGCAGATTCGAAGTTCCCGATGCGACTATTAGTTCCCATTGCAATACGAAACGCGCGGAGGACTTCATCTTTAGCATGACTAGAGACGCGGGTCTTACTTGCTCATAGGACGCCTAATATCCATGTATGAGAGCACATAGTTTAGTATGCCTGATATTGTGAAGTATGAATGATAATCAACGCAGAGCTACAGCACGGTTCTAAACTAAGTAAGTAGTAATTAATGAAAGGTTACGAGATTCTTAATTCATTTAGTATCTCATTATATTGCTGCTAACCTAAAATCAGAGAAACAAAGCTCACGTAAGCTTCGGTCCTTATCGTCTTCGACCGCTGTAGGCTGAAATTATGCCGGGACAAACCTTCCCTCCCCAACCTCCTGGGAAACTGCAGTATACCTCCATCGACTGAAGTACGCAGGTGTTTTACCTTTGCCGCCGTTCTTAGTAGCAAAGACACCAACGATGGTTCCTGAATATGATATTAATAACTACAAGAGGATTCAAAGCAGGGACATGGTAATCTTACCTGTAAAAGGTCCGTTACCACCAGAGACAATCTCAGCGCTGGCATATCCAAGCTTCTTGATCTTATGCGGCTTGGCTGCTGAGCTCGCTGAAAACTCATATTTGTGATCACGAGTAGCGGTTACTGCAAGTCTGATAGGACCCTTGAGCCAGGACTGAGGGATACTCCTAATCCTGGTCTCAGGAGCCTGAACGTCAGGTTTTCCTGAAGTTTCGGCCTTAAACCTCAGCTTACGTGTAACCTCCTTCTTGTTCTTGCTTTTGACGTTGATAATACTAATATCGATATGCTGCGTCTGTGTGAGGAAGACAGTAATGCCAGCCTCTTCGTCGGCAACCTTGGGGTCGAATAATAAATCGATGCTATAAGTAAACACCGAGGCTGTCTGCTTGCGTGCCAAGAAGCCTAATCCTTCGTTGACTGGGTCGTATTTCTCATCTGCAGTCAGGTTGACTCTGGATGGAAGAACCCTTAAGGTGTTGGGATGTCCCTCTGGTGAGATGGTAAATAGATTTTGCTTAGGAGGTCTCCAGAAGAACCAGTGCCGAGGCAGAGATGATCCAACAGCAAAGTCCTCCTTATCTGGAGCGTCGACCCAGGCGCCAGTTCCTGGGACCTGCCTATCAGTTGGTGGAAGAGGCCCAGACATCTTTCCTCGTACCATATCCAGACTCGGCCACTTGTTCTCCTTCCATTGCACTGGCACGAGAACTGTTTCGCGGCCCATGGGATAGACTTCCCATTCCGGGCCTGAGCGAGTCGCGAGTGCAACTCCCCACCAGTTTCCAGAAGCATCTTGGAATAAATCAGCATGGCCAACGGTCTGGAACCATTCCTCGGTGTTCTTTGCAGTAAGAATGGGGTTGTCCTCGTATGCCTTATAAGGTCCACGAATGTTGCGCGATCGGGCAATAGTCACAGTGTGGTTCAACTCAGTTCCACCCTCTCCAATCAGCAGGTAATACCAGTTATCCTTCTTGTAGAAATGGGGTCCCTCAGGGTTACGATCACCAGTTCCATTCCAGATCTTAAAAGGCTCAGTTGCAGTGCCCTTGTTGATGTCGACTTCGCTGACGTAGATGCCTGCAGCAACTGCCATGTAAACTTTTCCATCATCATCCCAAAAGATGTCTGGATCAATATCGTTAGCCGGATTCTCAATACGGATAGGACCGCTCCATGCAGAATCGTCGTAGGGATTCTTGGTTGTAAAAAGAAGGACAATGGGGCCCCATCCATCGATCCAAGAAACGTAGGTGGTGATGAGATAGAACATGCCCTTCCGGTACCTGAGGGTGGAAGCCCAGATACCCTCATACTCCAACCCTCTTCTTGAAAGCTCGGGAAGTTGTTCTTCCTTAGTCAAAGCATTGCTAGCATGCCTCCAATTAACAAGATCCTTACTCGCAAATACTGGGATCCCAGGGAAGGCCAAGAACGAAGACGTAGTGCAGAAGAATGTGTTATCTAGTTCTTTGACAAAGGTACAGCTCGGGTCTGTGTTCCATCCTGGAAGAATAGGATTCGTATACTCTTGTTGCTTGGGCTTCTGGCTGCAAGCGACTTGGCTAACAGCCAAACCCCAAGCAAGCGTATAGAGCAGGCGTTTGGCCATTAAAGAAGGAAACAAGAATAAGAGAGTATATATGTGGTACTAACTGAGGCGCACTAGGATATTGTAGCTTACTTATTACCTGTGTTATACCTTCCAAGTTATGGTTACGTCTTTTATAGTTTACTCCAGGACGCTGATATTATAATAGCCTAAATTCCGGTTAATACCCCGCTCAAACAATCTACAAACTGCTAAACATTCACCCGCACAAGAATTATGTGTTGAATTACCTTGCCCGTGTATTGATCCTTGTAGATGCATGAGATGACGCAAAACGACCCATATAATGACAAACTGGACTTGGGTAGGCACAGCTCGTGAAAAATAGTTCCGAAACAGGACAGTGGATTTTAGTATGAGAAGTTCTTCCCACAGCCCGGACGTATGCTTTTTCCGTAGCAGTATTCTTTGCCTAGTCTTCTAAATACGCCGTTTATATTCCGTATATGCTGCCACGCTCGATTCCCTCACCGGGGCCTATTAGGCTGTACACCTTGTCGACGTCCTCGGTAGCGTCGCTGTCTCGAAATAGAGTGAGAGGCGTGAGGATATTCTTTTCGTTCCATAGTTTGTTTTATGCCAGGGAACCAAAGATAGACGCAAGGCTAGGAAGATCGGCAATGTCCCTGTTTACAGCTAGTGATAGCCGAGATCGAGCCGTCATTAGATGCGCGAGGTGCATAGCTTTCCGGCCACTGAGTTAAGACGTCAGCATATTAATAACCGCTTATCTGAAGTCTACGAAGGGAATCCTATTAGTACCACAGGCTAGATAGAGGGCTCATGTAGTTAAGAATACAGCACTTATTGAACATCCGAAATTTCAGAGAGAAGATGTGGCGAATAAGTATATTCTGTCTTCAGCTATTCCCTAGTACCAGTCCCATGTATCTTGCCTATCCATAGTAGATTTTGCCATTAAAAAACTGCTTGTGATAATATGGGCTATATTATTTGTAGTTGAGACCTATGGCTGAGAGCTATATAGAACTTAGTTTGTGGGCAGTTTACGAGAAGACAACATATATAGGCGTTAAATCTTTAACCTTATTATATTATTGCTTTCGTCCCTTTATCGCGTTGCACGAGAGCATGGGGTTTACCTGGACAGGGTTGAAAAACTTCCAGATGATTGGCTACAGCAGACATAAAGGAAAAAGAAACATATCATGCGCCCAAGTTATTTGAATGATTTTCAAACAGCAACACTATAGTCAGAACGGTAAGCAGATTTGCCACGACGCGAACTTGTGCATTAAACTGTTGAATCTTCTGTACTCTGTTGACAATATTTGGGGGAAGGATGCCTATTGGCTTAATGCTGATCTAAAGGACATTGCCCTCTAATTAACACACATAAGTGACTTCGCCAAAGCATGATTGCGGAAGAACTTGTGGACGACCAAATGACACATTCATGTCCTCTGGCCTGATTCAGAGATTCATGATGGGAACTTATCCCTCTAAATGAGAATAGCGTCGGCCCTGCTTCAATATTTCCTCTCACTGAGCATAATTGGATGCCCATCACTGGCTGTATCGAGGAAACTTTAATCAATCAGGTTTTAACTCGTTATGATAATTAAGGGTTATGCAATTGAAGTATACAATCAGACATTGAAAAAGTGTATGTTTGTGGAGGGTAAGGTGACTTGAGACTTCGAACGTGTCGTTTTATTAAGATAAAAAGACAATCCAACGCGAAGATGTGTTACTAGAGATAGTGACATCTTGCCATGACCAATTTTAGCCTATTATCGACCGAGAACAAGGAAAGCAAAACCTAACAGGCCACGGTAAACAGTAAGGTAATCCCTTTCTCGTTTCGCCAACTCCTCCTTAAGCTGTTGCCCGAAAGGACTCTCTGGACTCTCAAGGATCAAGGCTCTCTGGCCAGCTCGATGTTTTGACTCAAAATCATCCCACTCACGCTGGTCTGCTACCCCCAGATTCAAAACCTCCCATCCAGTCTCTCGACTCGAATCGACTAACTCAGCTAGTGTGAGAATATCACTACCAAATAGTTCCAGGGCTGCATTGGTTGGAGGTCGATTCCAGATCATATCGCCAACGAGAACTCTGCCCTTTGGGACAATTTTGGATAAGCGGTCGAACATCGCTTTACTGCCCCCAAGCGCATGCGACGAGCCTATGCAGATAGCTCTACTTGCAAGTCCAGTATACTCGCTGGCGGGTTGCTGATTGAACTCCACATTGAGCCCTCGATTCTCAGCTAGTGCCCGAGCTCGTTCAAGATGCGCAGCATCTGTGTCAATTCCGACCGCAGTGATTTTCTCTCTGCTTCGCGAAACTGCCCTGAGAAGGATCTCTCCCCACCCACAACCCAAGTCAATAACAGTGCAACCGCCAAACAGCTGGAGGTGGTCAAGAAGCTCTGCTGCGCGGGTTTCAGACAGTGGTGCGTTCCATATCATGGCGGCGTATCGCGCCTTAGTAAAGTTTTCTTGTTCCATCGGAACAGGAGTGGAGTTAAGGTAGTTAATTTAATGTTGATTCTTGGAGAGAAACGTGGTTTCAACAAGGCGCGTAATGCTTGAAGCAAGAGGGAGGGCATGTGTTCGAAGTTGGGAATGTACCAAATATAAGCAAGGTGGGGGATGAGTCACAACTTTAGAAGCGAAAACTGCTTTACCCGGTTAACTGTGTATTCCGGGTCTGGGAGCGTGACAGGGGTTTAACCAACTAATATATGCTGATAAATATACTATAATTAGAGCATAGCATCCCTCTCGTCAAGCAGATCGGTGAGACTTCTAAGCTCTCCAGGTCTGTTTTGCAAGTCTTTGCTATCCCAGTAACAAACAGGATGGCACAGCTAGATACAGCGCGTGTTACCACTTGCTCCCAACGTCGAGGTTCTCATTAAATTTGAGGGGCTCAGAACAATGCGACGCAAGAGGCCGCCGTTGCCGTCTACTTCGAGTAAAACGGCCAGACCTCGTTCATAGAAGTATATTGCACGGGTTTAGAAGAGAGTTTGTGGGAACGCCAGCAATCGACGGTAATGGATCCTAGTAGTGCGCCTTAGAAGATGGTACCTAATTGCGGGCTCTGAAGTCACATTTATTTATGCCTTTTCCATATAAAAATAATGCGCTGCTGGGCAAAAATGTATATTTGCCACCTCTGGACGTTTCGAGATGTTTGGCCATTTTCCAACCCCTCATCTCAATCAATAGGCGCTTACAGAGACAAAAAGCTTATTTCGCCGCTAACATTACGTGGGCAGTTTTAGGTTCGCCAAAATTACCTTTACCGAACTACACTAAATTGTTTGACAGGCGTTCAACGTTGGAGAGGACGATAAAGCGGCTTGTTCAGAGTGACTGCCAATCACGAGCTTGTATTATGGTGGTCTTGAGTTTGACTGGTTCGAGCTACCCGGGACACATGGATATGTATGTATCGTAAAGGGGAAACTCTATGTAAGAAATAGTGATAGAAGTACATGCTTTTGGTCCCATTTCTTACAATTTCTCGTGTGTTTAAACTTCTTCTAATGCTTTAAGTGTCTTGCAGACCGGATAGAAGCAGGATGGTTTCCCAGCACTCTTTGGGGCATTCCTTGATGTCGTTATGTTCATCCGCTTCTCGAATTGCGCACTACTTCATTCGACTCGCCAATAAGAAAATAATCTATTTAGTAAGTACAGAAGAAACGAATTCATCAACAGTATCTCGACTGAAGAGGAGATACTCGCCAGGAAACAATATCTCCTTGTTGAACTCCATATATCAAGGCATTGGGTCTATGAGACTGGAGCAATATACTCAGGCGCGGACATGTTTCGCTATTTTGATATCAACAACACCATGAACCTCATGGAAGGAACACGCCGCTCTTCTCTCTTCAAAGGAGTATCTGAAGGACCCTGATCATAACCCCTGAAGTCGCATGAAGGCATTGGTGTGCTACCGAAGGGCTGTTTCACCAAATGAATGTTGAATTTGTCCTCTACTCTCGAGGGATTTCAGAGCGTTGTACAGAAGAGGGATGATCGAAAGAATCTCGGGGCTTAAAAATAAGGCTTGTTCATTGGGAGCCCAGATAACGATGGTCGGCTCAAACATAAGAACAATTAGCTATCAACCAGGTCCGTCAGTGGCACAAGTTTTGAGTTTTGCGGGAAACAAGTCGTACGGTATTACGAGGGTAGAATTGAAAGGATGGCTGAGCTTGGTAAAAACTGCAAAATCTATTTTATTCTCATTGTCAGGCCTTTGTCTTCTTATGCTTAGCATGCCTTAAGCACGGTCTAGAGAATACCATATCCAGAGTGAAACTGAACAGGTATCCAGTGGGCTGTACTGTATGCACTGCTCCCGCCCTGATCCCAGAGATAACGCAAACAATGAACATCCTCGGCCGCACTCAGTCTTCACCAAAGTCGAATACTGGCTTCTCCTTGGCCAGATCGATCAAGCTATAGACGTTCTCGAGCACGGCTGTCCTCCCTTTTTTCTGGCTTAGGTTGAACCACTCGGTCACCGTGACCGTCAGTGGCTGTGTCGGTACATCCCCCTCCTTCAGGTCATCCAAATAGTCATCCTTCATATCTAACTGGAAAAAGCAGATGTAATGCTGCGTGCTGTTAGGCTTAGGGTTATTCTGCTTCAGTTAGTCACTGCTTGATCAACCAACAAGCTATTATATAAAAACATACCTTGCGTTGACCGGTTGTACCGTACGATCTCTGTCTCTGGCCAAAATTGCCGCATAGACCATCTGGGCGAGGCACTCGTCTGATATCATAGGGCTACCCCCATCAACCTTGAGGCACCTCTTCGCCTCGACAAGAGCCACCGTAAAATCTGGGTCGGGAAAAGCACCGTTGTCCTCATCTAGCTTGAGAGTCAATCCGCCATCGTCAATGGCAATGATCTGACCATTCAGGCCGGTAGTCTCAAGGCTCATACGCTGTCGTGTGTCTCAGAAGTCGACTACGGGTTTCAACAAGAAGGACTGTGTGAAGAAGGCTATGTGATTCAGGACGAGTCAGATCAGTAGCACGCTGTTGTCTCCAGAGGGGAGGTCTTGCGCCGGGACTGCTTCGACTTGCTCGAGACTGCTGGGAGGCTTGGCGGGGGAGGAGGTCTTGTTCGGGGGGCTAGGTCTGAATGTTTGTTCGCCGGAAGGAACATAGTTCGCATGTACTGTGCTTCTTCGAACCCTCTTAGGTCGAGGAGTGCCTTGGTCACTTCCACTTGAAGCAGCATTGCCTCCAGTACCCAGATGCTGCTTATAGGCCGTGACAGCTGCCAAAGCAGCCCAAGCCTCTCCGAGGGATGTACAGTACTTGTGAACCAGGTAATGTTTGCTTATATTCGGCTGCTCTGAGTCAGGTCCTTGAAGGAAATTGCATATTTCTTGGCGTGATGCCTCAGGGATATCTGAATCATAGGCGAAGTGTGTGTCTTTGTATGCGGGAAGCAGGTTGTTCTTCTTTTTTCAGACGATAATGTGACATAGGAAGAGTTGATGGGTGCCCCAACTGTCGCCGCAGACACCGAGGTAACTGATAGACAAGAAAGAAGCATCTTTCTTTTTTACCAGTGCCTCAACACTTGTCTTGTACTTGCTTTCAGATGTTATTGCATCGAAATAAGCTTTTTCCATGTTCGGGACTTTTCCCCTTGGTGGGAGTGTTGTACGTCAGGCACAAGAGTGTATCTGTCACAGGTTATGGGGTGGAGAGTCACTATGCTGCCTGGAGCCTGGACTCTGAAATCTTATTTTGAGGTGAATCCCGCAGAAAGATGCCGCTTATCGAGGGACTTACCTGGAATCTGAAAAGGTCTTCCAAAAAGGGATAACGGATCTCAAGAAGATGTAGTTTCGAATATACAGAGATACGCCGTTAAAAATAGGTATGCCGCAGTCGAGAGTGTGAGGAAGCAAGGCAAACTTGGGGTCTGTTTGGTTAGGCGGGCCGCGGATTACAAGGAGGAAGGGATATCTTGAGCTACTGGAAAGGCAGTCATTATACTGCATGAAGCGCTTCATATTCATCATTGTCCGAAAACAAAATCAGTTTCGCTGGTCAAGCGCGCAAGCGGGTGAAGATAGAAATCAATCCAATTTATAAATCCTGCTGAGAGTTAGTTAATGCTTGTTGGGCGGCTTACCTTTGTTGCTTTTTCCTTCGCTCTTAAAAACAGTCAAAAAAGTAAGAAAGAGGAAGGGATGATGTTTCTGATGAGGTCATCCGAAAACAACAACGCAAAGCAAAACGCAGTGTTTATGGGATACCAAATGTGGGGCGCGAATCAATGTAAATGAGGAAGATGAAGCCTGCGATCGCCAACTGGGGAGCCCAATGTAGATAAGATAAACGAGGTGGGGCTTTGCGCTGGGTGGAAGTTACGGCAGCGCTTTTCAAACTGCATTCTCAGAAGGCCATCAATCTATTATCGAGCTTCTGTGTGCAAGCGGCGCATGAAAGGTTACGCCTGTCGTCTCAGGTGTTCCTGGGAGCGTCAGACTTGCTTGTGTCCGGCCCAGCCGATCTTTCAGCTTAAAAATTTCATTTCCTTTCCAGCGAGTCTTGAATGTTGTTCGAAAGGTCTTCCACTTGTTTCCGGGGCTACCTTGAACCTCGAGTAATGCCACAATTTGGAGTAATTGTGTACAGTCTTCGTGGCAAGACCTGCATGGTTCGGCTATCGCTTCAATTTGTTTAATGCACTGCCTACCACCAGCGTTGATTGGTGTGTACAAGGAAAACCTTGACTCGTGTAACTTGCTATATATTGTTTCAGTGTTCGAGATTTCGCTGCTTAAGCTACTTGTGGGCCGTATATCTTAGTGTCCTTTGAGATCAGAACTGACCCAAGTCTCACAAATTGGGCGACTAATGCCGCAAGTCCAAATGTTGATGCAGAATCCATTATTATTGACAAGATAGCAAGGGAGGGAGATTGATATTACTGATAACGGGCTGGATGTATGAGGCCTTCACTCAGCCAATTATGAATTTCGTGGTCAAGATCCATCCATTTTCAGAAGCGTGTCGCCGCTAACTCTTAAGGTAAAGCTGGGTTTGCTCGGTAACCGAGCTAAGTGTTACAAGTTAGATACAGTCATATATCCGCGACAAGCTCACTATGACGCGGCAATCAATTTGCAACTTCGCCTGACTCAGTTATACTTACATTACTTAAGCAAGGTGGCATGTATTACTGTCGGAATGCTACTGTATATCGGTAAACTCATCGGATATTCTTTATTTGGCCTAGTACGGCGGCGCCATCTCGGTAACCTTATGACACCACTGTAGCCATTATGGAATACTGCTGGTATTATAACATTCATCTTATAATTATTATACTTCTCCTTTATTTAAGTAGTATAGTTAAATATTCTACTAAAGAAATAAGAGTGTATTTATATACTTCAGAGATATTATAATTATATTATAAAAGTAATATAATATCTTATATGAGAATAAATTCAATATGTACCAAGCTATCCTCAGAGTATAACCCGAGCTGATTAGGCTATGCTTGAATTAAGATTTTAACCACAGCGGGTCATCCCGCTCGGAAAAATCTAATTACATTTTGATATCTAGTTATAGGTGGAAATTGCAGTTCGCATATTCCAGAATTTTTCGCACTCGAATGACGCTGATCACATTATCATGCGCGCTTTGTTGCATCCTGGTTGAAGACCCTGTTTCTAAGACCTATCCCACTCGGAAAACAGTAAGCAAATCTTGTACACCGAGGCGGTCAAAGAACAGTCACCAAAGACCCATGCAGTCAACTAAATACCATGAGTCAGATTCAAATACATTTATTTATATTCCTCGACTACCGTCCTCAGCTCGAATCTTGCTCAACTTAAGATAGCTACAAAGTTACATCTTCTGCACCTTTCAGCATGCGTTCGACCAATTACCTTTCCACGGCCTCCTTGATTCTGGGACTGAGCTCATCGGTTGTCCAGGCCCAGATCAAGCCTATCCTCGAGTTCTTTAACCTCACTACCTTCCCAAAGGAGCAGAAAGAAAACGTTACACGTCTTCTGAACGAAGGAAGGCGACTCGCCACAGATGGCTCAATTCACCAGTATTTCCAGGATCAATGCATCACCCAACAGGTATATCCAGCTATGTTCACCATGCCACCCGGCTTCGTGAACCCCTTCGCGGCTTTCGACAAATTCTTTTTTGTCGGCCACGCATATGTTTCTGCCTGGGCATATGATACTGGTTATGGCTTGGTCTTGATTGACGCTCTCGATAATCAGGACGAGATTGAGAAGATACTGGTACCCGACTTGGAAAAACTTGGCTACCAAGGTAGCGATATCAAGCACCTTATAATCACACACGAGCACATTGACCATTTTGGAGGAGCCAAGTACATTCAAGACCAGTTTAATGCTTCTGTCTACGCTGCCGAGGCCGCATGGGAGGGCATGGCTGAACAAGGAGAGGATTCTAATACGCCAGTCCCAGTCAAGGACAAGGTGGTGGTCGATGGCGATGCCCTCACCTTTGGAGATGTTACCTTTGAGATTGTGCAAACACCAGGGCACACTCCAGGCACGATTTCACTCATCTTCCCGGTTGTTGACAAGGGCAAGCGTCATTTGGCCGGTCTATCTGGTGGCACCGGTACGCCAGCCGCTAAGACTGCGCGAGAACAGAAGATCGCGTCACAGAATCGGTTTGCCGAGATTGCCAAGGCAAAGGGGGTTGATGTCCTTCTCTCAAACCACAATGTCGCCGACCACAGTCTTTCTAACGCCGATATTCTCGCCCATCGTGCTCCAGGCGCCTCCAATCCTTATGTCGTTGGAGTTAAGAACTTTTACAACTATATGAGGATCAATGCACTGTGCAGCCAAGTTATTGCCGCTCGTGAGGGAATGGACTTGGACGTCTAGTCTGTGTATGGCTGGAAGTAAGGTGTTAAATACTCCAGACCAGATAAGGCCACATAAAAGTCGGAATTCTATATATGTAAATATTCTGTGATTAATCTTGCTTATATAAAATAATCTTTTATTTTATTTAATATCTATTTATTAAGGAAAATTATTTTTTAAAATAAGGTAGGCACAGAGCTAAGATAATATAGACTTCATAAATAAATTCTTAAGAGTAATAAGTAGCCTCTATAAAAATAAATCAGGCTGCCTTTAGCCCTTTTCCTAAGAAAGACCTTTCATTAAACTCCTGTTCTGCGACCTGAAAAAGTGGAAGACCCTGGAAATATCCATTGCCAGTCGTTCCAACTGCCTCCCAGGTGGATTTGGCTTCATGCTCGCCAATCGTCAAAAGTGGTTTTCCTGATCCAGCGGAGCTCGCGTCTGCTAAAAGTTGGATTTGACAGCATCTTTCTAGCAGTACGAACCATGCGATAGTAGCCTCAATGGTAGGCCCGACTGTCATGATACCGTGGTTGCCCAGAAGAGCTGCTTTCTTGGTACCCAGGGCTGCGGCAATGGCTTTGCCTTCAGCCGGGGCCAGCACAAGCCCGGCAAAATTCGACCATAGTATATGATCGTTCCAAAATACGCAAAAGTCCTGGGTGAGCATATCTAGTGTTCTTCCGGTAGCGCAAAAAGCCCGTCCATAGGTACTATGCGAATGTGCCGCGCAGAGGACATCAGGGCGAGCCTTGTGTATCTCTGCGTGAATAGCATAGGCCGCTAGAATAGAAGTGTTAGAAACCATGTGTATTTAATACTGCCAATTCGAAAGGGAACGAACCATAATTCAATCGTCTATTCTTTCCTCCATCAACTACTTTACCCTCATGATCGACGCGAATCAGGTCTTCGTCGCGGATAAGGGAGAAGTGTAACCCTGTGCAGTGGTGGGATTAGTAAAGCGTGTGAAGACAGTCGCAGGATTATATGCGGGCCGCAAAAGACATACCGAAAGGGTTCACCCAGAAGCTGCTGGGGTCAACAGGATCCCTCACAGTTACATGTCCAGCAACGCCTTCGGCAAGACCGAAATTGGCTAGAACCCGGAATCCTAGTGCTAGCCGGTGCTTAACATACTTGCGCTCCTCATAAGGATCATCGAACGTGGGAGCTTTTTCGGCTTCATCATCTACAAAAGCCAGACTTGGGTCCCCACTTCGATATTCTTCCGTGTTTGCTGATGGCGACATCATAACGACTTGTAGTAAGAAAACTTTGGATGTGTATTAAAGCGGCTGGATAAAGCTTGTGAATAACTAGCTTTGTAACATTTGATGTTATATATCTGGATCTCCCGGAAGGTCATTCCGATTTACAACAATAAAGACTTTACCTATTCGAGGAAACCTCGGAATGGGGATACTTGCCAGCAAGTCACAGACACGCCGTACAGCTATAGCGTGTTATAATATTCTGCCGGTTGTTGTTGGTAATAGCCGAAATAATGCATTATCTCGGGTCGGATCTAAAGTCTCGGCTTACTTAAACCCCGCATTTCGGAAAACAGTCTAATAACAAAGAGTCTAATAAATAATTAATAAAATTTAGGTTAAGTAATAGTTATAGTAATATTGATTTTAATCTTTAAATTTATTTAACTAAGTTTATTAGATTATTAAAACTTAGTAACTTTTAATAGTAATAAAAGAAACTACCTTATATATATAAAAGAAAATTAGAAAAAATAAAATAGAAAAATACCATTAGCGAAATTAGTAATACATAACATCGTATAATAGCCCGGCAAAAACAATAGAAGAAGACTTCAGCGCGTCCCTTCCGATCGCTATATTATATTTATGGAATCTGCGGAAAGATATTCCGGCCATAAATCGACTCCCACCATGAGAAGAGGTCAGAGGTTAAGCCCAGGTCAGGCACAGCATCCAAGTCACTGAGCCCCTCGACTACCACGTCATCGTCTAACGAACATTGTGTCATATCTTGAAGACCCCCGGGCTGAGTCGCCACTTCATTGCCACTCTCAGTCCTTGTTTCTTCTCCTGTTGCTCCTCTACCGGGGCTGCTCGACGAAGCTGGCACGGCTTTATGTACCATTATGCTGAGAAATTTGGCACACCGGGTTGCCATGTGTACATCGCCTGGTGAACCACAATGGATTGCATTGATAACACGTCACAAAAGTTCAATATTCGGATATGCATGGCTTACATGCTGGTTTTTGGTCAAGGTTGACTAGTAGATTAATGCCTATTAGAATCGCGCCCCGGGGATACCTTAATGTCAATGCATTCATTTAAGGTTTCACAGACCTTGAGTAGGTATAAGCAAGCAAAAACAACAAAGAGTTAATATCACACTAGTAAAAGCCTTATGACACTGTTTAAGCCTTTGTAGAAAAGTTAAAAAGCTTAATGGCCTTGTATAAGGCTGACGGCAAGGAAAAAGAAAAGAAAAAGTCTTATAAGCTTAGATAACTTTAATATATCCACGATACTAGGTAAAGGTGCATTGCTGGCCTGTATTACTTTATCCTTAAGCTTATGCAAGGCTTAAAGGGTGTTATTTAGTATAAGATATAAACTTAGCTATATAGATTAAGATGCTAGTGTAAAGCAGAATAAGACTAGGTAATAATACTCTATATATAGACAGGCATTTAATAATATATTAGCTTCTAGTATATTTTAGCTATTATCTTACTTCTTTATTATAATAACCTTATTATCGTAGTAATAATATTACTACTTCTAGTATGCCAGATATTAATATAAATAGTCTAAGGAAATAATAAAGTTTAATAAAAAGTTTAATATACCCTTAGCCTATAGAGAATATAAGAAGTCTCTCTCTTTCCAAGCTTTTATTAAGAGCTTAAAATAGCTTTCCTAAAGAGTATTATTAGGTAGTAAATTAGTAATAATTAATATTTCTCTTTAGATTTTATTTCCTTATTACTAGCCTTATATAAAAGTATTATATTATAACCTAATATATTTTAATATATATAAAAAAGTACCTTACTTTTTCCTCTAATTAATAGCTACCTACCCTATAATAAGTTAAATATATATTATTTAACTTATATAATAAAAGAAGATAGATAGAGTTAAACTAATTATATTTAACTTATATATCTTTTAGTATATATATATATTTATTTAGCAGTAAATAAAACTTAGCTTACTAGCTATTAATAAAGTATCTTTATATTAATAAGCCTAAACTATATTACTTAATTATTAAGAGATATAATACTTTATATTACTTAGTATTATATCTTATATTATTTATAAATATAAACCTAATATAAATTAGTTTACCTATTTAGAAACCTAACTATTATATATTAATAGCTCTTATTTAGATTATATTATATAATACTAAGTAATATCTATATAATAATACCTATTACTTTAAACTGCCCTTTAACTATAGGATATACTTAGTATATTACTCCCCCTAAGGAATTATAACCCCTTATAAAAGAACTATAGGAAGTCCTAATAGAAATAAATAAAAAAGATAAAATATAAAGTCCTCCTATTTATCTAAACTCCTATAAAGATAAAGTTAAGAAGCTTAAGAAAAGACTTTATAACCTAGGAAAATAATATAATACCCTCTTAGATAATATTAAGAATAATACTAAGATTATATAAAATAGGATTAAGGCTTTAGAAAAAAAGGTAATTAATCTTATTAAGATTATAAAATTACTTAAAAAAATACCTAAGAATAACTAAAAGCTATATAAGGAATATATTAAGTATATTATAGCTCTTATTATTATTAGGAAAAACCCTAGAGAAATCCTTAAATCTTATTAGCCTAATTTATTTAATAATAATATTAATAAATTATAAGGATTCCTTATTAGTCTCTAGAGCTATTAAATATATTACTTAATTTAATTTATTACTAAAGAATTATAAGTTTAATATAAAATAAGGTTTCTTAAAGATAAAGTATTATAAATAATAAAACCTATTATTTATAATTATATTAATAATCTACTTAATAAATAAAAATAAATAACCTAATTTATTTATAAAAAGTATAAATACTTTAAGTTTAAACTTAGAAATACCTTTAAAATTATAAATAAAAAATAAATAATAAAAATAAAGATCTAATAATTTAAATAAAGAGGATTAATTATAAACTACCTAGCTAAATATTATTACTAAGTAGCTAAGTTAAATTAAGGTAAAAAGGCTTATATAATATAAGTATACTTAGGACTTAAGTTTAAAGTTAAAGATATTATAATAAATATTAGGCCTAAGCCTAAGGATTTAAATAAACTTATTAATATTATTATAAAAATTAATAATTAATAATATAAGTAATATAAAGAAAAATAAGCTAAGGAATTTAAAGGATTATATAACCCTTAGTAAAATACTAATTAAGGAAAAAAAAGGTATATAAATACCTAATATAAAACTAAGCCTAAACCTATAGTCCTTAGGGCTATATAATAAGATAATAATAAAAGATCTTATAATATATTTAAGATAAAATACTATAATTATAACTAATTTAAATATATAACTAATAAATATATAAAACCTAAGAAACCTAAAAACCTTAATTAAAATAAGTATACCCTAGGAGTAATTAATAAGTAAGACCCTTAGATAGCTATATAAACCTAAGCTCTAGGTATAATATAAAGTGCTTATAATATAGCATAAGGCACTGCCCTTTAAGGAAGTATTAAACCTATAATAAGATAGTTATAATACCCTAATAATATAACTAACCTCCTATAGGATAATTTTCTAATTAAAGAAGATATAAAAGTAGGGAATACCTTATAGATTTCTATACTATATAAGGAAAAGTTAAATATATATTATAAAGAAGTATAAAAAAACCTAGCCTATAGGGATAAAAAGTATAGAAAATAGTAAGAAGTTAATAAGAGAAGGAGAGAAAAAGCTAAGAAAAACTAAAAAAAAGTGCCTACTAAGATATTAGGTATAATAAGAAAATAAAGACTCTTAAAGTAAAAAACTAAAGAATACCTAGAAGGTCTAAGAGAAAGAAAAGCTACCCCTAATAAGGGCAAATAGCCTAAAGTACTTTAATAAGTTAATAAGATCCTAGTTAAAGTTACCCTATAAGATATTAAATAAGTATTTTAAAAGGAATAAAAAGAAGAAATAAAAATATATACCTATTATTATTAATAATCCTATTATATAAGATATAAAGGAAGGATAATATAAGAAAATATATAATACTTCTATAAGTAAGATAAATACCTAGAATAAAAGTAATAATAACCTTATAAATAACTATTTAATAAAATAGGTAGTAAGATATAAACCTTACTAGAAGATAGGTATATTTAAGGAGCTAAAAAATATAATAAAACTAATAAGCTTATACCTTTAAATATATATACTTATTATATAAATCCTATTATAAATTTATATTATAAGGAACTAGAGTTTAATATTAAGGATAATATAAGAATATTACTAATAATATAAAATATAAAGAAATATTATAGCTTTTATATAAAAGTTATTAGTATTAAGTATACTAATAAGATAAGAAAGATAATAATTACTTTCTTATAATAATCCTTAGTATATTAAATAATAAACCCTACCTAAAAGAAGAAATAAAAGAATACTTAGTAAACCTATAATATAAAAATCTTAGAGTAATTAAATTATAATTTTATATATTATATTACTATATAATTCAGGGAAATAAAAACCTTTATTAAGGAATTAAATAAATAATATAAGAAATTATAAAAGTAAAAAAGGAACTTAAGACCCTTAAGCTAGATAAGTACTAAGGATAGAAAAAAAACTACTAAGATAGAATTACTAATAGGCAATATAATTATTTAATAAAAAAACCTTTAATTAATAATACTAGCTTAGAAGATATATAAGTAATATTAAATAATAAGCTTAAAGCTATAATAATATTTTTCAAAAGACCTTATAATATTAAAGGAAAGCCTATTAATAAATAAAGAAAGATATAATAATAATAATATAAATATAAATTAGAACTTATAAAGGAATAATATAAACTAAGTAAAGTAGATTATATTAAAGGATATATAAATCTAGAAAAATATTATTAATTATACCTTAAAAATATTAGAGTATTATATAATAAATAAATAATAAAATCTAAAAGATATAAAATATACCTAAAGGTATTAAAGAAATAATATAAAAAACTAAAAATATACTTCTAATAATAATTATTTAATAATAAATTTACTAATAATTATATAAATAATAATTATAAATAAACCTATAAGAATACCTTAGGAAAAGAAATATACTTCTTATAATAATAAAGTTATAAGAAAGTATTAAATAAGAATAAATAAGACCTATACTTATAAGTACTTTAAGAGCTATATAAGATAATAAACTAAACTGCCTAATACTATAAGCTTAAATTAAGAGAAGATATTTAAATATATAAATTAACTATAAAGTAAAAAAGAGCTTTATTAATCTAAGAATAATTATAAAGCTAGGATTATTATAAAAGAAGAAATAATTATTATATTAACTTATAAATATAAAAAGATAGTATTTTAATTATAATAATAGTATTATAAATTAAAAGATTAATTACCTTAAGATTTATATTAGAGGAAAGAATTAAGAGGTAAGCTTTAATATTATACCTTTAGGAGAGAATATAGATATTTTACTTAATATAAACTAGCTTAGGTAATAAAACCTATATATTAGCTAGAGGATAGGCTAAATTACCTTTCCTTATAACCTTAATAATAATAATAAAATAATTATAATAAGTAAAAAGAGATTTTAATTTATAACTAAAAGAGAAAGTATAAATTAGTATAAAATAAAGATTTTACTATCTTTAAAAGAAGTATAATATAAGTATAAGAAAGGCTAGAGAAATAAAATAAAAATCCTAGGTATTCTTTAGTAATAAGACCTATAAAAAGAAGAAAAAACCCTAATAAGCTAAGATTAATTAAAAAATATTCTAAAGAAATATTAAATATATAATAAATTATTTAAAGAAGAATTAAAAATAAGATTATTAAAATATAATAAATAGGATTATAAGATTAACCTTATAGATAAGAAATTACTATTTTAAAAGCTATATTTACTTAATTAAAGAGAATTATAAATTTAATAAAAATATATTAATAATATATTATAAAAAGGCTATATTAAAGAATTAAGCTTATTAGTAGTATTAATAATATTCTTTATATTAAAGAAAAATAAAAAGAATTAATTAATTATAAATTATTAACTAGTTAATATATGTACTAATAAAAATTAGACCTTACTTTTATTAATTATAAAACTTAAGAATTAACTATAAGGTAAAATAATCTTTATAGCTTTAAACCTTAAAGGAGTATATAATCTTATTTATATTAAGAAAGGAGATAAATAAAAGATAGTATTTAAAACTAAATTTAAATTATTTAAATACCTAGTAATACCCTTTAGTCTTACTAATATACTTATAATATTTTGATAAATAATTTATAATATACTTTAATAATACCTTAATATCTTTATAGTTTATTACTTAAATAATATCCTAATTTTCTTAGATAATAAAAAAAAAAATATAAGGAATATATTTATAAGGTTTTAAAAATATTATAAGATATTAAGTTATTAGTTAAACTAAAGAAAAGTTACTTTTATATTATAAAGATAGACTTTTTAGGATATATTATTATATCTAGAGAAATTTAAATAGAAAAAAAGAAAATATCTATAATAGCAAAGTAAAAAGTACTTAATAATATTAAGGAAATATAAGCCTTTTTAGGCTTTACTTATTATTATAGATAATTTATTAAGGACTTTAATAAGATTATAAACCCTTTAATAAAACTTATAAAAAAGGATAAACCCTTTACCTAGATTAATAAGGCATAAGAAGCCTTTAATAGACTTAAATAATTAATCCTTAGTAAACCTATATTAGTAATATTTAATTTAAATAAAGAAATTAAATTAGAAATAGACTTATTAAATTTTATATTAGGAGGATAAATTAATTAATAAGATAATATAAGAAAGTTATATCTTATTGCCTTTTATTTATATAAAGTAGAATTAAATTATTTAATTTATAATAAAAAGTTTTTAATAATTATTAACTATTTTAAAGAGTTTAAATACTACTTAATAAGAAGTAAATACTAGGTTAAGGTTTATATTAATTATTAAAATATCTTATACTTTATAATAATATATAAACTTAACTAATAATAATTATATTATATAAAATACCTATATAAGTTTAATTTTATAATTATTTATTATAAGGGATTTAAAAATAGAAAAGCAGATATAATTAGCTAATAGCTAGATTATAATACTAATACTATTAAAGTAAGGAAATAAGTATTAAAAAAGAATAATAAGGGAGAATATTAATTTACTTAATAAATATAAATACTAAGGTAAATATAAATAATAACTACTAAGGAGATCTTAGGAGATTTATAGGAGTTTATCTAAGAATTTTATATATACCTATTATATAGATATTAAGGAGTTATTAAAACCTTAAAGTAATTAATATAATAAGAATATTAAATTATATAAAAGGTAGTAAAAGAGGTTATTAAAAAATATAATATTTATACTAAAATAAAAATATAATAATATAAACTTTATAGAGAATTATAATTAATTAAAATTATAAAGTAATTATAGAGTTTAATTATAATAGACTTTATAACTAAATTACTATTATTTAAAGACCCCTTAACTAGAATCTTTTATAATAGTATTATAGTTATTATAAATAGACTTATAAAATTTTTAATTTACCTACCCTATAGAGAGGTAATAAATACAGAAGTTATAGCCTATATTTTCTATAATAAAGTAATAAGAGAATAAGAATTACTAAAAAAAATCCTATTAAGTAGAGGACTAATATTTACCTCTAAATTTTAGTAATTACTTATAGTACTTATAGGAGTTAGATACTAACTTATAATAGCTTTTAGATTATAGGCAGATAGCTAAATAAAATAAATAAATTAAGTATTATAATAATATCTTTAGTATTATATTAACTATAAATAAGATAACTAGTTTAAGAAACTACTAAATGCCTAGTTAGTTTATAATACTGCCTATAATAAAAATATAAAACTTATACTACTTAATATAAATACTAGATTTATACCTAATATATATTATAATACTTAAGAATCTAAGAATATAAACCTAGCAGCTATTATTATAAGTAATAAGCTAAAGGAAATATATAATAAACTTAGAATAAAACTAGAATTTATTAGAAAAAGGATATAGAGATATTATAACCCTAAAAGGTTAAAGGGACTAACCTTTAAGGAAGGGAATATAATCTACTTATCTACTAAAAATATTAAGATAAATTAACTAAGTTATAAATTAAACTATAAGTACTTAGGACTAATTAAGATTAAATAGAAAATAAGAGAGGATTAATATAAATTAGATCTACCTCTAAATATTAGATATTATCTAATTTATTATATTTTAATATTAGAATTAGCTGCTAATATAATATATATTAAAACTAGTAATAAATTATAATAGATTATAAGACTAGAAGTCTATAAAGCAAAGGTAATTAGAGATATATAAAAGATTAATAGGTAAAAGATATATTTAATTAAATAAAAAAACTACCTAAAAAGTAAAAATATATAAGAACTAATAAAATACCTTACTAATACTTAATAACTCTTAAAGAACTTTTATTAGCCCTAAGGAAAAAAGAATTAGATATAATAGTCTAGTTAATAATACTATAATCTTCTAATAATTAAATGTTATTTAAAGCAAAGGACTCTGCAGCCTAATAATTAGCTAAGTCTTAATTCTCTAATACCTCTAATTTATTAAGATCTTTATAATTATAATATATTATTTTAGTAGCCTTCTTATAAAGATACTTTTCCTAATAATATAAATACTAGAGATAGGTAAAAGCCTCTTAGAGATTAGCCTTAGCCTGCTTTTTCTACTTATTAATATAATCCTTTTTATATAATACCCTTATAACTATAAAATCAGTAAGAAAAAAAGTAAGTAAAATACCTCTATAAAAAAGAATATATAAGCTTAAGAAGTTATATTACTAAAGTTATAGTTAATATACTTCTTAGATATATAGAAATTATATTATTACTTACCCTTAGAAACTATATATTAAGGATAATTAATATAAGAATAAGTAAAATAATAAGGTATCTTAAAACTAAATTTATAAATTAAGTTAGAAATATCTTTATAATACTTAGAAGTTACTCTAGGATAGTTAATATACTTAGGAATATAACTAAATATATTATTAATTTAGAAAAAATATTTATAAGAATAAGTTTAGGTTATACTTATAAATTTTATGCTTAATTACTTATAGGCCTTAAGGATAAGACCCTAGAGAGGGAAGAGATTATATTATAACCTAATATATTTTAATATATATAAACCTAGTGCCTTACTTTTTCTCCTAATTAATAACTACCTACCCTATAATAAGTTAAATATATACTATTTAACTTATATAATAAAGGAAGATAAATAGAGTTAAACCGATTATATTTAACATATATATCTCTTAGTATATATATATATTTATTTAGTAGTAAATAAAACTTAGCTTATTAGCTATTAATAAAGTATTTTTATATTAATAAGCCTAATATATATTACTTAATTATTAAGAGATATAATACTTTATATTACTTAATATTATGCCTTATATTATCTATAAATATAAACCTAGTATAAACTAGTTTACCTGTTTAAAAACCTAATTATTATAACTAGTTATTAATAAAACTTTTTTATATTAATTAACTTTAATATATATTAAATCTATTATTAAGAGCTATAATACTTTAATTAACTTAGTTATATACCTTATATAATCTGCTAATAATAAACTTAGTATAACTTAATTTATTTATAATTAGAAATTTACTATTATATAAATTAGCTAAATATTAATATATTATTAATATAAATAAGTAAAATAATTAATATAACTTTAAAATCTAATTAATATATAGTTAAATATTATTTTCTTAATTATAAAGGGTATTATATTTAATTTTATAAATTTATATAATTTATTAAAAACTTAATTTTAAGTTTTTTAAAAGGCCTAAAAAGTAAAAATATTTTTAATTTTATATAAATATTATAATATACTTAGTATTTAAGAAGTATCTAATTAAATAATAATAATATAAAATAAGAGATTTATAATAAATATATTTATTTTATAAATATACTTATTAAATATATTATACTTTATTAAGAAGTTTTATATATTATTTATTACAACCTAATATATTCTAATACATATAAACAAGTGCCCCACTTTTTCTCCTAATTAATAGCTACCTACCCTATAATAAGTTAAATATATGCCATTTAACTTATATAATAAAGGAAGATAGATAGAGTTAAACTAACCACATTCAACTTATATATCCCCTAGTATATATATATATTTATTTAGTAGTAAATAGAACTTAGCTTACTAGCTATTAATAAAGCATCTTTATATTAATAAGCCTAATATATATTACTTAATTATTAAGAGATATAATACTTTGTATTACTTAGCATTATGCCTTATATTATTTATAAATATAAACCTAATACAGACTAATTTACCTATTTAGAAACCTAACCATTACATATTAATAGCTCTTATTTAGACTATACTATATAACGCTAAGTAATATCTATGTAATAGCACTTACTACTCTAAGCTGCCCTTTAACTGCAGGATATACCTAGTATAATACCCCCCCTAAGGAAGTATAACTCCTTGCAGAAGAACTGCAGGAGGTTCTAATAGAAACAGATAAAGAAGATGAGATTTAAAGTCCTTCTATCTACCTAAACTCCTATAAGGATAAAGTTAAGAAACTTAAGAAAAGACTTTATAACCTAGGAAAATAATATAATATCCTCTTAGATAACACTAAGAATAACGCCAAAATCATATAGAATAAGATTAAGGCTTTAGAGAAGAAGGTAGCTAATCTTACTAAGATTATAGAGTTACTTAGAAAGACAGCTAAGAATAATTAGAAGCTATATAAGGAATATATTAAATATATTATAGTTCTTACTATTACTAAAAAAGACCTTAGAGAAATCCTTAGACCTTATTAGCCTAACTTATTTAATAGTAATACTAATAAATTATAAGGATTCCTTATTAGTCTCTAGAGTTACTAAATATATTACCTAATTTAGTTTATTACTAAAGAACTATAAGTCTAATATAAAATAGGATTCCTTAAAGATAAGGCGCTATAAATAATAAAACCTATTATCTATAATTATATTAATAACCTGCCAAATAAATAAAAGTAAATAACTAAATATATCTATAAGAAATATAAATATTTTAAGTCTAAACTTAGAAATACCTTTAGAATTATAAATAAAAAATAAATAGTAAAAATAAAAATCTAATAACTTAAATAAAGAGGATTAGCTATAAATTACCTAGCTAAATACTACTACTAGGCAGCTAAATTAAACTAAGGCAAAGAAGCCTATATAATATAAGTATACTTAGGACTTAAGTCTAAAGTTAAAGATGCTATAATAAATATTAGGCCTAAACCTAAGGATCTAAATAAACTTATTAGTATTACTATAGAAATTAATAATTAGTAATATAAATAATACAAAGAAAAATAAGTAGAAAAACATAGGGGATTATATAACCCCCGGTAGAATATAAAATAATAAAATGCTAACTAAAGATGCAAATAACATATTAATACTTAATATAGCACTAAGCCTAGACCTATAGTCCTTAGGGCCATATAATAAGATAATAATAGGAAACCTTGCAATATATCTAAGGTTAAATATTATAACTATAACCAATTCGGATATATTACTAATAGATATCTAAAACCTAAGAAACCTAAAGATCCTAACTAAGGTAAGTATATACTAGGAGTAACTAATAAATAGGACCCCTAGATAGCTATATAAACCTAGATATTAGGTATAATATAAAGCCTCTATAATATAATAACCCTATATAAAGAAAGTAAAGTAATAATAAGATAAAACCCTTACTTAGATAGCTTAATCTAGGAACTATAAGATAAATTCCTAATAGAGGAAGATATAAGGACTAGAAATATACCCTAAATTCTATTACTATATTAAATAAAGATTAATAAATATTATAAGGAAAGATAGATAGACCTAGAATACTAAGAGAAGGAAAAAGCAAAATTTTATACTTAGTACCTTAAAAGAAAAAAAGAAAATAGATAAAAGAAGCAAGAAGTAAAAGAAGTATTCTAATAATAATATATATAAGGGAAATATAGCGCAAATAAAACCCTAGGCATAATAAGAGAATAAAGACTTTTAAAATAAGAAATTAGGAAATACCTTAAAGGTCTATAGGAGAAAGAAGCTACCCCTAATAAGGGTAAGCAGCCTAAAGTACTCTAATAGATTAATAATATTCCAGTTAGAACTACTCTATAAAGTATAAAAAAAGCTTAAAAAAAAGAATATAAAGCCAGAAATTATATCTATATAAAGAAGTATTAGAATGCCTAAAGTATAAGACATAGAGGAAAAGCAGCTAAATAAGTAATATAAGACCTCTGCAAATAAGATAAATAACTTAAATAAAAGTAAAAATAAAAATATAAACTACTTTATAATAAATTTAGAAGCCAAATATATACCTTATATAAAGATTTCTACCTATAGGAAGCCAGAAAATATAAAAATACTAATAAATTAAAAATAATACTAATTAAAATATATTATACTAATAATGCCATAAATCTACTATATAAGAAAGAAAAATATAACTAATAGGATAATATTTAAATACTTCCTACTTATAAATAATATAAATAAATATTATAGATTTCTTATAAGTATTATTAATATAATATATATAAATAAGAAAAGCTTAATAATAACTATTTTCTAATTATAATTCCTAGAATACCTAATAATAAACCCTATCTTAAGGAAGAAATAAAAGGATATATATCCTTTATCTGGCATAATAATCTCAGAGTATTAGAACTATAATTTAATATAGCCTATTACCGCGAGATTTAGAAGAATAAGAACCTCTGCCAAGGAATTAAATAAATAATGCAAGGAATTATAAAAGCTAAGAAAGAGTTTAAAGCCCTAACCTTAAAAGAAATCTAAAAAGGAAAGATTAAGTTTATTAATCTAGGAAAATATAATTACAGAGAAAAAGATAAATATACATAAGAAGCTTATAAATAACTAGAAAAATATTTCTATAATAAGAAATATTTAGAGTAAGAATATATCCTTAAACCTATTAACCTTAGTAAAGGACCTAATTAGGTCCTAGTTAGTAATAAACTTAAAGAAGAGTTAACTGCAAAAAAATAATAGAAATAAAAAACTAAATAGTTAGTAAGGAAATAACTAGAAAATAAGGAAATATTAGGAAATAAGTTAGAAGATACTTTTAAATACTATAAGGAAATTAATTATAATAATAAGAATTATAAATTACTATACCTTATAAACTCAGGAAAAGCTATATACTTCCTATAATAATAAAGCCATAAGAATATAATAATATAAGATAAGAAAGACTTAGACCTATAAGTACTCTAAGAGCTATATAAGATAATAAACCTAATTGCCTAGTACTATAAGCTTAGATTAAAAGAAGATAGCTAAATATATAAATTAATTATAAAGTAAAAAAAAACTTTATTAATCTAAGAATAATTATAAAGCTAGGACTATTATAAAAGAAAAAGTAATTATTATATTAACTTATAAATACAGAAGGATAATACTTTAATTATAATAATAATATTATAGATTAAGAGATTAATTACCTTAAGGTCTATATTAAAGGAAAGAACTAAGAGATAAGCTTTAATATTATACCCTTTAGGAGAGAATATAAATATTCTACTTAGTATAAACTAGCTTAAATAATAAAACCTATATATTAACTAAAGGACTAGCCAGGTTACCTTTCCTAGTAACCCTAATAGTAATAGTAAAATAATTATAATAAGTAAGAAGAGATCTTAATTTATAACTAAAAAAGAAAGTATAAACCGGCATAAAATAAAGATTCTACTACCTCTAAAAGGAGTATAATATAAGCATAAGAAAGGCCAGAGAAATAAAACAGAGATCCTAGGTATTCTCTAATAATAAGATCTATGAAAAGATAGACTACTAACTATAAGCCAGGACTAACTAAAGAATATTCTAGAAGAATATTAGATATATAATAAACTATTTAGAGAAGAATTAGAAATAAGAGTCCCTAAATATAGCTAATAAGACTATGAAATTAATCTTATAGATAATAACTTATTATTTTAGAAGTTATATCTACTTAATAAAAGAGAGTTATAAATATAAAAGAAATATATTAATAAGATACTAGCAAAAGGCTATATTAGGGAATCTAGCTTATCCTCTATATTATTTATATTCTTTATACTAAAAAAAAATAGAAAAGATAGACCTATTATTAACTACTAACTAGTTAATATAAAAACCATTAAAGACTAAACCCTACTTCTACTTATTATAAAACTTAAGGATTAATTATAAGGCAAAAAGATCTTTACTGCTCTAAACCTAAAGGGAGCATATAATTTAATCCATATTAAGAAAGAAGATAAATAGAAAATAGCATTTAAAACCAGATTCAGACTTTTTAAATATATAATAATGCTATTTAGTCTTATTAATATACCTATAACATTTTAGCAGATAATTAATAATATACTTTAATAATATCTTAATATCTTTATAGTCTATTACCTAGATAATATCCTAATCTTTTTAAATAGCAAAAAGAAATATAAAGAATATATCTATAAGGTTTTAAAAATACTATAAGATACTAAGCTACTAATTAAACTAAAGAAAAGTTACTTTTATATTATAAAGGTAGATTTTTTAAGATATATTATTATACCTAGAGAAATCCAAATAGAGAAGAAAAAAGTATTTATAGTAGTAAAATAAAAAATACCTAGTAATATTAAGGAAATATAAGCCTTCTTAGGCTTTACTAACTACTATAGATAATTTATTAAGGACTTTAATAAGATTATAAACCCCTTAATAGAACTTATAAAGAAGGATAAGCCCTTTGCCTAAAATAATAAGGCATAAGAAGCCTTTAATAGGCTTAAATAATTAATCCTTAGTAAACCTATATTAGTAATATTTAATCCTAATAAGGAGATTAAACTAGAAATAAATTTATTAGATTTTATACTAGGAGGATAAATCAGTTAATAAGATAACATAAGAAAATTATACCCTATTACCTTCTATTTATATAAGCTATATAAAGTAAAACTTAACTACCTAATCTATAATAAAGAGTTCCTAGTAATTATTAACTATTTTAAAGAATTTAGATATTACTTAATAGGAAGTAAGCACTAGGTTAAGGTTTATATTAACTACTAGAATATTTTATACTTTACTATAATATATAAACTTAACTAATAATAGCTATACTATATAGAATACTTATATAAGTTTAATTTTATAATTATTTACTGCAAAGGATCTAAAAATAAAAGAGTAGATATAATTAATTAATAACTAGATTATAATATTAGTACTATTAAAGTAAAAGAATAAATACTAGAAAAAAATAATAAGGGAAAATACTAATTTACCTAGTAAATATAAATATTAAGATAAATAGAAGTAAAGGTAATTAAAGAAATCCTAGGGGATCTATAGGAATTTATCTAAGAATTCTATATATACCTACTATATAGATACTAAGGTATTACTAAGACCTTTAAAAAATTATTATAATAAGGCTATAAGGTCTTAAGAAAAGAAATAGAAAAAACAGTTAAATAATATAACCTCTATATAAAAACTAAGTTATAATAATATAAATTATATAAAGAATTATAACTACTACTAGTAATATAATAACTATAGGACTTAATTATAATAGATTTTATAACTAAGTTACCCCTATTAGAAAAACCTTTAACTAGAATTTTTTATAATAATATTATAATTATAATAAATTAACTTATAAAGTTCTTATATTACCTACCCTATAGAGAGGTAATAAATATAAAAGAACTTATATATATCTTCTATAAAAATATTATTAATATATATAGATTACTAATAGAAATCCTTTCAGATAGAGGACTTATATTTATAGCTAAGTTTTAATAAGTACTTATAACACTACTAGAACTAAATTACTAGCTTACTATAGTATTTAGACCTTAAGTAAATAAGCAGATAGAATAAATAAACTAAGTACTAAAATAATACCTTTAGTATTATATTAACTATAAATAAAATAATTAGGTTAAAAAGCTATTATATGCCTAATTAGCATATAATACTACCTATAATAAGAATATAAAGCTTATACTAGCCTATACTAATTTCAGATTTATATTAAATATATATTATAATATATAAAAACCTAAAACTACTAACCCTATAGTAATTATTAAAAGTAATAATTTAAAGAATCTATATAATAAACTCTAAATAAAACTAGAATTTATAAGAAAAAGGATATAATAGTATTATAACCCTAAAAGAGTAAGAGGTCCTACCTTTTTAGAGGGAGATATAATATACCTATTTATAAAAAATATTACTATAAAATAACTAAGTTATAAACTTAACTTTAAATATATTAGACCTTATAAAATTATTAAAAAGGTCTTAAAAAGTAATTATAAATTAGACTTATTACTAAAAGTTAGGCTTTATTTAATCTTTTATATTTTATTACTTAAATTAGCAAAAGGCATAATATAAGTTAAGATAAATAATAAACTAATAAAAGTAAAAAGACTAAAAGTCTATAAAATAAAAAAAATCAAAGGCATATATATAAAAAATAGTAAAAAAGAATATTTAATAAAATAAAAAAACTACCTAGAAAATAAAAATATATAAAAACTACTAAAATACCTTATTAATACCTAGTAACTTCTAAAGAACTTCTATTAGCCCTAAGGAAAAAAGAATCTAATATAGCACTCTAGTTAATAATATTATAATCTTCTAATAACTAAATATTATTTAAAGCAGAAAATTCTACAGCCTAATAATTAGCTAACTCTTAATTTTCTAATGCCTCTAATTCATTAAGATCCTTATAACTATAATAGATTATTTTAATAGCCTTTTTATATAAATACTTTTCCTGGCAATATAAGCATTAAAGGCAGGCAAGAGCCTCCTAGAGGTTAGCCTTAGCCTGCTCTTTCTGCTTATTAATATAATTCTTTTTATATAATACCCTTATAACTATAAGAAAATTAGTAAGAATAAATAAGAAAGGAAGTACCTTAAGATAGATATATAAGCTTAAGAAGTTATACTACTAAAGTTATAATTAATATACTTCTTAGAGATATAAAAATTATATTACTATTTGCCTTCTAAAACTATATACTAGGGATAATTAGCATAAAAGCAGGTAAAGTAATAAGGCATCTTAAAACTAAATTTATAAATTAAGTTAGAAATATCTTTATAACACTTAGAAGCCACTTTAGGATAGTTAATATACTTAGAAATATAACTAAATATATTATTAGCATAGAAAAATATTTACAGGGGTAAGTTTAAATTATACCTATAGATTTCACGCTTAGTTGCTTATAGGCCTTAAGGACAAGACCTTAGAGAGGGGAGAAATTATATTATAACCTAATACATTCTAACGCATATAAATAAGTGCCCTACTTTTTCTCCTAATTAATAGCTACCTACCCTATAATAAGTTAAATATATGCTATTTAACTTATATAATAAAGAAAGATAAATAGAGTTAAACTAATTATATTTAACTTATATATCCCCTAGTATATATATATATTTATTTAGCAGTAGATAGAACTTAGCTTACTAGCTATTAATAAAGTATCTTTATATTAATAAGCCTAATATATATTACTTAATTATTAAGAGATATAATACTTTGCATTACTTAGCATTATGCCCTATATTATCTGCAAATATAAACCTAGTATAGACTAGTTTACCTGTTTAGAAACCTAACTATTATATTATTATTATATTATAAGAAAATTAATATAAGAGTTTAATAAAAATATAAAAAAACTATATATTAAAAAATAATACTAATAGCCTTATATCTTATTTTTATTAATTTAAAAATAAATATAATTAAAGAATTATTATTTATTAAGGTTAAGTATTTATTAAAATATATTAAAAAATTAATATTAATATTACTACTAATACATATAATATTCTTTTTACCTTTTAGTATTTATAATTCTTTATTTAATAAAAATAATAACTTATATATAAATATAAATAAAACTAAATTTATTAAAAGATTATATAAGTTAGTAATCTTAACTTATATTAAAAATAAAAGTATAATCTACTAAGTTAAGACTATTTAAGATAATAATATAATATAAGTTTAAAGCTAATAAGCTATTAATATAATTTTTCTATAAGTATTTAAAAGCAGTTTAGCCATAGCGGCTATTATATATTATAAAATCAGGAGTAATATAGTCCCTGTCTCTTGTAACTAGCAGATATAGGGTAAGCGATATACAGAGAATGGCTGCTCGACTTTATGGGTATGTTAAGAAATGTATTTTTAAGTTTGTCTAGATTAGACGAGCTGCTGAGAATCGCAGCTGATATAAATTCCTTTCCTGTCTAAGTTCAAGTTTCAGATAAGAGGATCAAGTGGCTGTACCAGCAAAATAGCCAGTCAGAGAATTGGGAAGGTAGTTCCAAGGGATCCGGGAAGAATGCAATCTTCGACCCTAGTGTGTGGCTCTGTATAATTTAGTTTCTACCGTCGAAAAAGATATCGATATCAATCGAACGACTCTAAATACTAGCTTAACGGAGCATGTAATAGAGCCAAGGCCATGGGGAGGTCAAGAGGGAATAGGTTTACATTCTCTACGTGCGGGCACAGGTATTGTAATAGAGCGTTGCGTTGCGACTCCAATTGAAGGGTTTAACAAGTAGGGGTCCAGGGATGTGAAATTCACACTCGGGCTAATAATGAGATCAATCTGATGCGTTTCCCAACCACAACCTCCGGCTCGTCTGGCCAACGCCTCGTTCTGGCGGTAGAATGTCTATACTCTCGCACTCAGAGCAAACCCTGAAGAGGAGGCAGGGTTGGGGTCAGGCATCTAGCCGCTAGCGTAGCCATCTGGACTTGCTAAGGCCTCAGGGTGCAGATGGGGTACACCGATTTGACCCAATACAGTATTAAGTATGACCCATGGTCAGGGCGGCCGAGCGAGGTGTGAAGATGATTGATCATCTGCAGGCATCCATTCGGCGCTATGTCGGACCATGATAAACCATGACGCGAAATGCACGTAATTTTCGTCTGTAACGGAAGAAGCACGAAAACGGCTTGTTGTCTGTCCCCACTCTATTGCCCTTCCTGACCTAAGCTCATTTCCACCATGTCCCCATTTTGACTCCAACCCCTGAATCCAACCAACTCGAAGCACAAGCCTGTACCCCGCCTCCCCGAGATTCTGGGCTCCGCCAGGGATTACATGGCTCATGGGCCGCAATACGTACAGCTGAGCTATATCATTTGTCGCCGCGCTTTGACGCAATTTCCAAGTGGTATCGTGCAGCCTCGGGCTGAAAACTGGGATTTGACAGGGAGCTACCCTGATGTTCGGCGTGACCCTGATCTCCCCCATCAAATCATACTACCTAAGTAATAGCCGCCGATCTCGATCTGGTTACGAATTCTCCACAACCCCCTGCTGTCTCCTGGCGCCGATGCAGCTTTCTGTAGTAAAGTCAGCAGGTGGAAATAGTAGTGCTATGGACAACTGACTAATGAAATAAATTAAATAAAAGCCCCCTCCTCACTCTTCGGGAACAGGGCTCCAGGAGCAGACGCCCTATCCTGGGTCAGAGTTTCGTGCGAAAGGGAGCTGGGGGATAAGTAAACACTGCCGATCATGTGTTTTGCGAGGTCCCACGCCTATCAATTTCACTTTCCTCACTGGCACATATTCAGACTCATTCTGAAGAATAAGAATTGAAGGATGACTCAGGCAATGCCACCGAGCACACCTCCACCAATGTGATGGCATAGATGACATGCTTCCGTCAGCGCTATTAGTCGCCGCAAGAAATTATTCCCACTACTGCGAGCAACCTAACATCACATTACCGTGTCAGGTCCGATTCGGAAGCATACACTTTGGCAGCCATTAATCACCGCTTTCAGCGACGATTAAGGGATGGAGATAAAACTGGGCCAACTCAGAGTACAACTACCTCTCGAACATACATCAAGCCTTTTCCCCACCCTTGTCGCAGCCATGTCGAGTCTAGATCGTTCTATTAAAGGCGGTTTGCAGAAACTAACTGGTAAGACTTGGCAGGCAGTTTAGCTTGTTTGAGGATCTATTACCCATACCCTGGATGTGAAAATTAAAACAGTCGTTATCGGGGAATGAGGATTGTTATTGCTTTGGCCAAGAACAGGTTTTTATTTTATTTTACTTCATACTTATTCCCAAAACAACAGTTTTCCCTGTAGACAGTGAAGGTGAAGGTGCAGGCTTCATGGTGTATCTACACAGGCTAGATATAATAGATGCTGGCCCAACACAAGACTAAAAGCCAATATATTCCTGTTGGGGAACTGAGTGGCGCAAGTAACAGCGTTACATTAGCAGTTCACATTCCTTTCCCCGGGGATGAGATCAAAACGAGATCCAGTGGCCAGGGATTCGGGTAAGAGGGGGTCAATGCGCATCAAGTCCGAGACGGTCTCACTTGCTAGCGCTTTCACAAATCTTACATGCATTCCATCCCGATTAAGTTGAGGCCGATAGTCCTAACTGTTGGGGAAATCGATGTTGTTGATTCGCGGCCTGGGAACATTACCATACTTTGCTGCCGGGGTTTCCGCGTAACTATATGGGTAAATGAGGAACCCGATCCATACACACTTCTGACGGTGGCATCCTCCCCCGGGCCAGGATCTTTTGTTGCTCGCAACCGGGATATTCCAGCTGTTAGCTGCGCCATCTTTGAGGAGTTGTCTAGCCCGTCTTTACCCACGGATGACCTATTGTCAAACAAGACAATGGGCGCGTAAGGCTGGGATAGCTCTAGTGGTGCCGGGAACAATATGTTCATATGAGAATGCGTTTTCTGTATTGAAAGGCACGATTTCATGCCCCATTCTTGGCTTAATTTCAGTTCTTAAAGATCCCATTGCTGTAGGCACTATATGCCTGTGTTCCTTTAAGTATTTAATCCACATTCATTAATCAAATTGCGAAAAATTTGTTTGGGGATTTGGCTGAAAGTATTTTATGAAAATACTTAACCCTCCACGTACTCCTCGTGTGCTGACATTATTACATGACACGAGCGGTGTGACTGGCTTTCCCAAATGTTATGCCACATAAAGGAATAGAAAGAAGCGCCACATATTCTAAAAAGAAAGAAAGTCAGACAAGATGGTAGCCCGGGCATTGCAGTGGTTAATAAAGAAATTCCATACCAGAGACGAGGAAACAAAGCTAACGCCAGCCAGAGCCACGTAGATATTGACTATTGGTCTGTTCACTCCCACCTGCGCATTATGTTGCTCAATTTTATAAAGTAACGACATGATGACGGAATGGAAAATAGGTAGAGAGGCAGAATTTCGGGGGGACGGCTATGTACTCCGGGATCTTTGTTTCTCTTTTCTTTTTTCTTCCCCACTAAGCGGGGAGGGGTCCTTCTTTACTGAATATTATCAGCCTCGGTAAATCCTTGCTGGTTGAAGAGGCGCTTCTCGCGTGTGGGTTATTTGCTTCTTCAACTCTTAATATTTCCGCGGACCCTTGTAAAGCTAGGCCACATTGGTAGTTGACAGATCGATTTGGTTGTCATGCCTAGCCAGTGACATCTATCTGATCTGAAGTCCAATATAAGAGCTGCCACAACATCCTGTCTTGATTGTGTCAGTCATGCCCATAATAACAGTTAGTTCGCTCACAGAGCAGTACCATCTCTCGACAAACCGTCTTGCTCAACCATACCGGTACTCGTATCATCGATATCGCTAGTCCATGTCCAGCGAACTTTTCAGAAAGCTTTATTAGGCACCCTCTTACTACGGTTACAGGAACCGTTATTACACCGACCACTCACTATAAAACAGAATCAGTTTATATTCGGACTATTCTCATTCATCGCCCGGTGCTCAGGTCTCCAGTATGACATCTTCTGTTGTACCCCGAAAGTATGCCGACTACCATCTGTCTCCGAACCGGCAGCCACTGCCCTCCATCTCAGAGTTCATTCGAGACACTAAGCCAGCCACTTGTACTCATACACCTCTCTCCAGCGTCCAGACTGACTCCGGACTTTCCCTGCCTCTCGCATCTATCCATCGAACGCTACCTAAGACAGGGAAGAACCCATCATTGCATCAACTGCTCTCAGCTTCACCCTTCCCTCCCCGACAACATAGCCTACCTGCCGTCTCGGATCCTCTACCGCCACCTTTCGCCAGCCTTCCATCACCTCTTCCTGTCTCTAACTTTTGCCAGAGTCCCTCAGTCAAGGCGGAGATTCTATCTCAGCATCGCCAACCCCAGCAGCAGAAGACGCAAGAGCCTCATCCTCCTTTCAGACAAGTACATTCTCACTCTGCTTCACCATCCCTCCCTCCAGATCCGATTTACTCTCAACCCCGCCCACTGCCTCCTGGCCAGATACCTCTTGCCCCTTATCCAACCCCTCCCAGGAACGGCTTTGCTACTCAAGCCGGATATGACGCCTCAGTCAAAAGACACCCTAGGAGCTGGAGCTACCGAGATTCTTTAAGTCAAGTGAGTTAACATAAGCCCCGATGCAAGGTCGGCAGAACTGACTATGTCTAGATTAGTTCCTCATCCCGCACCATTCTTAACTGTGCTGAAAAGTATAATCGAATTGCTTGTGAGCAGCACGGGGCTCACGTGATCTTAGAAAGGCTGCCAACAGAATGGGAACTTAGCAGCATGCTGAGTAACATGGAGCTCATCAAGCGTTCTCTAGAACATATTGAGGACTTCGTGCAAACATCGATTCAGAATGAGCGGGCTAGTGAAGGAGCCAAGATGAAGGAGGAGAACCATGCGACTATTTCTGTATATGCTTTGCAGCCCTCATCTGGTACGACAGGAACCACGAAGCGACTGGCAGTAAGTTTATTTATTAGAGGGGGAAACGAAAAACTGACGTATTGACAGTGTGCGTCCCGAACTGGCAGATGCCAAAATTGCGGCCGAACCCAGACCCCTGAATGGCGCCGCGGACCTAATGGAATGAGGACACTGTGTAACGCATGCGGCTTACACTATGCAAAACTAAAAAATAAGCGTCAAATAAAAGCAAGTTCGATCCGTCCGTAACCCGAAAAAGCACTTCAGCTGCGAGGCTCAGAGTTGCTGCAGGGTGGCTTCGGCCCAGGAGTCACCATTCCGTATCATTTCTCAACTATCAGTTCAGATATTCTAAAAGTCATCCACCATTAAAAGACCATCCTAGGGTACTTTCCCGTTAAGGATTAATGGATATTCGAGGCTAGCTTCGCTCATACCGCAATCCTTCCAACAACACGTAATCCAGACGTGTACCAATACTTCATTTTTGGACTGTCAACGTTGGCCGGTTTCTGTATGTCTATTTGCAATACTATGGAGCTTAGAAACTGGCGAGTAGGGCCACAGCACTGCTATTATTTATTAAATTATTTCTTCTTACGTATCTTTAGGACTATTTTAAGCAGAGTAGATTTCGGTTTATATAAAAGATCCTCTTGAGCCTCACATCAATAGAGCGATACCAGTAACAAAGCCTTTATATATCACTTAACAGGCTTATTCCTTTTGAGCTTAGCTACGCTTACTCACAGTGACTAACGAAACGTAAGGAACCTCTATACCAGCTAGCCACAAATACCTATTACTCCTTTTCCACATATTAAGCCTAGTTGAAGTGATTTTCACAATAGTTACCATATTTATCAAGACCTCAAGGCTGTAGATATGGTAGTTTTGATCACCTGCTAACACTAACATATAAACACAGACGTAAGTGCCCCACGAGCTTATCGTGGGCTGATATTGAGTGTAGTGAAGAACGGCTTCTGGCTAGTGAAAGGGGGCAAGTTAAGGGGTCAGCAGAGCGTAATTACTATAGCTTAGTTCAGAGACTTGCTGTGCATGTTTGATGACGTTTGGTTATTGGGACAGTGAATACTTTGATTCAGTCGGCTGCTGGACACTGAAGTTTGGGGAAAGCCTGTCACATCCTGGTGAGACGAGTCTGTAATTATGTTGAAGCTTCTCTACTTTGGATAATTAGAGTTAGAGCAGTACACTACGACATAGACTACTATTACCAAAGTTAAAAACTTAACACTATATCTGCTTTCACTTTCCTTTTATTAGGAGTATTATATATAGACTTTGCCCTGTTCTGAATGCCTTGCTCAAGCCTTATTGACAAAGCCCTCAGTAACAGGTAGTGAGCTTGAATGATACTATAAGCTTGGAACAGAACGTTTGGATAATCCTATTTGGTGGTAGATTAATTAAAAGAACATTTTCCTACGTTTGAGAAGATTTGCATAGGATGCGATTGCTATTCCATGTTTGGTAGCCAGGTGAGAGAGCATTTGGTCTGATGAAGCCTACATGCACCTTAAAGCGGCATTCTCTGCTTGGATTGAGCATTGAGTCGGTCCAACTACTGAAGAGCTGGGTTATGGGAGGGTGTATTAGTCTAGGGAGGCTATGAAGCAGCAACAGGACTAGTCAGAACCTAAGGACAGGGCCCCAAGGCTAAAAATAGCTTCGCATACGGTATGATATATCATACATTAATCATATATTAAACATATCAGATGCAGAAGGCAAATTGTCAGTTCAGATCGGATTTAGGTCCTAATCTGATAAATTGATTTGAGGGCAGCTTTGCGAAACTCATCTAAAACTGCATGCGTTGTTTCAGTCTTGAAGCTGTCAATCGTGTGCCTTAACCCTCCAGTTGAAATTGTACAACCCGTCGTACCTCGGGAAATGTTGCTACGCCGATGGATGAGGCCCAAATCTGACTGACCAAAGTCGCATAATCCACCCATGGCATCATGAACCAAAAATAGCCATGTAAACTATCCGATATACCATCTGGATCAACCCAAGTATCATTGGGAATATCCAAAACATCCACTTGCACATCCGTTGGCAGAGAAAGATGTCGCACGTCTTTGCTGTCGGCATCGCCAAGGCGAATATGATATTGACCCTCGAACTCCTGTACTCCTGTACTCCAATCGTTAAGTACTCCAAGTTGCCAATCAAGGTTTCTTTCTCGACAAAAATCATTCTCAATAACATTCCAAGGAATATCGCACTTTGGAAAACGGTCCCGTAATGCTAAAAGCCAATCTACATCATTCTTCCTATCAAGGTCTAAGACCAAAAAGTCGTTCTGTGATCCGACCGAAAACCTAGAGATTGGAAGGTTGTATGATCGGCAAACGAGTTGTAGTTCTTTGACCTTCGATGAAAATGATGGGCCCGATTCTGAGGAATAAAAACAAGATAGTGTTGTAGACCAACGAGACAGTTCCTCTAAATGAAGCGCATTCCCGATGTTCTTTGGACAGAGAATTACAGTTTCAAAGACGTTTTCGATATCATAAAAATGACCTTGGATGCGCCGATGAAGATCGATATAGAGTAAGTCGCGTTTTGGATCCACCCAGCCATATATGCGGTCGACATATTTCAAGTTACAGATATCATACCTGCCCGATATGAGAGAAAGTTTTCGATTTCTGATGATGATTTCCCTGACTTCTTTGCTCAAGATCATAAGTCCCGGCAAGTCATGTCGATAGTGAGGATACTGCCTGCCACTTCCTTCTATTCGGCGTGCGTACGGAATGTATATTCGAGGTGAAGATAGAGAGAACGCCAGGTTCCAAATCTTGCTTCGGACTTCCGCCGGTAGCTTTGCGAAGTAGTGGAATTCATAGAGATGTCCCGCTGAGTCGTCAGGCGGCGGCAGTTGTCGGGCTGAGACATCAATCGAAATATGAGGAGGCTGACATGCTATGTCACCTTTGCTGGAGAGTTGTCCGCGGCTTGGATCTGACGAAAGAGTAGTCGCCAGCACTGAAGATTCATCTTCCATTTTGGTCCGCCATGAAACGACGAACGAGGGCATGCAAAATTCCCAGTGTGACCAGGGGTGGCAATGGCGGTCAATAAATGCATAAATTCATTCCGCCCGGAAGGACTCGTATGGCCAAGTGCGCTAGCATGTTTGCGGCACTTTTGTTTCTCTCCATCAGTCAACAGGCGGTCCAAAGTTAAATTACGTTTATTTCATCGGGGACATAAGATTGCGCAAGGTACGGGGTGAGGGGTTTATTGTATAAGAATAGCTGTACATCCACCTAACTCTGTAGAGCACTGGGGCTTCCTGCGATTGCTATCTGACTAGTTATTTGATATGTTATCATTCATAAATTTCTTGTTATTCATATTTGGTCATATTTTGCTGCGTCTCCATTCCATCAAGCTGGCCACCACAACCATTTGCTGGTGCTTGAAGGCCCTTCAGGCAGCGCAGTCCATGTCATGCAGCTCCTAAGTGACAAGCTAGATGTGATTCTCTGGACTGACTAGCATTCTTGGCTCAAGAACTACTGGTTCAGGCTGGCTAATGTCTACATACCTTTAGTCTTGAAAATATAACCCGTGGCCTCCATACTGCCTGCCTTTGCGGTGACTATTATTGCACGCCTGCCAGGCTAAGGAACTTGATGCTCAAGGAAAGCAAGGAGTGGGATGCACAGGATCTGACCTGAAATAACACAATCAGCAAAGTTAAAACTCTGAGACGGTACATTACTGTGAAGATGGCCATATGTCATTGAAACTGGACTTTTCAAACCTCGGTACCATGGCGAGTTCTAGACCGCGGTCTAATGGCGAAAGTACTTACGGCCTAGGCCTTTCCTTGTCTAGCCTGACCCACAAGGTAACATCGCCTCGTTTATTGTGAACGTAGTAAGTCCATCTCCTGAGAACTACAATCATCAAGGGGAAAATAAACTCTATTACAACAGCTAGTTTAATAACAACAATTAAGAAAGCACACTCTTTTTCATGGTTTTCATCTAATCTTAGATGAAAAAAAGGAAGGTCTTCCTGGAAGTGTGAAGTCAGGGCGTCAAGAGTCCCCCTGGACCTTGGGTAGCATTTCCAATGAGACAAAATCATAACATTAACCATCATGAGTTAGCTTTATGTCCCTTGTATCCTCTATGCTAAACATGACTTGTTAAAGGTATATATGCTGCAGTCGTAATCTTCGACAAGGACAACATCCGGGGTTTTAATTTGGTCAAACTGCTAGAGCTGTCACTGTTAGCAAGCAAGAAAAGTGGCTGCCTTCGCCTTCGGCCTACTCCGACCCTCTTATGACGATCACTCGGCGGTCAAAGTCCACCCGTGACGGGCGGTGAGTGGCTATTTAATACCAGGACGCAACCAATGACAATATGCCATCTTACAGACTAGCCTTGAATATTACAATTGCGGAATACAGGTCGATCACCTAATCCCAAATGGTTTATTCATACTGTCTTAGGATGTCAAGGTTTGTCCAGTTACATGACAGCTATCTGGGAGTCTCTTGGTGATGTAACCCTAAGCTTGGAAGTGGTTTATACTTCGTGGCTTGCAGCATCATATGGGGGTATAGAATTAGAGCATAGAGAGCGGGGTTATACGTATCCCATAATCTGGCAGGTCGTCGTAGCCTAGTCTCCTGGGTCTGCCGGCGTTAGTTATGGCCGAAGCTGACCAGAAGATCGTCAACGCGACACGTCGATGACATCCATGTGGATACGCACCAGTTTCAACTGCCGGGGTAATTTACTGAACTAACGAATGTGGCTGAGTATAGTACATTATTTACATGTTCCAGGCAGATAGCTACTGCTAGTGATGCATTACGGAGGGTTGAGAGTAAGGGGTGTCGGGATAAAGCGGGGGAGTATTGACGAGGAACTTGGCTTCTAGATATTCATTATGACTGATCTACTTGCCATACCTCATATCAGTTTGATGAAGCGCTTGCGGTATTGCGCCGAGATAGCCCACCTCGATATACTCTACCTTGATGGCATCCTTATCATATATAGTGCAAATATTTGAGGAGCTGGTATTGCTGAAGGGAAGGACCGAGGTGGTCATGCTGGTCTGGATATTTCTAACACTATAGTCGCCTGGTGTTGAGGAGGTCGAGATGTTGGAGGGGATGGCGCAGGAGATGGTGCTCCCCAAGGATTCGCAGTTGTTAGACAAGGGGATATATTGTTGGTTATAGTCGTGGTGGCTGTTGTAGTCCTCCGAGAATGGTGCTCTGTGAGTGCTAGAAATGGCAGCGCTACCAGTGCTGACGTTGCCATTGCAAACTGTTGTTGTTGTTGTTGTTGTTGTTGTTGTTGTTGTTGTTGTTGTTGTTGTTGTTGTTGGTTGTGGTGCTGTTGTTGACAACTCGTCGGGAAATAAAAGTTGTCGTGCAGTTGGATCTGATTCATGGCAAGATAACGAGGCTGCTGGCGCGCCCGTAATCTCCTTGAGTCGGATCAGCTCTCTCTCTATAGCCGTATTTCGGCGTAATAAATCCTGGATGGTCTGATCATGACTTTGGTTGCTCTTGAGCTCCGCTAGCTCGCGCTCTAGCCGCTCTATATACTCTTTGGTGCGGACGCGTATCGCCCTCTGAGCCTCTCGATCGTTGGCTCTCTTGCGGGCGAGCTGTTCAGGAGTAAGGGTAGAAACCCTTCTGGTTTCTAAACAACGCTATATTAGTATGATCATAATAGCTTGCCCTGCTTTCCTTCCCTTTACTTCTGTTAAATAAAATATATCGGAGATCCATAGCATTAAATGAAAGAAAGAGACGAGGCAACTTACTGTTTCGCTTGGGTTTCCCGGGCTCTGTTGATAATGATTGGATCATGTTCATTGTGTATGAGGAGGCGGAAAGTCGACTGAAAAAGGATGGCAGGCGGGGCAGGAGGTACTAAATATCCTATTTTTCTTGTTCTGCCTTTGTGCGAGTGTGTCCCTCTTCTCCCAAACTTGTAAAGCCACCTGCATGGCGATGGTAGACTACTAGTATCCTCCATGTCCCAAGCCTCCAAGAAATATGCACAAGGGAGGGTGTGTAAATTCGACATGCCTCAAATCCCGTTCCTTAAGCCCTTGGGGAGACTTCCAAAGGCCTTGACTCCTCCCAATACACCATCATTTTAATATTATGTTCGTGGCCGATATATCGCAATCTTAGACGACCGGGGTTAAGACTAGCTTTAACGAGATCTGCACTCTAAGAAACCGATGTCTTATTTGACTTTATGACAGTCGGGGTGTCTCAACAAACCGAGAGCCGAGAATGCACACCATACCTGCAGAAACGGCAACGGGATGTCAAATTTTGTCTCGCTAACGTCTCGTCTAACAAGCCGCGATGACTGTGCATAAGGAATGAGACAGATGGACACCAATCTTCGTAATCTCGGCGTAACTCAGAAATAACCAATCAGATTACTCCTGTGACAGGCTCCGTTAGGAGGGATGGGCCAAGCCCATCCAGAAACAAAATACAGGTTACAAGGGTCGCAAATATATAAATATGGTTCCGTACTGTACAACTGAAGAGCGAAAGTCCCGCTTTCTGGTTGTTGCTAGGGTTCCACACAACTAAGGGGTCGGGTTTCTCCACAAGCTTGTTTTGAATGTGTTTGGACTAGAGCAATGCCGTCTGCACACGGAGAATCGTGTCATAACAAGTAATCAGTTGTATTTAACCTACATTGATGCTGCCCACTCTCTAGGCTAAACCAGTCCCAGGCTCTCCACATTTACCCCACACCTCCACCAACTGACTGGTAGGTTCTCCAGTGGTGTCAGCTGCGGCTGTCGTGGAGTGAGTAAACTCGAACATTCCATTGCTGGGCGACCTTTCTTTTGTTGGGCCCCTAACATCACCTTGCTAAGCCTCTGCGTCTTGCATGCAAGTACTTGTTGACGACAATCTGCGCTCGCACTAATGATTCCTTGGGATCGTGTATTTCTGTGATTGCGAACACGCTGTTGCAATCAGAGCCCAACTTGAAAGAATTGTCAACCGCAGACATGTACATTTTCAACAACCATCAGACTACAATGACAGAAAGACATCCCCTGCCGCACTCTCATGTCAACAAGAATGGATCGGTCCATGAGTAACATTCAAGACTCGTTCGAACAGACGACAGTTATTGAGCTGCCCTTGCAAACTTGCAGATCATCACCTCAGCTCAACAAAGGTAATAAGAAATATGGCTTGCAAAGTGCATAACTAGTTTTTCATTACTGCAGCTTTGCATTTTAGGCAGTACTAGTTTAAAAATAGTTAGGCAATATCGGTCGAGAAAATATTTTCTTTTGCCACTTCATCTACACTTTCTGTTACAAGTTATAAAACAACAAATGGGTATATAATAAATAAGGAAAGAAACAAGTCTCGACTATGGTTGACACTTATAATACAGTAAGATGTTTCCTTCTTCAAGGTCAAATTGGTAGTATACCATCTACCCATGATTAAGGGATCTCCGCGGAGCCGGCCAGTCTGCCGGAGGACAATATGATACTAACAAAGTATGCGGGTCAACATGCCGCGTTACAGCTAATAACAGCCAATAATTGCCTATTCGTTCCCCCCTGCAGTCCAGCCACCTTTCCATTACTCCCGATCTTGAACTCCCCAGCCACGAACTCGACTATATACCCTGGATTCTCCAAAACAGGCAGGTAGATAGTCCAATAGTCACCGGAAACGTGATGCAGCCTCATCTGGTGCTTCCACGTCATGTCGTGGCGGTCTGCGACAAAAACTTTCTCACCTGATCCACCAGGGTGAGGGTCTTCCCGTAACGTAATCCGTCCATACCCTGGGTCGTAGGATATGCCCTCCAACTCCGTAATGTTCAGAGTAGGCGGCAACGGCGGCTGAGGACGCTCAGGGTAGAGAATATCAACAGCCTCATCTGCAGGAGGGTCTAGCTCCTTCATCATCTTTTTACATCTCACTTAATTAGTAAATATTTCGTAGGACAGTGGAAGGCGTGTCGGACTTAGACTTGACATCAGAACGCTCGTTCTCTGGGATTTTAAGTCGGTCCTGCATCAAGTTACATGCCAGGATTTCCTCCACGGCATTTGAAGTAAGGGCCGTGTTCGCGAACGCAACGACGCCATACCTGATACTAGGCAACCAATAGACTTGGGCTCCATAGGTGTGCACCCCTCCGCTGTGAGTATATATAGCATGCCCCTTAAAGAGGCTGTGGTGCCAGCCGAGTCCATATGTCACCATGTCGCTGGGTTCATCCAGCTGCGTGGGTTCAATCATTCTTGAAGACTTTATATCTCTGTGTACCTCTTTGAAGAATGGAGCTGCCTCGTGAAGTAGGCATTTTACCCACTTAGCGAAGTCGAGGACATTTGAGAAAATTGCCCCGGCGCCGCTGAGCTCAGTAACGTTTATGAAAGGAGCCTCACCGTATTTTCCTTCCTTTATGTCCCAATAGTAACCCGAAGCAAGTTGATTAGGGGCATGGCTTGCGTCTTGGAGATCGAAAAGGGTTGAGTCCATATCCAGCGGCACCCAGATCAGCTCTTTCAGCACGTCTCTAAGCCATTTGCCTGTGATAATCTTAATAACATGTGAGATTGTGGCATACATCAAATTCGTATAAGAGTACTTGACCCATGGTTCGGTGGTTAAAGGTAGATTCCTTAAAGTTGTGGACAATATCTTTCGACTTGGCTTTCTCCCCTTTCACTAGCCCCTCGTAGGCTTTATCGTGAGCTGCCATCCCCGTGCGATGGCTTATAGCATCGTCCAGGGTGATATGCTCCGTTGCCTACAAGTCCTGAAGCACGAAATCGTCATGAATGATTGTGGAGATTGTCGTCGACCAACCGTTGGCGAGAGCCGGGTACTCTCCAGAGTCGATCAGGTGGGCTAGAGTAGGGGACGTCTGTGCCTTTGTAGTCGAAGCGGTGTACCAAAGCGTTTCCGGTGTGACTGGCTTATCAGGCAATGCCGCAAATCCGTATCCCTATATCGCATTAGTATCGTCCTTACTCATGCAATTAAGTCGATGATGCAGAGCGTAGGGGAGTCAAGCGCATACCTTTGCGAAGGCTTCGTTGCCATCGATCAACAGCAATCGATAAACCAGGGACTTTCCAATTATCCAATGTCTCTGTCGCAAAATTGTCAAACTCCTTGTTAAGCGGAATGCGAACGTTTAACTGGGCAGTTACACCCCTGAAGGTGAAGTACCCTATCGTGAGGCTTGCGATGAGGTTCCGAAGCTTTAGCATGGTGTACATTTATACACCACTAATGCCACTTATATGTTGATCAGATAACTCGAATGTCGGGAGGCAAAAGTGAAGAATAACGGTGTTTGACTCCATGCCAGCATGATGGCATGCGCCATATACTCATAGGTAAGATAGAACTAGGCAAAATTCGCCTGAAATGGGTCATGTTTGCGTGCAGTCGTAATAAATGTTTATGTTCATGATTCATGAGTATCGTGGCTGAGGGACCCAGGAACATGGCATATCAAACTAAAACGCGTCGTTGATATCAATATATGTGACTAATGTATTCCAGGATTAGTTTACAAGTTATTGCGATGATTAAAGAAGAGATCCGTGGTAATCTCAAGGGCCACGTAGGTTCTTCGGCTTTCCCATGTTCCTGTAGAAGGACCGAAGAACCTCACTATAACAGTGTACTTCACCGAGTGTGCTATTGGCATGTGTTGGAGGCCGCCCGTTCATAAAGCCGCAATTTTAACTAAACCTCGAGGACACGATATGAGTACCTACGAGACTGCAGAAACGGAACGATGAGACCTTGTTTCAAGCAGGTCTAGAAGGATCCGTTAACTTATCCCCAAAGAAGGAAGAAGCTCAGGAGAGCCTCATGGAGAATTCCCAGCTGAGAAAGCATCCACAATAGAGCTACCTATTACGCCACGCCCGAACCTTGCTTTCGTTTTGACCGCGAGCTACTGATTTACAACAAGAGCCGTGCTTCAGAGAACTCAAGACTTTACTTTTTACATTGCAGCAATAGGGATGCGACACGGACTCGTAAATGCGGCCATACCTACAAGACCATATGCACTCATCAGCTTGACGAAGCGGTCAGTTGCCTGTTAACTGGGTGGCTAAGAATATCCATCAAACAACCGGACAGGTAGTACACAGGAAGGGCACATGCTGGCTCAATGGATAGGTATAAATACTCGCCACTACAACATGCTGGCCGCTCCTCGTCGCATCGCTATCGGGAGGCTGCTTCCATGGAGCGGCGCTAGACCACAGCCAGGGATCCCCCCTCGCGCAAATACGTAATCTAGCCAGCTACGGTTGGGACCCTCCATTCAAATATGGTGTAATTCACATATAATATATACTTTAGGCCTATAAGGCAGACCTTAAATTAAGATTATAATAAGTTATAAAACTATATAATATGCTTTATATAAAACTTATAAATAAAATAAATAATATATAAGCCCAGGCTAATATAATCCTTAATTATTAAAAATTAAAAAAGTTTAATAAATATATTATGACTTACTATATTTTTAATTAAAACTTATAAATGTTTACTTTTTAATTATATAATTTTAAAAATAATAATAAGCTAATTATTTAAAAATTATAATATATTACTAGTTAATAAGTATTAGGCTATTAATTCTATTAGGTAATTATTAGGCTTTAATATATAATTAACTAATTAATTAATACTTATTATTTTTTAATTCTTAATAATTATAAAAGTTATTACTTAATTAACTTTAAAATATTTTATAAGAAAATAATAATATTATACTATATATATATAATTCTTTTTTTTTATATACTATAGCCTCTTAATATTAAGTACTTTAGGCTACTTAGGAAGGCCTATAATTAAGAAATAAAGTACTTAATTAAATACTTTATAACTTATATTTTTAAAATTAAGTTCTTTTTAACTTTTTATATTACATTTTAACTATTATAATAAAAAGAAATATTAAGAAAGATTTTAAAGGAGCTAGGTATTTTTTTTTATCTTAAAATATATATTCTTAAAGCTTAGTATATAGCTATAATATAATAATTAGGTTTCTAAACAGGTAAATTAATCCATACTAGGTTTATATTTATAGATAATATAAGGCATAATACTAAGTAATGCAAAATATTATATCTCTTAATAATTAAGTAATATATATTAGGCTTATTAATATAAAGATACTTTATTAATAGCTAGTAAGCTAAGTTCTATTTACTGCTAAATAAATATATATATATACTAGGAGATATATAAGTTAAATATAATTAGTTTAACTTTATTTATCTTTCTTTATTATATAAGTCAAATAATATATATTTAACTTATTATAAGGTAGGTAGCTATTAATTAGGAGAAAAAATAAGGTACTTATTTATATGCATCAGAATATATTAGGTTATAACACAATCTCTCCCCTCTCTAGGGTCTTATCCTTAAGGCCTATAAGCAACTAAGCATAAAATCTATAGGTATAATCTAAACTTACCCCTATAAACATTTTTCTATACTAATAATATATCTAATCGTATTTCTAAGTATATTAATTATCCTAAAGTGGCTTCTAAGTATTATAAAGATATTTCTAACTTAATCTATAAATTTGGTTTTAAGATACCTTATTGCTTTACCTGCTTTTATACTAACTATCCCTAATATATAGTTTCAGAAGGTAAATAGTAATGTGATTTTTATATCTCTAAGAAGTATATTAATTATAACTTTAGTAGTATAACTTCTTAAGCTTATATATCTATCTTAAAGCACTTCCTTCTTTATTTATTCTTGCTAATTTTCTTATAGTTATAAGGGTATTATATAAAAAGGATTATATTAATAAGTAGAAAAAGCAGGCTAAGGCTAACCTCTAGAAGGCCCTTACCTGCCTTTAATGCTTATATTACCAGGAAAAGTATTTATATAAAAAGGCTGCTAAAATAATCTATTATAATTATAAGGATCTTAATAAATTAGAGGCATTAGAAAATCAAGAGTTAGCTAATTATTAGGCCGCAAAATCTTCTGCTTTAAATAATATTTAGTTATTAAAAGACTATAGTATTATTAACTAGAGTGCTATACTAAATTCTTTTTTCCTTAAGGCTAATAAAAGTTCTTTAGAAGTTACTAGGTATTAGTAAGGTATTTTAATAGTTTCTATATATTTTTATTTTCTAAGTAGTTTTTTTATTTTACTAAATATTCTTTTTTACTATTCTTTATATATATGCCTTTAATTTCTTCTGCTTTATAGACTTTTAGTCTTTTTACTTCTATTAGTTTATTATCTATCTTAACTTATATTATACCTTCTACTAATTTAAGTAATAAAATATAAAAGATTAAATAGAGCCTAACCTTTAGTAATAGATCTAATTTATAGTTACTCTTTAAGACCTTTTTAATAATCTTATAAGGTCTAATATATTTAAAGTTAAGTTTATAACTTAGTTATTTTATAATAATATTTTTTATAAATAGGTATATTATATCTCCCTCTAAAAAGGTAAGACCTCTTACTTTTTTAGGGTTATAATACTATTATATCTTTTTTCTTATAAATTCTAGTTCTATTTAGAGTTTATTATATAGATTCTTTAAATTATTACTTTTAATAATTACTGCAGGGTTAGTAGTTTTAAGTTTTTATATATTATAATATATATCTAATATAAATCCGAAATTAGCATAAGCTAGTATAAGCTTTATACTCTTATTATAGGCAATATTATATACTAATTAGGCATATAATAGCTTTTTAACCTAATTATTTTATTTATAATTAATATAATACTAAAGGTATTATTTTAGTACTTAGTTTATTTATTCTATCTGCCTATTTACTTAAGGTCTAAATACTATAGTAAGCTAATAATTTAATCCTAGTAGTACTATAAATACTTACTAAAACTTAGCTATAAATATAAATCCTCTATCTAAAAGGATTTCTATTAGTAACTTATATATATTAATAATATTTCTATAAAAGATATATATAAGTTCTTCTGCATCTATTACCTCTCTATAGGGTAGGTAATATAAGAACTTTATAAGTTAATCTACTATAATTATAATACTATTATAAAAGATTCTAGTTAAAGGTTCTTTTAATAGGGGTAGTTTAATTATAAAATTTATTATAATTAAGTCCTATAGTTATTATATTACTAATAGCAGCTATAATTCTCTATATAGTTTATATTATTATAACTTAGTTTTTATATAAAGGTTATATTATTTAACTATTTTCTCTATTTCTTTTCTTAAGACCTTATAGCCTTACTATAATAGTCTTTTAAAGGTCTTAGTAATACCTTAGTATCTATATAGTAGATATACATAAAATTCTTAGATAAATTCCTATAAATCCCCTAGGATTTCTTTAATTACCTTTACTTCTATCTATCCTAATATTTATATTTACTAGGTAAATTAGTATTCTCCCTTATTATTTTTTTTTAATACCTATTCTTTTACTTTAATAGTACTAGTATTATAATCTAATTATTAACTAATTATATCTACTCTTTTATTTTTAAATCCTTTATAGTAAATAATTATAAAATTAAACTTATATAGGTATTCTATATAGCATAGCTATTATTAATTAAGTTTATATATTATAGCAAAGTATAAAATATTCTAGTAGTTAATATAAACCTTAACCTAATACTTACTTCCTATTAAGTAATATCTAAATTCTTTAAAATAGTTAATAATTACTAAAAACTCTTTATTATAAATTAGGTAGTTAAGTTCTACTTTATATAGCTTATATAAATAAAAGGCAATAAGATATAATTTTCCTATATTATCTTATTAACTAATTTATCCTCCTAATATAAAATCTAATAAATCTATTTTTAGTTTAATCTCCTTATTAGGATTAAATATTACTAATATAAATTCGCTAAGGATTAATTATTTAAGCCTATTAAAGGCTTCTTATACCTTATTATTCTAGGCAAAGGGCTTATCTTTCTTTATAAGTTCTATTAAGGGGTTTATAATCTTATTAAAGTCCTTAATAAATTATTTATAATAGTTAGCAAAGCCTAAGAAGGCTTATATTTCCTTAATATTACTAGGTACTTTCTATTCTGCTACTGCAGATACTTTTTTCTTCTCTATTTAGATTTCTCTAGGTATAATAATATATCTTAAAAAATCTACTTTTATAATATAAAAGTAATTTTTCTCTAGTTTAACTAGTAGCTTAATATCTTATAGTATTTTTAAAACCTTATAGATATATTCCCTATATTCTTCTTTACTATTTAAAAAGATTAGGATATTATCTAGGTAATAGATTATAAAGATATTAAGATATTATTAAAGTATACTATTAATTATCTATTAAAACATTATAAGTATATTAATAAGACTAAATAGTATTACTATATATTTAAAAAGTCTAAATCTAGTTCTAAATGCTATTTTCTATTTATCTCCTTTCTTAATATAAATTAGATTATATACTCCCTTTAGGTTTAAAGCAGTAAAGATCTTTTTACCTTATAATTAATCCTTAAGTTCTATAATAAGCAGAAGTAGGGTTTAGTCTTTAATAGTTTTTATATTAACTAGTTAGTAGTTAATAATAGGTTTATTTTTTTTATTTTTCTTTAATATAAAGAATATAAATAATATAGAAAATAAGCTAGATTCCCTAATATAGCCTTTTACTAGTATCTTATTAATATATTCCTTTTATACTTATAGCTCTCTTTTATTAAGCAGATATAACTTCTAAAATAATAAGTTATTATTTATAAGATTAATTTTATAATCCTATTAGCTATATTTAAGGACTCCTGTTTTTAATTCTTTTTTAAATAATTTATTATATATCTAATATTCTTCTAGAATATTCTTTAGTTAGTCCTAGCTTATAGTTAGTAGTCTATCCTTTTATAGATCTTATTATTAGAGAATACCTAGGATCTCTATTTTATTTCTCTAGCCTTTCTTATACTTATATTATACTCCTTTTAAAGGTAGTAGAATCTTTATTCTATGCCAGTCTATACTTTCTCCTTTAGTTATAGATTAAGATCTTTTCTTACTTATTATAATTATTTTACTATTACTATTAGGGTTACTAAGAAAGATAACCTAGCCAGTCCTCTAGTTAATATATAGGTTTTATTATCTAAGCTAGTTTATATTAAGTAGAATATTTATATTCTCTCCTAAAGATATAATATTAAAGCTTATCTCTTAATTCTTTCCTCTAATATAAACCTTAAGGTAATTAATCTCTTAATCTATAATACTATTATTATAATTAAAGTATTATCTTTCTATGTTTATAAGTTAGTATAATAATTACTTCTTCTTCTATAATAGTCCTAGCTTTATAATTATTCTTAGATTAATAAAGTTTTTCTTTACTTTATAGTTAATTTATATATTTAGCTATCTTCTCTTAATCTAAGCTTATAGCACTAAGTAATTAGGTTTATTATCTTATATAGCTCCTAGAGCACTTATAGGTCTAAGTCTCTCTTATCTTATATTATTATATTCCTATAGCTCTATTATTATAGGAAGTATATAGCTTTTCCTAAGTTTATAAGGTATAGTAATTTATAATTCTTATTATTATAGTTAATTCCCTTATAGTATTTAAGGGTATCTTTTAACTTATTTCCTAATATTTTCTTATCTTCTAGTTATTTCCTTACTAACTATTTAGTTTCTTATTTCTATTATTCTTTTATAGTTAATTCTTCTTTAAGTTTATTACTAACTAGGACCTAATTAGGTCCTTTACTAAAGTCAATAAGTTTAAGGATATATTCTTACTCTAAATATTCCTTATTATAGAGATACTTTTCTAGTTATTTATAAGCTTCCTATGCATATTTATCTTTTTCTCTATAATTATATTTTCCTAGATTAATAAACTTAATCTTTCCTTTTTAGATTTCTTCTAAGGTTAGGGCTTTAAACTCTTTCTTAGCTTCTATAATTCCTTATATTATTTATTTAATTCCTTAGCAGAGGTTCTTATTCTTCTAAATCTTGCAGTAATAAGCCATATTAAATTATAATTCTAATACTCTAAGATTATTATACTAAATAAAGGGTATATATCCTTCTGTTTCTTCCTCGAAATAGGGTTTATTATTAGGTATTCTAGGAATTATAATTAGAAAACAGTTATTATTAAGCTTTTCTTATTTATATATATTATACTAATAGTACTTATAAGAGATTTATAATATCTATTTATATTATTTATAAGTAGGAAGTATCTAAATATTATCCTATTAGTTATATTTTTCTTCTTTATATAGCAGATTTATAGCATTATTAATATAATATACTCTAACTAGTATTATTTCTAATTTATTAGTATTTCTATATTTTCTAGCTCTTTATAGGCAGAAATCTTTATATAAGGTATATATCTGGCTTCTAAATTTATTATAAAGTAGTTTATACTTTTATTTCTACTTTTATTTAAATTATTTATCTTATTTACAGAGGTCTTATGCTACTTATCTAGCTGCTCCTCCTTTATATCTTATACTTTAGGCATTCTAATACTTCTTTATGCAGATATAATTTCTAGCTTTATATTCTTTTTTCTAAGCTTTTTTTATACTTTATAAAGTAGTTCTAACTAGAATATTATTAATTTATTAAAGTGCTTTAGGCTGCTTACCCTTATTAGGGGTAACTTCTTTCTCTTATAGACCTTTAAGGTACTTCTTAATTTCTTATTTTAAAAGTCTTTATTCTCTTATTATACCTAGGGTTTTATTTACGCTATATTTCCCTTATATATATTATTATTAAAATACTTCTTTTACTTCCTGCTTTTTTTATTTATTTTCTTTTTTTCTTCTAAGGTATTAAGTATAAAATTTTGCCTTTTCCTTCTCTTAATATTCTAAGTCCTCCTATCTTTTCTTGCAATATTTATTAATCTTTATCTAATATAATAATAGAATTTAAGATATATTTTTAATCTTTATATCTTCCTCTATTAGGAATTTATCTTATAGTTCCTAGATTAAGCTATCTAAGTAAGGATTCTATCTTATTATTACTTTACTTTCTTTATATAGAGTTATTATATTATAAAGGCTTTATATTATACCTAATATCTAGGTTTATATAGCTATCTAGGGGTCTTATTTATTAGTTACTCCTAGTATATACTTACCTTAGTTAAGGTCTCTAGGTTTCTTAGGTTTTAAATATCTATTAGTAATATATTTAAATTAGTTATAATTATAATATTTAACCTTAGATATATTATAAGGTTTCCTATTATTATCTTATTATATAGCCCTAAGGACTATAGGTCTAGGCTTAGTGCTATATTAAGTATTAATATATTATTTGCATCCTTAGTTAGTATTTTATTATTTTATATTCTACCAGGGGCTATATAATCCTCTGTATTTTTCTATTTATTTTTCTCTATATTATTTATATTACTAATTATTAATTTCTATAGTAATACTAGTAAGTTTATTTAGATCCTTAGGTTTAGGCCTAATATTTACTATAGTATCTTTAACTTTAGATTTAAGTCCTAAGTATATTTATATTATATAGGCTTCTTTGCCCTAGTTTAATTTAGCTGCCTAGTAGTAGTATTTAGCTAGGTAGTCTGCAGCTAATCCTCTTTATTTAAGTTATTAGATCTTTATTTTTACTATTTATTTTTTATTTATAATTCTAAAGGCATTTCTAAGTTTAAACTTAAAATATTTATATTTCTTATAGATATATTTAGTTATTTACTTTTATTTATTTAGTAGGTTATTAATATAGTTATAGATATAGGTTTTTATTATTTATAGCGCCTTATCTTTAAGGAATCCTATTCTATATTAGACTTATAGTTCTTTAGTAGTAAACTAAATTAGGTAATATATCTAGTAACTCTAAAGACTAATAAGGAATCCTTATAATTTATTAGTATTACTATTAAATAAGTTAGGCTAATAAGGTCTAAGGATTTCTCTAGGGTCTTTTCTAGTAATAATAAGAGCTATAATATATTTAATATATTCCTTATATAGCTTCTAATTATTCTTAGCTATCTTTCTAAGTAATTTTATAATTTTAGTAAAATTAGCTACCTTCTTCTCTAAAGCCTTAATCCTATTTTATATAATCTTAGTGTTATTCTTAGCGTTATCTAAGAGGGTATTATATTATTTTCCTAGGTTATAAAGTCTTTTTTTAAGTTTCTTAACTTTATCCTTATAGGAGTTTAGGTAAATAAGAGGACTCTAAATCTTATCTTCTTCATCTATTTCTATTAAAACCTCCTATAATTCTTCTGCAAGGGGTCATACTTCCTTAGGGGGGGTACTATACTAGGTATATCCTGCAGTTAAAGGGCGGCTTAGAGTAACAGGTGCTATTACATAGATATTACTTAGCATTATATAGTATAGTCTAAATAAGAGCTATTAATATATAATAGTTAGGTTTCTAAACAGGTAAACTAATCCGTATTAGGTTTATATTTACAGATAATATAAGGCATAATACTAAGTAATATAAAGTATTATATCTCTTAATAATTAAGTAATATATATTAGGCTTATTAATATAAAGATACTTTATTAATAGCTAGTAAGCTAAGTTTTATCTACTGCTAAATAAATATATATATATACTAGGGGATATATAAGTTAAATATAATTAGTTTGACTCTATCTATCTTCCTTTGTTATATAAGTCAAATGGCATATATTCAACTTATTACAGGGTAGGTAGCTATTAATTAGGAGAAAAAGTAGGGCACTTATTTATATGCATTAGAATATGTTAGGTCATAATATATAGGCTTTGTATTTTATTAAATACTTATTAAACCTTTTACCTTTTAAACTTTAAAGGCCTTAAAAATAATATTAAAGGCCTAATTCTAATTTAAATATCTTAATAAGTAAATTAATTTATATAAAAATAACTCTATAATACTAATTCTAAGAGCTTTAAAGTCTCTTATAAAGGGAATAATAATAATTTTATAAATAAATGCCTTATTAGAGGCTAAAGTTAAAGATTTTAAATAAGTAAATAAAATAAACTTTTATTAATATAAAGAAAAAAGACTTAAATTATAAAATAAAGAAATTTTAACTTTACAAAAAGAAATAAATCTAATTAATTATATTAATATAAATATATAAGTAATAGCTAAATTATTAAAAAAGTAGTAAATATAGAAGTTTAATATAAATAAGTATATAATACTATAAGACTTATAATAAGAAATAAGTATAATAAGTAGCTTTAATTAATTAAAGATATTATTATTTTCTATAGTAATTTATCTTAAAAAGGTTAAAACTTTTATATAATTTACTTATTTATATAATTTACTTATTATATAGACTTAAGTAATAATATAGTAAATAAAGTAAGTATCTTAACTACTAGTTAATTTAGTTAAATATATAATATAAACTTAATAAGATTAACAATGTGTTTTATTTTCTCTTGTGGTCTTTGTTTCATACTAACCGCTGCTTACGGCTGCGTGAAAAATGCCTAACCTTCGGTAGTCTTTGTATTTTAACAGTATGGGAGACTGCTCCGATGGATGCGATGTCTCGCCGCTCACATATCACTTGGCTCATCTCCAAAGACCTTCCTTCGCCCACACCCGGATATCATCTCCCAGCCTTGGGCCCTGCTCAACCTTGATCGCATTCTTAGTGGCAAGCACCAGGCACTCAAAGAACATTTTAGTAGCCTCGGCCTTGGTGGTCCGATGCTCGGGGAGCAGGTCTTGGAAGACGACAGACGCGGTCGCTCTCCTGCCGGGACTGCTCGCATCTTCAGGGCCGAATTGGTCTCGCAGAATGTGGATGGCGTGTTCGGTAGCTATCGAGATAGGGGGTTGTTCGGCAGGGGGAGACAGAGGGGCAGTGATCTCCTCGAAGGTGGGGATTTCCAAAGTTGTTTCTTCACCGGCCATGGTCTCGTCGCCAAGTTCTAGACGTGGTGACTTTGAAACGCCGTATTCGGGCCCAACTTCGGGGACTTCAATGGGGCGCTTCCGCTTTAGCTCTCTCGACGCTTGGATAGTATCTAGAGAGAGCATCTTTCGTAGTTCGGGTGCCCACGTGGAGCTTCGTCCTTCCATCATAATAGAGGAAATGAAACCACCGCTTCTTTGCATATCTAACAAAGTGGCCAAGAAAGGGTCCCGAGGGAGGAATGCCGTAGGTTTAGTAATATTGTCACGGTTAGCTTGCTGCTCCCGAATTTGGGCACTGGATAGAGTAATCTCCTCATCGGGGACCAAAACTTTCTGTCTCTTGGTGCGTTGCTCAGGCCGCCGCATAACAACGTGTTCTTCTTCAGGCTCGTGGAGTTCAGCTTGGCGGATCGCGTCATACTCGGCCTCGACCTCCTGAGCAAGTGCTTCGTCGATCTCAGAGAGAGGGGATTCGGTGATTCGAGCGCGACTGATGTCGGCCGGGTGGAACTCGAATTCCTCACCACCTATCGGAATCCCGGCTAACCCTAGTTCGAAAGACGGTTCGCGCTCAGCGCCCTCTTTCTCGGGCGGCATGGCTTCTAGCTCGCTAACCATTTCCTCCTGAAATGGGCGAGGAGCTGGCGCTTCTCGGCCAAGCTCAATACCAAAATCTAGTTCAAGATCAAGGCCTTCCATGGGCTCTAACACTTCCCCATGCGAGCCAAGGTCAGGACTAGGACTAAATTCTTCTGGTAAGTATATGTCACGTAAGCTGACGCGACGCTTGCGTTCGATTGGGCTTATTTCTACCTCCTCTATCTGGGACAGAAGCCAGTTCACATCCAGAGTAGGGGGTGGCTCGAAACCGTCGTAAGGTATCACCTTATCGGGAAGTGTGAGTGTTTCGCGTTCAGGAAGTTGTCGGCTGGCAGGAAGATCATGCTCAACGCTTGGTCGGAAGGCCTAGTCATTTTATTATATGATGTTGGAAGGGAAGAGAGAAGGCTATATACCATCTTCATCCTTACCCAAGTATGATCACAATCATCGAGCAAGTAGCGCGTTTTGCGCCGATGAATTCGAACAACACCAAGTAGTAACTGACTGCTTAGTCGCAGGGCCATAGGCGCCTGGCTGGGTGTGATAATGACCGCTATACTATCAGCGATATTCGATCGCAGAATATGTTTCTTAGAGAGCTTGTGCTCGAAGGTAGCCGAAAGCCAGACGCTGGCAAGAGGCCCGCTTTTCCGGAGAAGAGTCTCGGAATAGAACATGGTGTATTGGAGCTTTTGGCGGGGCAGAAAGCACAGCAATAAGCACAGTAAGTAGGTTCCGATACGCGCTTGAAGCGGTAGCACGAGGAACAAAGCAAAAGGCGGTGATAAAAGAGATATTCTAGAGACAAATATCTAGGTTGAAGGCGATTGTAGGGTGAGATTTGGTATAAATGGGGAATTTGGGACCTGGACATTGGAAATGAGTGCGCGAGGGAGAAGGTTTGGAGTCTTAATTGTTTTGCCCTAATCTTAATACTATCATTGAGTTGGTTCAAGGCAGCTGGTGTCAAAACGATGGCTAGAAAGCCTGGCCTGCTGCAAGAAGCCCTTAGCGTTGCGCACCCAGCCGATAACATTATGTCACTTTGCCATCATTTCTGCAGCGGTCGGAGCTCAACAGTTGCTATGGCACCCGCTTACCAGGGACGCTACTTCCATTTGTTTCTTTTCTTTTTCCTATCTTGTTTTCTTCTACTTTTATTCTCCCTCCCATTCTTCTTTTCTACAATGTTATATTAAGCTATATATGCATTACCTTGCCGAATCTCCGTCTGCAATTGCCTTATCCCTCCTTCAGCATATCTCCGCGCCTTGAATTTTCATCCTTAATTCCTGTGTAATTTCGAGGGGTTGGGGTTACATTTAAGGTTTGTTAGCTTGTCGATGCGCGTTACCTTGCAGCTAAGTTGGTTTCCTGTAATCTTCCCAGGGCGCATCGCGCCGTGTTCGCGTCATGTTCGCTTCCCGCGTCGCCGTTATACCGTCTTCGCGTTATCTAGCTTGGAAAACCGGTAATCTGGCGCCCAAGCATGGTTAAAAGACCGGAAAATAATAGGTTAAGTAGGATCGGGTCAAGGGGTGGCGAATGTCTGTTCAGTTTCAGTAGCAGCAGGAATATATAAGATAAAAATTAAATTAGACAGTAGATTGAATATATATTTAATATATTAATATAATTTATCTCTAAAGAGTTCTTAAGGCTAGATTTATATTACTATAAGGGCAATAGCTAATTAAAATGCACCAAGCAAAAAGTACTTCTGTGGCCACCCAGTCTAGGTGGCGCTGTTAATTGCATTGCTTATTAGGGTCACCGGGTTAGGTAGCCAAGGCCAAGAAAGTCAATAAAGTTATATGCGCCGGTCAGTAACAACAAGAAGAAGTAACAGTTAATTTAGGGATTTGAGAAAAGCAATCATGTGGTTTGCAACTTGAAATACTGTGGATTATCTATCGTGGACTAACTTATGTAGGAAATTATGCACATTTCCTTCTCGCGTTCTAATTGGGCAAATATCCCTTAAATGATCTGGCGGGAGCCTTCGGGGAGCCTTCGGCAATTGAGGGGATATGAATTTCACATGCTTCATATTTCCACAAAGCAGGTGAATACAAATATCGACAGCAATAATCTTTACGGGGCACTCCATAATCCAAATGGCGTCTCTAAAAGATCCTATATCTAATGCTTTAACGACGGCTCAGAAAGTAGCCATCAAGAATGTTCGAGTTTTCCATGGCGAGCAACTCACCGCGCCCACGTCAGTCGTGATTGATGGTGGAGTCATCGTGTCAGATGCTACTGGAGCACAGGAGATTGACGGTGCCAATGGCGTTCTCATTCCGGGACTGATCGATTCGCACGTCCACCTGGAAGGCGAACGACATCTGCAACGAATGGCCGACTGGGGTGTAACCACAGCCTTGGGGATGGGAGAGTGGTGGACAGAGAAGTTACACGCACTACGTAACCGTGAAGGCCTTACCGACATCCGAAGCGCATGTATTCCCGCGACAACGCCCGGAAGTCTTCACAGCAAGCTACTCCCGATTCCTCCAGAAACCCTCGTTTCCGGACCAGGAGATGCTTCGAGCTTTGTGAGAGACCGGCTAGCCGAGGGGGCAGACTACATCAAAGTTATTGCCGACCTTCCAGGGCCGGATCAGCCAATGCTGGATGCCCTGGTCTCTGCAGCTCATGAACAAGGGAAGCTCGTGATTACCCATGCAGCGACATATATTCCCTTCACAATGGCGCTTGAGGCAAGGTCAGACGTCATCACGCATGTCCCGCGGGATAAGGCACTTGGCGATGAGTCTGTGGCACGCATGATGACTGACAAGACGGTATCCGTCCCTACCCTAACCATGATGGAAACTATATGCAAGCCTCTAGGATGGAGCGCCATAGTGCGACTGTTGTTTCAACCCTCACTCCTGTGGACCGTCATCAAGGGCAGGAGATGGTTTATCGGGACTGAATCGTACGGGCATTGCAAAGAGTCAGTTATGCGTCTATACAGTGCTGGTGTGCCTGTGTTGGTGGGGACAGATTCAAACGAGGAGGAAGACTCACCGTTTCAGATCCGCCACGGAGAGGCTTTACACCATGAATTGGAGCTCCTGGTTGAGGCCGGCATGTCGACGGTTGACGCCTTGCGGGCGGCAACGTCTCTACCCGCGAAGAGCTTTGGACTTAGTGATCGTGGGGTGATTGAGCCAGGGAAACGAGCCGATTTGGTGCTCCTCCGTGATGACCCCATCAAAGACATTCGAGCAACGCGTTCAATCCAGCGAGTTTGGTGTGGGGGAATTGAACATAACAGAAACTAACTGCAATACTTCTTTGGTCGACTTAATTTTTATTCAAGAATTAACAGTAGCAAGTATTCTCTATCCATGCTCATTGCTTCTAAGTCTCATCAATATATACTAAAGGCGCTTTTTGGCACCGTAATGGATCGCTCCGATGGATAACGGCCGCGCATCTGCCATGTTGAAACAGGATATTGAGTCCATGTAGTGGGATAAAACTAAAAGTAGGACTTCCGAGGAGGTCACCAATACACTGCTAGTTCCGCAAGCTAGACCTGATTGTCTCGGTGATGAGAAAGGGGGATGGAGCAGAGGGAGCGAGCTTCCCTCCTTCAACGTCAAAGTAAACGGCTCTCGGAATAAGAGACCTGGTAAGCCGGAATAAGCAAACCAGGTTATAGAGATCGACAGCTTCGTTTATCCATAGGGCAAGGGAAAAAATGTCACCGTCAGGGGTATTGTAACTGCAATAGAAACGGCCGTTGCGACTAGTGAGGGTAGCTGACATGCCACTTGCGAAGCCACCGGGAAATTCCGTGACAATAAACTTGGGTTTGAAGAGAATTAAGGTTCAGGCAGTTTACTACACTTTTCTACGTACAATCTCCACTTGCATGTCACTGTCAATTTTAGCCTTTCGACAAGTGCTTGACATATATTCATAAACCATCTCGCTGCCTGCATCAGAGTGGTAGAGGAGCGCAGCCTTATCTTTATATACAATTCAAGGATGACCTGGAACAAAGTATAAAAGCTATGACCGTTGATTATCGAACTCGGGAGAACAGGTTCTCCTGGAGAGGATGACATGTCTGTCAGTGACTGTAACATCAAGGGACTAGCTCCAGTCACTAGTGTCACCCTTCAGCCTTAGTCGAATATCTTCATGAAATTCGTTGGAGAACTTCAACGCGCTAGTAGACTTTCGGCTTTGGCATTGTAGATCCCCAACGGTATGATCGTCACCGATGGCGTGGGTGCGAGAATTTTAGCAACTTTTTGTTACAACACCGGCATCGAAGACCGCTATAGTTTATATCCTCCTTTTTGTGGTCCACTTAGCACCTCCACTCAAATCTTTCCTTTGTTAAGTTCGCCGCGTAATTATACCTATACTATTGAGTCATTAGCGCCGCAAGTACCGATATGGGTTGTTGTCACGGCACTTGAGTTTTCCAACGAAAAGGTAACGCTATAAGAAACTAACCAAATAGCGCCGAGATCTACGTGCTGAGTACTGCCTCTAATTTTCGCACTTCTCAAAGTCAAAAGAGGAAGAAAGTTACAGGCCTCTGCTTCTTTAGCAAGATGCGGCATGGATTAACAAACTGTCAGGGGGTCTTCTGTACATAATCTGTCCAATCCCCTCATGTTGATGCTCTTTATCCTTGCGTTTTCTCCAGTTCACGCAGCCGTCTGACTTTTGATGGGCTAAAGTGCTGAATCATACCCGTCCTGACTTGACAGTGTTTTTGATTGATATCTTATACAGAGACAAAAATGGAGTCCAAACAGACTGATCTCTGGGTGGTGCTCTTTGTCACGTTTACAGCGGCGACTATCGTCACAATACTCCGTCTGTTAAGTCGTAGGCTCAAGAGAAATTCTCTGTCATGGGATGACTATTTTGCGCTCTGCGGTTATGTACGTCTTCGCTACTGCGTTGACTTGTAAAGCAACAAAATTGCTAACTCTTACAGGCCATTTCCATTGGTTGGATCGTCATTATCCCTTACTGTAGGTCATCTGCGCATGTCGACTGACCAATTGGCTAACAAGACTGGAAAGGGATCAACCGCGGCCTTGGACTTCATATCATGGATGTTTTGGATGTCAAAGGCATAACGCTCGACAAAGCACTCTACGAAAGCAAGCTCGTGCTCTTTGTTGCAGAGCTTTTCTATGCTTTCGGCCTCTTCTTTGCCAAGGTCTCTATCTTAAGTCTGTACTGGCGTATGTTTTGCATCACGAATATTAGACTTCCAATTCAAATTCTATTTGGATGCTCTATAACATGGATTATCTTCCGAGTAAGTACTCTACTCTCTTGATCAGGAATTGAATCTAATAATTATTACAAGATTTTTATGGGGATATTTCATTGCGTCCCCGTACAGGCTTTCTGGGACTCTACTGCCGGCGGGTACTGCGCCATCGAGGACAAAAAGTTCTTCTTCGGAACTACTTTAGTTCATAATATCATTGATATCGCCATCCTGGTTCTGCCTATGTTGGAGATTGGAAAGCTGCAGCTGCCTATTCTGCAAAAGGCTGGCATTATGATTATGTTCACGTTCGGTTTCTTGTAAGCGGCTTTTACTACATATGCTCATTGATGGACTTGCTAATAATTGAAGTATTTGCGCGGCCGGTATTCGGTTGATTGTCGCCGCTAGAGTGTTTGACGATACATCACCAGATCTGACGTGGAATATCGTAACAATCGTTGTTTGGGCAACAGTCGAGGTGAACCTTATTAATGTTTCTGGTAGGTTTTACTGTCGAGCCTCAGTATAACTGCGATAGAATAACTAACATTACTTTACAGCTTCTCTCCCTGTAATCCGTCCAGCATGTACCTTTATCTTCACCTGCACAAACCCAAGAACAGTCACTGGCGCAAGCTCAAACAGCTACGGGAACTCATACAGCCGCAGTCAAAGGAAGCAGTCCATTCGCCTCGATACCATAAGCATGAGTGCCCCCAACGACGAGTCCAGTTCAACCCACCAGCTGGCCGTTTCAGATGATGGTAGTGGTCGCGGCTTAGTGTCCGAGTTTGAGAGCCATGCAGCCGATCAATATCACCCAGGTGGCATCAAATACACATCAACTCTCATGGGGCAGAGTGGAGCTGGAGCTGGAGGGTTTGAGTCAGACCTGAGTCAAATTTCCATTACGAATGAGATAATAGTAGATGGTTCTAAGTAACCCTGGTCAGGCAGCTTGGAAACAGTGTGAAGGAGAAGAGCAATTACCAAAGTTTGGAGTTATCTGTATTATGATTTATATATAAGTAGTTAGTAAACACTCCAATAGGAGGAAATTTAACTGTATAATTGCATTCTGAAGCCTGCCATTAAGATACCCTCTTACCTTTGCATAGTATTATTGGGAAAGAGACTGGGCTTTTTTCAATTAGCAAGGTACTTCAAAATTGCAGAGAGGGACAAGTAGGTATATGTCCACTCGCGCATATGGGATCGCACGAGTACTATGCTATCGCGTATTTTATTGTCTCGGCGTAGTAGTTAACTGGCACTGCTAGTAAAGTAAGAATATGACCAGGAGGTAATACGTTAATTAATTGCGAAGGGTGGGTTTTAGCATCAGGCTTTTAAACTTTATAGCATAGTTAAAAGAAAGAGACCTTGCGCTTGATCTACCAAATTATAGTCCTTAAGATTAAGTTTGCAGCGCATCTCTTACAATACAGAAGACGCTGCAACGGAGATAAAAGGCACACTACAGAGGATGTGCAGGGAAGGAAGGTCGCGCAGAGGTTATGAGTAAAGGAAGTGGTGTGTAGACGAGGCAATTCTCTACAGCCTTGAAACTAAAAAGAGTACTTGAATCAATAGACTTGTCAACGACGTCTTGAACGTGGACGAGATTCTTTTCCAATGCGGCGATACATCTTCTCCTTTCATCAATAAGGATGGATCTCCATGCTCCGAATCGATTTACTATCGTGGTGGTTAGGAATAGCCTGGCCTACCCTCAAGGCCCAGAGTTGCCTAAGTAAATACTCTAATGAATAAGAATTATTTCAAATGTGAACCTAAACAGCCAAGGATTAGCAAAAGTCTTGTTGTTACCCACGGCATAGAACACGACCCCGCTGTGCAGCCGAGACAAGCAAAATACTCCAGTGACAACGGTGAGTGATGATGACAATCACTCTGCTTGTATACAGTCAGCATTTATCAGCCTGCACATACCGTATAGCTTCTTGGAAACCCCTGTCAATGGCCAAATTTACTATAATGCGTACTGTAATACTGACGTGCATGTGACTAATTATGTATATCGCTTGGCAGGTGTTTATTAAGAAGGGAACTCGAACATCTATAACTACACGCGAACCTCTGATGATATTCCAAGTTAAATATTAAACTTGAATCATACATTGGCCTATGAACTGCCCATCATTTATTAAGACTTTCATACCGTTTCTCTGCTGCCCTCTTACCATGTCTTTCCAACTCTTCAACTACCCTGGCCAAGGCGTGGCCTTCTCTGACTTCGGTTACTACTCACAAGCTGTTGAAGTCGGCGACATTGTCAAGCTATTTGGCCAAGGTGGTTGGAACGAGACCGGCGAGATTCCTTGCGTCTTCGAGCAAGAGCTTAAGACCACCTACGACAACATCTTAAGAGCACTACAATCAGCCAACTCTGAGCTCTCATTTGACGACGCCTGCTCGGTGCGATCGCTTCACACCGACCTGCGATCCAGCTTTGAGCCACTGGTGCAGGTTTCAAAGCGCCATTTCCCGAATCATCGGCCTACGTGGATGGCCGTCGAGGTTTCGAAGCTGGCATTAGACACTGTGCATATTGAGGTTGAGATTGAGGCAGTATTGCCTGAGAAGAATGGGCCTAGAACAGGGTTAAACTAGGGGGTTCGGGTTACCCTTGATAAGTGTTGTGTCAATTTGAGAAGCCTGTGTAACGAATCGTATACTCATCTACGGCTAAATAAGAGTCCTGAACGAAGATCCCTGTGGATACGACTTGTATATGACGAGATCGCTCAACAGGAGCTTGGAATGCCTTCGGAAGAGACGCAGTCTCATCAGTCTTGCTATGTTCGAAGGGACGAAGCTGCCGTTGGAGGAGTCGAAATTTACAATGTGGCATGAACTTGATGACCGGGTTCTCAGGGCGTTGAATACATGAGTAGGGGGCAATTCAATAGCTCTTGATCGTTCTATCTTTATATGGGCATATAAATGAATACCCTAAGCTAAACGTATACTACTGAAGCTGAGATCCATTCCATTTCTTAGACCTACCATTCTCTTCATTGGTTGCTTCGAGCTATTGATAACACCACCATTTTCTTCGAGCCATGTGACCCAGACCTTGGCGCATCGACCCCAGTTTTCGATAAGTTAAAAAGGGAGAGGAAGCTGAGATAGCTGTAGCGGTGTTGGAGCTAGTGTATTGATTACTAAAGCGGATAGGAAGAATGATGCCTGGGCAGTGAATATTAACTCATATAGTTCTAGTGAATCCCCAATCCTAAGGTTCTTCTATCATCCTTAGATATATCAGATATAGGAAGGAAGTATGGAAAGATAGGGGTTTGTTACCTTGTTATATAGGAGGAAATGCTAAGTATATATAGTCATTCTAACCAAGACTCCTGTATCCTAATCTGTCTGGCACGAAATGCAGTGCATTAATATACTTCTGAATTGCCATAAGAGCAGATAACTTCTATTTATATTTAAGGCATTCACATTAATGCCTTTAATTCCAAGCAGACATTTAACTATATCCTTATCACCAACCTTTCCAGCTTATATTAATGCTGTTTGTCCCTTAGCATTGAGGTAGCTAATATTAAGTATAAGGTTTTTTTTTTTAGATAATTTAGAATTACTAATTTCTCTTTTTTAATACTTAATATTAATAACTTATAAGGGTTAAGATATATTAAGTTAATACTAAGATAATAAGCGATTTCTAAAGGTATACTTACTTCTAAGATGTCTTACTATTTTAGTCCTCTTTTACTGAGGACCATGACATCCCTGCCTAAAATATCTAGAGTACCACATGACGATGAGGATGTAAGATGCGGGGTTTGCAATAGCAGATATTGACTAATTAAGAGCCTATATCTTTGCCAGGTGGCCCTTAGGTCTTTTGAAAGTAATAAATAGGTAAATGGAAGTTATTTAAAAGAAGATTGTTTTTCTGCCTTTTCTCTTGCTGCTATCTTCCCTAGTTACCACTATTCAATAGCAGGTACAGTCCTGGGGCATTTACAGTTTTCTCTCCGCAACAAGCCCACTTCAAGGTCTAGGGCGGCGACATCCTAGTAGATCAATTTACCTTATTAATGGCCATTTTATCGGAATTAGAAGCCTATTTCTACTTTTTCGCCGTGGGCCCTAAATGCACTTAACTCAGGTGAATGAGGTATTCAGTATTAAAGTGTGAGCCTGATACATTAGGCCCTTATCTCCTTTATTAACTTTTATTTAGACTGGCCCCTACCGGCCTAGCTAACTTCCTCATACACACCCATTAATTCCGAGCCACCCCATTCACCATAGTCACGAGGTCAATGCGCGAGTCCGAGGGAGTGGAGTCTAAATCGATAGTTCGAAACGCCCGTCCTCCTACTTTCTGAAGCCGCCATACTTCCTTGTCCCCCAATTGAGCCATAATTTTAAGCCCGTGTTAAATCGTCTTTGGGAAGGAGTTGGTGTTTCTCCGGTAAATATGAGAATGCTATCAGCCTATTTTGAATCTGAACAAACCTCCCTCTCACACTCAGGGACGATAGAATGTTGTCATAGGTTTCAAGGCCCTAAAGTACACAGTCATTCATGGTCGCGACATTTGTACTGTGCGAGGCCACGTCTAAAATCCAAGGTTACTTTAGAAGAAGAAGAAGCTGCAAGTGTCCAAAGCTATAACAGCAACGGACTTGAGGTAGCAGTTATTCGGGGATATTATAGCCCTTATGCTACTTCGCTTGCCGACTCGGAGTAGGCGCCTTAGTGTTAGATTGACTTATTGCTGGTAGAAGAATTTCGCGGCTTGTTGATTCTTGGAGATTCCGCAATGTCGCTTGTAGTCTTCATGGACTTGTGCATGCCGCAGCTACTTTATTAGAGAATGCAGGTTAGACTTTTACCATATTATGGAACGGAACATGCGATGCCTTTCGCTGAGTCTACAATTACTCGCAGAATCACATGTGATACTTCATCCACGCAATGTCTTTCCCAGTTACCCCAAGCGGTTAGTCAGGCCACCTGAGCCAAATTCCTTTATCTCATGATACCATCTCATGATCAGTCCAGCTGCAAGGAAACTAAAAAGTACACTCTATCCGTTGGGATATACAGGAAGTACAAAGCTGTTTACAGAAAGTATTCCAGCTTATTTGATGTGTATTATACCTCCTGTATATTCCCAAGCACAAGTTGGAAAAGCGATCAACCAATATCATCGGCCATTTACTGCAACGACATCATGCGGCCCGATCCTAGCATGAGTTCTTGACTTCTGCGAAAGAGAATAGTTGAACATACTGAAGAGTCTGTGACCCAAAATGTAACCATGTGGCTGAACTAATGCATAATATGCGAGAGTGATGCTTCGATGATCGGTGTTGCCAATAGCGAGCGCATGCAACCACCAGCCACTAAGAACAAGTATATAATCTCATCGTTTGCTCTTCGATTGTGAGATGCCTCCATGTGACTGACCTCCACTGCTTCATAAAACAAACCAGACAAGCTCAGGACCTTCTATAACGATCGATCGTCACCACGATGGGTGAAGGCGGAACACTTGCGCTCGTCAACGGCACACCATACAAATGGATCCGAACAAATCAGAGCAGCTATCAGATGAACTCTTGGAACCTCCCTGAATTGCTCGACCCAGGTAGATGCCCAAGTTGAACAAACATACAAGGGACGACTAACCGTAGCACAGGCACTGTAACAAGCAATTACGTTGAGTTCAAGCAAGGCCTGTTCGTAGAGCGCTCAGACACCAGAGGTATCACTGCATATACCTTACAAGGAACAGACTGCTCATTTCGCATCCATGTCTCCGATGCTCCATCCCGAATCTGGGTGGAGCTTGTATCGTTAGAAGCAGTTAACAACCCAAGGGGTTCATCGATAAAGCTAGGGTGGCGACATGATGGCATTGTAAGCTTCGTACTTTCGGGAAAGCAAGGCAGCTTCCACACGACCAATCCTCCTGTCGGTTGGATGCACCAAAACCTTGCCACTTTAGGACCTCGACCGCTGTCACAAATTTGCATGCTTGGCAGCCATGACTCGGGCATGTCTTTTGTATCCCACAGTGACATACCAAACGGGCTGATCGACGACTACGTGCTTTGCCAGGCCACTCCGGTTCACGGACAGCTTGCGTACGGCGCTCGTTACTTCGATATTCGTCCTCAAATCTCTGGCGGTGGTTTCTGGACGGGTCACTACACGGGCAAGATTGGAGCCCGCGGAGAGTCACTGGCCAGCATCATCTCTGGTGTTAATTCGTTTCTGTCGCAATACCCAGAGCTGGTAATTCTCAATTTCTCACACACCCTCCAGACCGATGTCGGAGGTGATTGGAGGACATTCAACGATAATGAGTGGCGCAGACTTCTGGGCGAGTTGCTGAAACTTGAGAACCGATATGTGGTACAAGACGAGAAGAAGGCGCAAGACCTAAGCCTTATTCCACTTCAGGATTTTATCGGCAACGGGCGTGGAGCGGTCGTCTGTGTCGTGGAAAATGAAGGTCTTGATATGAGAGACTTTAAGAACAAGGGGTTCTACAAACCTTCACAGCTCAACGTTTACAATCAATACTCTAACACGGACGACGCAGTAGTCATGGTCAGCGATCAGATCAACAAAATGAAAGGACACATGCCTACTAAAGACAAACAACTCTTTCTGTTGTCCTGGACGCTGACACAGCAAGCCCCATCCTGGAACGGCAACCTTGTGGACTTTGCTACCAAGGTGGTCGCATTCCTCAAACCAATTCGAGTATTGGCATATACCTGCAACAAAGAACTGGTGACGCGTCTACTCCCCGTGGTTAACAATACTTCGTTTCCTAATGTTGTCTACATCGATTATGTCGATAACTCAGACTATACCGCTCTTGTGGTGGCGGTTAACGATAAAGTATTTAACAATTGAGGACAGCATCTATACATGAACTTACTATTTCTTTCACATGTCCATAACCAGTTACATGAAGGGATGAAGTGCCATTTGTAACTCACAATCTTATGAGGAGAAGAACCATAGGATCATTTAGCAGTGAATAATGCCCACTTCATTGATGCATTGTACTTGGGCAGATATCCCTGAACTAAGCTAGTGGTAGCCTTGTAATAATTGAAAGGATAATTCATATCCTTTTTAAACTTTCCAACTCTTGGCTCTAGTCGTTATAAAGTTCTACTCGTCGACATCCTTGTCAATAATAAAGACACGGCCAATCTTTGCAAAGTCCTCTTCCTCGCTCCGAGCTTTCACGTCTAACCCCTTGAAAACGTCGGTACTAACGACCAGGTTCGCGATGAAGAGAGCCTCATCGTTACCGACATTCTCAGAACGAACGTGGTGGCAGCCTGGAGCCTCATACCAGCTCTCACCTGGCCCGTACACCTTGGCACCACTATCATGCGTGTGTGTCTCACCCGTTGCCTGATCAACTTGGGTATGCACCATTTGGTTGAGAACATGACCTCGTATCACTGTTGCAACGATGGCGGCTCCAGCATGAGTGTGAGGGGGTGTAGCTAACCCCGTGTCAGTATTGCTTTATACAAGCTTCAAGGGAAATCTCTGAGTTCAAGCAAGTTCCCGTGATGGTAAAATGTATGAAGGTACAGATAAAATATACTCACCGGCATTTGGAGGAGCTGTTACAAGCAGCCCAAGCCACGTGTTATTGGGCAAGTTGGGTGGCTGGTGTACATGAGATACTGCAACACTCACAGTAGGTCGTCTGCACAAGGTATCAGCATGTTACTTGTAAGTGTTTCACAGAATGCGTGACATCTTCTATGATTTCGTTAGCACATAGGTATAACACTTACCCGTCAACCGTCCACTGGCCGTCTTTTTTGACCACGTTTTGATCCTGCCACCGAAGATTGAAGTCGACGTTGGGGAAAGCCATGATTATGGTTCTGCGTTGAGGGTGATTCTGGTCCTATTGTGTGGAATATGTTGGTTCTTATAAGAGAAGAACTGTTACTTTTATCATCACGAGGAAAGGATTTAATCCCATAATTATTCAACATCCTATTATCTTTTCACCTCCGCCTGTATCCGGAGACCAATTTTTCTCAGTGCCAATAGCAAGCATTACGGGAGGTTGGTTTTCCTCACACAGTGTCGAGATGCTCAAGGCGGCTTAACGTGAGGGGAAGGTGTTGGGTCACAGAAGCAATCACAACTTTCAACCAGGTCACATAGCGTTACTTAATGCAGAATCACAAGCTGATGAGAGGCGGGTGAGCGGAGGTCCAAGACTGAAATAGAGGTAGGCTGACATTCTGGGTCCCTCGGCTCATGACCTCTCAGAGTCTGCAATCTGAAGAGTAATGAGACACGTCAGCATTACAGTCACCTGCTTGATTACTTAGTTTTTACTAAGCTTTCAATCACGGAGGCTTGTCAATTTTGGAAGCTGATTGACCAGTTTATTGGGATGACTTTGGTATGATGCCGTGAGAGGGGCTGGCCCTGAAACTAAGCTGATCTGACCCACTTGCCATAATAGGAAAATAGTGCTAAAAACACCGTGCTTTCATGCCATGTCAGTTTTGAAAAAGTACAAGGTTATTATAATCAAGGTTAGCAAAGACGCTTGGCGAAGGGCATTATGTCTGGAAAGAATAGGCGTCGATTAATGTATAAATACACTGAGCAACCCAGGTAGAAACGTAAAATAAAATAAAAAAGTCAAAGCTGCAGTCGGCTTCACATGTCAAGAATCATCTCAAGAACTTATGCTCTTTCACATAGGGGTTTATCATACAGTTTTATCCTTTCTCATAATCTTGCGAAAAGCCCATCCCAGTCAGTCTTAAGACCCGCTATCTCAAGCTTTACCCGCACCATGGCTTCACTCAACCTCCCGGCAACGATGAAGGCAGTTCTCCAGCCTGACAAACACTCCCACAAGCTCACTCTATCCGAACAACCTGTCCCCGTGCCTACACATCCTGAGGATGTTCTGGTCAAGGTCCACGCCACTTCTCCTGTCAAGGGCGAGCTCGACTGGGCTGTTTGGTTCCCTGACTTTATACCAAAAGATAAGATCCCCGTCCCAGGACAGGATGTCGCGGGAACAGTCGTCTCTGCTCCTGCAAACAGCGACTTCAAGACTGGTGACGAAGTCTACGCTCGGATCGAGGCCACACGCCCTGGCGCCGCAGCCGAGTATGTTCTGGCTCGTGTACCAGAGCTCGCGATTAGGCCCAGGAACCTTAGCTGGGCCGAAACAGCGGCAACTCCTATCAGCGCGCTGACAGCATACCAATCGCTCTTTACACATGGCGGATTAGACCCCTTGGCGCTGTCAGGTGACAAAGCAGCACAGGACAAAAATTCCAAGATTCGCGTGTTAATCACCGCCGGGGCTGGTGGAGTCGGTAGCTGGGCAGTCCAGCTCGCTCGAGAGGCCAGAGCAGCTGCTGTCGTAGCTGTTGTCGGGCCAAAGAATTTCGACTTTGTCCGAGAACTTGGTGCGACGGAAATAATAGATTATACAAAAGAAAGCAGCGGTGACTGGGTAGCTAAGGATGCCGGTAGTCGAGAGTTTGACCTTGTCTTTGACTGCATTGGGGGCCCATCACTCTCCCAAGCCTGGTATGCAGTTCGGGATGGGGGAAGCCTTATTAGTGTCTGCGGTGTACCAGAGGACAGTCGCCCGCAAGATGTTAAAAAAGAGGTCCGCAGCCTGTTCTTTGTCATCACGCCACTCGGCAAGGACCTAGACGTCATTACGGGGCTATTGGAGGCTGGCAAGCTGAAGCCAAGTATTGATAGCGTGGTTGGGTTCAGCGAGTTTGCTGAGGCTTGGGACAAGGTGGAGTCTGGACGAGCGAGAGGGAAGGTTATCGTGAAGATCTCTGATGAGGCGTAGTAAGGATACCTTACTAAGGTCTGGGATCGATATCCTATTTGGCATGAATAAGAACAAATAGTTGTGCCTAGCCCCAGGAGTTTCTAAATAAGTTACAGACTTATTGCATTGCGTTCGTCTTGACTGGCCGTTCCGGCTTTTGAAGGTCCATCACCGCCCTGCTCGCCCTTGGTGATAAATGAATATTTTAATCAACCCGTGTCATATGTCACCACGCGATCCGAAGCAACCAAGCATCCTAAATCTCCATCTTGTTCGCCGCAGGAGGCAGCTAATAGTAGTCTTATGACAGACGATAATAGCCACCGAGAGTAGGCGCGAACCAATTATTTAAAAACTCAATCCCAAACCTATTATCCCATACCAGAGAGTGCAGATGATCCTCGAAATCCAGTCTCGTGCTACATCGAAGGAGCTGGCAAACAACCTGTAATTGCCTAGCGAACCATGTCCCGTAGCCTTGTGGATGTTTCTCAGTTACCACGGCGCCAACAAAGAGCACCCAGAGCAACTCAGGAAGATGTGGCACCCAAACTTCAGAATACACTGGCTCGGTCTCGAGTGACTCCCGTAGGCGTTGTGCCATCATCCATGGGAGGGATCCGCTCCATCGAAAGTCTTGTTTCATGGCCGCACACAAAAAGAGATGCACAGCTAACAGGATGGTATGGACACGTTGTCCTTCCAGAGTAATTGGAATATCATCAACTTGTTCGAGAGCGAGAAAGGCTGCGGAAAATGACAGCGCGCGAACATCTCGCTGTGTGGGATCCATGCCACATTCTACCGCCATTACTCTTTGTCGAACCAGTTGAATAACGGTCATAACGGTTTTGTGTGCTGGCCCAAGACTTTGTAAACGAGAAAGAGTTGGAAATTCGCAGGCCGCTACGATATCGTGTGGAAGCTTGACTCTATCCAAGCCGTAGTGCAGGGGATAAAGAGGTCTTCGCCCTCGAGTCGTAGCTAATTCCAAGTCCACCCTAAAGAGTTTTAGATCAAATTTCTCTTCAAGTCGCGTAGCACAGGATGCTTCGCGCTTACCAGTTTATGAATCGTCCCACTTGATAAGTATTAATAGACTTGATCCCTCCTCTGATATCAAGTAGCGCTCGAAGTCCCCTCATGTGGATATCTGCTTCTTGGGAGGAGCCCTCTAAATTCTGGAACACATATGTCAACGACTGGTATCAGTATCGCCCGGAAGAATTCGGACCTCAAGGCACTCGATCACTCACTTCACTATGTCCTAGATGTGCAATGGCAGCAAGTACATTCTCTGGGACTTGGCCATTTTGGAGGATAAAATTTAGTTCCTTGATGGCGTCGCACTTTAGTTTCAATCCTTCCTTTCGCAGTTCAGGACTGAATAACGGTGTGACCGTAGCTCCGAAAGCTGCCGTCGTACAGAGAGTCACACGCATGAGAAGCGGGTCATTTATCGCAAGACCCAGCCACGTGTTGTTGCTGGGAACTGTTGTAGTCAAGTAGTCGAAAAGCACCATGACTAGGGGTGGTGAGCTCATGCAATGCGTAGCAGAAACGAGTAATACATACAATGCTTGAGAAGCGTGTCAATTTGCGGATTCGACGGTATTGGGATTGTTCCAAAAGGGTCGAGAATGTTAACTGAGAACCTTTGGACTCGACTTGAGTAGTTGCTGCTAAAACAGTTTTGGTTCATATTCACGGAGACAGACATGCTTCCATTATCGTGCCGTATCACCGCTTGGTGCGTTGCTCCTGGTTTGCGACCGGGGTTCTTCATAGAGGCCGTCTTGATTCTGAACTGGCCTTTCAGTTCCTTTTCTCGTTGTGCTGTCTGTGCTGATGCTGCTGAGCTATCTGGCAAATCCTCTCTAGTTACTCTTTTCGAACGCAACTGCAGGGCTGTCTTTATGGCATGGCTCCGTATGGCCTTGTTGGCCTGTGTTGGTGCGCCAGTTGACACATGAAATTCGTATTCGGGCATTTTAGGTTGCTGGGACGCGGCTTGAAGTATTAGCTAGAGATGGTCGTGGCTACCCAGTCATTAACCCCGCAAAAGGCCGGCATTTAAAACGAACCCTAAGATATGAACTGGATGCGATTGACGAAAATTGAATACGACATTGCTATTTGGGTTATACGCATGGGGTGAGTTGTGGTTGCTAAAGCCGAACGAAAGGCAAGCACTCGAAATGGATAAGATTAGGGTAATGGTTGTAATTGCCGCAGACTGCAAGGCGTTGACTAATCACCTAACCCGTTTTAAGGATAAGATCCCTACAGGGGCAAGGCCTTACAGCACAGTGCCGAGTAAAAGTTCTATTACATAGCATAAATCTCACTAAAACTGTGGTTTATAACTAAATAAAAATATCTTAAAGAATAGCTATTTTTTTTATAAGTATTAATTTAGATTAAAGGAGGAAATAAACCCTACGTTTGCTAAACAATGTGCTAGGAATGCCGCTAATAGTATATATTTAAGTATGTACCTTAAGGTTAATGCCAGCTTTATTGCTATTCTATAGCTTTATTATTACTAGTTCTATTTATTTCTTATAAGAGATATATCTAATTTTATATATAATAAAATAATATATTAAATATCTAACTCTATTTATAATTAAAATAATATATTAAAACATTAATATTATTATAAATTTTAATCTTTTAAATATTCTTTTTTAAAAACAAATATTTATTTTAGTTACTTACTTTTATTAGTTTTATATATAATCTTTAATCTGTAGTAAATATAATTAAATAAAGTTAAAGTTAAATTATTACTTTTCTTAAAGAGTATTAAACTAAAAAATTAATATATATAATTAAAGTAAGGCAAGTACTTTAATAAAAGCTATAAATAAGAAAATAAAATTTAAAAGTTTATTAATTAAACCTATATAAAATATGCAATTTATAATAAATAGGCTATTAAAAAATACTATAAGAATTATATTTATAACTATCTTAGGATATTATATATAGATAGCAGAGAAGTGCACCTTAAGGTGCTATCTTTTTTAAGGCTTTATATAAGATATAGATCTCTAATATAAATAGATATAAAAGTCTATAACCCTTCTAGGTCTAATATAAGACTTCGAAAATTAAGTCATATAATGATATAAATAATTACAATAAGAAGAATTATAGTATCAGCCTCTATAACCTCTATATAGACGTCAGTCGATAGCATAAGATATTTTAGTCATAAAGACCAATAAAACTATGCATCTTAAATCTCAACTAAATGCGAAATTCCCTATATTTTAAATCATAAGGTGGCTCTAACCTAGGTAATCTATTATTATATAAAGTGCATCTAGATCTCTAAAGCTGGAGAGAATGATAATCGGGCGTTAAGGTAGATAGTAATGGTGGCGTGATAATGGTATTGTGTGGGCAAGACAAGACTTAATATCAATGTAGCCTAGGCGGATGCATAAGAGGGGTCAAGAGCTGGAAAAAGTAGACTCCAACCTTATATCTCAGACCTGACTGCGTCTGTCTCGTCAGAATCTGTCATTCCACGAAACTACTCAGAGAATCTCCATGACATAATCGCGTTTTCATACAATCTGGCTTATTCAGGAGGCTGTCGTGAGGATCTGGGATTCAGTTGGGCAGGATAGGAGCTCCTGAAATTCTTCTCTTTCGCATCTTCAACGCAATCCATAGATTGGTTCCAAAAATCATTTCATTTTTAAGCCATGTCTCATCCCGAGCTATCAGATCAGGCTTCGAAGCCCTTTGCTGCCATTCACTATGAGATAATCAGCGCGTCAGTGCTTGAGGAATATCGCTAAGGGACCGTATATCGTTCGATATTGATGGAGGGTCTTCTGCGCCTTCGAGCCGGGGCTCATGCATAAAGATAGGTTGCTTGTATCCTACCAGCTCCTGCTGCGACCGTTGATGGTGCAAGCGTGGTGTTGTATCCGAAACCGGGTTACTGGAGTGAAACGAGGTCAGTTTCCTAACTCTGGGCTGGAACACAGGCAGGCCGAATTTATGGAGGACGTGCTCGATTGGGGACTTGAGCATCGGCGCCGAAGAAGCTATTATCAAAATGGCCTCTTCCATTCGAAGCCAGAAGTATACCGGTATCAGAGTCCTGAACCTTTCCGGAGAAGCAAAGTCCAATGTGCGCATCTCAACGAGCCTCATGATGACGGTCACAGTCGCAACCAGGCCAAGTGCCATCAAGACGCTAATAAGGCAACGTTCAAGAGTCGATCGGTTGAGCTTCCAGATTAAGAACATTGGCATGACTGCTAAAGCCAAGTCGCCAAATAAAGCAACACCTTGCAAGACGAGTCAGAATCATGCAACGAGGGCCAATGTCGTGGTTGATAGCTTACCTATAGTCGTGTAGCCACATATCCAGATCTGTCGTGCACTCAAGCACCGTGCATCAGGAACCTGTTCCCAGTGGGCATTGATTGGTCGACACTGGATGAGCTGGAAGATTTCAGTGCTGATAGCGCACGCAGCTTGGATACCAATGGTGCACCAGATTATTGCGCGCCAGGCCTTGGACAACACGAACTTTAACAGTAGAAATCCGACCGAGATCCTGACAAGGGCGGGCACAAACGTCGACAGTAAGATAACCACATAAACAGATCGAAGAGTCTTAACGCCTTGCTCCGGAGATACATCATAGCTGTAACGGCCCAGCCCAGAAGTTACACTTGCTATGAAGAGCGAGTAGACGATAACTTCGATAATCTACACTTAAGTCAGTCTTGCCTCTTTATCTAGATTGTCTTATACCTACAACAGCAACCGAGATGGTGTAGTCTGAGGCATCCAATTTGTAAACAGGGGTTACGCGAGTGTAGATCCTCACTGTGAAGACAAGAATGCCAACAATGAGAAAGGGCGTGACAATACCTAGAGCCCGCGGTCCAAGCGAGCTATGCGGCAGATAAGCATTCGACTCCATTACGGACAAGACTAAAACCAGTTCAGTCAAGTCTCGAGGATCAGATGGGAGAAGGGTTGCTCTCTGCACGCTCTGAGGGTAATTAAACGGGTATTGGCATTGTTGAGAGCGGGCCTTAGGCTAGAAGTAGGACGGCTTGGGAACCCGCAGTGGTACCAGCCTTCGTCAGCATGTCACAGGGGGGACCCCATCGCAGGTACTAATGTCAGCCACGCCGTAGCGCAGCGACATGTCGCATCGCAATGACTTGAGGACGCCAAATCATGAGGCGCACCGTCTTGATGCCTGGGCACAGGACGGACAGGGCAACATTAGTTGCTATCATTATTATATGAGGTTTTCTGTTCCAATCTTCAGATAACAGCAAAATCAGTGGTCAAGCCTCATCAAGTTGAGAAATGGCCAAACAAGCCCCTGTCGGAAAGACAAGATCACGAGCCAAAATTAAGATGAAAAGGCGTTAAGGCTGGGTTTATGATTCGATCGGATTTAAGCGAGGATTCAGTTAACAGGGACTTAAGTGGTCCTGAGCTAGGATTGGATGATGTGTGGCGTTCCTGGACTGTTGGAAAAAAGCAGTATGACGCAAGTCCCGGGTCAGGACGGATACAGGGGTATATGTCCGGTTAGGTTACACATCCGTACATTCAGGGAGACACAGTCTAGACAGTATGCCGGCGCATTCCGGGGGGACGGGTCATGGCCCGAGGACCAGGCTGGTAAAAGCTGCAGGGCTCAAGAGTATCAATAAACGTCAAAAATACCGCTGTTTAGATATCTTTTGCCACGGCAGGCAATTCCCAATTAGATAATAAAAAAAGAAAAAGAGGATTTACTTATGAGTATCAAGAAAGCTGATTCAACGAGACCATCCAATCATCGATCTATATCTGCTAACGTTTTATCCTTTGAGCCCTATATGGACTGATTTTTTCAAGCCATTTTGCTAAGTTCATATGCAGCTAGGCTAGGGAGACCAAAATCCTAATCTTAACCCTCTGAGGTTACGCAAATTCAGGAATGAGGGTTTCCCCGCCATCATCCCGCTTCTGTAGTGCGTTGTTTCAACAACCGGTATCATCATCCGCGTTCCGGGCCTTAACACTGCGTGGTGATCGGCCTATGAACCCGACTGGCATGCCGACGCCACTCTTCCTTGGTCCTAACACTCATATACTTTATGGCAGGTCATTCATGCAGGTGACGGTAAAACCGCATGATATTTGCCATGAACCAAGACACCTAATACTGTTTGAGTTAATGGGCTCTCAAAGTCGACTTTAGGTGGTCCGAAACGGCCTGCTACATCTGTATGAGACCTTTAGACGCAATTACCTTTATCACCAAAAGTTGGCTCAAGGCCGGGTACCGGTTCTCAGCTAGGATATCACAAGTCAAACTTACTTAAAACATAAATATTTCATACGTCGTTATAGCAGGATGCACTCTGGTTGCTGTTTGCTTTGCAAGATAACCAGGACCTAGCCAAGGAGCCGGGTACCCTGTCGATCTCCTGGGGGGCTCTGGTAACCCCGTCTGTGCGGCCCTGGGGTCTTAGACACTAGATCATGAGTGGTTATGATATCAAGGACCATTTGTGAAACCTGGTGTAATATCCGTGTTTAATTGTTCTTTGGGTCTGCGTCTCTGGTATCGTCGGGATTTTCCTCCATGGCAGCAAGCATCAGCAAGGAACTCCACAGTCTCTTATTCCAGCACGCAAGTTCTAATCTCTCAGTAAGCATAACCTGGGCCGTGTTATGTCAGTCGATAATATGACTGTTCTAAGGCAAAGAAAACGCCAATGCGCACTCATGCGTAAGCCCCAAAGTATCTAATATTTAAGTAGTACATAGCGACCTATAAACCTCACTGCTATACAATCCGCAGCTTCAGATAATGATCCCGTGATACAAAAGCATCTTCGACAATAATACACCTTCGCAAGGTAGCCCGAAGTATCTCCTGCGACGGCAAGAAGCTGGACAGTATCACTAAGGCTCCACAGAACCTGAGAGTGAACCTACGGTGTCGACAAAGTTGGCCCCGGAAACAGTCCGTGGTTGATATTCGGCAGCAACTGGATAAACGAACGTGATGCGCATTTAAATCCCCAACCATCTCCTTCAAATAAAGATTTCCACTCTGCAAAAAAAAAGAAAAAAAAAAAAAAAAAACATCTCGTACATAAGCGTCTCGTTACAGCTTTGGCGGTCCCTGTGGCCGACACAGATGAGGGCCAAAACGTCGTCGAAATGAGCTAATCCTAGCTGTCGTGGGCTACCGCCCTGTTCAAGAACCGCCATTAGTCCGTACCAGAAAGGCATCTACCGGCAACAAAGGCTAGATTTCTCAACAGCCGAAAACCCACATCTTAACATCGCATTCTGGAACTGCATGCTTGTGATGCACCGGGCACCCTGGGCTTGCTGGGTACATACAGGGCCACAAATGGACAATTGGAATCCATTTTAACTGATACCGCCCGCAAGCTTCTCTTATGCAGTTTCCCAACGGCATATTGAAAGCAGACTAAGGGCTATACTAAGTCTCGGAGTTGCAATTTCATGACTTTTATAAGAAGAGCCGCGTTGCATATGAGAAGCTGGACAACAATTCAACGCAGGCATGTGAATAAGCATATTGTAGTTTTGGAGTTGAACTTCAAGCTCCATCACGCCGAGCATTAAGCGCTTCCCCCGTTTTCAGTTGGCTTCTCAAACACAGTCAAGGAATTTCCCGCGGAGATCTGGTAACCTCGGATAAGGCCTGCGCACGGCCGTGTTCGTCATGTTGCTGAAACATGATGGCGTCGTGACGCAGTTAAACCCGGCTCTGGCTTGCCTCTCCCGTACCACTGACAGATTTAATTACTTCTATCACATTAGCTTAGCCCCGGGACTCGACCTACAGTGTCTTGCCAAGCCGATCTACCGTGGATAGTGAGCGTTAAGAAGTTGCCTGCTGAAATACCATGTTTCTTACATCTGGAAACGGCAACGGGGCTGCAATCGCCATAAAAAAAAAATAAAAAAAATAAAAAAAAAATTAAAGCAATTGCTTTGAAAGTTCGTTTTACTGAAATCTCTTAATTCTCTTAACCCATCTGTAATCATGTTCTAATAGGCACACAGGAGCGTTTTTAGATAACCTAGGTTTTGCGCATACAGAGACAGTAATCAGGGGCATGGCGCACGCCACCCAAGACGCAAAAGCACAATCAGAGGCACGACTTAATGTGACGTAAGAATCAGCGTATGTTTCAAGGACCATATGGCTGGGGGAGACAGGCCCTAGCGGCATAATAAACATCTTACAGGGCCAGGTGGCGGCGAAGCAGGAGTTGCCCGGATATTTTGTCATTGAGGTTTTCAATGAGTTTTTATATTGCAGCTTATACTTTAGTCTTTAATTTAAAGCTTAATTGGCAATGCGATCTAACAGCCTCTGCTACTTTTTCTTCCTCTTATCTACAGATGCTTGCTTTACTTACTAATAAATAAGGTCTGCGAGGGCAAAACGAAGAAACGAAGGAAGGGGAAAGAAATATTCTTCTTGCGCCTTGTTATTCCTGTAAAGAAACGGAGATATCCGCGTGCTTATCGCTTTGGCTTCCACTGTGCTGGTATCATAACCCTCAAGGGTGCGGGGGTTGCATTCTGACTGTCCCAGAACTAAACTTAACCCCCGGGCCAATGCCTCCGGGTCAGAGGCGGATGGACCCACGGCTTGAAAGTTTGAATTGCGGACAGGACTGATATTTCGGGAAAGGAAATGTGAGATCGAAGGGACAGGAACCGTGAGTTGAGAAAGGCCAAACTGGTATGGGCATCACGGCTTGCGCAGTGTTTCCCACATGCTGTACTCCTCGGATAACCAGTGGCGGTATAGTAGATTCAAAATTCACGAAAATGATAGTTCTGATTAAGAATATATAATTAATCGGCTGTCTTTTGGCCCTTGGATTTCCCTGATGTTTGTCTATTGCCAGTTTCTATAAGCCTGCATATCTTTAATATAGACTTGCCGGTCATGTCTTTGGTTTGAAGATTTCCCCACCGCCCCCTCCCAAAAAGCGGGAAATACCAAGGAATGATCTCAGTCTTGATCGCTATTAGTATTCCGCATACACGCCTACACAGTTTCATACATAGCGCGTCCTTACTCATACTCCCCTCTCCCTTACCACTCTTTAAACAGTACCTAATTTTACACCCTGTACTTTCCTTACCAGCCCCTTCTACTTTCGCGTTTAATCGTATATTATTTTCCTCTTTGAGATTTACGCTTTGACTTGTTCATTACCCCTCACCATATGTCCCATTTTTTATTGCGTAGTGCTTCCTACATCTTTATTATGTCTTTTCCGCTTCTTATTAGTTCATTCTTATAAGTTATATCTCTCACCTATGCCCCATTTATTTACCTATTCCATCCTACACTCCCTCCTTCCCTTATCTTCCACGTATCAAGGTGCATCAACCATCACCCCTACGTCAAGATCAAACACACTGTAGCCACCAACACCAAATCAGCGGGCGCAAATTCCATAAGTCGCTAACCACGGAATCCCCTTTAACTTTCATTTCTGGCTCTTGCAGCGTCAAAATGGTCTAATCTGGAGTCGACTCTTCAACTTTCATCAGAGCCGTTATTCTCCCCTCCCGCAATGACAGTTGCTTAGACAGGACTCACCGAGACGCGCCCGCTTCAGCCGAACGCCATTTTGCAGTCTTCTGCCTTTTCCTTCGTCTTTTATATTGGCATTTATACAATCCCATCCGTAGCTGCCCGTTGACTCTACTTCCCAGGGCCATCCACGTCAAATAAGCCCGTCTCTTATTCATATTTAGCCTTTGAACCAATCCCTCCAGTGTCCGAGACTACGACGACGGTCTTGACCTTACAAGGTCACCTGAATGCAACGCCATGTTTTCTTCTATCGCACAAGAAAAGTCCTACTTCCATGAGGAAATTGACACTGATAATAACCAAGAAACATTATCAAGTTTTCGAAGTGGCAGCTCTTACACGATCTCTACCGAGGATCACGCAACTTCAAAACTCTCTAACGGCATCCTAAGGCCTGGTGCACCTGAAGATAGCGAGTGTACCAAAGATGACATGGCTGTCTCTAGCAGGCCCTCGCACCAGGTTGACTACTTATCCCATGATTGGCGGGAGGAGGATATTTGGTCCTCGTGGCGTTACGTTGTGATGCGCCGAGGAGATTTGTCTGACAGCGAACGGTTAGAAAATGCTGTTTGGAGAACGTGGATTAAGGCCAAATATGACCTAACAACAATTTCTCCCGAGACACTTAATTGGTTTGTACTCCTGGGATTAGACATGATGTCTGATTTGAATACTTACATCTCTCTAAGGCTCAAGGACCACGATGTAACGTGGCTTTATGGTCCTCTACACTCGGTACCGAATCCCTTTGATACCACCCAGAACGAGCTGTCCGAGGTACCATTGCCCAAAACCGATTCACATGTGAAACTCGATAGGAAGCCAATCCTAAAGAAGCGGAGCATGTCCGAAGAAATACTACAACGATCGTTATCAACAGCTTCGATATCCAAGCAAGCTAGAGCTGCTTGTAAAATGCAGGAGACCGGAGATTGCACTCATATAAGCTTTTTATCAACCGAGGATCTCTATCTACCATTTCCTCGAGGTCAACTGCATAGTGCAAGCAGCAGTGTCACTCTAGTCACCGAGTCTTCTGGAACTATATCCCCAAATGGCGAGCGGAAGCGCACTCATTTCAACGAACAAGTCGAGCAATGCATTGCTGTCGAAGTTGAAGGAATCCACAATGATGATAACGATCCGGACACTGGCCGATATGGCGATGATAGTGATCCAGACGATGGCGTGATGGTGAAGTGCAGGAAGACAAGGACGTGGCCGTTGTTTGAACGGGACACTCCAGAGTCAAAGCTAGCTGAAGGGAAAACAATTGCCATGCTCCCATCCACTACTATCAAGAATTGGGAAGACTATCCAGAACAAGGAGGGACGGCTAGCAAGCACTCTCGAGGCCCATTCATGCCCTCTTCGTCAGAAGATAATCATCGACCTGCTAAGCAGACCCAAATCTTTGTTTTCGAGGAAAGGGACCAAGACAGTGTCGACGATGCACGGCTGAGCCCCTGCAAGAGCTGGCCACCAGCGCCCGCTGAAAATACTACCAGCGGCCTTCCCTCGTGGCTCACTTCGAACAGTCTTTGTGAAGAGCCGGTGGGCATGCGAATAACTCCTTCTGGCATGCTCATGCCGTATGAGGAGGAAGAAATACCATCGGCGGACGGCATTCTTGGCCGTATCATAGATACGGTGAAAACCGCCCGTGACATTGCTCATGTTATCTGGACCATGAGCTGGAAGAAGTGATGAGACCTCACCCTTTGGATTTTTCTGACTTTGGTGGGCTATCGAATGCATCTGATGTTTATGATATCCGTCTTTGTCAGGGATGCAATTTGATTGCAATACACTTTCAGTCTTCAGTAGGCTCACTAAGAAACAGAGTGGCTATAATGCCATGGGGTGCACTATAAGGAACGCGCATTGCCGACAATGTACATGCGTTTCACGAGGTTTAGCATGGTATATGCTGAAGTTATCAGGAATAGTTATGGTTAAGTGAGTGGACAAGGTATATCCTGGATGAAAAAGTATGTATAAAGGAAGATCAGAGAGAGATGTTGTAGACAGCCTAGAAATTTTAAGAAACATATGTTAGCCGCGTCACGATTTAGTCTGCAATGAAAAGCTAGTTTGGCATGACAATTAAAAATCCTCCTTGAGCAATGCCGAATTCGACACCCTTATGTAACAACCTGTTACTGTAGCGTTCGAGAACAGAACTTTGGCCATTGTGGTTTTTGTACACGAAGCCACATCTGAAACGTCAATAAGCAGCTGGCCAAAGGCGATCAGCGCCCAGGAAAAGCTGCTATCATTTTGCTGTAAAGTCTTCTCGACCATTTCAAGAATGGTCTATCTCTTGGACTGGCAATGTTTGTGACGAATGATTGAGCGATAAGGATATGATAACATTTACAATTGGGCATTCTGTTAAACTACCCCAGTTACTAGAGCTTATAAAAAGTAGACTGATGTACGCAAGGCATAATGAATTAATAATCTACTTTGCTTAACAGGAGTCGAAGTTGACTAGAGACAGCCTAAATTTTGTGCAGTAGAGAACCTGGAAAAGTCAGTCATAGTAACCCTCTACCTCGGTCGAGGTTTTTGCCTGTTATGAACTTGCTGTTAAGCTTAGCAGAGAGCTTGTTTCTGGTATCTCGATTGCTAATTCTTTCACAAATTAAGAGCACCGATCGGACAGAATAACTGGATCATCATCTGAAAGAGCTATAAAGCCAAGCAACCGACAAGCCAAGATCCAGACCCTTTGAAAAGCCACTGACCAGGGGGTAGAGTTGCATTTGCGTCTGCACAACAGTCAATGAACCCCTCTATTGAGAATTGGTGTCGCACTATCTCTGTGTTTAGCCACTGCTAATGTGAAGTATCAGATCAAACTGTCAAATTGTCGGCGTTCACACAGTGTCCAGTGATCAGACTCCTCGTTTATTGCAAGTTACGACATTTTGCAACTTGACCTCTTCAGCATCAAGTAAGCAGAGTTGTTTATCTTATCAAACCATTTGCGCAGATTACTAGAAGGCTTGTAGATTGGGAACTTAATGGCCTGATCCAAATGAGGATTATCATGATCCGCAATGGCATAGACCCCAGATATTGATCTACCCGTGACAATAAGTGACAGTCCCCTTTAACAGGACTAGCAGTCTTACATCGATCAATCAGTCCGATCAGATCATTTGAAGTATCGTCACCAATAGAGAACACATTAGAGTACCTCAGTCCCTTGACGATAATCGCTCAAGTTCACGTAGCAGAAAGACAATGAGAGACACTAATTCTGACTTTATACTACTAATGGTATGACAAAGAAAACAGTGCTGGGGCTTGGGTACTTATAACCGACGCGACAATCTGCCAGAGCGTAACCAGTCGTGAACTCAGGAGTGTGAGAACCAGGCTTGGCAATGTCGCGATAGCCTGGCCAGGGAATAGTTGGAATTGCGGGGTTAAGTTAAAAGTTAAGCTGTTGTAGATAAGGGGAAACCTCCATATAGCATCAGGAAGCTGGCGACCCAAATACCTCCATGTGAATGTGTTTCTCATCAACACCCAAATCCCGAAGTGCCTTGCTCTGTGAATTCATAAACGGCGGTGGCCCGCAGATGTAGTAATTCGCGTCGGGCAGAATCACCTTATGCTTAACCTCTGCAAGGTCCACGCGCCCCTCGTGATCGTAATCAAGCCCCAGTATATCGTCTTCTTCAACCCGCTCATAGTAAACAAGGCGGGTGACTTCCGGATGGTCTCTCACAATCTCGATGAGAGTGTCTTTCATAGCATGGACACGTGAGTTGCGTGCAGCATGGATGAACACCACTTTCCTCGGTTTTCCTTCCTCTGTTATCTTCTTCAGCATTGCCATCATAGGTGTCAGTCCGACTCCTCCGCTAATAAACACCACGGGCGCTGTATTGTTGATGTCCAAGACGAAATCACCAAATGGCATGCTGATATCCACCTCCGACCCCTCCGGCAGCGAATCGTGAAGAACATTGGATACTCGGCCGGCCGGTTTTATATCAGATGCGAATTCTCTTTTAACGGAAATTTGAAAATACTTTCCATTTGGCACGTCAGATAGACTATATTGCCGGGGCTGGTATGCCCCAAGCTCAGGCATAAAGCATCGGATGCTGACAAACTGGCCAGGCTTATAGGATGGCAGAGCTCCCTTGTCGGCTGGTGTGAGATGGAATGAGATAATTTCCTCGCTCTCTCCCACTTTGTCAGAGATGAAGAACTTGCGCCATCCTTTCCAGCCGCCGGGTGTCGCCATGGCTTCTTGATACAATCCTTCCTCAAAATTAATGAAATACTCGGCGAGTTGGCGGTATGCAGCTTCCCAAGCATCCAAGACCTTTGAATTAACTCCGTCCCCAAGGATTTGCTTGATCGCCGAGAGTAACCCTTGGCCGACGACGGTATATTGGTCTGCAGTAACTCCCAAGCTCGCATGTTTATGTCCAATGCGGGAAATAGCTGCCTTCATGGCATCGGGGTTCTCAATATTGGCGGCATATGCCCACACGGCGTGCGCGAGGGCGGCTGGCTGCTCGCCAGTATCTTGATGGGCAGTGTTGAAGATGTTCTTGAGCTCAGGGTGTTTATTGAGCAATTGGCGATAGAAGAGCGTTGTAATCTCAACGCCGTGTTTTTCCAGTGCGGGGATGGTCGATTGGACGACTTTGATCTGCTCCGGAGTCAGTGCGGTCGAGACATACGTTCTTCGATACACCTGATAGAGCGCCCCGCGTCCAGCACGCCAGATAATGGTCCGAGCCAGCATGTTGAATTATTTTGGGCCGGTTGCAATGGCTATGAATGCATTCATTTCAAGGTCATCTGAAGCTGCTGCGGGGAGATTTATAGTTGGCATAGCGTGCGGAGGCGTCCAATGGACTGCCATATGATGCCATGATGAATTTGGACGTTACACATATATGACCTCACTAACATCATCCCCGAATGGCTTGTACCAATGGCTTCCTTTCTTGATTACATTATTTCACATACTAAGTGGATGACCAGCAGTGTGAAAATGACTACCTTTACCTCGCCCGGCTACCTCGGCAAGAAACCCCAAAACAGACACCTATGCGGTAGTGCTAACCCTTGAATTCACTTTGATTATAGCGCTTAGTAACAGAATTTTGGGATTGAATAGAAGCTAACCTTTACTCTGTGATTAACCTCTTCTGCTTGCGCAAAAGGCCATGTTACATACAGGGAGCCGATCAGACCATTTTCGACACAAAACGAGTATATTCTGTCTATTCGATTACATCTGGGTTACGGTGTATTCCTTTAGAGAGTTATATAACTGTTAATAGAGCTTTACGTTTTTCTTTGGTTACTGAATTGATTTAGGGACAGGACAACCAAGAACTTAACACGACCTGATTTTTAACCTCTAATAGGCGCTCAAAGCCGGAGCTTCCTTTCCGATACTAATGCTTCCCTCGCACTCTGGAGCTTGAAGTGGTGTGATCATGTCACTATTATATGTTCACTGGCCAGAATCTTCCGTATGATCTGACTCAAAGGGTTTACACCAAGTGCGCCTGATGGCAGCATATCTCTCAAGCTGCGTATGGCTTTAAATAAAGGCTTCCGACGCGACAGGCTCTCCCCAAGGTCAGCATAGAAAGCCTTGAAAAGTCGTGAACCATCATGGCGATAGCGAATGTATCCCATATCCCTATGACAAGTCCTGGATGCATCAAGTCAGAGGAATGGATTCAATCTCTGCCTATTATTATCTTTTTTGTATTTCTTTTCATCTTTTATGCCCTTCTTATTACATACGAGTATGCCATTTCCCACCAATAAGGCTAGAAACCTCTATTTCACAAGCTAAGTATGGCAAAGACTTAGTTCTAGGAATAACCAGATCCCGATCCAAGGGGATTCCGAGAGCGATCTGCCAGCAAGGAGTATAAGTTCCGAGATTAGCGACTTGCAGCGGTTGGACTCGACTGCTCCACCGCAGGCATATAAGCAAGTGACGACAGGAATGGAAACTACAGGCTCAGAGGAGCATTCTACGTGTCCCTATGAAGTTATCATCTGGTAGGGAATACATAAACTAATAGGCAGTTTTATCCTTAGTTGACGATTCTTAATAGCGCTATATGCTTGGAAGCGATAGCGGATAGTGATATTATCCGTTGCTTACCGTGCAGGCATATATTTCACTCGGGTTGCCTTACTCTATGGTACCTGAGGCGGCATTATGCCTGCCCTTTATGCATATCACGCTACGTGACATTGGAGCATGGGCATATCAGAGAAAATAGATAAAATTTGCAATCTGTCCAAGAGAGGTATTATTATAAGTAGATTTCAGGGTACATAGCTGTTATTTTTATACTCATGCCTTAACTACATATTATAATAGTTAATTAGCTAGTTTGCCTTTTTATATATATAGGAGTTTAGTATAATACTATTATATTATAATTTAATTTATCTTTTTTATATCTAATAATTTACCTCTCTAAAGATAATAAAAAAGTTATCTTTCTTTTAAGTAAATTTAGTTAAAAATATATATTATATAAGTATTTAATTAAGTAATTAACCCTCTTTTTAATATTAATCTTATTATATAGATATTTATAATAATCTAGGTTTTGAATAAAGAATTTAATTTATCTTAGGTATATATTTATAAGTGATTTAAGATATTACATTAAGTACATATTAAATATTATATCCCTTAATATTAACTTATATATATTAGGCTTACTAATAAAATAAAGTTCTATTAACAGCTAATAAGCTAAGTCTTATAGAAATACTAATAAATATAATTTATATACTAAAGATAGCTAATAGCTAAATAGCTAAGTAAAAAATAAAAGTAATCTAAGAGTTAAATCTTTAGGGATTAGTAGTAGTCTATAGTAATTTTAACCTTAGAGTATTATAATCTAAGGAATTAAATAGAAGAGGATTATTACTAGGATAAGTAATCCTAGTGTAATAAGTAGGAATTATAAAAGCTATATAATATAGCTATAGGGGCTATAATACTTCTTATTTCTAATTAAAATATATAAACTATTTTTAATTACTTAAGTAGGCCTGTTATTAAGGTTTAAAAGCTATTTATAAAGGGCTTTAAAGACCTTTAAAAATAAAAAAATATATAAATATCTAAGAGCCTTTATTAAAATATAGTTTAAAGTATTATAGTTATTAATATATACTTTAGTATTAACATATAAGTACTAATAAGTAGAAATACTATTAAAATAAAATTTTGTATTTAATACTACTTATATTCATCTAATAACCTATAAAAATCCAGCCAGTGGATATTTTAGATGTTTTAGCTCTGGCCGCGATCGCTGGAAATTGCCTGGCACCCCCTCGTATTAACAAACCTTCTGCAGCCACACTGCATTCACTCTTAATCACTCCCACTGCGTTTCCAACGCCTCCTCCGCTCAGAGCAAGGCCATTATATAGCATCCGAGTCTAAATGACATCCTCTTTTTGGCAACCGGCACTGAAGATCATGCCTCCGAGGGCTGCCGAAAGGAGACTGCCAAACGCGGGCGGGCAGCCTCCGAGGCTCCACTAAGCGTGCGACTGTCCCCTCATGGGGATTATGCATCTACCATTTCTACTTGTATTGCAGGAGTGCTGGCCAAAGTAGTATCGGTGTCTAATGTTTCTTACTCGCTGTTGGCTGGATAATGGCTCGTGGCCGTGCTCTATAGCACCGTGACCCTCCAATCTCGATACTCAACTGTGAGCTAGCAATAATCATCTTAGGTTACTTGGCATGTTTGTTTCTAAATGTATTTAGCGTAACCTTTGGACGAAACGCAGGTAACCAGGACCCGAAGCCGAGGTCTAGATCGAAATGAGGTGCGTATGGACATTACCGCGTCGGGTAAGGGACTGCTGACGCACACAGCCTATGTCGATTGATCACGGGATGATAGAGTGAATGTCACGTAGACGCAGAGGATTCTCAGTCGATGTTACTAGTCGAGGTCCTGCCATTGTGTATCAAGATGCCAGAACTGTGATGAAAGTATATACATGGGGTGATTTGCCTGATGCAGTGCAGTCCCTATCAACCTTATCATTTAGGCATCAGGGTAGCACTGAGAGTAGTAGGGGTTGAGCGACTTGCAGTAGAAGCCCTTGCCACACTGCATGTTCCCAGTCCACTCAATGCCACCGCACTGCTGGTACTGCCCCTGGGCCTTGGAGACGGGAAGGGCTATGATAGCATCACTGGCCCTCTCGGCGGCGGTGACGATGTAGGCACTGGGGTTGGTGGTAACCATGCCTGGGAAAATGGAAGCGTCAGTGATGAAGAGGTTGTCGGTGCCATAGACCTTGGTGTTAAGGTCAACGACAGCAGTACCGCCCTGGCGACCGTCATCCTTGCCGAGTTTGTTGGTTCCAATCCAGTGATTGGCACGGCGGTTGCTCCATGAGACGACCATCTGTATGTACCATTAGATCATGCCTTGAACACCATCAAAGATTCATGGACCACTTACATCATCGACGTATTGCTGCGAGGTGACATCAGGAGCGGGTTGGAGCCACTCCAGACCCTTAACGCCAGAAAGCGCTTCACGAAGGTTGTCAAGGGCAGTCACAACAGCTTTCTTGTCTTCTGGGTCATTTAGGTAGGGGTTACCAGAGACGACAGTGTTGAGAGCACTGGTGATGGTCATGCGACCACGTGACTTGGCACCACGGCCGAGGTACTGGCTAATGGTGATGGACTCTGATTCACGAGTTAGGTCTGGTCTGATACATTGCACCAACTGTCAAGCGGTACTTACTGTTGCTAGTCTCACCGAGACTGGGCTCAACACGAGCGGTCCACTGCATGGATCGGACGCGGCCATCAGCACCAGAAATCTCGTCAAAGATGACCGGGCCAATGTTAGGGGCAGCTTGAGCGAGAATGCCGGAGCGCTCATCTACCTCCAAATTAGACTTCATAGCTAAGTTGCATAATATCATGCATACTGACCCAGGTACTTCTTCTCATCAGCTGGGATAGGGTCATCGTAGGCCTTGTAGAAGTCGTAGAACACAACGTCGGGGTGCTTTATAACTGTGTCGGTCTAGCATACTTTTAGCCGGACAATCTGATGACTCTGTCATATGCACTTACATTGGTATGGTCCTCGAGATTGTATCCGACAGGGAGGTTGATCCACTGATCTTTGGCGATCATGGAGCCACCATCGCGGCTAGAGTTGGCGACAATTTTGAGCTGGTCATCCGGGCCAATACCACCTATGAAGCATGATTAGAACCAATAAACTCTGATAGCCTACGGATAAGACAAGACTAACTGCGAAGGAGAATCTTAGCACTACCAAAAGTCCCAGCCGCAAGAATAACGCGACCAGTCTCGGGAGTGAGCTTGACAGTGCCGACATAACCGGCGCCAGCGAAGGGCTCGACCTCAAGGCCGGTAACGTGACCGCCGGAGCGAACGACACGCCTGACCTGGGTGTTGGTCCAGTACTTGAAGTTGTTCCGCGCTTTGGCAGAGACGAGATAGGTAGCCAGGGGGCCCCCGCGCTCACCTCCGGAGAACATGAAGGGTGGGTGGGTATAAGTACGGTTTTTCGCGGCCGGCTTCTCAAGAGCGTTCACTTCATCCCAACCGGCCTGGTCGAGTGCTCCAGCGACAACCTTGAAACCCTGGTCGAGATATAGCTTGCCATCCATAGATGGGACACGTGTACCAGGAATGCGACCGAAGACACGCCCCTCGTACTTGGCCATATCTTTGGCCTTCCAGCCATCGGGGAAGTTGAAGTCCCAGTCTTTTGGATTGGGACGCCACCACAGACCAGCGTTGATGGCGGTGCCTCCACCGAGAACACAACCGGCCATCTGATCGGTATCGGGGCAGGCAATGCCGGAAGAGTCGGCCCAGATCTCGTTGCATAGACCGGGAACATCGAAGCGAGTCAGGTTGGTGCCTTCAAGCCAGTCTGGCTTACGGGTACCGCCCCAACGGCCAGAGGATGGAGGTCCCTTCTCGATGAGAAGGACCTTCTTGCCAGCCTCGCTGAGACGGTCAGCGACAGGGAGACCACCAGCACCACCGCCTACAACAACGTAGTCGTATGTCTCGTCCGGGACGGGGGTACCGGTGGGTGGTGCAGCGGTGGAGGTAGGCTCACCGGTGGCGGTGGAAGTGGGCTCCTCACCACCGCCGTCGCAGTTGCCCTCGACAACCTTAGTAGCGAGCTTAGCCCACTTATCATACTCATTATTAAAAGCGTTGCTGGTAAGTTGGCCACCGAAGATGCTCTGGGTTTCGTGCTGGACCATCCGGGCCTCACGGGGGCACTCAGGGTTAATCACATTCGTGGTGCTGTGGGCCCAACCGAGAACGGCGACCGGAGACGTGGTCGCCAATTGACCGGAGTTTCCGTCTTGTGACCAGGAAGTGCATCCCTGGCAGCGGTAGATAAGCGTAAAGCCATCCTCAGTGATGCTGGAAGAGATCTGGGTCAGAACAGCCTCGCCCTCGTACGGGACAGGCTCGACCTGGGCGTTAGCCCAAAGGAAGGCGGTAAGGATATCGCCATCGTGAGGGTAGGCAAAGAGTAAGAGCGAGTTTGTCATGGGTCCGCCGTAGGAGAGACCGCACCATCCCGTGCCCTCCCCGTTGGGAGTGGCGCAATTCTGTTTACATGGTCAGAAAAGAAGAGCTATTGATTTCGAATATTGCCTTACGAGGTATCCAATGAACTCATCGGCGTTTGTGGTCTGTCCATTTTCGGGGAAACTGAAACCGAAAGTCATGCGGGATGCGGTCCATGTGTCGAACACGATCCCAGTCCCGGGATCGGTGTAAGGTGCGGGTGTTGATTGCTGAGCAGACACATACTGGGTAACTTCTCAAGGTCAGCACTCTAAAACTGTTGAAGAACATATTCAGACTCACGAGGCGCTAGGGCCAGAAGCCATAAAGAGCGGTGGGAAACCATGATGACGAAACCCCAGTCGACGATTGGTGAAGGTCGTGGGTAGGATCTCGGTAACCGTGATCTCGAAAAACACGACAGAAGCCGCATTCATATACCAATGAGAGCCATGATCAACCAAGACGCTGTCGAAAATGACCAAGGACCGATGCCGTGTTTAGGTGCTATATTGGGCGCTGGAAGAAAGCAAAATGGGATGTGCCCTTGCAGGGGTCTATGTTGGACGGAACGAACCTTGTGTCTTTCCTTTCTAGATGACGGAGACCCGGGCCGTGTATCTAAGTTGTCTGTAAATCATCCCAGAATGCTTACCATCAATCTGCGACAGAAAAAATTCCTCTATGCCAAACAAACTCAGAGTCCTTCATTCTACAAGAGCCGAACAACATTTATAAAACACTGGCATTTCGGGTTTATTAGCTTGTATGCTCTTACACTCGTACGTCTGCCATATATTCGGTGAGCCTCGTGTCGACGCGCTCCCTTCACCTAGCATTGCTATATTACCCAATGTGTGCAAGTTCCCGCTATTTCCAGAAGCGGGTGTCGGAGGCTAATGCTCCTTTTCTCCCCCACAACCAACTGATAGTGGTTGAGCGGCACGGTGCTCCGGGGGTGGGATCCCCTGCTCAGGCACAGCCAGTTAGATGAACGGGGACCATCCACACCTAAACCCCTCTGCAATTACAGTATAACCCTTACGCCAAAATTGCAGTCCGCCTTGTCAAAAGGATCTCACGCGCATTTGTGCCCATGCCAGCCCCGTGCATGTTTCGCGGTCAGATCGCCGAGTGGTCGGAGAATCTGTTAACGACCAGTGTGTAGGCTCTGATAGGCCTGCAAAAAGCTTGGATAAGAGCTTGTATCCAGATTCACTTGGTGTTATGCCTGGGATGGCTGCTGCTACCTTGCTTATATGTAATTTAAAGTATTCCCCTTTAAGGACCTTGCTATTATATTCTGCCTCTTTAGCTTTCATAGTATTAAATGCCTAAAGAGGGCCCTTACTAAAGAAAGGCCCTTAGAGATAACTTAATAAGATTTTAGTATTAATTTTATTATAATATATATTTAAGTAATTTTAAGAAATATATTATATTAAATTAAATTAATAAATTTTAAATTATGTGAAATTATATTATATTATTATAAAACTTATAACTTAGTTATAGTTTATATACTACTAATAAGACTAATATTATTTATAAGCTAGTAATTTTACTAATACTTATATACCTTTTATTAAGTCTTATTATTTACTTTTAGTCCTATCTTAACTGCTTTGAACTGGCTTATATATACGATTATATATTATTACTACTTTAATATTATATTCTCTTATAATATAATATCTTAAGCCCAGAATAAAAGGCAAAGAGGTAAAATATAATAAGAATAGAATAAATATAAGAAGTCAAAAGCATTAGCATATATAGATAAAAAAAGAAAAGAGGTAAGTAATAGGTTGGTTTTATTGAACTTGGTTACTATTTCAATCCTCAGCCTCACTCGCATCAGCAGCTTGAGCGTTGATGCCTAGCTCCTGCAAATAGACCGCAACATCTGGGTTCTCTTGTCGACACTGCTTAAGAATACCTTCATTAAGCTCACTGATTTCAGCACCATTCCCCAAGAGAAACTTAACAGAGGCAGGGCCCCCGTGTATGACGGCATTAACCAAGGGCGTATCGCCTGCATCGTCGTCCTTGGCAAACACCTTAGCGCCCGCCTCGACGAGAGATTCCATGATACTAATATCGCCCTCTGTCTCGGCAGCTAAATGAAGCGCAGTACGCCTAAGGCAATCTCGGGTTTCAAGATCTTCTCCAAATGCCACTAGTACATCGATCAAATATGCCGGAGCTGATGGAAGCGCCGCCAAGTGGAGCGGGCTGTATCCAGTAGTGAAACAATGCCAGCGCTCGTGATATTCCTCAAGTTCATCATAACTAGTCTCGTTTTCAAAGGGATTTGCTTCAGCCGCCTGCTGATATGATTCGATTGATCCTCTTCGAGACGAAAGCTGTCTGAAGTCTTGCACAAATGCTTCCGGGACAGCTTTGGCCAACCCCAAACCGAGGAATCCCGATGCGAACCAAAGGTACCTATTTTCCCGGAAGCATTATTTGAGAGCAGCAGACGATCTGCAGGCCCCATTTGCGAAAATTTCAGATGACAGATAGCGGTGTGAAGCGGTAACCCATCGCCTATTGTAGTCGGTCCCAAAGGCCTCACGTTTGGGGTAGTCGCCAAGAAGGGGAGATCGAATGCGGAACGACCGGTCATTCTCGCCCCAGATGATGAGACCGCGGCAACCCTGGACAACTTCTACAAGCTGGAAAGGCTTCCCATCCTCGTCTTGACGATAGATTTTCCATGCATTCAACGCCTCGACTGCCATGGGCATTGTCATTGAGTAGCCGGCGTCAGCAGCCATAGCCGCATGATAGAGAATACAAAGAACCATTTCTGACTGAGAAGCCCTGATTCTCAGGAAACTTTCTTTACTGAAAGCATCGGCCTAGTCATGAACCGATACATCTTTGCAGGCGGATGTAATTTGATCAATGGCTGCCAGCAACTCCGGCATGGGCATCTCGCTTGGCCAAGTAGGAACAGGAAGCAAGCTGCAGGATAGTAGCCTCTTGTTGCAAAGCATATACCTAAAGTCTGAAATATTAGAAACTTACCGGCCGTCAAATGTTCGGACCAGGCCTTTAACAAACTCAGAATGCCTTGAGGACAAGTCTTTACCGGTGATGCTTTGAAGTGCCCTGATGATGTATTTTTTCACGTCCGCATCAGAGGCAAAAATTTGGGTCTTAACGATCTGGTGCAATGTACTGAAGTCTATAGGAGGTGGGTCCTGGCTAGTGAAGAGGACTTGGATTATCTGATCGGAACCGCTGTCTGGATTGATTGCGAGTATTAGGTCTGTCAAAGCTTTGGTAGTGACATCGGCTGCGACTCCATCGAGGATGATCAACACCTTGCCAAGCTCGCCAGTAATCCTGTGTAGGAGTCGGGTAAATTCATCTCCCCATAGCCGTGGAATTTTATCATATTCTGCCAGTTCTAGTTTCCGTAGAGTATCAGACGTCTGAGGCAATTGTGACACTAACTGTCTTAGAACCGAGGCGAAAGCGTGATTGAAGTCGGCAGCATCATACTGCTTGTGCCTCTCTTGGAAGTAGACACAGGTTACCGCTGCGTGGCCAACTGTTCCACGATTTGTTCCAATGTGATAGACGAGACAGGAGGATAGGAGCGTCTTTCCGGTCGCGGATGGCCCTTGAAGCCAAAGTAGGCCGGAAGAAGTCTTTTAAAGCCATTCTTTGAGCTTTGGGTCGTCGAAAAGCCATTGGCATGAACCAGGAATGCGCTCAAGGTCAAGAGCCTGTTGCCAACCTTGAAATTGATCACCGGGACAAAGTCTTCTCAGCAACTTAGATCTGTCGATTCCAGACATATTGGCTAGCTTTTTTTATAAAAGATAACAAAGTAGAGATTATATCTTTTATTTAAATATAAATATTTATTTCTTTTCAATTATTATTAAATTATGATTTTTTGTAATAGTAGGTTATGCTGCAAAAAGGATCTCAATCCCAATACAACTGAGAGTACGCAAAGTGGGGGCCGTTAGGCATCGCCCTCGCTGTGAATATCCTAATCACTACCTTATCCTCTTCTAGTAGTCGCTTAGAGTTGTTCTCTTGCCTCATTCCTGACTTAGAAGGTAGATATGAACGGCGCGGAATAAATAACATATGCTACTAGATGTGATCTAGACTATAAGTATATCCCGGAATAGTTGAATGAAGTTAGGGGCTGCTGACATGCAAGCTTACTGTGGGTTATTCTGTTAGTTATTGAGTTGTATGATTAGCAGTTTACGATTGTTATGCCGGCTTCTCACATATGATTTTCTTGGCGGTGGACAAGACTAAGCTATCTGCCCGAGGATCTAACCTAACGGCAGCCCCATACACGGAATATTCTTTTGGGGTTTAGGGCCAGGTTTTGAATTACAGGTAGGGGGCAGTTATGGGGCAGGGCGGCTGACAATGTTGGGTAGGATGGCAGGGTGGACGACCTGTGCTTGCACTACCGATACGCCTTGGCACTCACGGAAGAAAACAAGGTTTATGAGCTATTATAATAGCTCATTCTAGATTCACGATAGTCCACACTGTCAAGACCTAACCTCCCCCAGGGTCGGCCGACTTGCCTTGGCCCAGTTGGGCAGACAAAGTGACTGGATACCTTGGTCGTTCTGGAAGCCGTGAAACTCAGTTCGCTGTAGTAGAGCCAGTCTTATCTTGAGACCAGATGTTGTCGCCGCATGCCATACCCACAGCGTGCATGGCATGGTATGGAGTGTCTTTGGGCGACCAATAGAAACGATCACATAAGACGCTGCTTACCTTTACGGTGATGCCCAGGCTGTCTACCGTGTTTGTGTTTGAGCTTATTTGCTTGGTTATTTTATTCTGATGATGTACAGGACTTTGGAGGTGTCTTCGTCACTCAAGAAGAAGGTGGCAAGATCGGCGCTGCTTTAGGAATGTTTGGAGATTCTGTATTCCTTCACCACGATTTGTAATAACAACAGTATGTACGACCCAAGGGCAAGGCTATGATTCTTCAAAATTATGGTCTCCTTACAACTGGTGCGACAGTTGATGGGACGTGCTTCCTCATAACTCTCGTGGAGCGGGCCAGTCAATGCCAGTTACTTGTTGAGGCTGCAGCGGCCAACGCCATCCCCATGGTCCTCATTCTGATGCGAGTGCAAAGTACATCTTTGAGAACTCGAGTGATCCAGAGACCTTACACTGGGAGGACCAGCCTGACCTAGAGTACGAGGAACATAGGTGCAAAGGTGAGCATAAGCTATGAAGACTGATGTACCTAAAAAAAAGCCACCGCAATTGGTTTAGTGCAAAGAGGTATGGTCCAGGGTGCAAAAAGCGGATTGTATAAGAGCAATCACTACTCTTTATTAAAGGCAACTTGAGAGCAGACTTCAACTATATAGCGATTGATATCCTCCTTGAACTACTGTTTTGAAGCCCCCGTCCAGATTAACGACATCAAACCCGAACTGTCTGAGAATACAGTAAGCCAAATAGCCGCGGTAACCAACTTGACAGTATACCATAGTTGGTCTTGACCTATCCAGGGTGCCCGACTGTTGCCTTAGGTCGTTGAGCGGGAGATTGACTGCCTTCTGAAGATGACCACGAGCAAATTCCTCGGGGGAGCGGACGTCCACAACTTGCAGTTTGTCGAGTTTCTCTCTAGTAAGCTGTTCAGCTTGAACAATCTTACAGTCTCCACGAAGAACATTAGATGCCACAAAGCCAGCCATATTGACTGCATCCTTTGCCGAGCCATATGGTGGTGCGTATCCCAGCTCAAGATGCTCGAGATCAAAGACCGTGCTGCCAAACTGCATAGCTGTCGCCAAAACGTCTATTCTTTTGTCAACACCACCCCTGCCTATAATCTGCACTCCCATTATGTGGCCTGTTTCTTTCCGGAAGGCAAGTCTGATAGTCATAGTTTGTGAACCTGGAAAATATCCTGCATGATCAGGGGGGTGCACCGTGATCGAAAGAGGATCATGACCAAGTCGACGGAGTACTTGAGTCGAAAGTCCGACAAAGCCGAGCGTCAGACCAAACACCCGACAGACGGATGTGCCAACATTACCATGATAATTCACCGCTTTGCCGCAGATATGGTCAGCCGCCATTCGACCTTGTCTGTTGGCTGGACCAGCTAGGGCGAGCATTGCTGGCTTCTCCATGATATTGTTTTGTGTCTCAACCATATCTCCGACTGCATATATGTCAGGGTCAGAGGTTTGCATGTGAGTGTTGACGCTGACTCCGGTCGCGCCCAATACTAAACCAGCCTGCCTTGCCAGACCTGTTCTTGCCCTGACCCCTGCAGCCAAAATCACCAAGTCAGCGGGTAGTACGCATCCACTAGATAATATGACTTGGGATTTATCGATCTTATGGGCTGATTCGCTCAGAAATAGCTGGATTCCGTTGTTACGGAGTTCTGAGTGAAGTATCTCAGCCATCTCGCCATCAATAGGCGGAAAGACATGCGACCCATACTCGACTATTGAAACATCGAGTCCAAGCCTTCGCAAGTTCTCAGCCACCTCGATACCGATGAATCCGGCTCCAATCACACATATGTGCTTTGCATCGTAATGTGACAGCAAATCATGTACCTTTTGAAGGTCAGCAATTGTCTGCATTGTGGCAATGTTGCCCAATTCCGTCCCAGCACATGAAGGGCGAAGTGCCTCGGCACCCTGGGCAAGGATGAGCTTGTCGTATCCAAATTGACGAATGCAGTCATCTCCTCCAGTCCGTACACTGACTGAGTGTTTTTCACGATTGATATTGAGTACTTCAGCGTGAAGATGAACATCGATATTAAATCGCTGCTTAAAGTCATCCGGTGTGCGTAGGATCAACTCCTCGTCATGCTCAATAACCTTGCCCAGCGCGTAGGGGATGCCGCAGTTGGCGAAGCCGGTATAAGCTCCCTGTTCGAATACAGTAATGATGGCTGACTCATCGAGACGCCGAAGACGGGTGGCCGCGGACATACCACCCGCAACACCACCAATGATAATAATTCTCTGGGGCATTTTTAAAATAGTTTAATATAAGTAGTAGTTGAGAATTTCTGGGAGGGACATGATTCTCATGATTAGCAGAATTGAAGCCTTTTTATCACTGTTCTTCTGAATTCTGGATTGATGGTTCGCAGTATAAACTAAACCCCGAATCTAGCGCTGATTTCCTGGATACGGCGATTTGGTATGATACTAACGCTGGGTCAAAACGACTCGTATGATGGTTATCAAGTTCACAGCCGGTAGTATTGAGTTTGGTGATATAAATAGCCAGTCATAAATGGCCTGAACTTTCGTGAAACTTTCCTGGCTATTATGACAGCCTCGCTAGGTCTTACCCAATTCTGTCATTAGCTTGTGAGCTACCTCCACAAAACATCAGATCATGAAGGTATCATCATGGCGAGCAAAGATCATTTAAAGTTTGTACCCCGAAATCACCGATAGCCAAGAGCCCCATCTCCTTCCAAGACTTGATATACTTCTTTGCAACTTATGTAGGAATAATAACTCAAATATTGTTTTTAAATGCTCTTCCGCCTTGGCAGTGTCTAGACTAAACAATCTCATAACATGGCGATTGGAATTGCAATCTAACAGGACCAGCTGAGTGTTCTTTTTCTGCAAGTGGCAAGGGATATACTGCCAGTCAGTCACAGAATGGTAAAACATCGCTAGATGCAATGTGTATAGTATTAGCCAGCACAAGTAACATATCCTTCCTTTCATCACTTGCCTACAGGGTTGTCAATGTGATGCACGAAACAGGGGGCAGAAACGTCAGCTTCATCTCCAATGCGCGATAGCTTTGGCATTCTTGTTGCGGACTGGTGAAGGGCAATCACTGTATTTGCATTGTGCCATTCAAGTTAGGCCAAGAACGCAGTGAATGAGCAGACTGACCCTAGAATGCAAAGTTTCCAAAATTGCTCCATGAAGAACCCTCTGTCCATCCTGAGCGAACAGCCATGGACCGCGTGCCACTTGTAGTCCATGCTTTATACACTATGCGGGTGTCATAATGTCCCAACCACTCGTAATCAGCCCAAGACGAAGATTCGACGTCTGAACTCAAAGAAACGGAGGTTGTAAGTAACAGGGGAAGATAGGTTGATGCCATATTGCGAGAAACCTTCAGTTTCGCGCGTTTCAGTGGAGATGCTGCAAGATCTGTTGATACAGACCACTGACTTGACGCTGGGATTGACTGCAAAGAAGCCACAAGGTGGGAGCCAAGGCTTCCAGTGGCCCCGCGACAACAATAACAGCATCTTCTCTCTGTTGAATGATAGTTGCTGGGAATGAATAGACCAGGTTGATAGGCCTTGCAGGTCCTAACTGACTTTATACTGTGATACGTAGTCCTCATCCAAAGTTCAATTGATACCAACACAATGCATATCATGTCACTTTCGAGGTCTGGGTCCCTGTGAACGAGGAACTTGAGTTAGCATTGGCCGTTTAATACTACGCTACGGATCTCGATCACTTTCTGTAATTGAATCTTGACCAATTATAGATTCATCCAACCATTCTCGTGGTCAAATTCTGTTACCAGTGTGTCCACACCTCTGCGCGCAACTTGTGTCCAGCAGCTATAAGTAGCCAGCCACTCCCTTCAACATTTCTCATCCAACTCACTTCAACACATCTCTATCTCTTTCTATAAAAGCAACGCTCCAACTCAGTATGTATAACGTTTCCCTCACTCTGACCCAAGCTGACCTGACATCTCAAAGCCAGCAATGAAGTTCTCAGCTATCACCACCCTCGCAACCTTCTTGGCCACCGTCAACGCATCTCTTTGCACTTATGACGACCATCCAGTAAACGGCCTCCGCTATTACATCGGCGCCGATGGCGTGCCCGACGTTATCGGTATATGCAACGGATTTTAGGACAATGTCAAGCCTCAATGCGGGGGGGACTAGCAGTGTGGCCGAGCAGCCAACGAGGACCTGCATGCGGAGTTTCAGACATACAGAAAGTGCTTACCGCGGTTTATCAATGACGGTTGGTGGCATGCTACTAAGAACCAGTGGGGATCTATTGAATGTAAGCTTCGACAGTAAGGACAGGTGGCAGGGAGATGCTTAAATGGCCAACTCTATGCATAAACCAATGAGTCTCAGATTTATCTGTTATCACAAGGAACGCTATAATGCAAATTTATTGTCTACCCTCTAGAAGAGTATTTTGTCCTCTCCTCGGCTCTCACGCCAGTGATTAGTAGCTTGAAGGATATCTCGACATCCTTCTAGCATCCACCCCCATTTCTGTAAAAATAAAGGAGTTGCCTCCCATCCACGGAGGTCCCAAGGGTCTCCCCAGACTATCAGGCTCGGCTTCCCGTCCAAGCCAGGCTTAACGTCGAGCAGGTCGCCGCATAGCTCATCCATATCCAGGTGGCGGAGTGAGAGCAGGATATTATCCCTCATTTGGGGGATTGGGAAAAGGTCAATCCACGGATGATGGGGAACAGTCCTCTGCAAGGCTGTTGGCTGAAGATTTAGCGGGTAAGAGTCACAGGACTGCACTGGTCCAATTATAGAGAAAGGAGAGATGACACTCTTTCTTTGCCAACAGTCTGAGAATCCCAATGCGATACCATTCTGAACAAGGGCGTTGAAGACGTTGACCTGGATGAGAGTTGACAAGTACCATGGCTGCGGGCAACCCAGCACATAATCTTCATAGGCCTTTTTGACGAACTCGCGGATTGCGCCTTGGGCGTCCGGGCGGAGCAGTAGACATCCCGATCTAGGCTTGAAGCCTGCGGGAGGTTTTATCAGATTCAGATACTGAAGAGCAGATGGTGGTTCCGGCGCATCCGGCGTATCTGTTGTGGCCATGGAAACGTAACGCGGTCTGCTGCCTTGCTTTAGATGTAATGATGCCGATCGTCTTGACGCTTTTCTTCTTTCTGCAATCCCAAAGTATAAGCAGGTACCCAGCTTCCAAAATTCAACCAATGCTCACCATATGCCCTTTGGTTGAGGCGGTTCTGCAGCTTGCGTCTCTCAGCGCTGCTTGTTATGCCAGTCCAGTCCTCGCTTGCGGTACGTATCTCTCTACGCTGCGCCATGTCACTCAGCTTAATGAGAGGGACCGCATCCACGTTAATTGGATATTTCATGGCCGTATTGTTTTGTTGCGGACTAGATTCCGTCATATTCAAGAGCTGAGAATGTCGCCAAGTTAGGGAAGCTCCTTTTTCACCCCGCTGAGATGTCTGTGATAAACTTCTGGAGAGAATCTGGGGATCCACAATGAGCTCGGATTAGAACTAACTGGCTCCATTTCTAAGCAGGTTGCATTAGCGTCAGGCTCTTGGCCAATCAATGATAGTCTCCATTATAAACCCGGGGCTCTGGCCTCTTCGGGCTTTATTCAGAACTTACTTATTTATCGTATATTTTTTTAATCTAAGCAAGCTACATGAGCATCAGGCCACCTGCAGCTTCAGAACTAACTTGTCCCCATACCTAAGCAAGTTGCATTAGCGTCAGGCTCGTGGCCAATGATAATCTACCCTGCCCTGCCATCAGAGCTTCCAAGAGAGACATGGACTAGCTAACCGGGAAGAGTTCCTGGTCTCAGAATAACTGGGACGGCCGACATTCCCAAGATGAAGTCAAGTATTTAAATAGAAGCCTGTCCATTGCCCTTAGCCAGACAGAAATATCCATAACTTCACTTCAAACATGTCCCTCCCGCAGAAATCGACACAGTGGGTGGTTAAGCGATTCGATGGCCCATTGGGGCTTGAGATGCAGGTGGCGCCTATCCCTCAACTTGGGCCCAACGACGTCATGATAAAGGGTAAGAGATCGCTCAATTCATCGACTCTGTTCCGGTCATTTTCTTTCCTGCTCACTTCAATCCAGTCCACGCTATTTCCTTGAACTACCACGACGTCGGCACCACCAGAGTCTGTCTTTGCTTTTCCCTATCCCCATCCGCCTCGGCTTATACTAACATGCATCCAGGGCCATTTCGAACATGCCTTGAAAGATGTCGTTCCTGTCTCGGATGGATCTGGGGTTATTATAGCCATCGGGTCTAATATCCAGGACTTTCAGATCGGCGACAGAGTCACGACAATCATGAACGGAGCACATCAATCTGGTCCGATGAAGCCGCACTACATCAACTTGCTATTGGGAAACGCTTATCATGGCGTCCTCCAAGAGTATGTCGTCATTCCAGCACAATACGTGATTGCTCTTCCACGCAACCTCAGCTTTATTGAGGGTAGCACATTGCCAGTGGCAGGGCTGACTGCCTGGAACGCTCTGTTTGGTGCCCAAGGTCGCCCTCTACTCCCGGGGCAGTGGGTTCTCACACAGGGAACTGGCGGCGTAAGCACCTTTGCTATCCTTGTAAGTCTCAGTTGCCTATATTAACCAGAGCCAAAAACATCAAACTGACTCGGACTGTAGTTCGCCAAGGCAGCTGGCGCCAAAGTCATTGCGACCACGTCCTCAGCTGAAAAAGCCAAGAAGCTTCAAGAAATGGGGGCTGACCATGTCATTAACTATCGCGAAGTTGAAAACTGGGGTGCCCAAGCGCAGGCTCTTACGCCAGGAGGGGATGGAGTTGACGTTGTGGTCGAAATCGGAGGCGGTGCGACTCTAAAACAGGTATAGAAGGGACTCGCATGCTTTTGATGTGCTACTGCTAACTTGCCGGAACTTGATAGTCCCTGGTTGCGGTGAAGATGGACGGACTTATCTCTGTCGTTGGAGTACGGGCTGGTGCTCACCCTGAAGAGCAGCCAGTTCTTATGGACATGTTTTTCAGGTTCTGCACTACACGTATCGCATACGTGGGCCCCCGCGTGCAATTTGAGGAGATGAATCGTGCAATTGAAGCCAACAATATTAAGCCAGTGATTGATGGGCGGGTTTTCAGCCTCGAAGAGGCCAGGGATGCTTTCGAATACTTGGAGAGCATGAAGCATTTCGGCAAGGTCTGCATCGAGGTGGTCAAAAGTGTCTAAAAACACCTACTTAGATGCTACAGCGCACTTATTACAATATTTTAAAGCATAAAATTATCTCCAATATGTTCCGCTAGTACTATTTTATGTATTTATCAGAGTCCCTTTTTTACCCTTGTAAAACTGAGGTTCTTCAACAAGCAAGGATCTTGGCAACTGCAGCTTCGGCGGCAACCATGACAATAGTCTGGATATTACCAGTAGGAAGGTCGGGGTGGATGCCAGCATCAGAGACAAACTAGAGATGATTAGCGAGTAGATCGGTAGAAAGAGACAAGCTACACTTACAAGGTTGTCCATGCCATATATCTTGGCGTTGGTGTCAACAACTGAAGAGCCTCCCTTGCGACCGTCATCAGTACCCATCTTGGTAGTGCCGGCATAGTGGTTCCCGCTGGTGACAGCCTTGATGATAGCTGTGGTGTTGGTCTCCTTCTGAAGAACGAATCCAGATGAAGAATCAGTGATCTTCTCAACCATATCCTGAACAAAGGCCTTCGCGGCCTCGACATCTCCATCTGTTTGCAGGTAAGGAGACTTCTCAATGACAGTCTTGCCCTCTTCAGTCATACCCAGAACACCGGTGGAGGTCAGGCCGTGGGTCATGTAGACCTTGATGGAAGCGATACCATCACCTCCAGCAGCACATGATCCTTGGAAGTATCGAGTGACGCCATCAGAACCCTTGTTGGAGCTGAAGAAGATCATGCGATGGCGGCCTTGAGTCAGGACTCCAGAGGACTTCTGCTCATAGAGATCAATGTTCTTGGTATCGGTGCCGTTCAAGACACTATCAGTGTCAAGCATGCCCCAAGCACCATCAGTCTTGACGGTGAAGGTGAAGATGGGGTGATCCATGAGGTTCTCGCCAACAGGAAGGTTGATCCAGTTTCTCTCAGCAGGAAGAGTGACGCCAGTCTTCTTAGCAGTAAGGATCTGCTTCTTGGGACCAATACCAGAGTTGAACAGCAGGCGAGGAGTTGTAAGGGCGCCAGCAGAAAGAACAACGCGACCGTTCTTGGAAAGCTTGACAATCTCCTTCTTACCTGCAGCAGTCTCAACCTCGACGCCAGTAGCTCGTGAGCCAGATCGGACAACGCGAATGACCTTGGAACCCATGCGAAGAGTGAAGTTATTTCGCTTCTGGGCAAGGGGGAGATAAGTCCTGACGGGCCCAGCTCTCAAGGCATTCTTGACATTCCAGGATGGCCAGCTGTAAACCTCGTGCTTCTCGTTGGGCTGTTTGATCATGTCAACCGATTTCCAGCCCAGATTATCAAAAAAGCCAGACAGGGTATTGTAGAGTCCCTGGTCGTATCGCTCGTTATTCTTGGAGGGGACTAGAGTGCCTTGATTGCGAGCATATAGTCTGTCGGCAGCCGGTGCAACATCGTTCCATTTCCAACCCTTGGGCCACTTGTCGTCAAAGTCGCGAGCAGGAGGATGCACAAAGACCATGTAGTTGACAGTGACACCGCCACCAAGGACACAAGCGGCCAATGCAGCAGTATCATCACACATATACTCGTTCCATAGATCAAGTCCACCAACAGCAGAAGAGAGACCAGGAACGTCGATCGGGGTGAGCGAAGAGTCCCAAGAAAGAGTGTGATTGGATCCAGTTGCAACGGTTGGACCATGTCCACGCTCGAGAAGCAGCACCTTCTTGTTGGCCTCGGAGAGTCGCTCAGCTGTGATCAGGCCAGCAGGGCCACCGCCAACAACGATGTAATCGTAGGTAGAATCGGCGGGCTTGCATGAGGCCGGTGCCGTGAGAGCGGCCAAGGTAAGGGCAGACACGCCCGAAAGAGATGAGAAGCGCATGATGAGCCTGGGAAATGACGATCCACTTTATAGATTGATAATGACTGGCATGGGACTGTCAATAGATGGTGAGGGAATCTGGTTTCTTAAGAAGTTGGTTGTTGAAAACCCGATCTTGTCGCCCCATTGTATGCTTTCGAGACCCTTAGCTCATGAGGTTTCATCGATGGAGCAAACCAAGGCATTTCCGTTAACCAAGCCCGAAGACTATACTGTCTACGCAATAACGCCGAGCAGATGGTGGGTGCCATGGTAGCTGATTCATGCTACGATGAGTTAAGATCCTCACAGTTCGCCGATTTGGCTCCATATTCCACGCTAATTCTTGATAAGATAGAGTGTCTACATTAGTCAGGTGTTCCGGGTTTGCCGTGAAACACTCGTCATGTCCGCCTAGGAAACGTCAAGCACTGTGTTGGGGCCAAGTTTGACAGGTCGTATCCCGGTCGGCTTGCAAATTCTCACCGTTTGTCATGATTATTCAGAAGAAGTGGTAGTCCAAAGACGGTTAGAGCCGTTGAGAAGTAGGTTTCGAACCTTTCTGGAACAGGTATGCTCGCTGTCATTGCCGAGACTAATGTCGGCTATTGATTGGACACTTTTATCGTCGGACGGAGATGCTTAAATCCCGCCAATCATGACAGATTTATGCGTCTTCCTTAAATTTTAACTTCGGCATTCAAGCCGGTTTTCAAATTCGCGTTTTCATCGGACTGACTTTGCACGATTCTCATCACACAATACGCGGAACCTCCTAAAGTTAGGTTAATCGTTTAGACGGGCAGTACAGTAAATAATACGTAATTGTGACGTATGTCTTGGATCACGTGAAGTTTAAATACTACATATCGAACACCAATTGCTTCCTGGAGCAAGCCGCAGGTATCTCGCATAGGTTATATAAGCCAGAGGCTGAGAGCAGGTCTAAATCACTGTTTTTCGGTCAGCAAGAAAGAAAGTATCATCGTTCACTCAATTCAGTTCATCTAACAGCAAAGAAAATGTACCTTTTTGCCCCATAGTTATTAAGGCCTTCTGGCTACAGATGCACCAATCTGCCAGTTAGTCTCCTCCCAAAGCAATATGGCCATTTTGCTCACGATGCAAGTGTCTCTGATACACTTCTGACAATTGAAAGAGTGTTCGAAAGCATACTGGATAGAGTATGCTTACAAAAATTAAAGACAGATTTTGCTACCCTGAAGCTGAAGCCACCAATAGAGTATGAGCCCATGCCTCGGTATCTCCGGCTACAGCGTAATCCTGTCCACTAAAAAACCGAGATTGCTCGTATCAAGCCAAGACTGCACAAGCGCTAAGTTTTTTAGCATGTCTCACAAACATCATGCACTGAACATTCGATCTCCTATCAATTGATGTAAACATCGGTAAGATCACCACAACAGATAAAGAATTCTATGATTCCTTTGGCATGCGACATCTGGCCTCATGTATCAGGGTTTCATTCACCAAGAGCCCGCGCTCGAATTGGAAAAGAAAACTGTCGATTGGTGGCTTCTGCTGTGATAAGGTGATGGACAACGATGTGAGTTACAGTGAGAGATGATTCGAGCTATCTGATGGGCTTAGATATATGGACGGATTGTGAAGTGCATAGATGCAGATTATGCAAGGGATGTTAAGCAAATGCCGTCCTTTAGCTTTGCGCACCCTAATAATAGCTACAACAGCCGAGATTAGTTCGTGTTTATGGAGTCGCTGGCCACTTAATCTCGTTCGGTGCGCAATACGTCACATGGTGTATGTTGCCTATAAGACATCGCAGCAACCTACGATTTGTTGACGGCCTATCCCGCCCCTTTCACATTTGCTCGACCTCGTCATTGACCTCATACAACAATGGGTTCTGTCACTCGTTTCGCTTCGGCCGTTTTGGCGACTTCGACCCTTCTCGGCGCTGCCTCAGCTGCCGTTTTGGACATGCCCATGGTCATCAAGGATGGCTATGTATGTTGATCGGACTGTGTCGTACATGCGAAAACTAACTTTGATAGAAAATGGTTCAGGTCGGCGTCGGAAAGCCCGAGCAAGACTTCCTTCTTCTCTTCGACACTGGAAGTGCTTCGACTTGGATGATCGATAGCGAGTGCGCCACGGAGTGTCTCCACTACAACAAGGACCGAGTCGGGTATAACTTCACCGCATCTTCTACTGGCAAATACACGGGAGAGGACGCCTCCATCGACTATCTCGGAGGAAAAGTTGCTGGCCCGACCGTGGAAGAGCGCTTCGAGGCGCACGGGCTGACCTGGCAGTCGAAGTTTATCGCAGCCAACGAGAGCAATTGGTCTTCGCTGGCCGCTGCCGGCTTCATGGGCCTGGCTTTTGGTAGCATCGCTGATGGCGGCGCTACACCCGTTTTCGAGACTCTTATGGCGGAGAAGAAGGTGGACGAGCCTCGATTCGGAATTTACTATTCGAAAGAAGATGGCGACGATACCAAGGGCAAGCCGGGAAAGGGCCTCCTCACACTAGGAGGGTCCAAGGAGAAGGAGTACGTCAAGGGCGACTTGATTGATATTCCGATCAACACCAACCTCAATGACTATGATGTCTGGAGATCCGTACTTCACAGCACTACCGCCTCAACAAAGGGAAAGAACAGCTCCCAGACCAGATCTAAGGTCGACATCGATGTTAGGGTTGTATTTGACACTGGAGCTTCTGGTATCACACTTCCCGAGTCCAAGATCGTCGAAGTTTACGAATCTATCGGCATGAACTGGACGGCAATTCTCAACGGCGACCATATTCCCCTGTGCAGCGAGTTTACCAAGGACTGGTCTGTTGCCTTCGAGGTTGGCTACTACGGTGACAGCAGGTTCCTCAACGTCACCGGCGATCAACTGGCTCTTCCTGGTTTTGCAAACAGAGACGATGCTTGCTGGCCACCGATGGATTCTGGGGCTGAGGGCTTCGCCTTGCTTGGTACTCGGTTCCTGAAGAACTTCTACACCGTCTGGGACTACGGCGTGTTCCCCGAGGAGGCTGGGTTCATCCGTCCCACCCTGTCTTTTGGCTACTTGAAGGAAGGCAAATAGATCAATAATATCGTATCCTGGTTTCGCTGGGCAATATACTTATACGACTTTCTTCGTGTTAAATCGCTTTTGTTCCGCTCCGCTTTCTTTGACCAATGCTCTGTCCCTCATATGAGTTGTGGAGGTAGGTATGCAATGCTCCCCGTTAAAGATTATTTGAAGCTTTGTGCATGTCTCTCATTTAAGTCCAGCGCTCAACTCCATTACGAATCAGCCGCAGTTGCAGTAGTAAGAGTACTATTCATGCATTAGCTCGGTATCGTTGGGGCCTCGTAATGGGGTTTATAATTGTAACATATACCTGGCTGAGAGCAAGCTTCTAGTGCAGCTGACTCTGCTCCGCCCATGATCAAGAGGTGCCCGATACAGTCATCACAGTTTTTCATAGCCATGCAATGTCTCTGACATTCTTGTTGAGCGCGTGTTGTGCAACCAGTAGTGCATTGTCTAGGTGGATTACTCGTCGTGCAGTTGTATGTCGTCGAGATTGACGGAACCAATAACGACTTCCACAGTATTCCGCCTTTTGAAATAATGCCACTCTTGTAGTGACATTCTTGTCTGGATTGTTCCGATGTTGAGCTGCTCCAGAACCTCCATTACCACAGCATAGAGAACCTCGTAGTTTCCATCATCTACCTTGACGGAAATGCCCACAGCACCGTGGACTCCTAGACGCTTAGTGTCGGCGCACTCGCGTATCCCTACAGCATAGCACCCATCAGCACCTAGCTTGCCCATCAACTGTCCTCCGTATGCTTCCATCAGCTCTGTACAGAATCTCCCCTCTCCTGCAACAAACTCGGGGTGTTGTGTCATGGCATGATAAACTCGTGCGAGGTTCTTAGTCCTTGTGGAAGAAGATATCTCTGGCGTATCGGCCGCGGCGGCGAATTTGGCATACATCTGAGCCAAGTAGAAGAGTGGGAAGGCTGGGGCTGGCAGGTTGCACCCATCAACACCCCATTGGACAAGGCTTGGATTAGGGCAGAGGTCTTCGACCACTTGTTTGGTACGGACTTGCATGGGATGTTCAGGTAAGTGGTAGTCTTGGGGGTCGGTACCGATGGCGAGAGCACCAGCTATCATACCAGCATGTTTGCCAGAACAATTATTATAGACACCTCCAGTGTAGTCGACACCTCTCTTGGCCCAGAGCTTGTTGATAGCCGGAGATATGGACGCGTGTCCACCACAGCGGTACTGTACTTCCTGAGCTCCAGCTTTGACCATCATGGCCTTGGCCCTTTCCACATGCTTATCTTCACAATTATGTGAAGCACAGATGAGGGCAAGGTCAACTTGATCAAAGACAGTGTCACAGACCCCTGTCTCGATGATTGCAACAGCTTGTGCAGGTTTTGCCGTTGAGCGGGCAAGGGTGAATCTTGTGGGATCGCCAACAGAAAAGATGATACAGCCCTCAGAGTCGGTGACAGCGACGTGGACATAGTGGACGTTTTCGATTATGCCATTTCTATCCGTGGTGACCCGGTTGTGTCGGGCTGCTGTGCTTCGTGTCATAGTACTGGGAGCAGCGTGTTTTGCTTGGTCTAGAGATAAGATAGGTCAACGATGAATTACGACGGAAAACTAATCATGATTTACTACCATACGAAATGATTTTATATCTCTCCAGAACGAAGATTTCGGAGGCTGAAGCCCTCAATCTCACTTTAGCACGTCCAGTTAGGGAATACCCAGCGACTCCGTACCCGCCGCATATTCCTCTATACGTCGCGAGCTAACCGAATAAGTCTAAGTCAGCCTCCGTACCCATATTATAGTCACAATTGAGCCAACCAAAGTTGAGCTCTGCAGCTCCGTACCCACTGCCCTTGGCACACCAATCTCGACCATGTGAGACTGGGCCAAAATGAATGCTGCCCTCATCAGATTGGGTCCCAAAGTCCGCTCTGGAAAAAGTCATGGGACAATGAGTCAATATTGAACAGCTCCAGCTCTCCAGGCATGACCAAGAACGGATCGACAGCCAACCCAACGAGGGGATTGCCTGGCTCGGAGCCTAAACCATCATGCAGAGGCAAAACAAAATGGTTCTTGAGACTAATCTCGGACTTGGTCTCACCTCTCAAGTCAGGTGCACGAGCCTCATTCGCCCCGAACGAAGGCCTGGGTGAAAGGAGGTCCCAAAACCATGCAGATTGAAAGCTGATTGTTGTGCCTTGACTTGAGCATTGCCGGTAGTTCTCCCTAGCGAGTGCCTGGAGCTTTCGTAGAGCATCAATCTCGGGTCTTTGTGTTAGCTCTTGACTTGAATATCTTGGCGTGTAAGTTTACATAATATCTGCTACATACCTTCTGTGAAATGTGCGGCCAGGTCTGAGCTACTTGGCACAAGAATTCTTCACATTTGCTTAAGTTATTCTGCGCCTTTTGAGCGATCTCCTGGTCCTTGGAGAATTGAAATAACCAGGAGACCGTCGCAGTACTGGCCATTGCGTTCGCAATCATCGGATCAACTATATCCATTAGGTTATCGAACATTTCGAGTAGTCGAAATGTCCAGTTGGAATGATAAATCGCCATATCAATCCTTTGCTGCATGAAGAAGCATGACGGAGGGATGTTACCTCGAGAGGCCAAGACAGATAGATGGATAAAAGGGTGGTTGAGAATGGCGTGGGTGGCGTGCCACATCAGCTGGCCTACCATAAAGCGGTTCCAAAACTCGGGATACCGAGAAACTTCATCTTTGGTTCGCCTAGAGAGGTATGCATTGCAAAGAAAGAGCTTTTTAGGACTCTTGGCTTCAAACTCGATCAGCTCAAGATTTATTCTCATATGTATTGAGTCAGGCGACCAAGACTTTTCAGTTTTGCCCTGTCGAAGAGTGTGCAAATAGGATGTGAGTTCTCCCCATATGTCGATGATGCGCAAACTGTGTGCGATAATGCCGACTCTATCGATCTCAGTGGTAGATGAGCCAGTCACATGTACGGTATCCTGGGCAGCTTCTTCTGTACCAGAAGAGTCAGGCAGAGGTGGTATCAGAGTCAAGTCGGGATAGTCTGGAATTTGCAAATCAGACGTAGTGGTTTTAATTGGTACAAAAAGGCATTCGAGAGCATGTACAAGCCAGTAGGATCGAGTCTGTGCATGGTCCCTGGGTGTAGATAGACATTCGTAGGAGAGAAGCCGTAGGGCCTCTATTCTTGAGGCAGTCCCCGTCGTCATCCAAGCACGGTTGAGCTTTTGGGCTGAATAATCGGTCAGTATAATAAATTTTAGGAACAGACTTAGCGTACTCTTGAGATGCTTCAAAGCTATTAAGCATAAAGCCTGTACTAGTTCTATCGCTGGTACCCCCTCGGAGGACTCTTCCATGACAGTCTGCTCAGCTTCGCGTGAGTAGAACTCAGCTGCAGTTGATTCCTGGCCGTTAAAAAAATTGTGAGTAGAAAAGTTCAACATGAGAGACATGAAGCTCCAGAGAAGATATCGAGGTGCTGTGTTTAGCTTTGCAGCAAGGTCTGGTTCGACAAATACTGGTAAGGGTTGGAGGTGGATCTTCTTCTTATAAACATCAATAAAATGACTAATGACTGGCAAGCTCGGATCGGGTCTTTCAAGACATCAAATCAGTATAAAATCTTTTCCAAGCTAACCCTAAGGATAATATAAAAGGTAGTACCTTGCGGTAGAAAATATATCGAAAGTCTGTTGCATTGACAAAAGGTCTATAGCGTGAGAGGGTTGATCTGCGCATCTTTGATTTTCGGAGTCCACTGCATGATTAGCATAGCTTATTAGGTCATTGGAATTAATTGCTGCACGCGCCGATGTACTCCATATAGGTTTCCGGCTGTCATGGAAAATAAGTCTTAGTCGTAGTAAAAGTTCGCATTAGTCCGGCTTACGCTGCTCTTCTTCGCGGCCTCCCACCGTCAGACCCAGGCCGACCTCTTGGTAGATAATGACATTGATCTCCAAGACGTTTACAATACGAGCAGACAGGTCTTTCAGCCGTACATTTTGTCTTCTTACGTCTATCATAAGGTAAGCGTCTCGACACCATGTAGGGGGAATGTTACGGTACCGGCATGGCTCGCAGGCGTGGCGAGTGAGAGGCTCGAGGCCTGGGTTAATAGGTGGCATGCTCTTTGCTATTGTCTTCAAGGATGACGAATTTAGGGAGCTAGGCTGGTAGTAGTGGAAATCATGAGTTGGAAGAAATGAATGCGGGAGCGGATTAACCTAGGCCCGCATTTCTTCATGACCCTACACCACCGGAAATGCCAAGAAACAGCAACCGCATTATAAGTGCTGACTAGATACGAAGAAACGAGAAAGAACGGCCGAGAACTACCTATCACAGTATACGGCCGTTTAAAACTTGCAAGGTTTGTTTATAGATATATCGTTCTTCATAGCTTATGCTCACCCTACTCCAGTTCAGGCCGAGACATCAATATCTGAACGGACGATTTCTGGAAGAGATGACCAATCGCAAGATCCACCACCTGAAATTCAAGCAGATGATTTTAATATCCAGTCCCCGCCTTTCACATATCAACAACGCTAATCGAATACTGGTTTCGATACATTTATCCAGTTCGCTCCACGTTCGATTTCGAGGTGAACAACAATCGCTTATTTGCTCGAAACTCATGGGATAAATCTGAGGCCGCCTTCTACACGATGCAAGTCATGTCGGCTGTGTGTCTTGTAGACACTATGCCCCATCTGAGGCAAGCCATAACGTCGCTGAGAGAACAATCTACTCTCGCCATTACCCACGGAATATCCCGAGTACGAGACGTAGGCGTAGGTCAAGTTACAGCTGATTTGGTCTTTGCTGTATTGGCAATGTGAACCTCATCCCATTGGGTCACTTCTAGGAACTCGGACGATCCGTGGCTGGAATCAGCTAGAGAATTGCTTTCTATCTAGAATCTTGGGATTTAGGCGGCGGACGCTCTGCTATATGCCTATTTCTGTCAAGCTTTGGTCTACTGGGAGATGCTTCTTGCATTGGTAGACCGTGGCTCAAACCCCTGAAATGTCGAGAAAAGACGACGGAAATACCAGGACAGACTTCGTCCGGCCATGTTACCAGAAGATGATACTTTTGGAACAACATCATCTGAGCATTAGTCAATCAGTTCAAGTCTTAAGCCACTAGGAACACTTCCAAACTCTTGGTGTGGCATATCGAACGAGGTCATTGAGATTTTCGGCCGGCTATTGGCCCTCTGTCGAAACACGTGCGATTACAAACAAGATCAGACAACCACTGGCCTCAAAATAGCAAGCAAGGCCCTTTGCGACATAGCAGTCGCTCGCGAGCTCGAGAAAGAGCTTTTGAGTGTGGACTTTAAGACTATCGTGCTTCTAGAGGAGCCGCAAGACTTTGATGTCGATACACGGGATCATAACGCCCCCGTGTCTCATCTACTAGAAACAGCCGAGGCATATCGTAAAGCTGGGTTGCTGCAGCTGTACCTGACCTTTGATGATCTTGTCGTCAACGCAAGCGGTGGATAAAATGCATCAGCCAGCAGTTCTGATGTTGCAAAGGATAAAGCATCTCGAGCGAAATCTCTCATTGACTTGACTCTGTAGCTTGTGACTACACTTGAAAGGATTCCAGCTGAATCAGGTTCAAAGTTCATTCACCCCATGTGATATGTTTCTGCGGCAGTGGGTCTCAAGTTTTTCACTGTCCAAGAACACCAGAGGGAGTCAATAATGATCCATCTGATATCTTCATTTCGCGGCTGGAATGGGATTTATTGGATCTTACATCGTTAGCATGTCTATGAGGAAGATCACATACCGTGACCGCATTTATTCCGCAGTCCGTTCTCAGGGTTACAGAAACAAGACGTTTCGTCTTGTCAAGGCTCGACGTGGTTAGACAAACTTTGCCGTACAAAGCGAGCGATAGCTTTCGGCGGCTTGTTAAAACTATATGGTCAGAATATGATAGGACACAAACGAACTCATCAGCAAAGCATTGGTATAAGATTTTAAGCCAGATAGTGTTAGATATGCCTTTGTAATTTCGGTCTGCTTTTTTAATACCATAAAATATCAGCAAAAAGCGTACCAATCAGGGTCATCCCACCTTTTGACAAGTTTGTGAGATGATTGGATCGCGTGAAACTTCTCCTATACTACCCCGCAATGTTAGCCTTGGATCATGGATGTCATGCGAACGCATACACACTGATCAACCATCGCCTCTCCCACCGGACTTTCCCCACCGGACACAAATTATAGACCAAAGCCTCCCACCGGAGAGACGTGCTGAACTAAGACAGGGACCTTTCGAGTACGTAGACTAATGAAAACCTCTAGAGCATTTGCTAGAGGGGCATGGAAGTGTTCTTGACCTTGAAGCCTATGAGGCAATGCCGGACGCCTCATCCGTCCCCACGGGGTAGTTAGTGCGGGAACCAGCTAAACTGCCGAGTTCCGTGATACCCCTAACTTGTCAAGTATAAGTATAGTTTTGATCCCACGACACATGTATCGCTTCTAGTTCAAGCCTTTACATCACGACAACATCTTCGCTACTTACTCAAATCTCAAAATCTTACGTCTTCTCCAAGGTTCTCACCTACCTGGAACTATGCGATCTCTGACTATCAGCGGCCTGGTGGCCTTGGCAGCGCTACCTCAGCTGGGCCTTTCGTCTGCCCTCGAGCGCCGCCAAACGTCATCCAACACGGCTACAGTCGACCTCTCCAAGGGTCGTGGGCCGCCGAAGCACTTGGCTTCTGGGTTTATCTACGGCATTCCTGACTCCGGGTTTGGCCAATCCCCAACTCAGATCCCTGATCACTTTTACACTGACATGGGCTTTAACTATGCCCGTGCCGGAGGCGCACAGATGAACGAGGGTGGCTGGGTTCAGGGCCTTCAAGCCTATGCCGCGCGATTCAACTCGACCAAGCAGAACTATCTGACCTCTCGCAAGTTCGGTGCCAGGTTCCAGCTCTTGCCCCACGATATCTGGGGCACTGATCATGCAACCTCAACTACGGCCTGGCCTGGCGATAATGGCGATTGGACAGATTACGACAAGTTCTTGAACCAGTTGCTTGGTGACCTGCAATCTAACAACATGTTGGACGGCTTGGATATCGACATCTGGAACGAGTAAGTGAAAGTGTTGTATTATGCTACTGGCCAGTGCTATTCTGACGCAGCACACACAGAGCCGATGGTTACTTTTGGAGCCGCAGCCAAGATCAATATCTGCAGATGTGGAAGCGCACATACCAACGCATTCGATCCTGTAAGTCTTGATGGATTGAACGCGGAGGAATTCTACTAACTCCGGTACTCCCATCAGCCTCCGCATTTAAAAACGTCCTCCTCGTCGGTCCCTCCAGTGCTGGACAGCCTTCGACCTCAAACAGTTGGTGGGTGGCATTTGTGAAATATGTCATGGCCAATAAGGTAGTTCCCGACCAGTGGACGTGGCATGACGAACCTGGCGACGTGGCCAATGACCATGGTAACTGGCAAGCACTTCGTCAGCAGTACAATGCACCCGACAACCAAGTCAACATCAACGAATACGCCGTCTTCTCACAGCAGGTTGCGACAGGTGCAGCCTGGTGGATCTCACGTCTGGAGCGATACAACTACATCGGACTTCGTGGAAACTGGCTCAGCGGATGCGCCTTGCACGACTTCATGGCATCTCTGCTAGGCAAGTCCGATGACAACAGCTGCACCGCCGGAGGGTACGTCCCCAACGGCGAGTACCAAGTCTACAAGTATTACAACCTCAACATGACCGGCACTCGAGCCACCACGACTGGGAGCGGGGACGGGAAGCTGGACGTGTATACAACTATCGGAACAGACAAGGTTCGCGTTTTGACGGGCGTGAATATCGCTACTGGTACGTGGTACATTACCATAAACAACCTCAGCTCCGTGGGTCTCCCGACTTCAGGCAGTCTTGCTATCCACACCTATGGATTTGTTGATAATGGCCACTATGGAGGAGTCTCAGCCCCCACTGATAGAGGAGTGTATTCGCATACCTACTCTGGAAACTCCGTGACGTTTCCTGTTTACCAGACGAATGTTGATAAAAACACTGCTTGGGCTTTTGAGTTTGCAGTTGGTCATTGATAGCAAGAGGCAATTTTTTCAGATAGTTGGCATTTGGTCCGCCATGCTAGATACTTTAAACATAGCCAAATCGAGGAAGTTTATTATAAGAAAGTTAGTGACATCGATATCTACGACAAAAAGATTACTGATGATGTCTGGAGGCGTCTGATTGATTGTCTATACTACCCTATCCTGAAGTGCTTGCGACATGAAATGTTAAACACTCTTCAGGATTACTAACCAAATCTCTAGTGATAAAATATGAGGTCACTCACTTTAAGCTTACTGAGAGATACCCTGAATGAGCTCATATATCTGGTCTGTGAGCATAATGGTAAAAGCGTGGCTGTGTTGTAGTCCTGCAAAAAGTCCTCGGCCTCGGCTGAACGAGAGAGAATTCGGAATCCATCCGTCTCGGTCGATATAACCTGAGCCAACGGCTTTCCAGCGCGGTAAATAAGATTTGAGGCAACTGCCCAGTCGAGGTAGAGAGCTCTTCAAGGCTAGCTTCGTTGGAAGTGCGTGGTACAGGAATAACTGGTATCGTGAGCTGTCTGGTGGTGTTGTCAATATCTACCACCCTTGCAAGCGTCCTAAAATCTGTATACCCATTTCATTAAGCGCTGATACTGCGGAAGATCCACAGTCACTGAGCCTTGTCACCGCTGCTGCAATGACTCAACCAACAGCCAAGCTGTTTAAAGGCCTCAACAATTAGTGCAGTGATCAATCAAGATGGAACAAGAGCATTCTCTTGGTCCGCACTAGACAAAACACCTTCCTCGGATTCTCTCCATCCGACAGCTTACCCTCGATTAAGCCCGTTGCTAGCGCCAGGCGAGCGATAAATTTCAGCGAGTCGACCGTCACTGGTGTTAGAAGCAATTCTCCTCGATCGGTATCCACCTTGAGGGCAAGGTTGATCACACGACTTCAACTCTATGCCTATAAGAGATTCAATGCCAACATCAGCCAACCGACGCTATAGGCTGATGTCTTCGACTTGGAAGTTTATAACGGTAGCCCCGATTTTCTTTGTCTTGTTGGCGTGGCTGGGCCTCGTGAGTGCTGCTGGCGATGAAGGTTTCTTCAGTTTACGTTCCTATGATTTCGCCTTGGCGGATAAGCGATTGATACCTTGTTTCTCAAGGTTACCTGCTCCGGCCCTAGTGATATTTTGAATGATGACTGGGACCCGTTTGCGACTCATGGCTAATGCATCCCTAGTCATGTTGACTAGCATCTTACGTACTATTTCTTGGGAACTTGTGTATAGTGACCAAATACTAACGCCGGATTGCCGTGAATTTGGGCAAAATGGTAATTGATTTCCTATTATGGCCGACAGTGCGGAGTTGGTGAATCCTTCAGAACCCTGTCACCCTCGTATTTATACTCGGTTGCAGCCCATAGACATGGTTGAACTGGAGACTCCTCTTGGCACTTATCTGACGACTCTTAGACAAAGAACCTTAGGAGCAAAGGTAGTGACAAAATACAGCTATATTGCCATTTCTCTAACGTGTAAATATGTACCTCATTGTAGCTTACAGGATCGATCTTTCAGGTTAGCGTATGTTAATATCTTTCAAACACACCATTAATCCATGAAACACGCTGTCAGCCCACTGCATGTTTATGGATCTCCTGACCCACAGCGTTGCAATCTCCTTGCCTGCACGGTCTGCATGCCCATTCCGTATAACCTGGGTTGTTTTTTCAAGTTTAAAAATGTACATAAAAGCAGCAGATTCTGCTCTTTAATCCCTCATGTTCATTGACAAACCAACGACCAGCAGTTTGGTAGTCGAACATAGTTCACTATGGTTCTCGTTTCTCGCCTATTCCAAGGCCTTGGCCTTGCAGCCTTCGCTGCTACGGTTTGTCAAGGTGCTGTTCTTGACAGTCGATCGCTTGATGAAAGAGCCTCGTCGAGTGATCGTCTAGTGTTCGCTCACTTCATGGTATGCATATCTGCCGCTCATGTCCAATCTCAATTAACATCATCAGATCGGTATTGTTGGCAACAGACAAAGCTCTGCCGATTATGACGATGATATGAAGCGTGCAAAGTCCGCTGGCATTGACGCCTTTGCCCTCAACATCGGCACCGACGATTACACGGATGCACAGCTCGATTACGCGTACGAGTCTGCCAACCGTAATGGCATGAAGGTTTTTATCTCATTTGACTTTCATTTCTGGTCGGTTGGCGATGCAGCCGCTGTTGGTCAGAAGGTCAAGAAGTATGCCGACCGCCCAGGTCAGCTACGCATTGACAACAGAGTTTTTGTGTCCAGTTTTGCAGGAGATAATCTCGATGCCAATGCTGTCAGAAGTGCTTCTGGCTCTAATATCTTCTTCGTCCCCAACTTTACTCCTTGGGGAGGCTCTACGAACGGTATTGATGGTGCTCTGAACTGGATGGGCTGGCCAAACGATGGTAATAACAAGGCGCCTAAGGATGGTAAGAGTGTCAGTGTCGCCGATGGTGACAAGAGTTACACGAACTGGCTTGGAAACAAAAAGTACATGGCTCGTACGTATCCCTCCTCTACATACTAGTGCAGGTGACTGACCCATAACTAGCTATCTCGCCCTGGTTCTTTACTCACTATGGCCCTGAGGTCGACTGGTCCAAGGTTAGTTCCCTCTTGTCATGGAAAAGGAATGGCCGAAAAAATAACAATATCAGAACTGGGTCTTCCCAAGCGGCTCACTCATCTTCGACCGCTGGAACGAGGTTATTCAAAAGGGTTTCCCCATGGTTGAAATCCTTACCTGGAACGACTATGGCGAGTCTCACTATATCGGACCCCTCAAAAACAAACACACCGACGATGGAGCATCCAAATGGTCCAACGATATGCCTCACAACGGTTGGCTTGACCTCTCTAAGCCCTTTATCGCCGCATATAAGAACAAAGACACCAGCGTGGCCAAGTACATTGAAAAAGATCAAATCATTTACTGGTATCGCCGTAATCTGAAGGGTCTCAACTGCGATGCTACCGATACGACCTCTGGTAGAGCGCCACCTAAGCCCAATGAGAATTATTTCCAGGGTCGCCCAGATGGATGGCAATCAATGGAAGACACTGTCTACGTTGTGAGTCTGCTCAAGTCTGCTGGAACAGTGATCATCAAATCAGGAAGCAACACTGTCACGAAAGAGGTCCCTGCTGGAGCTACTCTTATTAAGGTCGATGCTAGCCTTGGCAAGCAGACATTCACTCTCAAGCGTGGCAGTACCAACGTCTTGGCTGATACCTCTCTTATGGACATCACTGCTGTCTGCTCCTGTGGCTTGTACAACTTTAATGCCTATGTTGGTACCGTTGCCGCCGGCTTTTCTGACCCTCTCGACAGCAGTGGTCTCGCGTCTTTGACTGTTGGTCTGCACGTCACAACCTGCCAGGCTAAGCCTTCTCTCGGAACCAACCCTGCTTCTCCGACACAAGGAAATGACCCCCCCACGGTGACTGACACAGGAAACGGAAAGGCTTGTATCGAGGGTGCTGTAGCAGACGGTCAAAGCGGTAACTATCTTGGTCTCTGCCAGTTTACTTGTGCCTATAACTACTGCCCTCCAGCTCAATGCAAGTGTACTAGGTATGGAACAGCTCTATCACCTCCAGCTTCCAATGGCCGTGAGGGTTGCCCTGCTTCCGGTCTTGGGGACAGTTATAAAGGACTGTGCAGTTACACTTGCAACCATGGGTATTGTCCAGATACTGCTTGTAGATACTGTTAAGGATACAATCGGTACGTGGCTGTAAGAATATTATGGCAGAGGAGTCATGTTATGTTGAGTGATTGGCGCAGAATACTCTTGCTTTTATAATGATTTTCTTCTGAAATACCAAGCTAGCCACCCACCCAGGCCTTGTAATATAAATCACTTCATGCCTAGGAATACCACCAAAACGCGTTTACGCGAACGTAAGACATCCAGAAATCATGAATTGGGTTCGCTCTTAAGGACTGTTTAACTAGACTACCAATACAGCAGAAAAGCCCAACTATCGCTGGCTTCTGTTATCCGACAAACTGTCTCATTACCCACGTAACATCTACTTTAGCTCAAATTGCTTTTTGCCCTCTGCACTCAGACCCAAGGAAACAACTTCCTTATCCTCACTCACGACCGTTCTCAGGTCTCCGAAGGGCAGAATGACAACCAGTGACTTCCAGGGTGCTTGGAAGCCAGAGCTTTCATCCTTGGAGAACTTGACCTTGATCTCAGACTCCGTAGCCGAGTAAGCAATAGTGTAAGAAGAGATCTTGTTTTTGGTTGACACAGAGGTACCATCATCTTCATACCACGTTGTCTCATACCACTTGCCATCACGAGACGCCTTCTGAGGAGGGAAGATCTCGACAGCTCGGTAGTCATCAAGAGGGAGGTTTGCGACGTTCTCCTTCTCGCCGGGAGAGAGAACCTGGACATCTCGACCAACAGCGACGGCACGGCCAACCTTGCCGAGTACGGGAATGCCAGCACCATGCCACTCAACGTCAAGGTCAACCCATTGACCAGCCTCGAGATACTGGTATGGCGCATTCAGGTTCAGGTACCCCTCATCGTCATCTGATGCCTTGGGGAGATAGAACTTGACCTTGCTTGCTCCGGCCTCGAAGACGCCTCCGACGAGCATGGAGTCACCAAGCCAGTACTGATTCTCTCCATCGAGCAGCTTCCATACTTCGGGGTCAGACTCGTAGCCCCAACCGATCCATCTTTGTGGTGGCGAAGCAGTCTGGTGACTCTCAAGAGACAGAGAGTAGATGTAAGGAATCAATGCATAGCGACGCTTGATAGTCTTGCGGACAAGATGGGTGATAGATGGATGCATCCAAGGCTCTATGACATCACCGATTGAGTTGTCTTCGCCTGTCTTGAAGCAGTTGATTGCGAATCGAGGAGAGTAGATACCGAGTTGGACCCATCGAAGAAGAAGCTCAGGGTCGGGCTGAGGACCCTCGAAGCCACCAATGTCATGTCCGTAGCATTGCATGAGGGAGAGACCGGCGTTGAGACCGAGAGCAGTCGAGCCTCTCATGCTATCCCAGCTGGTAGTGTTGTCACCACTCCAAGAGCTACAGGCGTAGCGCATAGTACCGGCTGTAGCACTGCGAGTAAGAACGAAAGGACGCGAGTCTGGGTTGACAGCCAGAAGAGCATCGTGAGAAGCCTTGCCGTTGAGCTCGGTATGTAGACTGCGGCCCCAGAGACCGACTTGAGGACGCTTCTCAAGGCCTTCAGGAACCTCGAGTACATCCTTGTTGACGTTGAGAGCGCACTCCCATTCGTCATCGGGGATCGTGTACTCGTTGTTATCGTTCCACATGCAGTCAATACCCTCTTCTGCGAGCTTCTTGATCCCATTATACCACCAGTTGTAGCCGGCCTCGGAAGTGAAGTCGATATGACCACCGTTGGCTCTCTCACCTCCTCCTGCGCTCCAAAGCTTGGTGACAGCTGGTTCCTTGGTGTGAGGATCAAGGAAGAGACCTCCAGCGTCCTTGAGCTTCTGGTACTCGGGATGACTGGAAACGAGATATGGCTTGACGTTGGCGATACAACGCATGCCCAGCTTATGGAACTCCTTGATCCAGTCCTCGGGATCGGGGAAACGGTGACGATTCCAGGTAAAGACGTGTCGGTTCTTGGGGTGCTGCTCAGCCACGGTATACCCGGATGACATCTGGTAAGCTGAACAAGGAATGTCGTGCTCCTTCATCTTGTGTGCCAACTCGATCAAAGCTTCGCCAGCAGGGGGATCGTCAAGCATGGAGTATTTCATGCCGCCAGAGAGGTATCCGAAAGCCCAGCGGGGTACAAGAAGAGGATAACCAGCAAGATCCGCATAAGTCTGGACAACTTCTTTGAGTGTCTTTCCGGTAATAATGTACTCTTCCAGACCTCCAAAGTCCTGACGATAGACCTTGTAGAACCCCCACATACCATCCATCTCAGAGCCGATGGAGTATTCTCCTCTTGTATGGCTGGTAGAGAACATGGCTACGCAGCCTTGAGGTGTAGCATTGATCAAGAGGGGGATGTTCTTGTACAGAGGGTCAGTTCGGTGGGCGTCGTATCCAAAGCTGTCGGTTGCTGATATTTGGAAGCGGCGACCAGAGAGGTCCATTGGTGCAGCCTTTTCTCCGAGACCGACATGGAACGTCTTGCGGTTATACTGAGTGTAGTGAGCGACACCGTCGCCATTGACGGCATAAGATCTGTTATCAAGATCCTGAAGGATCGGTGGCTGACCGTCGAAGCCTACAGAGAGAAGAGGTGTCTCTCCAGCGTAGTCGACATTGGCAATCACATCACCGATCTGGATCTTGGTGCCTTTGTCGGTTGATGTGACTTTTAGCTGAGCACCATCCAGCTTCGTCTCAGCACGAGGGACGCTGGGGCGAGGCGGTAGAGGATGGGTGGCGGATGTGAAGGTGGTTCTGAAGACGTTGGGACGGACGGCTTCAAAGTTGAACTCGAACGGTAGAGTGGCATCGTTGCAACGCAAGTGGACAGACGGCTGGTTGCTGTCTTTACTGGCTGCCTCGACAGTCCACGAAGAAGGAATGCGTTCACGTTGAGGCATGATGAAATAATAATCGAGCTCTGATGTGCAAACTCAATAGTTAACGATTGAAGGAGGAAAATAGAGGAGGGAATGCTCCTCTTTTAACTTTACGCAACATGCATTCATTGCCGGGTTCGGGATGCAAGTATCGCCTCATTTACAACTAATATCTACCGAAAAGAAGCCAAGATCGGGTCTGCCTCATTTTGTCCGACGCCATCGCCGGAGAATTCTGCCCAAATCCGGTTCTGCGCTGCCTCGTGACCTGTTCAGTACTAAACCCCTCACGCTCGAGTCGGGGAAAACACCAAAAAGTCCGACTTCGTTGCCGAGAATCCCCACGGGGTAAAAAGTCCACTCTGACAGCCAGCAACGGCATTATTTCTGATGATCATATAGCTCGATTGAACCCCGGAGATTTTGAACCAGTTTTCTTTTTCCAGTACTCCAGAGACATAGAACTAGTTTTTATTTATATTTAAACAAGATCAAAGTGAGATCCAGCTCATAATGTCATATTGAGAATTAAAGACTCCGAGCTCCACATGCCTGTCACTCAGACCTATCAGCAGCTGAGAAATGATAATACTGCCTGAGGCGTCAAGACAAGACTTCGGTTCTGGATTTCCCCGCGCAAACATGATTCGCCAGAGAGAGAACGAACATCATGAGAAGCGCGTTTCGGCATTCAAAATCAGTTTAGGCCTACATATTAAGATGAATCGAGATCAGCATGTCACAAATTCATCAACCTTCAGAAGGGGGAACTTCACAAACGGCTCCATCCTCACGTATCCGTAAGAAAAGATTACCGGTATAGCCGCCTTGCCCCTGAGACGAGCGAACTTCGACGTCAAGTTATTGCGTGCATGTATAAAGAAGCTAACACACGTTTTTAAGAAAGCATGCATAGCTTGTCGCCAGAGCAAAGTCAGTAGGCATTCAAGTACGTCTCTGGACGTACGCAGCTTACATCTTGATTAGGTGAAGTGCAATGGCTCGCGGCCATGTTCTCGGTGTGTATATTATGTGGAAGGCTATGGACTCACAGCGCTGATAGGCAACACAGGTGTTGTCAGCTTCAAAAGACATGCCACTTTGTCGAGAGACCAAAAGAGGACCATGAACTGTTTGGCTCCCTTGTCACCGCTTAAGACAACGTCACTAATCGAGTCGTTTCAGAAAGATTGAAGCGCTCCAGAGAGAGATCGAGTTTCTCAAATCACGCCTACAATCAACTCCGGCACCTATGATGGAATGCTCACCTACTACCTACTCGGCAGAGGATCAGCCGCCATTCATGACAGCGAATCGTACGGACATGCCGGTTCATGGCGTATATGCATCTGCACCAGCCAGAGTCTCTGCGCAGCCAGTGGCATCGACCAGCACGAGCTCACCAGAAACCGCTATATACCTAACAAGAGCACACGGCAGATCAAAATCAGCGTTCGAGACTGATTCAGTGGCTCCAGCAACTGCCGAACTTGGGATTGAGATGAAGGACGAAGAGGCTCAACTGTACTTTAATGCGTTCTTCTCTGGCTGTGACCGCTACGTTCCTGTCTTTGACCAACGTTATGACTCGATCCAAAGCATTCGCAACAACAGCGCTTTGCTTTTCATCACAATATGCTCAGTCGGATGCCGTGTACTCAACGGCACGAGCTCGAGATGGCGAGCTCTTGCACTTCAGACTCAACGCATGCTCAATGCCGCTATCGCCAATCCGTTGATGGGAAGTCTTGAGACGGTACAGGCAATCCTCGTTCAAGCTTGCTATGCAGGAGAAAGGGCACTTCTGATTGCAATCGCGACGCGCATGGCCTTGGATCTTGGGTTCCCCGAAGCATACGATACACTCATTGCGGAATCAGTCTTGGGCGGAATGCAGATCGATAACGGTGACCAAGCTACCTACAACGACAACACTACACACATGCGCAAAACTAGAGTCTGGCTGCATTTGCTGGTGATGAGCTACATCCTGCACGTGGATGCTGGTGGAATGCCAACCTTCAAGTTTCGAGGTGCTTCACGCAGATGCAGAGTCCTCCTGCAAAGTCCTCTCGCTACCGGGATGGATCATTATCTCTTTGCTCAAGTCGAGCTCAACGTTCTTCGTGCAAAGATATATGCATCCTTGCCCCAGGGCGCCCATCTGAGTGACGAAGAGATTCTCGATCTTGTGAAAGATGCCAAACTTGACATCGATGTCTGGTTCCAGGACTGGATACGTATCTCGCAGCCGCATCATGACTCGATGCCTTGGTTTGTGCCTAACCTGTCTGTTCAGCGCTGCTGGGCTGATAACATGGCTCTTTGCCGTGCGGTGAGGGCTGCAGGCGTGGAGAACGTCAACGTTATGTCGCCCATCCAGAAGAACATCTTATCGATGACCAAAGCTTCGCTTCAGCAACATCTTGATATCATCATCCAAGAACCAAGGATATATCTCAAGAGCATCCGGTATGCAATGGACTTTGTCTGGGCCAAGAATACTTTCTGTTGCCTTCTTCTGCTCAAGCTTTCCGCTTTGCTGCCTGAAGCGGAGAAGTTGCCGACACAAGGTCTTAGCAATGAGCTTGTTATAAAGGCTAGCATCTTGCTACAGGAACTGGAACTAGTTGCTGCCGCAGGACACAAAGACGACACTCGATCAAATACCAGTTCACTCTACCTCCAACTTCTAAAGACAAGTATACAGAAGTATAAGCGCTGGTTAGGTCAAGATGGAGGAGGCTCTGGAGGAGGACAACCATCTTTTCCTCTGACCCAAGAGAGGAATTGCGACAATGAACTTGAGTCTTTTGTCCCAGATCAGTTTGTCTTCGAATGGGACTTTCCAGGTCTGACCCTGTTTTCGTCTCCGATCAATGAGACCGGTTGGATCAATGAACTTCTTGCTGGAGCACAAGAGTTTGGAGAAAATGGGAGCAGCATCAATTGGGCTCTGATTGACTTTTCTATGTAAAGTAGCATTCATAAACCAGAAACCTATTGTAACAGGGTAGACAGTATATCATACTCAGATTTTGCGGATTGCCATAGCGTAGCATTTTACCGCCAAACAAGTGTCATACCATGCAACATCTTGCTATGCTATTGGTAAAGTTGCGTGAAATGTAACCTTGCCCCAACATGCCAATGAGCTCAGCTCGAGGGCGAATCAGGGAGACTCCTGACGTCCTGAGACTCCACTCAGGTTGGCTACCGAACTTGACGTGTCAATCTGGTTACGAATCAGACCAGCAACCCTGGTTGTTTTATAAACTCAAAACTCATGTCACTCCATTTCGGATCCCGGATTTTCTCCTCTTCTATTTCTCCTCTCATACTATTATCTGACGTTTGAGGCACCCTTGGATTAACTTCACAAGTCCACAATGTCAGCCACAGACAATCAGCCGCTCGTTGCTGACGAGAGTGAGAATGTAAGCATCTGATATCATCATTGATTGCATTATTTGACAAAATACAACTTCAAGGTCCTTGAAGACCACGACTCTGGACATGACGAGGTACGTACAGTCTCTCAAATCAACTGCTCTTAAACAAGATACAGGCTGACAAACTGCCTTCTTTACCTTAGGAAGTGGAGTCATCGACACAAAGTATAAGCAGTTCCATTCTTCAGTACCGTCAGGAAAATGGGAGAACCTACCACGGTTACAAAGATGGCAGTGAGTTCCGTGATTAGTGGAGTTGACGGTTGCTGATCACACAGAATACAATGTTCCAAATGACGAGGAAGAGAACGAGAGACTCGGTATGTAAGCCACTAAACCTGATAGGCATCCTTGCTAAAGAATGTAGATTTACAACATGCTCTGTTCCTTCGAACCTTTGACGATAGACTCGGCTTTGCCCCACCGTGCAAGCCTGAAGCCAATGTCCAGCATGTTCTGGATGTAGGCACGGGCACTGGAATCTGGGTCATGGACTATGCAGACGACCATCCAGGTGCTGAGGTTCGTTAGTCAATTGTTCCTTGATGGTTACCAATTAATGTTTTTCAGGTCATTGGTGTCGATCTCTCTCCCATTCAACCTAGCTTGTATGTATGTTTATGCCCCTTTTGTTGACCCAGCTAAGAGTATCAGTGTCCCTCCAAATGTACGATTTATTATTGACGATATTGAAGAGGAGTGGCAATACTCTTCAAAGTTTGATTACATCCACAGTCGAATGATGAACTCTAGTGTCGCGGACTGGGAAAGCTATGCTACCAAGATCTTTGAGTACGGCCCTTCACATGTTCATCCCTTCAACCGACAAAGCTGACTCGGGACAGGAACCTGGAACCAGGTGGCTATGTAGAGCTACAGGAGATCGATGTCTTTACTAAATCTGACGACAACACCTTGACGCCGCAGCACAATCTATGGCAGTGGGCTCAGCTTATATACGATGCATCTGTCAAACTGGGAAGACCATACTTCGACCCAGGCAACATAAAGGACGTTCTCTCAAAGGTTGGCTTTGAAGAGGTAACGGAAGCAAAGTTCAAGTGGCCAACGAACCGATGGCCAAAAGACAAGAAGCATAAGGAATTAGGCGTATGGAATAACGAGAATGCGAATTTCTTTCTCGAGGCGGTGGCGATAGCTCCGCTTACGCGGGCCTTGGGATGGTCGAAGGAAGAGGTCACTGTTTTCATCGCTCAAGCCAGGAAAGAACTCAATGATCCTCGGATTCATGCATACTGGCCAATGTGAGTCTGGATCTTTTCGCTATCATTCTATGTGAGCTAATCATTGTTAGTATCTCGGTATATGGCCGTAAGCCGGCGAAATAGTCTCAGATCATACTCATGCAAGATAGGAACGATTGAAACAGTTGAGGATTGAGCACTGGACAATAAAAGCTCGATGCGGACTGGACTCTGATTGCTACGCTGGTCCTGTAGCGTTATGACATAATCATTCATTAATTTCTATTGACAGACTATGATGTCTTTGAACTTTTACAACTTGGAAGTGCTCTCCTCACGACCCTTGAGGTTAATGTGAGGAGTGTCGTTTGCAGGCCGAGTAACAGCGTAGAAAGCAACACCATGCGACTTGGTGGAGAACTAAATACAGATCAGTTATTGTTAACAAAGCTATGGGAGGAAGAGAACTAACCTGAGCTTTGGAACCAACGTGGAAGAAGGCCCAGTCTCCAGCAACGAGATGGTGAGTGATACCGGTAGCCTCATCCTGTCCGTAATTAGTATCATGTACTTGCAAACCCACGGGGAGAGATATTTACAGTCACGTCGATTTGACCGCTGAGGACGTATTTGGTCTCCTCGTAGTCATAGGATCCATATCGTGTAGGTCCAGGAACGACCTTATAGAAACCCGTGGTTAGATAATGAGCAGAGTCGTTGCGCTGACTCTGGATAGAGTGGAAGTCGGCAATAATAGCGCACTCGCCATCGGGAATGGGGATGTGCTCATGGCCGGCGCCCTTGATAATGGTAAGAGGAACGATCTTGTTAGACACTGCACAGATAGGTTAGTAAAACATCCTTCTGCTTGTCATTTCAGGGTATGCAGTTTACTTTTAGCGAATTTGGTATAATTGCAAGGACAGAAATAGAAAGGAAACGTTGAATGACAACTTCTCTGCTCTGTTTATATAAATACCAAGCCATGACGGAGCATTCTCGGCATATACATGGAACAAACAATACGGGATACGGCTCCGGGCCCGTAGCTCCGTGCCTGAGAGTTACGCAACGGCTTATCAGTAATGGAACTAAGCCTAAAACAGAGTCAGTGTCGCTTAGTCAAGCTGGATCACGACAAAACACATGATCGGGACCCCACCGCGTTTCGCCGGATTATTTTACGGGCGGTGAACAGGCTTATCGCCTATCACTTATCACTTATCGCTTATCACCTATCAATCAATAATTTCTCTTATCGGGACTCTTGTCTATCTCGCTACCCTGGGGCAGCCTAAACAGCAGATTAAAAGTATCTCAAAGACGCCATTCAGAACCCATTATTGTTTCGTTTGTTTAATAAGTGAATCTTTTAAGTTTTCTCAGGTACTCCATTAGACTTTTTCTCTTTCCCATTGTGCATTACCTAGTTAGAAGATGAGAACAATGCTGGATATAAGAAATGTGTTACGCATTGCCAGGAACCTCTTTGTTAACGTCGTCTGCAGAAAGACAACGAAAATCAACTTAACGTGGGCAGGCATGGTCACTTCATGATTTTACCTGTCAGCGAGATTGAGGAGTCGTTGTTAAGCCCTGATGTCCCACGTGGCATGTAGTTCCTCCTATAGCGACTAAGTTGCTGGTCACAAGGAGCCTTCACAAAGAGACTTACCAAATAACGATTCCAGCAAAGGGAAATGACATGGGATTCCTTTGGTTACAACGCCACCTTTGCCTGGGTTGGCACAAGCATTACCGAAGGTTAAATCAAGTTACCCGAAAAGTGGCACGCTCCGAAGACTTGCCAGCCACTTCGGAGTTGCCCCACTGCTGCATTGCTTGTTTGTGGGGAAAGTGGACCACCGAACTCCTGAAATCCGGGGTAACGGGGTGAATGAATAACATTCTTCACACGATAGCCAGACCGGTAATTGCTAGAGAGTCATTCGTTTATAAGAAGCCGTTGTCAAGGGATAAATTGACAACTACCTTCCCAAACTGTCCCAGCACGAAGAAACCATATCTAAGCAACAGCATCGTCAATTTGCTAGTTACAATACCCCCAGCATTCTGGTGTCGAACCGCTAGCAATGGGTAAGCACACAACTGCTTACAACAGGCTGGTCACTGTCGCGGTCGCCTTTGGCTCCCTGGTAAGTTATCCTGACAGCTATTCACATCCAGCTGCATTATGCTCATTTTGTCCAGACATACGGCTACTGCTCTTCCGTCATTGGCAGCACAATCGGACAGCCAGGATGGTACAACTTCTTCGACTTGCCCCAGCAGGGTGAGCCTGGCTATGGCACCAAGACGACTGAAGCCATCTCGACCGCAAATGGAATCTACAGCGCGGGCGGTGCCATTGGCACGCTTTTTGTCATGTGGGCTGCTACGGCATTGGGTAGGAAGAGATCTATCCAGATTGGTGGAGCCTTTGCGTTGCTGGGAGGTGCTTTGCAGGGCGGTGCAGTAAATCTGAGGTGAGTCTTGTCTATTTGCTCGCATGGCTGCTACAGCTATGCATGGCAAGGTTCAGCAAACTGACTTGGCACTACAGCATGTTCCAAGCTGGCCGAATCTTGGCTGGCATCGGCATCGGAATCCTCGTCACGGTCTGCCCAATGTACATGGGAGAGCTCGCACCACACGACAAACGCGGATGGCTTGTAGGACACCACGCCATATTTCTTGTCTTTGGCTACATGCTCTCAGGCTGGCTCGGGTATGCCTGCTACTTTGCAACGGCCAGCATGCCAGGCTTCGCTTGGAGATTTCCGCTGTGCATGCAATGTCTAGCTCCCACTGTCCTTCTGGCAACGTCTTTCTGGATCCCGGAGTCTACACGATGGCTGTTGCAGAAGGGCCGGGTCGAAGAGGCATGGACCGTTGTTCGTAACTTGCGAAAGTCACCGGACGATCCAGATGATCTAGTCGCTCGAGAGGAGATCTACCAGATCAAGGAACAGCTAGCTTTGGACTCTGCCAAGCTTAAGGCACTAGGTTGCGGACCTCTCAAGGCAGTTATTAAGAAGAAGAGTTACCGAAAACGGTTGGCAATAGGCTTCCTGACACAATGGGGCGCCGAGTTCGCCGGACCACTAATTATCGTAAGTTGATGCTTATTACTCTTCACTTGTTTCAAAGTCTAATACTGTCAGAACAACTACTCGGTCATTCTTTACACCAACCTCGGTCAAACTGGGTCTATGCCTCTGCTCCTTTCGGCCTTATGGCTTACAACCGCTGGCATCATCTACAACCCGCTCGGCGCCTGGCTTCACGACAGAATTAATTCACGCCGATGGATGTTTATGACCGGCTTGTTCGGCTGCTTGATTACCACGAGCGGACTTGCTGCCTGCATTTCCGAGTTTTCCGGGACTGCAAATAAGGCAGGTAATGCAGCAGGCGTCTTCTTTGTTTTTCTATACCTGGCGTTCCAAGGGTAAGTCCTCCGGCCTGACCTGCGAGCTTTTGTAGACTGACAGTATTTCCAGAACCTTTTGTGATACGACCATGTATATCTACGTTGCAGAGATCTTCCCAACCGAGATTCGCCCTATCGGCATGGGCTTCTCTCTGTTCGGCCAGTTCACGAGCACCATCATTCTGCTTCAAACAGCCCCAATTGGGTTCGTGAACATCGGCTGGAAGTATTACCTGGTCATCATTATTTGGTGCATCTTCTTCATACCAATTGTGTACCTGTACTTTCCCGAGACTGCTAAGCTGTCACTTGAGGAGATTTCTGCCCGTTTCGGTGATGACGTTGCCGTTCACGTCAACGATGTTCCGGCCGAGCAGCGCAAAGAGCTTGACGAGTTTATTGGAAAGCTGGATATTACCCATATGGAGGATTCAGCAGCTAAAAGTAAGGCTATGATGTAGTGCTAGGACACAAGGAGCCCAGGATAGCGACAGAGCAATCTGGCAGTTGAATAGCCGTTAATATAATTCACCTATCTATTACTTTATTATTTCTGTGTCATATTTGCAGTAAATGACTAATACCAGAGCGGTGACCAAGACTGACAGCTCCCCTTCGTCCTGCATGACCCAATGACCAGTTCCCTGGGACAAGATGAGATAATCTCGGCACTACATCACTGTTTCCTGGTCGATGTGAGGGCGTGGTCTCTTGTCGACCCCGCAGTGGCACGCTCCGGTTCAGGTGGCCAGGCTAAGGTCGGTAAATGGCACCTGACCCCACGGGGTCGACTCCTTCTCCGCATCATGCTTCCCAAGCTACACTCTTCTGGTTTAGTGGATTCAATTCTAGCTGTTGAAAGGGGAATGCGTGCTCTGTAAAAGTGAAGAAAGTCCAGTTCGTTCCTTAAGCGGGACACCTAAATTCTCTTTTTCATTATCCCTAGACTCTTCCAAATCTCCCATCATGGGCTCTATGATCACGACTAGCAAAGCCTCAATACACCATCAAGACTATGATAGTCTGCCGGACCCAAAAAGAGTCTGGACCGGCAAGCCAGGGTCTAGGGAAGAAGGTCTCGGCCGTCTCGTACTGCTCACACCAGAAGTGGTAGCCAACGCGGCATCAACATGCATCAAGACAGGTCGCCGTACCTCGTTAAACTGGGAGCTGACCAAGCTGGACATTGCCAACTTCAATCGAGCTCCAGCCCAGCATCATATTGTCTCGCTTTTAAACGGCGCCGCATATGATGATGTTTATATCTTCAACCCTCAACAGTCGTCTCAATGGGACGGGCTCCGCCACTTTTCTGCCCCAGCTCCAACTCCCTCAGACCCAAACCGTCGCCTCTTCTATGGAGGAATGACGTCGGGTGAGATACAAGACAGAAACAATACTCGCATAGGCATTCAGCATTGGGCCAAAGAGGGCATTTGCGGCCGTGGTGTTCTGCTGGACTATGCTGAATACGCTCGACGTCATTCAATATCTTACACGACATTCTCAGGCCATTCTATCCCGCTTCATGTACTACTTGACGTCGCGAAAGAACAAGGCGTCAAGTTCCTCCGCGGAGATATCCTGTTCGTTAGAATTGGAGTTGTTAGGGAGTGGGATCTACAAATGACGGCAGCTGACAAGCTGGCTTATGCGCAAAGCTCAAACCCGCAACATGCTGGAGTTGAAGGCACAGAAGAGATGTTGAAATGGATCTGGAATGAAGGCTTTTCAGCTGTGGCAAGTGATGCTATTTCCTTTGAAGTGTACCCTCCGCAGCCGTCTTATAAGCGAGGAGAGAATGCCCCAGTCAAGGGTTTATTTATGCATGAATATCTGATTGCAGGATGGGGTATGCCAGTTGGCGAACTATTTGATCTTGAGGGCCTTAGCCGCATTTGTCAAGAAGAGCAGAGATGGGAATTCTTTATAACATCGGCACCTCTGAACATGCCAGGAGGCGTCAGTACTCCTCCAAATTGTATAGCTATATTTTAACGCCTTAACTTATGCATACAGTAGTAGAGCAACTCCACGCTTTATACTACAGTCCTTTTGTTTCCAATACCTGAAATACCTTGGTAAACTTATGAGCCAGTCCCCAGCATTGCAGCTTCTTCAATATCTCTTGTGCGTCGGTGCTGATGGCAGGGACGCAACCGTCCGTACCAATATCTGGAACAGATCCAGAGCTAGCTGGTCCTCCAACCTCAATCCATTTAACAACGACTCTTCTGTGAGAAAGGTTCTGATCATGGAGGTCCAGCCTGACACTTTGCGTGACCCTTATTGGCGATGATCTAGTATGATCCCCATAAGCAGAGTAGGCAATGATGAAGATGTAACCCATAAAGACTCGCATAATCTCGCAAGGGGCAGACACCAGGTACTCATTAGCGATTGCGACGATTTGGGCTGCGTGCCAGCATAGTCTTCTTGCTGTTTTTGGGTCTCCGGCAAATGTCAACTTGAGCCGGTTGCGGGCTACCTTGATTCCGTCATGTACTCGAGGTTCCATTGAGATGAGGCCCCGCACGATGGATAGGATGAGGTCGAGGACGCCATTCGCCGCGCACAAGTGCGAATAGTGGCAAAGAAGACTGGCTATACTGTATTTCTGTCAGTATATAGTGCCGATAAAGGACTCATCACTTACTTGTAGCTGGTAAGATCGCTCGTCGATGATGGCGAAGATAGAGATTCAACCAAGTTATTCAAGCCCTTGAGCAGCGACCTCTTCGTGTCTTGGTGCGCAGCCACAATTGATCCAAGGCCGAGGTACTCTGGCATTGCGACAACCTCGATTTGCCAGAGGTCCCAGAGTAACCGCCCGATTACCTGCGCACAGAGCCTCTTAGCCCAAGATCCCAAGGACGATGGTAGTTCTCTCCCAGCCAGTGCTTGCTTCAGCACTTTAGATAGATTTGGTCTTGAGTCATCCTGACCAAGACGAGACATCAGAGCAAACCAAGCTCGTGCCGAGGTGGCGTTCCACATGGACTCAGGACATGGCAATTCTGATGGCAGCTCGCTCAAGTCAACAATGCCTCGACGACTTGTGAGAGTGCAAAGACTGCAGTCATACTCGAATGCTGCCCAAGATGCCCTCCTTCCTGACTCCATCTTGATCCAGTTCTTCCAATCTTTTGTAAGAACATGGTCGTCCTCAGAACCACGAATGGTCTCGTGATCCTGACTCAGAGTGATCGAAGAGCGGGGATTCAGCAGACCGATTCCCCGTAAACCACCGATCAAGAGTCCACGAGACCTGTCTGCATTCTGATATAGCTGTCGTTTTCCTGACCCGAGCGAATAGATCTGGTAAAGGCAGAGTGCATTAAGATATGAGACATCACTGTAGTTGGTAGCATCTGAGGCGCCCTTGGATAATCAGTATTACGTACAGTAGGTGAGGACTGAAAACCAACCATCCAGTTAATCATTGTAGAGCAGATCTCACTCAGTGCTACTGAGAGCTCGTAATCTGACTGACTATCAGAGAGCAATGCACCAACAGAGGCCATGGCCGTAAGAAGAATAGGCGGGCAAGCCGACATGGTCCAAGTAGGTTTGTGGATAATCGCCTGAATGTCGTGGAACCGAGAAAAATAGGAGTCAACAAGACGCTGTAGACTGCAAAAAGCTTGGATAGAATGAGGGTCTCGTAAGGTTTCAAGCTGAGGAAGGGGATTCTCAGAGAGAATTTGGATGAAGCCTTTTACAAGTGTTGTCTGAACAGGCCGCGGTCTGTCTGTCGGGCAATAACCGTTGAGAATATCGCGAAGTGGAGGGAGCCGATAGCGATGAGGAGATTGCTTATGCGCCTGATCAAAAGGCCACGCAAGCGTGTTTTGTTCCACGTCTGGTAGCCCTTCCTCTTGTGAATCCCGGCTCGACTCCCCACTGCTCGTTCTTTGTTGTACTCTATTGCCAGTGCCACTGCTACTAAGCCCTTCTGACTCGGAGACTTGCTGGGCTGTACTGGAAAACCAGAACTCTGGTATATAGCTATTATAAAAAGTATCGACTTGGAAGCCTTGAGGACTATTGCCAATGTCGAAGTTCAACCAGTCAAACCCACCAGTCCGAAAGCTTGTCTGCCCTGGAAGGATGGAAGAGGGAGAAAGAGCAAAAGTATCTTCAAACACCGAATGAGCTGCATCTACTGGCAAGACATTGAAGGATTGTGGAATTTCCATAGTTGGAGAGTTTGTCGGCTTATCATTTAGATTATAAAAAGGGCCAACCTGGCAAGCTTGATCTTGATCCATGATGTCAGCACCGTGGACCTGATGGACTAAAGGTGCTGTTGGTAGGGGAATATGCTCTGTTGAATCGTCTAATAAGAGGCCGTCAGGTCCCGTTTCATGTTGGAAGGATCGAGTTTCTTCATTCGCTTGCGAGGTCATTGATTCATCCTGCTGTTCTTGTATTTGTTGCGTGTTGGAAGGAAGAATTGACTGTCCTGTAGGAGAAGCGCCCTCATGCGGCCCCCAGTCATTCATATCGTCTGTCGCAGGATACTCGCAATTATTCCCTGATCGAATGCAGCCATTGCAGGGTCTTTCGCGATTGCACTTCGCCTTCCGTTCAACACATCGAAAACACGACTTCTGACTTGATCGTCTGGTTTGTTCTTGTACCTGATGCCCATGACGCAGGTGACGCAGCAGAACGTCGCGCCTACTGAATGTCTTTGAACAATATGGGCAAGGTATATGTTGTCTGTGATTGGATGCAGAATGCGTGAGTTGATGCCGATGGAGATGGCTAGGACGCGAAAACTTCAGAGTGCATTCCGGACATTGAAGGGCGCGCTTCAGAAGGGCATTAGCAGAGAGATACGGCAGAAGGATATTCAGCTGAGGACATACAGTGTAGTTTGGCTCTGCCATTATAATTAAAGCAATAAATAACTGGAAAATTGGATATATACAAGGTAAAGAAAGACAATTAAACTGTTGAGGTTTAACGAGGCTCGCGGGGTATCATCACGTGGCGATTGCTTAGCACCAGTACCCTTTCCAACTAGCCGGAATACACTAATGAAGCTCGCTAAGTTAGTAATCAGGTCTTTTTACTAGTTGTTTTATTTCTGTTAGTGTTGGTTTATGATAAAGAAATGACTTGTATTTCCTATGGCTAGAAACTGGAGCTTGATAATAGCCAGTCCATCCACTTATCTTACTTACGGTCCGTGGCTTGTCGCTATTACGTCATTGAATCTGCATTATAGAGTAAAGCCTGATAAGGTCGGAGGCCGGCCATTCAATGTCATGGTGTTGGCCGTCAAGTGGCCTGGCGTATGACAAAGGCCTAGTAACTTGGAGGCCAACCATTATTACATTTAATTTTCATTGGCCCATTCCAACAATGTATTGTACACTTTTCTGGTGCGGGGAAGGGGGTTGAAAACAGATATTTAAATGGTTAGGTTATATCTTTCCTGAGCGCAGACTGCGGTTCGTCTGGCCTTTTGATTCTATCAATAATCATACTCTTTTTTGGTTAAATCTCAGAAAAATGAGTCAGGTACAACGGACTACTTCTGAACGTTCTCTTGAGCGGCAACTCACGCTCACGCCCCGTCCTCAAGACTTTACTCAAAGGCAGGGAGAAACCAAACAACATCCTGTCTCGTCGCTATCCTACCCGAGCCGAAATATTGCGAAAACGTCACAACTGCTTGAAGTCGACGTACCAAACATTTTGGATGGACAAGCACAACATATTAGAAATCTGCAGAATACTGTCAGCAACCTTCTCGATAGGAACAAATTTCTCATTGATAGACTCGGCGACAAAATTGAGGAGTCAAATTCTCTGCGATTGAAAGTTTCATCTGCAAATCAGGAACTGCAAAGGACCCTTGACAAAATGAGTGTCATATCGGACACCATGGATAACCTTCGAGATGAAATATCGGAACTCAGGCTCCTGCAGGTGCCAAGAGCTACACCCAGAACCATTATTGTCAGCAAGCTGTTAGATTATTCAACACAGAATCCGCGATGTCCAGATGGAGACGGTACTCATACTGTCTCAGAGTCCATCGATAGACGTCTAACTACCAATTTGAAAGGCACACTCGACACCTTACTGAGCACTGATGAAACTCGGTGCCTCTGTTCAACTTTCGAAAGGTGGTTCGGTACCGACATGCTGCAGACGATAGCACTTGTCACCTGCTGTGTATGTCGAAAACACAAGTTCAAACAGTATCTCGGCGTTGCATTTGCCGCGCCTGTTGACGAATTCCTCACTGTGTTTCCAAGGTCTGGCTGTACTAGCCCTGTCTGCTCAGAGTGTTATCTGAAGGCAGTTTCCTACTCCTTAGATCGGCTTCAAGAGTCATGCTGGACAAACAAAGGGCCAACGATTTCCATCTCATGTCCTTGCGGCTGCGCGGGTAACGGAAATTCTATAAATGACCGCGGTTTCTTAATACAATTGCTGCGACACCTAGGTGACGAGAAGCTCGAAATCCAAAAGTTAAGAACGTAAGTTTGAAAGAGTCGTGTTGAGTGACGAAAATAACATTGCTCATAGATACGACATGGCTTTACAAGTTATGAGAATTCTGGATAGCATCAACCCGCCGCTTGCACGAAACGCCAGAGACCTAGCAGCACGCATACATCGGAAAATGGTGGTAAATGGCCTAATGTACTCACCATTTGACCTGAAGATTCGGGACTTAGATTACGACGAAACCGGATTTCCACTGGCGCCAAATTATCAACTTGTTCAGCTACACGATATTGAATATGCTGGAGAAACATTACGTATGCCAATTCTAACTCGATTGCTTCGTGTTGAGAAGACGCCGACTGAGTGTGTAGTTTGCACCGACTCCATCTACGACGTCTGTTATGGCCACATTGACCAATGGATAAAAGTCTGCGTTGAATTTGACGGCGACTGGATGTGGAAGCTTCTTCTATTCCCCCAGAAACTTGCAACAAAATGCGATCACATTATCGATTTTTGCACATCGTGTTTACAGCAACATATTCAAGTTCAGCTGGAGACATTCGGAAGAGGCGCCTGTGAAAACATCCTTTGTCCATCACAAGGATGCAAGCGTGTGCTCACGTATGAGGAAATGCAGATATATGCAGAAGAGGAGACATTTTCAAAGTAAGTTATTACTCGGGCTTAAGTATGGTTCAGATTAGTTGCTAACGTGACCAAGGTATGACGAGTACTTGAAAATTGAAGCATTAACTAAAATGCCCTCTTTCATGTGGTGTTTATCTGACAACTGTTCGAACGGTCAGATTCATGATCTGATCTTGGACAGTCATGTTGCCTGCGCCGAATGCGAATTTGAGATGTGTTTCAGCCACCAAATGAAATGGCACGACAACCTCACATGCGAGCAATATGACAGTTTGAAAGAGACAGGTGATCCTGATTATCAAGAGACGCAGGAATGGGTGGCGACGAATACTAGGCAGTGTCCGGGATGTGGTATTAATATCCAAAAGGATGAAGGATGCTTACACATGACATGTAAGTTCTAGCTTGGGCTTGTTATCGGTTGTGTAACTAACATATATTCTAGGTAAGATCTGTCAGTACGAGTTTTGTTGGGAATGCGTTGGTAACTGGCAAGAGCATAGTAGGGCTTGCAGAAGATAATCGACCAGCTTACGGCAATAGATGCTTTTTAAACTTTCAAAGCCATGATTTATCTAGGTTATCTAGATCTTGGGCCTTATGTTTGAGTAATGTTTCTTTTAAAGCGCAAGACATGGTTCATTGATCCCAGATCACATGAGATTATCCAGCATGGTTGGAGACTAGAGACGATTGACTTGAAGGGTATTCTGCCCTTCCCTAAGCTAGCCGATGTGTGAGGCTCCTAAGTTGACTGCACTTTATTATATATATTGCAATCGGTTCCTGTTTAGAAGGATTGAGAAGAAAACTCTCTTATACTATTATTTACTTATGCTCTTTGTTTCAACTAAGCGAACTACTAAATGAATAAAAATATAAGAATAATATATATATAATATTTGCTCTATCTATAATTCTTACCATAAATAGAAACCAAGGTATTAGTAAAGGCTTTATTTAATTCTTTATTACCTGGCCCTCTCTTATAGCTATTTTTATTATCTGAGATCCCTCTTACCTTAAAGATTCTCTTAAATTTACTAAGGGGCGATAGCTTTAAGCTAATTATCCTAAAGCTCTTAGCAGGCTTCCTCTTAACTAGTAGTCCTTATAGTAGCAGTAAGGCGGCCTTAAACTGGTTTATTTATTATCTTTATTTTAAGGGGTCCTGGCTACTAGCTATATCTTTTACCCTAGTCTAGTAGAGACCAGCCTCGCTGTATCTGCTTTGAAAGGAATGTTAATTAACCTCTCTGAACTTGGAGCCATTACTGTCGAGACCAGTGTTAGCTTTATAATCCGCGTTATTTATAAGACCACAGTGGAACCCTCTAGTACTATAATGGTACCACGATCGCCTAGTAGACCCGGTGTCGTAGCCTTTTACTTTTAGGTATAAGGTTAATAGTAATTCTTATATACCGGAAACGTGAGGGAAAGTAGTAAATTATCTTATGTAGATTAATATTTTATACTCTTTATTTACTTTTATTAAAAAAGCGTCACGTGGGAAAACCGCCTGTAGCTACCTGACTATATTTCTTTTTACTTTCGCTGAGCCAAATAGAGCATAAGACTAAAGCATAAATAAGTCAGAAATGAACGTATTACATAATGCCCCGTTATAATATCTTCGGCTTGCTTGTGTATGTTATGTTAATTACTACTTATTCGAGAGATTCACGACATTGTCTACTATTTTTGCCTAATGTGAGTTGAAGAGGGTCGATTTGGACTACAACCGGGCAATCACTTTTACTAGAATGAATAAATAGGGTCAGATTGAACCTGATTTATAGCCCGCATATAGCATAGAATAAAGATCACTTGTTGATAATCCTGGATGGAAACGCTAGAGAAATCTTAACGTATAATCATAGAACGGCACATAGTGTCAAATAATTACAAGTCTATTATTATAGATGTTGGATCAATGTTTGGAAGAAATATAGTTTATTGGCATTGTAAGTGCGCCAGTAGAAATGCTCTTTTAGCGTTAGATTGATGGAGGATGTAGCAGCCGAAGGTCACTATAAGTTACCGTGAGTCCAACCGACTGAGTTAGAACAGTTTTAATATGTGTATCGGCATTACTCCAAGACGAAGAGTGTGGGGAGAAAGGAGGAGATGAGTGGCAACTCTATGCACTACGTGCTTCGGGGGAGACCTTGCTGGCGGTTATGAAAGTTAAACCTCTGTGCTTTGTAATCGGAATTGTAGTTAGATAAGTTGCATGACGTGTCTAGCGTGTGTAAATTGACTCGTGCGAGTGGCCTTCTTCCTAAACCCATGTTTTCAACTCATCGGAAAAGGAGGAACAGAAGGAACTTTATGTTGGTAATCACTCCGTTCCTCCATGATTATAAATTGTAAGTGCTGTCGGAAGTAAGAACACATCTGGTAGCATATCGATCTCTATATAATCCGTGACATGTGCTAAGTATTCAAGAACAGAATCACAGCACATCTCTTCTCAGTCTCTTTATTACCTCAACATGACAGCCTCAGTATTAGCCTCTAAACTCTTGATCGTGATTGGCATCACGGGCAGGCAGGGATCTTCAGTCGCGAATGCCTTCCTCGAGCTTCCCGACTGGCGTATTCGTGGAGTCAGCCGCGATACATCTTCCCCCGCCGCCCAGTATTGGATTTCGAAAGGCGTCGAAATTGTCAAAGGGGATCTCAATGACGTGAATTCGCTTGAGAATGCCTTCCGAGGTGCCACTGCGATTTTTGGAGTTACCGACTTTTATTCCCAAGCCGCTAACCCTGCCAGTATCGCCGGGGCGCAGGAAGCCGGGATCACCATTAACGAATATGCTCGCAATATCGAGACCAACCTGGCCATGAATATTGCCATAGCTGCCAGCTCTCCTGCTGTTTCCGCCACACTCACGCATTTCGTCTTCAGCAGCCTGAGCGATACCAAGCGATGGTCTCGCAGCAAGTACACTTGGAACTTCCACTTCGACGGAAAGGCAGACGCAGTCAATCGTATCAAAGCCGAGATGCCTGACCTGGCGGCCAAATTGAGCATCGTCCAGGTGGGAGCATACACAAGCAACTGGAAGTGGGGCCTGGGCCAGCCTCAGAGGCTGGCAGATGGATCATTCGTCGTGCAAATTCCGGATGCGGGTGAAATCAAGATCCCCTGGATTTTCGCGGAACGCGACACCGGTGTTTATGTGAAGGCACTCCGGGCAAGAACATTCTCGCGTTTTCCGAAACGGCCACTCACCATGAGTTTTGGACTCTCTGGGCGGATACACAAAATGTCAAACTCGATATCCCAGAGTCCAGTGTAGAGGAACTCGTCAAAACCCTTCCGGACTTTCTCAAGAGACAGTTCCAAGAATCAATGATGTATGTTCTGGAATTCGGCTACACTGGTGGCGACCCTGATGTACATTACACTCTACAGGATTTGTCACCCGGAGCCAAGACGACTACTCTGAAGGAGTATATGGAAGTTGAGGACTGGCCGAGTCTTGTATAGTTGGTCGAGTAGCTGTTAGTCTACAGGGGTGTTGCGACCCCGGTCATATCAGCTCAAAATTCAACTAACCGAGAAGGATCACTCTCAACTGCGAATGTCATGGAAATATTACTTCATTATCCTTAAATAATAAACATCGAGTTATAAACCGAGCTTGTGTAGTGAAGCCGGATAGTGTCAGAGTGTTTGCTAATCAATTCAACCTCTGTCACGAGTGAGTAATAGATAAAGACAAAATTGTAGTCACTGGGCTGGGAAGAACTGTGAACTGGGAAATGAGATAAAGAACGAGGGAAAAATCGTTGGGATAGACAGTACCAGATGCGAAGTTCCTGGGAACGAGAAACGAGGAGCTGGAACGAAAGCAATAAACTTTAATAATATGGGACAGTCGCCGGCTTGATTAATAATCTAGGCCCTTTAGCTATCGCAGTATCACCTATGCTACTTAATATTGCAGTATTACTGCTATGTTGATCACGTATATAGGTGAAACATGTAACTAGGTACTTATCATTTCTTATTCTTGCTCTTTTCCTGAGTCACCAACCGTCCTTTTCAGTCAACTATCTGTATATATGTTCTCTACCAGTCGACAGTACCGCAAAACAGGGTTTAATTGATTACTTATACTAATCCTAGTCACTGAGAAGTGGAGACATAATTTGCAATTACTGGGTTCGTTTATTAATCAAAAAACCAAACGGCCCTGCCCCTGCCTGAATTCCCTGTCACAACTCCGAACGTTGTTCCTTTAAAACTGTCACTAAGCCCGCAACGGCTACTGTATTCTTGAACTCCTGATTAAGCCCGATCTCAGAGAGTTAGACTTCCGGCCTCGTCTTGGATTACCTATCAAGGACTTTCCCGTTTCACGGTCAGATCACTACCCCTATCTGCCTCTTATCCGAAACTTTTGCCACCATTATACGATGCCGTCCCGCACAAAGCCAACATTCACAGCCGCCGAAGTGAAGTTGCATAATTCCGCGTCATCGTGCTACGTGACCATCGGTTCTGAAGTGTACGATGTCACCGAATTCGTCCAAGACCACCCTGGTGGCAGGGACCTTATCCTTGATTATGCAGGCCAGGACGCAAAGGAGATCCTACAAGACCACGCGTCTCATCCTCATTCTGAAGCTGCATATGAGATACTCGGCGACTACCATGTGGGCTTTGTAGTGTCTCCAAAAGCTACCGACTCCAACGACTCTGTCCAGTCTTCCCACAATGGTGTCGGCATTCAAGATGGTGGCGTCGAACCGCACCGCCGGACCGGCGTATCCTGTGAAGAAGACCTGAGCAAGGTAACCGATATTGAAAGCGACTATAAGAAACATAAATTCCTTGATCTCAGCCGTCCTCTCTTTCCACAGATCTGGTTCGGTAGGTTCAGCAAGGACTTCTATCTTGATCAGGTACACCGTCCACGCCACTACAAGGGGGGCAATTCTGCGCCGGTTTTTGGAAACTTCCTCGAGCCTCTTTCCAAGACGCCATGGTGGACGATCCCTATACTATGGCTGCCCTGCGTTGTGTATGGAACTCACTTAGCAAGTCTAGGCATCGACAGTTCCTTTGCTCTCACTGTTTACTGGCTCTTTGGACTATGCATCTGGTCTTTGATCGAGTATAGTATGCATCGGTTCCTATTCCACATCGAGGAGTGAGTTACTCCCTAAATGGAGCCCAAATAACATATGCTTAACCTCTTCGCCAGATACCTACCCGATAACAGGATTGCCATAACGCTACATTTCTTATTGCATGGCATCCACCATTACCTACCCATGGATAAATACCGCCTTGTTATGCCGCCAGCTCTCTTTGTGGTCCTTGCTTTTCCTTTTTGGAAGCTAGCACATTTCCTCATCTTCGGCAGCTGGTATGTAGCTACCGCTGTTTTTTGTGGCGCAGTATTCGGCTATGTCTGCTACGATATGACTCATTATCTAGTGCATCATCAGAACCTCCCTCTTTGGTACAAACAACTTAAGAAACAGCACTTGGAGCATCATTTTCTTGACTATGAGAATGGCTTTGGTGTTACCTCCAGATTCTGGGATGATATCTTCGGTACAGCTCCGAAACAACCACCAGTCCCAATAACGCAGTAGCATGACCGGAACACGCGATGGCTTATACGAACGACCTGGAATGCTTCGTAGACTCTCATAGGCGGAGTCAACGCTGAAGTTCGTCGATTGACGACGCATGGATACGTTGAGGATTTGTAGGAAGAAGGGTTGAAGAACAAAAACATTAACTCTATTATGCAGAGTCCTCTCGCTGTCAACGAGAACTGGTTACTGGGACTGTATTCTAACAGGTTAATTATTCTCAGCGCATTAGATCACGCAATTCTTTTATATTGTAGCCGAATATGTTATCGAGGCACCTTGAACCCCATTTAATTTCACAATGATGGCAAAGATATCTGAACCAGCAGCAGCAGATGTGATTACTTATCGACCGAACTTGTTTATCTACGTTTACGGCGATGGAGAGTCGTAAAGTTTGGTGTTTCTGTTGGCTTCGAATGCCTTTCTCCTAGTCCAACATCTTCTGGGACTCTCGGCTTCTGAAGTCCTCAGTAGCTTAAATGAAAATTCACAATGCTTTCGTCCTTGGCTGGCACCGGTTTGATAGGTGAGAGGTTAACCCAAAGCTGTCCAGGGGGGTTACCAACCTGACGGCTCTAGCATGCTTTCTAGACTCTGACTATCTGTCGTTGCGGGCAGGCACCGCAAGTGATGGCCGGGACACATCTAGAGAGCTTCTGACTGCATACGACTAGAACTTAGCATGGTGGAAGAAGCGAACAGCATCAACAAACGCTGGACAGTAGATAGACTGATGAAGATCATCGATAGTTCGTCTAACTGGGTATATTGTCGTCCGAATACGATTATAAGAATGTATTAAGATCTTTAGAAAGATCCCTAAATACACTTCCTTGTTAATAATGTATTGTTAAGTAATATTAATAGTAAGGATATTAGCAGTAGCTATTACTACTGCCTAAAGTGTTATGCCGAATGCTATAATAAATCTGCTAGTATCTTCTATAGCTTTATACTTCTCTGTTATAGATACTATAATACTAATGACCGCCTGATAGAAGAAGCGAAGTATATTAGTAATAATAAATAGCTGTGTCTTGAATTATGCAGGGAGCTTTATATACTGCTTACTAAAGTATTAAACAGGTAACTAAATAGTTATATATAGCTGCAGTAAGGAATAATAGACTAATTATAGGCACTATAGATTAAATGGATGTTAATCTCCTATCCTAGGGGTTCTTAGATATAAGTATTTACTATGTGTAGTTATTATACTATATAAGACTGCTGAGGAGAGTGAGGATGGTATAGCCTTCATACTATCGCTAGTATCTAATGTGGTAATATACTTGGATGTGGGTGTAAGTACTAAATATAATGGCATAGAAGGCAATTCTACCTATGTTAGGGATATAGCCATAGATGGTATATTTAACGGAATATTCAGATGAGACACTCTTGTACTTTTCTCTTTAATCGCTGCTTATTGTGCAGGTTGATGAATGGCGCAAATTGTGCGCGTGGTTCGATGACGGATGAGGAGCGGAGGGTTTACTCAAGTGCGATGATAAGTATTGGTGGTCTGCTGTGATACTTTGAATTGTTGATACAATGTTTGATCCGGATGTGCGGACTCTTTTATCTTGGACATATAGCCTTGATCGGTGTCGGAGTTTCCGCTGAATCCGTAGATGTGGCAGTGAGATGACATGAATACGTCTCCTTCCAAGACCTGGATATCTACTCTTATAGTAAACCATCAGCCGTTGGCATCGGGATCCCGGATCGTCGAAATTATGCTTAAATAGACAGGGACCACTCGCTCGAAGGTTGGCTAAATGTCATCTTATCAGTCTAATGGACTAACTTTTCGGAGCTCGCCAGGTCTCAGGATGATGGTGTCGTCAAGTCTCGCTCGGTAAATCATGGCCCCTTCAATTAGTCTACAGCACTTTCAAGTGTCCTCTGTTAATGATGCATTTATATATAAGCAAAGCTCAGGCAGCATGACTGCTGTGATGTCATGTTTAACTAATTTGTTGATGTATGTTATATGAAACGCAAATGCAAACTTTAAAAAATTGATGCTGGCATAAGGGACTTTTGGTATCTATATCTATAGTATGTGCAGGCTCCAAGCATTGCATTCTACAAGTCTAGCTCAGATATTATGCGATCATTTCATACCCTGGGAAAGATATTCTTTCGTGTTTGAGAAAGTCTCTGACTCCTGGTAAAACCAGGGTTCGTCAGGCATCTCGTTTTCCTCCTTTGTAATCACCAGCCGACGGCCAGTATAGTCAAGACGAAGGCCGGGATAAATAAAGCTCTTCCACATATAAACTAATATGTTGGAGCTCTCAAGGCTCTGGGCAATACGAGGCCCAATGAGCTCTTGATGCTTCTGCGGCAGGACAGACCAATGCAGACCAGGGTATAAATGGTGCACGGTATGATAGCCATTGTTGAAGCACAAGTAATTGAGCGTTTTGCCAGTGAAGTTGCGCGCGAAATTATACTTTGAGCTCATATCGCAGCCGTCGTGCTGAAGAAAGTTCAATGAGAGGATGCAGTACTTTGCATAGAACTGCGGCAAAAGCGCAAACCAGATCCATCGACGCCAATCCATCAAGACGAGCACTGCAGTAGTACCCCAGACAGCAATCTCTTCGCGGCGGCGCTGCTTCACGATAGGTCGGTTGAGACGGGCCTGGGCCTCAAAGTACAGCTTGTCATCCTTATTCCCTGACAGGACAACATGCCAGAAAAACAGTAGACCATTCAAGAGGTTCCAGCTGTATCGGACTTTAGTGGTGCGCACTGTTTATGCGGTCAGCAATGTCATATGCGGAGAAGTTGAGGTATTTAATTTCCTGTCAGACAATTGGGTCTGAATAGGAAGGAAGTAAGCTACTTACTGACATCTCTTGCTTGCTGAGGGTATTTGTGATGAGACAAATTGTGACCTGGGATGAAGACCGTAACAGCGCCGCCGTACTGAAGAGACAAGCAAATTTGGTAGAAGTTGTTCCAGTTCCTACTCCAGAAGACAGGCAAATGGATAGCATTATGCGTTGTCACAGCGCCCATAAAGGACAGCTGGAAGAGCGACAGCCATAGTGTAAGCGAAACCCAGCCTCCCGCCAACGGCGATGAGAAATTGTGCCAAGTAATCACAAAGACGAGGAAAAAAAGGATCGTGGACACGATGCACCGGATATCCTCGTTATGTCTCATGCCAGACCGCACTGGCGATGGCGGCTGCTGGTGGGCGATTTTCTCAGCCATTATGCGGTGAAGGGAGCTGCGATGGTTGTGCACAATGAGAATAGTAAGTGGCTGAGCGCACGAAAATTTTACACGTAATCAAACTTAGGATACTAGCGTCACGTGACTACCGGTAGTTCCGGGTAGGTCCTACTCTAGACGTAAGCATCGTACGACTTTTCTTATTGAACCTATTTATTCCTTTTATTTAATAACCAGTGCTTATTGGACTTGGTGTTAAGCTATTCCTCATAGTCATGTATCGAGGTTGCTCTTGTTCTTCTCTGTGGTGGACTAAGTATTAGTTGTTGTTCTTATCAATCTTGAGCTCCACTTATTTAACGAGATCTGCTAGAGACATTTGAGCCAAGCTGTCCTTTCCTGCGCGCCACGAAACTTGCAGTAGACCTTTATCTCAAGGCCTGTTTCATCCGATCGCAATGACCCGGTTAGCAACCGCACGATAACTCGGATGATCGGGTACCTTCGATTGAAGCATAAACACAAAGTACCCCCATGCCCGGTTGGTGCGCAAAACAGCAACCCAAGAGGATGCCAACAGTGGGACAATCACTCGCACCATTAGGCAGCTTGTCCGTGTCGCAGCAGAGACCATTGACACATGAAGAATGGCAGGTAACGTCCGACACGCATTCATTAACGACTGAAAATGGGTCATTTGAGCCCTATCTTGGGGAGGAACAGTCACCATTGTTCCACGTGAAGGTACAGTACTCAGGGTTCGCACTGGGCATTGACATTTATTACACAGTCTATGTCAACCACCGTGGTGATTGACATGGAAATGGAGAGCGGGAGGGTTGAAATGCTATTGACGAGCATGTAGAGATTGGCTTGCGAATAAAGATACCCTGAGTAAAAGAAATGGTCGAGAAATGGAAGCTGGGCAGAAAAAGTCACCTTTGCTAAGATAGAGGGTTCATATAAGAGAGATGATGCTCCGTTGATGAGAAAAATAAGAGAAATGCTGTTGGATATTTTAGAGAACTTGTAAGATTCAATACTGCTAAATCAACAAGAGCTGTTGTCCGTCCTTGGAATTAACAGTTCAAATGACATTAATCATTATCTTGCTACAGCAATCTCATAGACGATGCCTGTATTGAGAAGCATAGAGAATTCCACTATTCGCATTATCGATTATATATGGGATATAGGGCTCACGTTTACAAGAGACATAGGTTAACTACAATGACTAGTCTTACTGCAACTTAATCCCATCCATACTTAGATCATTGATCCGGAATTATCTATCAAGTTGACAATTTCTACAGCGAGCCAAGCGTCTCCGGGTTGCACGGGAAAAATCGCCTGACTTTTGCTGGATACACCGGAGCGCTCCGTGAGCACAGAGATGAGGTGAGAACATCCATTTACTCTGATTGGCTACGCCGTATTGGAATACGTAATCGTCAGGATACGCGTATAACAAGGCTTGGCAGCCGATAGATATTGTCTACCAAATTACACAATCCGGCAAGGCCCGTATCGCTTGCCAAACAATTTGACACATAAAAGCCAATCTCTTGTTTTAACTGTTACCGAATGTTCCACTTGAACGTCTTTAGTCCCGGTAAGAGCGTATACAGTCGCTTACTATATCCCGAAATGTCAGTAATGTTACGTTCAACAAGGTTAAATTGTCTTACCACTTCAATCCATCTCGCCATCCACTTCTCCACCGCCTGTTTTGCCTCGTCAACGAGACCAAGTTCTGTTTCCGTTAGCAAGTGTGAATGATTGTATCGTCCGCATCAATTCGTACCTAGTAAAAGCTGGACTGCGCCACGGATACCCGAGTCTAAAGCCGAGGCGATCCAAGCGTGAGTATACGAGGTATGCTCGCCAACAAAGATCATCTACTCAAATCGTCAGAAAATGACTCGCCGAAATCGCTGCACTGCTTACCTTGTTGTATGTCTTGAAGTACTCGGGTATATAGAGTTGATGCTGTCCTGCAGTCGGGCTAGCCCAACTTCCGGATTCAAGAGGGTCAAGCGCCCAGCATCTTCTGTTATACTTTCCGGTATAAAGATCCCGAGTGAACTCTCCGTGAATCTCAACCATAGCATCAAGGACCATCTGGACGTGATCTTCTTCGGACATGCTGGCCAACCGAACTCCCATGTCACCACTGATGTAGCTTGCCAGAATGGTAGCAGGGCCCGTGCCATTCAAGTTGTAGGATGGATAGCAGATACTGCCAATGCCCGGAATATCCGTATTTGTACTGCAACCGCCGTAGATTGGGTTCTCATAGTGTTCCCAGAAGCGCTCAGAGAACTCAAGGGCAACCTTGCAGGCGGATCCATAGTTCAACTCCTTGATGGCGTTGGAGATAGTTGCGGGGAGCTTGGGAAGACGCCACCTTCGGACAACAGAGAAGGGGACTGCAATGACAGCGTAATCGAAAGTTGAGTTCTGGAATGTTGTGTCGTTGTACTCGTTACGCCATTGCAATGTGACCTTGTCGTCGGTCTCGCTATACCTGACACGCTCAATTTTGCGCTCCATTGTTGTAATGTTGTCAACAAGAGGATGGAACGACAAAGGAAGCCTGTTGAGACCGCCGTTGATGGTCTTGTAGCTGGCAGCCGAGAAATACATTCCCTCGTACAGCGAGTCCCAGAAGCTAGAGGCAGACCAACCGCCATTCATGTCAGTGCTGTTGAGACTACCCTTCAAGTAGTTGACCATGAAGGCGTATTCAGACCATTGATCACCACCAAGGCCATTGAGACCAGTTTCGAGCCACTGCTTATGGGCTTTGAACATGTTCTTTGCCATAAGCGTACTGAACTCCGACCCAGGCATGAATGCATCAACCTTGGTCTGGAGATCCTGGGTCGCAGGGTCATTGACGCTTGCAGGACTGAGTGACGCATTGCTTGCGATTTCCTTCAGCGTTGGGGGCAGTCCACTTGGAAGTTTGAACTCGTTCTTGTAGGATAGGCCATTGAGGCTACTCTGGATCCAAGGAATGAAGTCAACACTGAGGTTCTTGTCGTGGTTGTTGAGCTTGTTCATCTCTTCTGCAAGTTGAAACACCAGCTGATGGTCCGTGATGTTCATTGTCTCGTTGGTCTCAGGACTCTTGTAAGTGGAGGGAAATCGCATAGGTCCCATCTCTTGATAAGAATAGTCAAAAGGTCCGCCGGTGAGATACTCGGTATGAACGCGGCCACCGAGCCGATTACCGCCTTCAATGATACTGATGTTGGTCATACCTGCTTGTGACAGAACCAGGTAGGTCATCAAGCCCGACATACCCGCACCAACAATTGCAATCGGCTTCTCTTTGGCAGCGTCGGCATCGAGTGCAGAGAGGCCGGTCTTTGAGAGATGCTCAACGCCGTCGAACCATGGTCCCAGTGTATCGATACCATTCTCCGCATTCATGAGGATTGGATCTGTCATAACCTTGTTGTCAGCCTCGAACGGTTCAAGTCGAACCGCACGGAAAGGACTATGACTCACCTGTTGCCCGCTTCTGGATATTCCGACGCCTGACACGATGAAGCCTTTGGGGCTCACTGCGTCCCACGAGAACATTATCTTCTTTCCATGCTGAAATGCAGCCGTTGTCGTGTGAATCATCTGGGATGATCCAGACTAATCGAGAGACACCTTTGTTTTCGGTAACGGCTATCGTGTAGTGGGACTCAGAACGAGACTTGCTGTTGCAAAGGCCATAAGTGAATGACAAAGGACCCTCTGACGCTTGATCAAATTTCACGTAGATATTTGTTAAGTGAGAAGTTAGGGACCCTCTGGTATGTAGTTGTACGGGTAGAGAAGAGGCTATGGCGCCCCCTAGCCCAAGGATAACACTTGCAATGGATTGTTTCATGGCAACAGGTAACAACAAAGGTCTAAAGCCAGCAATGAGTATGGCTGGAAGAGGAGATGAAATTGTCAACTATATATTGCCTACAATAGTCAATCAACCTACGCTTTCCTTCTGAGATTAGATAGGGCAACGTGAGCGTCGGCGACTACGAGTAACCGAAAAAGACGCATCGACTTATCTGCAACGAACTTTTGAGCGCCCTTTGCACCGTCGGCATCGCTAGTTCCCCGAGGCCATGGTAGGATATCCAAAGGCGTCGGCCAAGTCAGGAGCTCCATCTAAATCCTGGCTACATAAACGCGAGGCATGTTGTAAGTGGTCAGAGACGTGCTGCAGCAAGATATGAGTTGCAGACGCGATGGTACATCCGAGATCGGGGGTTTAACGTTACTTCCGCTTATCAGCGTTAAGCTAGTCATAGAGGACAATTGAGGTTACGAAAGTATGCTTATCTTCAAACGGTGAGGAATTAATAAGAAGACAATGTTAAAGGGCGCGCCGACGACCCGAAAGATGGGTTAGTTGATGCATGGTCGCTTAGTGAAAATGGAGCAACCCCGCAGATAAACCACGATAGACTGGGATATAAATCTGCAGATCTCTACGTCAAAAGATAAGCTTCCGGCTAATACATCCTAATCTGTACGTACACAGAGATAAGAGATCTTTATCCATTGGAACATATATCCGGATAGCTAACATATGCTGTTATAGTTTCCTTGATAGGGGAGCGACAAGATATTTAGGTTGACGAGTTTTGGGGCGTGACATAGATTTTTTAATTTTATGCAAAATTCTTGAATCGATGATCAGATTTGGACATCCTGCCAGTCTCCAGTTTCATCCATCCCCAAGGAAACAACCTGAACTCAAAGTTCGTCCTCCGTATACCCAATACAACATTTAGAACCATCCGCATCGTCCTCTTCCAACACCACGCCAGCCTCCCAAAGACCATATCTATCGTCATCATCTAGGGGTTTATTCAAATCCGCGATGACTTCTTTCATTCTTGTCAGCCAGTAGCCCCGGAGAAACTCTCCTATGGGGACATTTTGCCGATCAAAGGCATCTCCAAATTCTTCGTCAAGGGCTTGAAGCTGATCGATCAACTCTCGGTCCTCATCTAATATTTCCTTCCATTCTTCTTCGCACCCTGAAATCTGTAGATGATAATAACATCCACTGAGACAGATCGGCAAGTGCCTTACCCCCAAGGACATCATGGTCAGAATATGAACTGCACATTTCGCCATATATGATTCTTCAGAGCTGCATTTTGGAAGCTTCAACAGATCAATGGAGGTCACCACAAATTCGATATTCTCTGCCATGTTCTCAAAAAGGTTCGTCGAGTCACTGCGATATTGACACCACAGCATTCTGGGTAAGATATGTGCCAAAGGTCGGGCAAACATTCCCGATGAGCACGGACATGGAATACTGCATTGAGCCTTGCTGTGACATATCGCTGGTAGCAGTGTCTTTGAATCCTGTAGTTCAGATATAGAGACGTCTTGGGGTGAATGGTCGAAGTGCTTGTATCGGTGTAGGGACACGAAGATCTGGTCCCCGACGCAAGCCGCAGCCCGATGAAGCGTGGAAAGTCGGAAGGGCCCTAGACAGAGCTCTAGTTTTAGGTCGAACTGGAGTAGCCATTCTAGATAATTTCTAGATACGTTTTCTGGCCTCCCAACTGAATGGCCGGGCATGAAATTACCAGACAGAAGTGTTGGAACACCACTTTCATCTTTAGGTATTAAACCGTAGTCGAGTGCCAGTTCTGCAACCTGTAGGTGATGAGGGAAGCGGAAAAAGCTCTCGTGTTGAATGAAAAAATTGCCGCTGTAAGGCTTGAGGCTATTAGTAAGGTCCACTGGTAGCTGATCCCGCTGTTCCTTAGCTTCCTGCAGTTCACTCCACAACAAGGGGGCAGTCTTGTCAGGTAAGAAGTTTGCGGTTATTCCATATTGACGCAGGGTTTTCTTGGGAAGGATGCCAAGAGCAACATTCCGTAATCGCTCACGTCTGTCCTTGAGATGCTTAAAGAACAATTTTCGGGCCTTCAAAGAGCAACCAGCTAGGGTTTCTGGACTCTCTTGACCGACTGTGACACTGCAGTCGGCTTCGAGTAGAAGCTGAACCGTAGCGTAGCAACTACAGTTATCACAGTGAGTCCACTGGTCAGGAGCACTGCAGCAAATCTTGCTGTAGAAGAGAGCATAATCCAGAGGTGAGAGAGGATACATTAATGCTCTACAGTTCGAGTCTATCAAGGGACGAACATCTTGCCGTTGTAAAAGTAGTCTCAGTCCATCAGGCCAGTTGGTGCACAAATGCAATATATTGCGCCCGTATAAATCTGTTTGCGAAATCTTTGAAATATCATCCTCTTCTTCCAGGATAGTTCGAAGTCTTTCATGATCTTTCTTTATAACAGCTAAAAAGAGCTCCGAGAATCCGATTTCTGGGTATAAACATTAGTGCTTTAAACAAGGGTGAAAAGCGGGTGACAGTAATCCCACCTTCACATATTTCGGGATATTCATATAGAACATTTAACTGCCTTACCCACGGTTCTATATTTGAAACCCACAGACCTGCATCCAGGCGGTCATCGTGAGCAATTTCGGGATGGCAAAAGCTGGAATCATGGTTCATAATCAATCTATAAAGCCTCGGTACTATCCACAAGCACCGGTATGATTTAATCGATAGAGTTAACACGTTACTAATTCATGTTAGGTATGTCATGGAATCCGGTCTGGTTTGATTACAGTTGATTGAAATTCGATGTGGTGATGGGAACACCGATATCAGCCAGGTAGGTCAGCATCTTGCAAATGGAGTTGATTGCCATATCGTTGGACTTTAATCTCGCATGGAAGTTGACGTAGTGCAAAACGGTCTACCAAGGCCGTTAGTTCAAGGCAGTTAAAAGGAAACAGCAGCTAACCCACACTTAAGCATATTTGAGCAATATTATTACCGTCTTCGTCGACATCAAAAGGTGATGCCTCTCCTGATCTGTAGATACGTCTTAGCTTTTTGATAAAACTTTCCGCTATGTGGTCTAGATCAAGGTTGGATATGCTAGGATTGAAGATCTCATGGATGCCTTGTGAATACATGTTAAAAAGTTGGAAAGCTGGGCTGCTCTTGACAATATTGCAGGGCTGCAGTCCAAAAGAGACGCTATATGGTCCGGCGGAGTATTCCTGCGAAAGGGAAACTGTGAAGGACTGGGAAAAGAGGGATAAAAGCCCGAAGTACGTCAGTGAAGTTCTTGAAATATTTTTCCTGGTCTTCTGAAAGAAGATGCACCCGGGGCGATGATTTGCTTGTACGTCTCCTTGTCTTGAGATGGTCAGTCCCCCCCAAAATCGGTACGTGCGACTTGCAGGACGATTGCTAGTCTTGCTTTTCGAAGCCCCACAGGTACAATACATGTCTGCTAGCTTCTTGCAAAGCCTTTGTTCGAGCTCGGCATTCTGCAGATAACGAGGCGTGGAGTGGGCGCTGGTGAGGTCTTCGAAACATCGCTCACTTCCGTTGAATGAAGTCTTCGTCTCTGCGACACTCACGGCGGCCTGGTGCAAGACCATACCGTTAGTGCTGGTGGTAGTAATTTGATCTTCTATTCTGGATGGAAGAAGTTCCAGGTGGCTAGATTCCGCTTTGGGGTCGATGACGTCGAGTCTGGTGGTGATCGTTCTCAGCGTGGTCTGGGTATTGATATCAAGTGTTTCGAGAGATGATTTGAAAGCCTCCAAGTCGTCACTCATCCGGATGTTTATATCGCTGTTGTTCTTTAGCACAGATATGTGTTTCAGCATTGTTGGAGATCACTCACAGGTTGAGGGCTTGTATAAAGCTACTTAGAGTAGTGTTTGCTCGTGAAAGATACTCTTCCAGCTGCACCAGCTTCTTGCGATCAAAGGGATATCGCGCAATCAGTTTCTGCCTTCTCCAAATATCCTTTGCCAGCGACTGATCCTGGGTTGGCATCAACTCGTTGAGCAATGTTTCGAGACATCTAAGCTGCATTTCACAATTTATCAAACTCAGCTGTAAGCCATCGATGGCTGGGGAATGAAGATGGCCAAGCTTTGCTGCACTCGATTGAACAGCGAAGACATGGAATTTGAATAGGGCAAGGCTCTGAGTGGCAATTGCGATATCATCCTTTCTGTCTTTGATAGCGCTGAAGTAGGTATGAAGGCCGTTGCAAACAGTAAACCCAAGTGAAACGAGACCAGCGACGCCGCTGGCAATAGATAATGGGTCACCCATATTGATTCCACGAGATTTGTGAAAAGAGGAAAAGTCTGGCGGGGTAAAGTGGCTGGGGAAGTGCTGACTTTTGTTTTGTTCTTCCGAGCCTCGTTTGGCATTTGGGGCTTACGTCGAGAGGCAGGCAAGGCAGATTCGCGAATGAGGCGATCAATCAGAAAGTGCCAACACATCAGCCCAGATATGCATTAATGCCACATTGGCCCCGACTTGGGAATCTCAATGAAATAATATTACTTCCTAATTATGAACAAAGTGTAAGTTTATTGATTACAATAGTATCATAGAAGAAACCCATGACGAAATGCAAAGCTTCGTGCTCTCTTTCCGTAGATGTACATAGGGATTGTTGCCAAGCTGATCGCAATGGTCATACCGCCAATTACGAAGAAGGCATCCCTCACACCTTGGATCGCAACCCAGTCGTTCATATAGAAGCTCATGCCAAAGGCAAAGACATTCTTGGTGAAACTCATCATTGCGTATGCTTCAACAGCCTCACGACGATGGGAGTCGACTACATAGGACACAACTCCAACGATGCCGAATTGGACTCCGAGGTTGACCATACCCAAGCAGACGATGACAGGGATTGGCCAAGGCTCAGCGTTTGCAAGGCTCTGGCCATAGCCGAAAAAGCCACTGCCACCAAGTGTAGTCAGAAGAGCAAGGATTGGAAGACGAAATTCAGGCTCTGCAATAAGGAGCTGTCAGCAAATATGTTCTGGCTAACTTTCTGGTCAGTGAATGATGTCTTACCGTAGATTCCCTCATTTCTCCTAGCCATAAACGTGGCTAATCCATCTACCATCAGACCAGCCAGCGCCGTAGCGATGAAAGTACCAACAAACGATGACAGATTCGTCAACCCTACTTGGGTAACAGAGAAGTTGTATGGGGGCCCGGTGAAGATTTGCGAAAATGTGGAAGCAAGGAGCACTAGCCAACTCATGCAAATGGTCAACTGGAAGCATCCCCAAATAACCACGGGCGAACCAAGCATCTTGAAAGGCGCAAAGATGCTATACCAGAATCCAGAGGAATCGTAATAACCGCTCCAGGGTCGGAGCTCATAAATGAATGAATGTTGCTCCGGAATAGGTGCATTATCGCAAACTGAAGCCCTATTTTCAACTTCAGATACGCACTCTTTCTTATCGTCTACAGGAGAGGGTTGCTCCACAGAAGAGTTCACCGGGATGCTTGTTTCGGCGTGGCGCTTGTAAGCTGTCTCGGGCATGAAGAAGAAGGTAAGTAGAAGTTGGACTCCAAAGGCACCAGCCATGGCCCAGAGACAGGTTTTGTAGCCGTATTTGTCAATGATAGCGCCAGCTAGTAGTGAAAAGTTAGAAACGGAGGAAGATAGAGGATTAAACCAGGACTTACCGATAGGCGAAGCAAGGTTGATGCCACCAAGGACGCCCAGATTAAAAACCGCGTTCCGAAATCCCCTCTGATGAACGAACCAGATGTCAGAAATCGATGCAGGAACCAGAGCCTCCATTGGAGACATGCAAAAACCCTGAATAGCACGAGAGACGGCGAGCGAGACGAAGTCTTTGGCTACTGCGGTCCAGATCGTTGAGCACAGCAGGCCCAGTGCAGTGATGAGGTAAACCGGCCGCTTGCCAATCATCATTGCCAACGAGTTACAGAAAAGGTTACCAAACGCCAAAGCGATTAGGAGGGCCCCAGTGAAGCCTAGAGTGAATGTCTGAAGAGGCACATCGAATTCTTCGGCAAGAGGTACCAATGCCGGACCAAGAAGAGGTCCTATCGCACCAACGCATCCGCAGCCAATGATGATAGAAACAGTGAACATTTCTTTCTTCCATCTCGGCCAGTTGAGAGGGTCGTTGGGGTCGTCAGAAGGTTGAGGAACAAGGACAATCTTGCCAGTCGGATCGTGCTTGAGGCTGGCATGGTTCTTCTCGGTAGAGTCTTCTACGCTTGAAGAGACACCCTTCTCATTGAGGAATGATGTTCCAGGGACATCGGAGAGGTGATGATCAGCAAGAACACCCAGACCCATGTTAGATAGCCAGATCGGATCTTGTATGCAATGGAAGGAGATAGTAGTTGAGCTGGGGATAGAGAAGATAGAGAGGTATGACCAGGAAATTAAGGAGGGATCTGAGGATCTGGGTAACTTATACGTCGCTTCGGGGCCATATGGCCGATGTTACTTAGGGATGTGCTAATGATGAGTGAACAGGATTCATGGGTTAAAGGAGCACGGACTGGATTGACAAAGCCATTTTTCGCTTCGTGGTAGACCAATTGTATAGTTGATCCCTCCAGCCGACAGTTGTCAAGGGCCATCTGCCGACACTTAATCGTCATTAGGGTTACAGGCCCAACATCTTGCCAAGACATGACAAGGAAGCTGGAGTTACAGCCATAGCTAGCCAGTAGTAACGCATTTGTTGCTCCATTAAGCTTGCATCGTTAGTCTCTGGCCATGTGTTAAGATGCAGATCGTGGGGTAGTGCGGGGGCGGGATGGATGGACATCATGGGTCGGTCCCTTTGCCGCTTGCTTGGCTGTCTCAATATTCGGCAGCGGGCATTTAACTGAAGGGACTAATATCACTAGCACATGGGGTTGTCGGTACACAAAGGCCATGTATTTCAGCACAATTTAGTCGTATTGGTAGCAAAGCACTTCAATCAAGCAAGAGAAAACTGAGAAGGCGCGGCTCTGGAAGAAATGATGCTGTAAAGGCAATTGAATATCCAGCCCACATTACCGTATCTCAAGCATGACCTAATTTGTAAAACATCTTGTTATTATGCTCCGCCCCAGCATCAGCATAATCCGCATGGGGTCTCAGTGTAATGGTTTCCTCGTTCAGTTCAGCCACCTGACCAGTCCTGGAAGGGTCTGTCACAAATTGCGAAACAGCTCTTGTCAAGGTTGAGATTGGTGTGATTATCATTGCCTTGAAGAGTTCCTTATCCGGAGTGATATTTGTTTCTGTATCGTCTGTCAGCAGGCGGATAGCAATACTCAGGTATTTGGGGACCGTAAACTGACCCAATACTCCAGGTGCAAGAGCGTTGATTTGGATCTTCCGTTCTTCAAGCCTGACAGCCATGGAACGAACCAGTCCTATGATGCCAGACTTTGATGCTGAATAGAGTGGTGAAACAGGGAACGGATAGATGGCTGCGGATGATGATGTGCAAACAATGGAGCCTCTCGAATTTGGGAGACGGCCTCCAACCTCGTTTTTGAGCATATAATGCACGGCAAGTCCAACACCTACGGCCATCATTGCCCGTCAGCCTACACATCATAAGCATCCCATGGAGTGGTTTAACTGACTATAGATTACTCCGTTCAGATTGATGTCCTGCATTCTCAGGTTCGGCTTCCGGGGAAACTCTGTCGGAGTGCAATCGAGAGCTCCGACTACAGGATCAGAAATTCCCGCATTAGCAATGACAATGTCGATTCGATTCTCGTGCTCACGATACACTTGTTCGAAGACTGCGTACTGCCCTTCCCAAGATGATACATCGCACCATTTGAAACTCAGTTTCGCTTGGGGGTACTGCTTTGACACTTCCGCAACAACATCAGGGCCTGTCTTTAAGCTTACGTCGAGCACGGCCACCATGTGACCCTGGGAAGCGAAGTGACGGGTTATAGCCAAACCGATGCCACTTGCGCCACCGGTCACAACGACTGACAAACGTTGAGTCTGAGATGAGATGACAGTGGCTGAGTCAAAAGAGGGCGACATTTTGAAAGTCAAGACGAGAATCAGACGAAAGTGACTGAACTCAGTGATGCTGAGATGCAATGAACCACAACTGATAATACTCTCCCCGCAGATATAGTAGAGATTCCAGAGTGCAATGCAAAGATGTAAACGCGGGACGGTAAATAGGTGTCGATGCCGCGCGGGAATGCCGAGTACCCGTGCTCCCCCACTGTCGGCAACAGCACCTACACGCTACAGCACAACCACAGAGACCACTAGTCTAACATCTAAGACTTTTCAAAAGCATTTACTTCTCCAAGGTTGCCTGTCGCTGCCGTCTCCGTCATTTACTATTCTCTCTATCTGCCCAATTTTACCAAAACCAACCATGGCCGAAATATTCTTCTCGTCAGATATCGCAGATAATGTGAAGGGAAAGGTTGTTGTCATGACAGGTACTGCCCAACATTTCACTACCAAGTTTCATCAAGTCCTCTTTTATATCATTTACTGATGATGGTGCGCGTAGGTGGTGCGCAAGGAATTGGAGCAGCAACAATTTCATTGTTGTATGAGAGAGGCGCCCATGTTTATTTCGGTGACGTGGACGATATCAAGGGTCGTCAAATGGTCAGCCATCTCCAGTCAAGCATGCCTCACAGTGGTGGAACGGTACATTTCCAGAAGCTCGACGTCCGCAACTACAACGAACAGCTACAGCTCTTCAAGACGCCTTATGAAGAAAGAGGTCGTGTCGATATGGCAATCTCTTGCGCTGCTATCATAGAACCTAATGGTTGGTTTGGGCCGGACCAACTGAGCCTCGAGGCAGTAATGACGGAACCACAACCGCTTAAGAATACTATCGACATCAACCTGACGAGCGTTGTTCTCTTTTGTCGATTAGCTCTTGCTTTCATGAAGGCAAATGCAGACACGATCAATTCAAGCGACTTCTCCAAGTCTATTGTCTTGGTGTCTTCTATCGCTGGAATAACAGAGGCAGCTGGTCTCTTCGCCTACAGCGCTGCAAAGCATGGCATCATAGGACTGATGAGGTCATTACGAGCACTATCTACAGCCAAGTTCAATATTCGCATCAATGTCGTATGTCCCTGGGCGACAGACACGCAGATGATCGACAATGTCCGTTCCATCTGGGACAAGCACCGTCTCCCGCTGAATGCGCCCAATGATGTTGCGCAGTTCATCGTTCAGCTGGCGGCGGATAAGAGTTTAAACGGGAAGTCTGTTCTGGTGGCTGGTGGCAAAGGGTATGACACTGAGGAAGGCATTGATAGGACAATGTCCGAGTGGTTTGGGCCTCTTACGGAGGACTTCTGGCGTGGGCAAAAGGCCCTTGGGACGGTGAGTACTATGACTTCCTTCTACGATGTACTTTTGAGAGGGTATTTGCTAACATCAGACATTAGGGCGATGAATGGTCTGATATTTGAAACATGTGCCATCTTCAATGAGTATAACGTTATTTGTATTAGCATCCGTGGCTTGAATTCTGGTTTAGTATGAGCATAGTGCCAGTCTTGTTCTTCTGTGGGTTGGTATCTCCATAGTTGACAAAGCATAGCAAAGTCCGCAGCTCCATATTAACAGCAGCGGAGTCCGCAGCTCTATATTAATAATAGGGTTTGTTTAATAATCAGTCCGAACCTTTACAACGGCCGGATAACTAATCGCAACTCCTGCAGTTATAGCAAAGGTATAAAATTCCATTATCTAATTTAAACTTCTTTTTGATTTGCAATACCTAAGTGTCTACTTTCTTTAAAACTTCTCTCATTAACATGTCTCCTGCATTTCTTGTCGCCGGCGCCACTGGCAATACCGGAAGAGGCGTTGTCGCAACGTTGTCGGAACTTCTCAAAGACAACAAGACCTTTTCTGGCTACAAGATTCTTGCTCTCACACGGTCTTCTAGCGGAGCTGCTGCCCAGCAACTCGCTCGCCTGCCAAACGTCGAGGTCATCGAACAGAATTGGGTTGAGATCACCGCCGATTGGCTCCGAGAACGCCACGTCGTCAGAGCTTTTATCGCCTCGCACAACGAACCCAATCACTTCGCCGAGGAGTCTACATTCCATCTCGCTGCTCTCCACGCTGGCGTGGAATACGTCGTGCGGATCTCAACAACTGCTGCGAACGTCCGTCCTGATTGCCCCGCGTATTATCCAAGGACGCATTGGGCGATTGAGACCTTGCTGAGCTCGCCCGAGTTTGATAGACTAAAATGGACTTCGTTGCAGCCTAATGTATTTACGCAATTTTGGCTCGGTCCCGCGGCCGGCTTGATCAAGACGTTCCGCGAGACCGGGAAGCAAGAAACCTTGAGGCTCATGGCTTCAGAGGATGCTCCTGTTGGCATCATCGATTCCAATGAAGTAGGAGTCTTTGCAGCCCACCTTTTGGCTTCGGAGGATGTTACTCCGCACAGCAAGGCTAAATACGTCATGAATGGGCCCGAGGATATCACTGGACGTCAAATTGTCGGTCTTGTTGAGGAGTATATCGGTACCAAGGTTGAGGATGTCGTCTTCAAGGACATGTCGATGATTGAACAGTTCGCAGCCCATACACAGCAATCCAAGAATGTCATCCTGTCAATTAAGCATGCTCCGGAAACTGCATGGGAGGGGAAATGCGGAGTTGCCACGACAAGCAAGGAGGTCCTCCAGATTGCTGCGCCCAAGAATACACCTGCTGAAATTCTCAAGACATTGGTTGGGGATAACTAAGTGATTTGAATAAAATTGGGTATTTTGTATATATAAGTGGAATTAAATAAAAGAATAACTATAACGCTCAGAAATGGCTCAACATCTCAGTAAATGGCTCCGTATCGAACAGAAAGTTATCTGTTCCCTGGACTGATATCCCGTCCCAGTGAATATCAGGTCCTCCTAGTGCCATGGGCAGACATTCATCAACAAATGCCTGGCCTTCATCTGGTAGTCGCCACATACTACCCATGGTCTGCGTCGCTTCCGTCACCTGTTGCAGCATCAGCAATCCTCCAGATGGTTCATCGCCTGCGTCATTGAGCGTAGCAGACGTAGCGAATGCTGATATTTCAGTGTCTGAATCTGCTGGAATACTTTTCTCATGGTCTAGTGTAAAGATCTGGCTGAGAAATTGCCCACTGCTCTTTCTCCGAGGTGGAATAAGACGCTCGCGGTAGCTCTGTAGTGCGTTGCGAAGCTCCGTTAAGACATCTAGATAGCGGTGGGCTTGAGGACTTGTACGATCCAGATCCCGAATAATACCAATTCCGCTATGTAGAGCTGCCTCGGTCTCGAACGTTGCTGATCTTTCTGATAGCGTGGCCTCAACGAAGAGGGAAAAGGCCATGATGAGACAGGCACTGAAAATCCAAGCTCTTGACCTACAGTTAGGACATGTTTCGATCGAGGGGAAGTGAGAGTTCTTACTTGAGTAACGTCATGTTCTGTATGAGTAGGCCAGCAGATTGCGTTCTCCGCGTTGTCTCCACCAGCAAGACAGCCGCATCAATGCAGACCTGAGCCAACTCCTTTGTCTCTCGATCGCTTGTTCCATATGGCCCAAATGCACCATCTGACCGATCTAGGCGTTTCAGCTTCACGAGCATACAGGATATTAGAATCGGTCTAGTGGCCAACATAACAGCGTAATAATAGAAGGCTGAGACAGCAAAGTTGCCCAACGTCTGCCACCACTGCTCCGGAGACATCGGCGAGCTGACTGTGCAATTTGTCATGCTCGATGGCAATGCTGAGCTCCAGTCACGGAGCTGTCTCAGAAGTTCTTTTATCGACGTCAGATTCGTGTCTTGTTTGTTGTTGAGGTGATATGTGATCTGTTCGAGTATAGTGCAGACTCCGTAGCATGCTGACATGGACGTGAACTCCGGCGTGCACGGTTCTGGGCCATCTGGTACTGAGAATGATGGGTTACTTATTCCACGTCTTGGGGATGAGGCTGGGGTCTGGGCGAGGACGGCCCCGAATGCAATGTCTAAGATGCGCAGGCTTTTCCATACCTGAAGCCTGTTGGTACACGTGTGTCAGCTTCTCACCATTATTGCTCTCGTCAAGCATTTGGGGTTAAATCCATAAGGTCACCTACCTGAATCTATGTGTTTCTGGGGTCAGATTGCGATAAGACTCGGGTAAATGTAAACCAATCGCATGTGCCACTCGAGTCGCAACACCCAGATATATAAAAGCCCCGTCTCTCTTGCACGCATTCACCATGTAGATACTCATCAGTAGAAAGATGGCTACTAGATCACCTGTAGGGTCTAGTAGCATACCCTCAAAGGCTACCTTTTGACCACGATCAAAATGCTTCTGCGCATGATAAAGAGTCTTGGGGCTCGTTCTACAGCCCTGCCCGCCGACGGCAATAGCCAAGTCGATGATGGCGCCTTTTTGGCAAGATTGGGATAGACCAGAGGCGCCGGAGCGGCCCCTGCCTTCTTCAGTCTCTTCGAGCAACTCTAACAGTTGTTTAGGAGAGTAAATATATATAATCCCGGTCGTCTAAGGTACTCTGTTAGCTCCTTGCCTGCCAGAGTGAACCGCCAACCATACTGCGACTAAGAATCTCTGGATGTAGTCTCGCTTCTCTTCCAAGGTTAGCTGGCTGTCCGGGCTGTCCTCGGCAATGTCGTGCGAGGCTTGAGGATACGATGACTCCAGCATAGCCTTGGCCCGTTCTTTGTCGGTGAACGGGGATGGCCCCATATAACAGAGGAACGTGTGACGTAGGAAGTCGAGGAATGAGAGTGATGCGGAATCGCCCATTGATACTACAAAGACAGTAAGCTTTGAAGAGTTGATTGGCTATTCATTGACCTGTACTCACGGTTTTCGCCCTCTGAACTCTTATCCTGACTGCCGACATTTGACATGCAAGATGAGAACGTTGTGTCGGGAGTTTCATTCGACTGTTGTCCGACTGTAGACTCTGGCGTCTGAGGTGCCTGCACTTGCTCGTGTGTATCGCTTTCGTTGGCGGATATTACTACATCAGAGCAAACAATGTAATCAAGACTAGAGCATTCATCGTTGCCGCTGGAAATGATGTCACTGCTCCGGCTCATCGCTCGACGTTGTCCTTTGCTGCTCATGCGACGCGGCCGAGCTGCCTCGGGATCGTAGATGCAATAGGGGACGTAGTCCCGCCGGCGGCAATTGGCGCATGGAGTTTGCGAGTCACATCTCTTCTTGCTGTTTTGGCAAGGTACGCAGGCTATGACAGCGCGTCTACGATCTTCCGCGCGAACTTTAGGACGAGGCATGATGAGAATCTTGGTTGTAATGATACACTTGCCGCTTGCCAATTCATCAAAAGCTGTTTAGTGGGGATTGATTTCAGGATCAATCAGCTATGCCAAGATGGATATGACCTAGAATTGTCTACAATCATCTGCCGCCCCCAGAGCCGAGACTCTAACGCTTGCGAGTTAGTGATATCAATATCTGCACATTGTGCGGGGAAGCTAGGGGGTAGACTACATCATAACCTAGGTTTAGCGGGGTATAAACGAATAGCTCCTCGTCTCTCGCTTACAGATGCATGACAAGTTACTGGGCCGGGTAATGATATTCATCCACGCGATATTTGAGGTATCATCTGGCGGCAAGTGCACTCTTATCCCCAGCTCGGTCCGTCGGATAGCTACCTAGGCGGGGAGAAATCCGGGGTAACAAGGAAGAGTTTGGCCAGTGATGGTAAGGTAGAACTCATTACTCCGCATTGCATAAAAGTCGTTGACGTCTTAAAGTCCTCGCTTCGGCTACAATTGTAGCGATCTCCTCTTTACTCCGCCATTTGTAAACATTTGATAATATCACGTTCCCCTCTTTTTTGCCCCAATCATGGCGTTTACGCTTAACCATACCCAATTGGGTGATATCCAAGGCTTCAAGGTAGATGGTCAAGGAGTCGTACAATATCTGGGCATTCAGTATGCCACTCTAGCTCATCGCTTTGCTGCTCCAGAACTGAAAGCCAATTATGGGGGAACAATTGATGCGACAAATCGCGGGTAAGTTGTTGCGTTCACCAGGCTCTTCCCCAGATCTGCGAGCATGATTTGAGCTAATTGTCCATCCTCCTCACAGCCCAACTGTTGTTAGACCACCCCTGGCATGCGATATTGAGTTTGGCCTCATCCAAAAAGCTCTAGACAAGCCACATGACCGTCCTATGTCTGACCTTAACGGCCTGACTCTCGACATCACCGCTCCCGAATTAACCGTCAACGACAACAATGCAAAGATCCCCGTCCTTGTTTTTATTCATGGAGGAGCATTCATCATAGGTGACAGCGGGGCGCCACATTATGATATGGCTGCCATCGTTGCATATTCCCAGTCTATCGGAAAGCCTATCATTGGTGTGTCAATCAAGTAGGGCCCCTTCTTCAGATCAAGCCTACGCTTGTTCTTGCTGGAGGTCTCTGTTGCTGATGGCAAACAGTTACCGACTTGGAGTCGCAGGGTTTCTGGACAGTGACGAGATGAGAGCTACGGGTATCCCACCAAACAGAGGCATTCTCGATCAAAAGACAGCATTCCAATGGGTTCGTCGCCATATTGGCGGGTTTGCTGGCGATCCAACTCGTATCACTGCCATTGGCCAAAGCGCAGGAGGCAGTAAGTATTCATGACAGCTCGGTTGTTGTAGACAAGTCAGCTGATCATTTCTACAAGGCTCCATCATGCACCTACTTGACTTGGACCTACCTGGAGAAGCCCTTTTCGATCGAGCCATTTGTTTAAGCGGAAACAACTTAGCTGTTCCTTCATCTACCAAACAAGTAACCCAAAATGCGTATAATGCGGTACTCCAATGTCTGGCAATAGACTCAGCACTATCAAGCGAGGATCAGTTAGAAGCGCTGATTGCCATATCACCAGAGGACATTCTATCCAAGGTTCCGCTTTCGATTCCTCTGCGGCCCGTGGTAGAGACAGACCAAATGCTTTCATTCGGATCACTCAAGACTCATTTAGCTTCACTCAAGCATAGACCTCCTCTAATGATTGGTTCTACTGACTTTGATGCCGTTGTCTTCGAAATTCTGGGCCTTTTCGCAGACAGAGAAAAGGGATCTTTGGCTGAAGGCTTCACCAGATCTTTGATGAAGTCCATTCCTGAGGAGTACCACGTCAGGCTGGAGAGCTTTATCAGTCAGTATGGAATTTCAAAAGATGACAGTGATGATGGAACATGCGTCAAGATTCTCCAGTTGGGAACAGATATTAAGTATTTCGCCACGTCAGAACACTATGCTACCTTTTGGCCGGCTCAGGCATGGCTCTATTACTTTAATGAGTCTAACCCATGGGAAGGGCCGCATAAAGGTCGTTCAGCTCACTGCCTTGACATAGCTTATCTTTTCTTGAACTACAATGGCTTTATGAATGACTCCCAGAAGAAGACAGCAACGGCATTTGCTCGAGATGTCATTAGTTTCACCCACGGGGAGGCTCCTTGGGCCGAGTTCCATGCTTCGAAGAAGACGAGAGTGTATGGGGCAAATGGAAATGGGGAACTTCACAGAGCCACGGTGGGCACACCTTATGAGGTGGGCCCGTCTTATGAAGTCCAAGCTCTTTGGTCAAGGATAGGTCGCGATAATCTAGCTCAAGCTTGGGATGCTTACTCCGCAAGGTCGTAGTTAGTGGCACTAGACGAGATATGGAAGACACCTTGACCTTGCACAAAACATTTTCTTAGGGCTTTGGCTACTTAGTAGTGTCACAACAACCTATTGCCGACTCTCATTGTTGTTTAGATGACGCGGAGCACGCTTTCGCAACCTGGCCTCGCCTTGTCTGATGCCACTTAATACACGTTTTTGTCTGGAAGGTCAGCAATGACGCTGTTAGTATAAAATCAGTTTAATTACTTAGGGCTGCTTGTTATGTGATTTGCATAGGATGTTATGAATAGAAAATAGTAAATATAAATAATAAGATCCTAGTCAAAGTGCAATTCATTTCGAAAATATAGAAGTAGTAATGTGCTTATATCTCCTCCTTATCATTATCCTTAGTTAGCAGAACTGTATGCATCTGCCTCTCAGCTGACGTGATAGTCTTAGACCATCTCCAAGCTGGAACCTTGGACTCATACAGCTCATCAATTTCAGCGGCGGATCGACTATACAACCAAAAGTCAGCTAATTTGCTCCATAATTAGGTAAAAAGCTTTATCCCCTGTGTTGTTTTGCTCTAATTGTGGAGATGCCAAAAGACAGAAATTTGCTTACCCCTTGGTCTCTGGGACATAAAGCCACATAAGAACGCAGACTGGCACGGAAAAGGCGCCAAAGACAAAACATGCCTTAATATTGAGTTTAAGTAATAAACGTGGGACAGCATAGCTATGAGAGTTAGAAAGAAAACTTGACTAAATGTAGCGTTATCCACTTACCTAAAAGCGATTCCCAGAATAGACTGAGCAAAGAATGTAACAGGAGCAGTCTTAGCTGTTACATCATTGTCAGTGAATGCAATCATTATTAGAACAAAGAAGCACACGGTAACTTACCTCGAAGGAGAGCCGACGGAATCTCAGCCGACATGACAAAATAAGACAAGTTGACGATCTGGAACATGAACGACCAAAGACAGCAAATAAATAGCTGAGGCGTGTTAGTATTGCCCTTCAGTGAAAGGAAGAGCAGGCAAAGAACAGAACAGGGGAGTGACTATGACGTACAAGAGCAGTGCCAGTGGCCACGTTGCCAGTAGTAGCTCCAGCCCACCACAGAGATCCAGCGATAAAGAGGAAAGCACAGATGGAAGTCTGGGAAATGGTGATGAACGTGCGTCGACCAAATCTGTCAGTCGTCACAGTCCATAAACTGACCGCAAGGAGGTTGCAGCAACTAGTAGCGGGGAGATTAGGGTTAGTGCTCTACAAGGATATAAGATGTATTATGCACAAGGTACGACTTACGAAAGGATGAGAGTTGCAAGGAATGGATCAGAAAGGCCGGCAATCGCAAAGAAATCTGCACGGTTAGGATGATACTTAGGACGAGAATGACAACGAACTTACAGGTCGAGTAACTCAGAATGATAGACAGACCGCCAAACGGCCCGCTGACAGCAAGCAACAAGACCGTAAGGGTTCGTCTCTGTTGAGGAGTCAGTATTAAGCGCTTGATTCAACGCGCAGGGAAACAAATAAAAAGTCACCATACCAAATTCAGGCCCTTGAAAACGTGTGTAAGCTTGGGTGCTTCGTCCAAGAGTTCCCTCTCATGCGAAATCGTTTTCTCGATGATACTGTATTCCTGTTCAAAGTCATAGCCTTCAACGTTGCCATACAGGAGCTTCAATGACTTCATGGCTTTCTCTTTCTGCCCATGGCGTGCGTAATACCAGGGTGATTCAGGAACGAAAGCCCAAAACAGAAGCATCATTACAACAGGAGCGATGAGGATTCTCAATGGCAATGTGTAATCGTCAGGGTGGTTCTTGTTCAATCTCTGCATCATCACATTGCAGGCGATGTTGCCGATATTACTCCTATACGGAGTGTCAATTTATGCAAACATGCGGTGATTCAGAGCAAGGCGAAACGTACCAGACAGCTTGAAAGGTGAGCATACCACCGCGAATGTTGTTTGGGCATATTTCCATGACGTAGACCTGACAAGTGACCCTGGGGAGTGTTAACAACTGAATAACAAGGAATGTAATGTAGATAGGTCTTACTGAAGAATACCAACACCTGCACCATTGCAAAGTTTTCCAATGGCCTGTGACATGAGTTTCAGCATTCACACATTGCCTCGTACAAGAGGTAGTTAGCAGCTAGGACTCACCCATACAGAAGGGGTCTTTGCCACATTGAGAACAGTGCAACCCTAGAGAAGTCAGTCCTGCGACCCTACCCTGCCTGTATACTACTTACGACTGCCAGCCACAGCCAAGCGAGATAGAGGCACGCCTTACGGCCGAATCTATCAGAGAACCTGCAAGGGTTAGCAGTTGGACATGATGGCAGAAGCGCACAGCGCAGACAGCACGGCTTACCAATGGATATAGAGGAAGGTAACAATTTGACCGACGTTCTGATCTGGTTAGTCACGGCTTCGGTTTCAGAATAGGAGAAGGTGGACCAACGAGGAGGGAAGTCCATGTAGATACTATTCACGATGTTCAGCATCAGAGACTTCACGCTTATGGTCGTGCATGCCAACTTACCCCAAGTGGGATCAAGTGCCTGTACGCCCGAACCGCCTTTACGTCCAAACTGTTTGATGAAGCCGGCATTCGCGATGATGTTGTTACCGATTTTGAGCTGGGTGACAAAATACGTGTGAGCCTCAGTTCAGCAACCCAATGCCAATCACTCACCTCAAAGCCTTCGCAGACATAGCCGGTATAAACGGCGAGAGCGACGAGAGCGACCCGCCTAAAGACCCAGACGGTGCGCGGGATGGACAGGTCATCGAACTTGGACTTGACGAGTTCGTCGGGATGATATTCGGCATTGGGGGATATCTTGTTATCGTCCGGGATAGACTCGACGTGCGCCAGGTCAGGCCTGTCTGACTGGGGCTTCTGGGAATGGGCCATTGTGTCGTTGGTTGCAGCACGTTAACTTGTCGGTTTTGGATTAGAGATGATAGAGCGTTGGTAAAATTGATTGAGAGGTGGTGGCTGGCTCTAAATATATTCTTTTCCCATGTGAAGTCTAGACATACAACCCAGAATCACAATTTGCTGGTTCCAGGGATGGGGAAATCCTTGAACTCGGTAAGCTCTGACCCGAGGCTGGGGAACCCTGGGGTTACCTGTCGATCTGGGGCCCCAGACGCGATAGTTCAGCCCAGGCCCCGCATCACTACAGCTCATGGGCTGATGCCACGGCTGCGGGGATCCTTGCACTCCGCGGAATGCTTTGTCATTCCATACCCCGGGGCCCGGCTCCGTGGAACGTTCTTAGCACAGGTTTTATGTACAACGCACTACGCCTTAGGGGTATCTGGGGTCCATTGAAAGCAAAAGTTTCCGTCTGGTTCACCAAAAGAGTCACAAGATCGAGAATGCGTTAATAATTCAACGTGCGGAACGAAACCCGGCTTCCGCCACCTATGTCTCTACGAAGCCGAGCCAAGCGTACTGATGCGTTATGGAGAGAGAAGTGCTCGCGGGTTTGGTCACATCAACAGTTCTTTGGAGATAAATCGAATGGCTTGATTGCCCCCGCTTATACATGGCAAGCTCACTGATGCTGCAGCGACTAGTTATGGTGATGGACTTTGGGCGTTAGTGGTTAGAACGTATAGTATAGTCAAGCTCATCAATCTCCAGCGAAATGACATCAAAACCCCGACATCTTTGAGCTCGTAACTAAAATGTATTTCTATGCATCTATACCAAGTCATCTGCGACATCTAGGCACTTATCGTAAACTCCAATTGCTGCCCTGTCCAATCTAGACGTAGTTCTTGGTTCGGCAGGATTACATGCAAAGGAACTGGTCGAGATACTAGTCTCTCCCCTCTAACAATTACCTTCACGCCAGCGTCAGACCCAGTCCACGAAATATGTACGGCTCCCAATGTCTCACCGCCAACCGTGCCAACAGGTACAGTGGCACTTAGGCTAGAGTAGAGTTTCAACCTTGGTTGGAACTTGATAGCTTTCCAGCCGGGGCGATCTGGCCTCACTCCAGCAACTTCCGCCATGAACTCATAGAGGGGAACACTCCCCCAAGCGTGGCAGTCAGACCGCTGGGCGACAGCATCCTCGACCCAGGTGGTAACATGCAGTCCCAGCTGATCATACCACGGTTTCCAAAACTGGTGGAAATGGTCATCATAGACGTTTCCTCCTGCGAGGGAAAGGGCTCGAAGCGTATAGAAGGACATGGCGATTGATTCCTGAATGAATTGTCCAGCGACTGTTCGATCTATGCTTTTCCGCAACAGTGTCTGTGCCTCCCCGCCGGTGATAGCTCCGCTCAGCACAGTCCAGATTTGGCTATGCTGGCTGTATTTTGGCATTTCGCACTCAGCGTAAGCAGACACCAGGCTGTCAGTAAAGAACTCGCCGTCAAAACAGTGCGCCCGAAGAGATGAAGCAATACGCTTGGCACGGTCCCTGTATTCGTCTCCAAGGGCGGGCCTTCTAAGAGCACTGATGAGCTTGGATACGGCGTTCAAAGTGTAGGCGTAGATCGCATTTGTGTAGGTAGAGATGCCAGTACGCTCAAAGACAGCTGGATATCCGTAAGGCTTCCACTCCTTTGTCCAGTCTATGAAATGCCATTTACCGGCATCTGGTCCGAATTCGAGCTTAACAAGGTGTAACTCAGAGTCGACGCGAGATTCAAAGTATGTCAAAATGGCATCGGCGACAGGCATGAACTGTGATAAAAACTCTCCATCACCGTAGAAGTCATGGTGATCACACAACATGAGGATCCAATATAGTGAGAAGTGAGGGATGAATTGCTGTCTATGAGTAGGCGCTCTGCTTGCTGTTAATCCGAGTCTCGGATGGAAAGAATTATGCAGCTGGATAATAGCTTGTCGTGCCAACGCATCATCCCCGGAGATACAATAAGTGAAGAGTGCAGAGCTTCTAGTATCCATGGCATACTGCATCTGTTCATAGAAAGGACAGTCCTCGTAGCAGTCATGCATGCAATTGACCAAAGTGCGTACGCTAGTATTCCACAAATCGTCCACAGCAGCGGCAGAGCTGCTATGGTTTGGACCTCGTGTGGCTGAAAGTACCGCTCTAACGTCTAGAGGGTAATGCGCCATCTGGAAATCAAGCCCCCGAAAATCCAAGCCTGAGCTTCCAGCAAGAATCTCGACCTTGATGAAGCGAAAGGTTCGGAAGTGAAACGGGGCAAAGGTCTCATATTTCGTCTCATCGTAATATTCCAGGCGATTGAATCCATCTGCTCCCCGGAAATGATATATATCATGTGGACCAAAGAGTTGTTTCGTTCGATCGCTGCGATGCTCTTTCCTTCTCGCGCCTGTATAGTAGTCCGGCTCATCTTCATAGCTCTCGCTATACGTGATCTTGATATAGCCACCTCTCTCTGGAGGCCTTGAGAAACAGGCACGGATGAAAGCCGTTGTGTGATAGGCGACCTCAAGCTCCAACTCATGATGCGATCCTGGCTCAAGATGCAGTCTACGCTGCAGAGGTGTGCCATGCTCGTGTCCAAGTAAGAGCGTACTCCATATCTCCATTGGCACAATGCTCTTCAAGTTGTATATTCCTGTAAAACCGGTGCCTGCCGTAATGCGATGAGGCGGTATGAGGCGAGGCGAGAGGTTCCAGGGTGTCGAGTTGCCAGTTGAATTCTTGAACTTGAGGACCTGAGCTGGCAACCAATCAAGCGGACGACCAGAGTCTTGTACTTGGTGGCTTTCGTAGATGTGAAGAAAGACATCCTCAGACTCGTCAACTCGGAGGCAACTGTTAGGGTCGATTGCAGTCTCCCATGAATCGCTACTGGAGAGTAGCTCTGGCCAAGGTGCGTTGGTGTCTTGAGTGGTGATTCTCAATCCCCCGGTGGGCAGGCGAGCAAAGGCTGGGGCATATTGTGTCGAGTAAAAAAAGCGCAGAACATGAACGCCGATATAGTTATCTCCTTCCTTGAGATATGGTCCAATGTCAAGCTCATCATAAAACCATAAGTTATGGTCGCCTTTGACGGGGCCGAAAGCGACGAGTTGGTGATTCACATAGAGCTTGTACTTGGTGTCGGCAGTGATTTGGATCTTGAGAGACTCGGGTACTCTGTCAGATTCGATCGAGAACTGCCTCCTAAAATGGACGAATAGTCCAGCTGTATCGGGTATGTCTTCAGAGAATGATGGATGCCACATCCATGTTCTGTCAAAAGTGGCTGACATTCTGGGTTAGGAGAGCAGCCGACAAGAGATGAGTTGGCCAGGTGAACACGCTGGGATTTGCCACGTTAATGAGCAGTGTCATGTTACAAGCGGCCTGGGCGGAACAGCACGCACACTCCGGAACGAGATGCACGCCGTATACGCGTATAGGGCTCTCTAACTAAATTAGGCCCTTATGCTCCCAACCCCACATTTGATCCCCATAAGACAGACCGAGCTCCGCGGAATAGCCCTTGACTGACTTACTGCTCTCACTCTCACGCTCACTCGCGCATTCCACGGAGACGCAATGCCACCTGCACATGCCTGCAATGCCTGCAAGAGACGAAAAGTCAGGTGTGACGGGGTTGAGCCCTGCTCTAACTGTCGAATCTCGCACCTTGACTGCACTTACAGCCATCCCTCAACACGGCGCAGTCAGAGTGTGCGGAGTATTCCTATTGATTCTGGGCAAGATGACCATACCTTGGGTGGCACCACGGACTACACGCTCCAGAGCTCGGTGTCCCCTCAATCGCTACCCCCTCCAGGCGCCGAATCCGCTCGTCGTGACTCCAGCCACGGACTCGACTTCTACCCCGACCCTGCACATGTTCACTCAACTCTTCAGGCCACAGCTGGCGCCCTGTTGAGCCCAGAGCCCATCGCCGACGCGGTCCGCAAATGTGTTGACTTTTTCGTCCAGTATCAATTTCCAAATACCCCGGTAGTTCATGAGCCCACGCTCCGTGCTGCCGCTCTCCTCATCACGGCAGAGCACGTTCCACCATTTGCAAGCCTCATCTCCTCAGCCTCGGATTTCCATCAGCAAGTATCATACTTGCGAAAATTTACCTTGGCCACAGCACTCTGCGCCTCTGTCATGTCCGTCTTGCCCGATCGTCCCCCTTCTCAGCGAGTTCTCTTGGCGGCATCGTTTTTATCAGCGTCGAGAGCCATGCTCAGGAGATATGAGGAACATGACCTCGAGCATCCAGACTCGACATCTCTTGTTATCCGTATGTGGCATTCTGCTGCTATGCAGAACAGCACCGGCAAGGTCGGCACGTCGTACCATTATCACGCAGAGGCGGCGTATCTAGCGCAGCGAATGAGGCTCTACAACGAGGTGTCCGTGCAGGAGCATCCCAAACTTGAGGTGCCTTCGCTCCGTGCGAGTTTCTGGCTCTTGTATCTAGCGGACAAAACCTCGGCTGTTTTGCAATCACGTCCTCCGATCCTCAACGAGCAGTTCTTTAAGCGTGAATTTACTCTACTTGAAAATGGCCACGATGACAATTTCCTACTGGACCCTAGTCGGAAGGTAAACGAAAACAGCCTTGAATCGCGTCTTCTTGTTGGGTTCCATCTGAAACGACGCATCTGGGCTGCTGCTGCCAATCTGCTCGACGACGTAAGATCTCTCTCGAGTCGCCAACTGGCCGGCTCGATACAACCCTTAGACGTGCAACAAGAAATTTCTCGTTTGAGCGAGTTATATTTGGTACTCACGAGTCTTGCGGACGAGTTACCAGCATGGCTCAGAAATCCTGACCATGGTTCCGATTGGGAGGACGGGCAGGTCACTTCTTACCAGAACAAGTGCTTCTGGACGCAGAGAAGTAATATAATGACCGTGTTTCATTGCATAAGGCTCGTTATTCTACAAGAGTGTATCGATAATGATTTCCATGCTCTTGTCGGGCTCAACCGTCAATCTATCTCTTGTGCTACCCGGAAGATTGAGATTGTAAGAGATTTCCTACATGAATTACACATAGTGCCTTTCTACTGCTTCCAAGTCCAGGGAGAGCCCGCGGTGAGTGTCAATAATAATTGCATGATACGTAAACTAAACTAAATAAACGCTCATTCTGTCTAGGTCGAGCGAATTCGTCGTGTTGGGACCATACTCCTTCACCTCGTTGACAACGCCGAAAACGCCACGATTGAGAGAGTTGCGCGATCTCAATTCGACAACTTGCTGGATTTGTTGGCACAGCTGGACTCAAAAGCTTCGGATGAACTTGCTGGCGGGCTGTGAATTGATACAAGAGTCACCATTCTGATCGTATTCTTGATGGATCAGCATCGAGGGTGTACCCTTTGGTTACAAATTATCGATAATACAACTATCGTGTATATTTTTCAGAGTGGAATTCGTCCAGTTCAGGGAACTGCCTATTGTTCGATCATACTGTCATGGAATAGAACTGGTCACATTTATGGTGTAATCATGTCGAACTCTTGATTAAGCTAATGGGACCAAGCCTATCGATACCGGCGACATCAGAAGGAACAGATAATCGCTCGCGTAAACCAGTCCATCTCCCTGAAGCAATCATATCCTATCACAGCTCGACTGCTTCATAGAGCCACGCGCGACTGCCCCTCACAACATTCAAGGCGCACTTACAGAGAAGCTATCATGACGATCCATCCAGCTATGTACCGTTTGGGGGCGCTGAATACTTCTTGCCATCAATAGTCGTAGTCAAGGTGCCATTGGCGTTGAACTCGTTAGTCAGTACATCAATGGTGATGTGGAATCCGTCAGCACTGGTCTTCTTGGTGTTGTAGATACCAGGGCCAGTCTGTGTCAGGTTGGAATACCAATCCACATGGCTCTGAGTCAAGCTGTCAGACGCGGTTGTGGCATTCTCCCAACCATTGAGAAATATTTTGCCGTCATCTGAATAGTTATGGTATGTGACTGCAACCTGTGCAGGCGTGATTGCTACCTCAGCATAGCCTGAAGCCTTAGCATCAAGGGTGTATCGCCCGGGAGTAACACCCTTTCTATCTGGTGTACTGCTTCCGGGGACATATAGCTCAGCCCATGGGATATCGTCGGGTACAGTGTCAACTGGTGTGTATTTGGCTGGCCTACGGGCAGTGAAAGTGGCTAAGACGATACGAATATCTTTGCCATCCGGTTCTTTCGAAGGGTAGCAAGGCAACGGATTGATGCCACCGCAAGCAGGAGCCTCAACGTGAGCCTCCCAATACACGACCTGGGTCGAGTCAGGGGACCATTGGGGGTCGGCTTGACCATTCCACTCTGGATCACGGAGATCACCACTGCCAGACTTACTAGAACCAGGACCGTTGATCTTCTGGCCATAGTAGTTGTCACTCTGGCGGTCACCATACGCGTCGAGCAACCACGGCGAAAAGAAGCGACGTTGTCCATTGTTTCGGATCGAAGATGATACAGTTGTCGTCACCAAATCAATCAGGGGAGGGACGTTTCGCATTCCGGCCAGAAACGTTTGTCTATCGGTCCCGCGAGTGTCCATGATAGCCCACCATTTTCCATCAGGCGAAGCTTCGATCGGGTCAACGTAACCCGGGTCCGAGGTGATACGACGAACGCGGCCAGATTGTAGGCCTACTGCAAATATGTCAAGGTTGCAGGACTCCACCGGGTTTCCTACATAGACAGCTTCGTCGCCGCGCCCGCTGAATCCTCTCAGCTCACCAACACTAATGGCGCTTGTGTTCAAGGTCAGCTGAGATCCTTGGGCTGCTACCGGCGCCGGCAGATCGGTTCGATACAGCCTATACACCTTGATCAAGTCGTACCGTGGCGCGAGCGGCAGGCCCGTCGTTGGCTTTGGGTTGAATTTGAGACGGCCAAAGTATGCAAACTGTCCCAGCTTGGCCCCTACGGTGAAGGAGCTAAAACCGAGATGAACATTGTCTGGATGCAGTCGAAGTTCTCTAATGCTGCCGCCAGCACCAGAGCCATCTGCACTGACATCCCAGTGAATAGGGTAGACATGAAGCTGGTCCGGCGTGCACTCATCGCTGATAAGCAAGTGATCTCCGCAGTCGGCAATATTGCTTCCAAATAAGATGCGCTTTCCGTCATCAAAGGCCTGCGGGTAGTCATAGGTTGGGGTTTGTCCGACGGCGTTCTCCGCCGGTACGCCGCAAGTGATACATTTCCACTTGTCACCATTTCTAAATTTGGATCCGTCTGTCTTTATAATGATGATTTGGGAGCCATTATATATGCTAGCAGGATCCGGAGCCAAAGGCGCACCGATATAAGGCACAAGCGCAAGAACGTGTTTGCCATCTGGGAGAAACTCCCCGGATTGAAAAGCCCGCAAGCTCTTGACTGGCATACATCCTGTTCCGCGCGGGTTGATCTTGGTGGTACAGGCTCCCGGTGCATTATTGGAGATGCCTGGGGGTAGTGGCAGTCTCTTCAGATGGACAGGCTCCGGCTTCGGCGGGGGTGGGACAGAGTTTGCGGAGCGCGGCTCTATAGCAGCAGCTGTAACTAGACTGCCCTGCCCGGCCAAGGATATGGCGAAAGCTGTAAGAAGTTGCATTGCAAGCATCGCAATAAGCGAACAGCTATACCCAAGGGTGTGATGCTGGTATGTAGGGATTATGTGATCGATGGGAGCCAGAAAGATAATGAGATGAGTTTGTATTCTAGAGCAGTATGTTTTTTGATTCCGTTCATTCTTATATATATCTACCAAGTCTTCTGTACACGACATGGATATAATTATCCAAGAACCTTCCCCCGCATTTCGGTGCTTGTCTTTCCGCGCTTTAAACATATAGGGCAGACTGGGGTAGTACTCCACCTTTGCTACCTTGCACCAAACTATGCAAGGAAATTCCCATGGTAGGTCAGAAGGAATTGAACTATACCGTCATTGAATAAAGACAGCCGCAGGGGTGCATTTCCCAACCTCAAAGCCGCTAGCCTCTTCAGTCCAGGGCTCGACTAAAATGCGATCAAAGCTTGCTTCGTACTGCGAACTTTAAGATACAGATACCAAGAGGACCTAACTTATTCTAGCTAGAGTATGAGCACATTTACATGCACCTATTTCTTTGCCTAGCAGAAGGAATACTCTAGGACGTGGGCGTGTCCGCGGAGACGAGGAGATGAGGAGGTTAAAGCAAATAGCCTAAGCCCTCCCATAATGTCATTCCGGGCATGCCACACTTCCGCGGAGTTCTAGTGCAAGCTAGTGCAGTATGCGCTTAAAAGTACACGCTTTGAAAGAGCATCATACTACATAGTGCACAATTAGAGCGAAACTGAAAGTCCTGGACTTTCTGCCTAAACGCGTGTGGGTTATTCGTATTCCATATGAGACGGCTGCATTCTACTGACTTACTAGAGCTGACTAACTTCAGCACAGCGAAGAGACTGTTGAAGCCTGTCAAACTTGACAATACACCTGAGTGGAATGCAATGATTGACTGTGTTTGCGCTTTGACTTCACTACCTCCGGACTTTACAAAAGGGACTTTAGGGCAGAGATTTGTCAGTGCCTGGTTGTATCACTGAAGAAGCTATAAAATGGCTCAAAGATTGACTCATAGTTGATTTGCGGATATGGAATTAATAGATGATTTGCTAGACCACGCAAGTATAGCTTCCATCCTCGTGTTTACTTGACGAAAGAATAGACTACAGAGCAATGTATAAAACAAAGCTTCCCATAAGTAGAGAAGCATGCGTAGGTGAGACAGCGACCAACATGTTGAGAGTAAAAGTATCAATTTATTGAGAAAAAGGCAAATGAATCAGTATGAGAAAGGTCTGGCTAGATACTTAGGATCTCTCTCTGGTTTCCCTTCGGGCGGCACATCCACTATATCCGGGTTGACGTACCAACTCGGATCACCCTGCTCTTCTTCCTCCATGACACACATGCTCCAGCCATTGCCCAACCACCGAAGTCTATTCTCATGTATTTCCTCAAACTCAAAGTCTTCCCATCTCGGGGCCCTCAACGTCTCTAGTGCATGCATGACACTTCCAGGCCAAAGAGCCGAGATCTTGTCGCCATATCCGCCTCCGATCTTATACCACGACTTACAGTCATCCATGTAGACTGTCTTCTTGAAGTACTCCCCAATATAGTCTGCAAAGTCTTGGACGCGGGATGCTTTGGGCGTCATGGTTACGTAGTCTTCCTTCTGCAGCTTTCGAATGCACTTGACGATGTAATCCCCTTCTGCCTCGAGAAGACAGGTCAGAGAGCCGGCGCCAATGGCTGAGTTGGGGCCGAGCATCATGAAGTAGTTTGGGAAACCATCCACCGCCATAGTGAGATACGTTGCGGGGAACGGATTAAACTTGTCCTTCAATGTTACTCCTTGCTTGCCGATAACAGGGAAAGGAGGGGTATAGTTAGTCTGAAAGCCAGTCGCACAAACCAAAACATCGACGTCGATCTGTCGACCCTCGGGCCCGCTGAGCTTCAGGCCTGTCTCGTTGATACTCTCGATACCTTGAGTGATGAAATTGACGTTAGGCTGAGACAGAGCTTCGAGATAACCAGGTCCTGGTGTCAAACGACGACATCCAACACCAAAAGTTGGCGAGAACGATTCGAGAAGATCGGGTCGTGAACCAAGAACATCATTGGTGATCTTTGAGAACATGGACACGAACTCTTTCTGCATCTCTGAGCCTCGGAGAGTTGAAAGATGAACCAAGTTGCCGTCGTCCTCGATGCGCTTGCGGAAGCGGAGATATTCATCATCGCTCTTGACAAATTCTGCCAGACGTTCGGCCGAGACTATCTTCACATTAGCTTGAGTCATTCCGTTTGGGTAGGCCCTGAGGCATAACTCACACTCAATATCGGAAGGGTCCCACCCTAATTGCTTCATAGTCACATCACCAAAACGGTTCGATATCCATACCTTACTGCGAACGAAGCAACTCAACTTGGCACCCTCCACCTTTTGCAGTTCTGGCACGATCTGGATAGAGCTTGATCCACCACCGATGACACCAATATTCTTGTTCTTGAAATCATATTCCTGGTCCCAGGCTGCTGAGTGCATCTTCTTGCCCTTGAAGGTATCAAAGCCAGGAATGTCAGGCCAGGAGATTGTGTTGAGGTTACCTCTAGCTGCAACAACGACATCCACCTCCTCGGCGAAGCTCTCCCCTGCGTTGGTCTCAACTGTGACGTGCCTAGATGATGTCAGCATTGGTCGAGATGAGGCAATGCAAGCAATACCATTTCTTGGCGGTATCATTCCAAGTTGCGCTGGTTACTCTGTGCCCGAGATGAATGAAGCGCTTGGCACCGTATTTCTCAGCCACGCCGTCGATGTAGGCGCAAATCTCGTGTGAAGGGGCATAAAAGCCTGACCAAGCCTTGTTTGGGGCGAAAGTGTACTGATACGAATGAGCTACAGATGGGTATGTTAGCATCGCAGTCTCATACAAGGTTTTCTGGCTTACATGGAATATCGCAGGCACAACCTGGATACCGATTCTCCCACCACGTTCCGCCGACACCTTCATTCTTCTCGTAGATCTTGAGATCAATGTTGCGCAAACGCTGCGGGATTCTGATGCCAAGGTAGACGCCGGAATATCCAGCGCCGATTACACGGACCTTGAGAGGACGTTGGTTCTCGACTGGAGCATCCTTGCAAGTGAACGTTTCATGGGCAGCATTTGCATGAGCTGTGGATCCGCCTCCCACTTTGTCAGTGATGGATTTCTGGTCCAAGACTGGTCTATTGTCCATTGTCTGCGGCAGGACAATCGCGGGGTCATGAGCTGGGTTTGATGAGTTTATCCCCATAATGAAAGCGCTTGGCGAAAGCAATAGTCGCAGAATAATTGAATAACTAATATATTTAATTGAACAAGAACGGCAAGTGCAGCTTTATGTGAAATTGAACACCTGTGACTGGGTTGAAAGCTGGAATATTTACGAGACAACTCCTCTAAAATGCAGACAAAATAATTGTCAGCCTCCCTCGGCTCGTCATCGTGTAACCTTCAACCCCTCTTTACACTCAAGAATACATCAACCGCGGCGCCCAATGGTATCGCTGCCGCTGTGTAACGCCTGGTGTTGTTGCCGCGCTGTGCCCCCAAGGTGCGGTTGCCGCTCAGTCTGTGAAAACTCTTATTACCGCTTTATATCCAGAGAGTGTCGCTGCCGCAATGCCTCGCGGAGAGTTACCAGCGTCTCCGTCCCATCATGGAGGTCTGCCAATAGGAGCGTGTCTTGTCTTCTGTATTCATTGTTCGAGGGTCTCATGAGGTCGGACATGTTCCCCAGCTCAGAGACCATCCTGGCAAGTTCTCCTCTAGTTGATTGGGGGGCGTTGAGGGCGAATCATGGCGAGTTTCATCATGTTCCAAAAGCAGAGAAATATATGTTAAACGAACGGAAGCATCTTCTTGCGATAGATGCTGGAGCCTCCTTTGTATTGGTGATAGTCGCAGGCTTACTAACAGAGATGTCTTGCTGGCCCAGACTTACAGTTTGGTCTCGGCTGAAGAATCCGCGAGAATCCGTGGTGGGGACGGAAATTCCGTCACGGCTCAAGTGGGTACGGGCAACTTATCTCATGACTTGATGTACCCCGCAAACTCGGGGAACTGGCCTGATAAGATAAGATAAGGTTCATGCTATATCGGCCTAGACGCGATTATAAGGAAGGGCGTTGTGACAAGAGTATGAGATTAGCAGGCCAATTCAACTTCCTTTTATCCCTCGACAATCTTTGAATTGTCTTTTAATCACGATCTCTGGTCAGACTCCCCACAATGTCAAACAGCAACTTCCAAGTGGCCGTAGTTGGCCTCGGTGCTCTGGGTAGCGCAGCAGCCTATCACGCCGCCATCAAAGGAGCTACTGTTATCGGTTTCGAGCAATATGACTTTGGAAACATCTATGGATCTTCACACGACACATCACGTATTGTTAGAACCTCCTACGGCTCACCAGACTATGTAGCACTCGCCCGAGCTGCTTACAAAGACTGGGCTGAACTGGAACGTCGAAGTGGTCTTCAAATGCTCACTATCACTGGAGGCGTCGTCTTCTTCCCTAAACTGGCTGATGACGGAGCATCTCTGAACAAATTCGAAAAGAGCATGAGTGCTTCTGAGTTTATGAGAAGTCTTGATGCAAACAACATCCCGTATGAGGTCCTCAGCTCTCAAGAAGTCAAGAAACGCTGGCCTTCGTTTGACATCGCGGAAGGCGTTCAGACCATTTACACTGCCGACTCAGGAATCGTGCATGCGTCCAAGTCTGTGGCGGCCATGCAGTATCAAGCTCGTGCAAACGGCGCTGTTTTGAAGGAGAAGACGCGTGTTGATGCATTGATCCCAGATTCAAACGGCAAGGGCATGACAATCAAGACATCTCGAGGGCAATTCCACGCCAACAAGGTTATCTTGGCATGCGATGCATGGACCAACAAGCTCATCACTCCGCTTGGCACAAACATCCCGCTCCAGATTATGCAAGAACAGGTCACCTACTACAAGCCAGCTGATGTTACGCCATTTGACGATACCAAGTTTCCTGTATGGATCTGGGCTGGCAACAGATATTTCTACGGATTCCCCAGCTATGGCGAGCCAACAATCAAGGCAGGCCGTGATACTTCCAACAACTTCATGACACCCGAAGAACGAACTTTTGTTCCATCTGATGATCTATTCAACGAATTGACCTCTTTTATGGGCGGTCTGATACCCGGAAAGGGCCAGGCCATTCGAACAGTCACTTGTCAATACGCCATCACGCCTGATCGTCAATTCGTCATCAGCCCTTTGAAGAATCATCCCAATGTTATTGTGGGCTTGGGTGGAGGTCATGCGTTCAAGTTTGCTCCAGCTATTGGCCGTGTTTTGGCAGAGCTTGCGATAGATGGTGAGACAAAGGAGGATATCTCAAACTTTGGCATCCCTAGGGTAGGACCAGACAGCAAACTATAGGAGCATAGCATTTAGACAGCATTAATTAGATATCACTGTTGGCTTAAAACTGTCTAATTGTCGCCATGAGATCGTAAGAAATATAGACAACTTATACTACTTGGTACAGGATGATTTCATGCAGTTTGTTGGTTTCATTTCACAAAAACGATGGCTCGGTCTACATGCATTGAAACAACAGGATAACACCTATTGACAGCGTCGCCCGTTGTCTGAACTTAATCGGAAGAATAAAAACTAAAAACAATGCAATAGTCGCATGAAAGAGTTTAACACGCACTACAGTTACTTCCTTCAACAATTGAGCCCGATAAAAAGAAGGCATTCGCCGTTGTAAGCCAGCGTCTCTTATCGCAAAATTAGGTGTCTGATAAGACAAGACCCGGAATTTTAAGCAGGCCGAGCCAGTGGCGAGCTCCCTGTTCTCAGTGGCTTTTTACCCCCGCACTTTTGACTCAGGGCCTAGACTCAGTAGCCAGACGCGTAGGATACATAATCTGCACCAATTCTGAATGTCACCAAACCGCTCTCCAGTCTCTGCACAAGCCATATCAATCACATCAATAAACACACAGCATGAGTGCCCCACGATCAAGACAATATCGACGCGTTGCTCAGGCCTGTGATAATTGCCGGTACATTTATGCCCATATCGGCAATGGCAGATATGATTGCTGATGACATTACAGCCGCAAGAAGATTCGCTGCCCAGGTGAAAGACCACGATGCTCAGCATGTACACGACTTCGCCAACAATGCTCGTTCACCGAGGCCAACCCTATCAGTGAGGATACCACGAGTAGAATGGAGAATCGCATGGTAAGGGCATTCATCCGAATATCTCATACCTCTTACTGAGAGCTGCAGTCCAGTCGACTTGAACAACTCGAGGATAAGTTGGATAGCTTAATAAGCAGAGTTGTGTACGTTGAATAGTACTCTTAGCTCCTGCAGCGGGGCCGTCTAAACTGACGATATGCAGTCCCCCATCAATGCAAGAAACGACACCAACCTCGACGTCGGACAGGAATAACCGTATACCATCATTCTCATCAACCTCTCCTCACACAGCACTTCCGCTAATGTAAGTATCTCCCTTTAAGTCACGCTTATGCGTATTAATGAGGAGTAGATCGTCAATACCAACAGAAGTCACTACAAGAGCAATTGACTTTTACTTCCGCCATATTCATAGACAACCTTTGTGGCTTTTCGGCGAGCGCCCTTTACTACCCTCAGATACATCTGAGGAACTGATCTATGCCATGCTAGCGTTAAGCATGACTTATAATATGGCAGATATGCCTATGGATAACCTCCAAAGCCCTGACTCGTACAACAAAACTGCCCGGAGAGGTGTTATGCTCAAAATTGCAGAGGGCAGAGTGACTGTCAGATGTGCTCAGGCGCTGTGCCTACTGGCATACCACAACTTCATATGTAAACTCATATTCGCTCTGTTATAGCAAAACGTTCCGTTTTACTAACACCGTATTAGTGGGCAACATCCCCATAGCTGGTTTCGACATAGCAACTGTCCAGAACATGATCCAGCTTCTTCCCGGTAGTGAGCGTAACTCAAGCGGCTCAGCAATCTCACGAGAGAAATCCCGACTATTCTGGAGTATCCAGTACCTAAGCTCTTCTTGCGGTAGGCCAGTCCTGTTGCCGTCTATACCAACAAGTATCGACGCCCCTCAAATGCTCACGGTCGAGACCCGAGATTCTCTGGGAAGCTGCATTCCTGCTCCAAAAGCCACCGATTCTGGCTTACGGGAGACTCTGGTTGACGTTTGGTCTCAGTCCCTAAAGGTTTGCGAGCTATGGAGTGATGTTAGACTCTACGTCGCCAAGTGCTTTGAAGGCTTAGCCAAACGTCCTTGGCATCCAGGTTCCGACTACACCAGACTTTGTTCGCGGTTATTGGAGGTTGAGATGATCTGGCCAATCTCCCTGAGCTATAACGCAACAAAGTTCCCGGAGCTTTCTCCCCGAGAGGTAGAAAACAACCGTATGGATTGGCTGCCGTGGCTTAGGATTCAGGTGACCTACCATACCATACACTGTGTCCTCAATCACCCATCTCTGTATACAGTCATGGCTGAAACACCGAAGAGTAGACTTGGAGGCGACTCATTCTGGAGAGCATCTTACCTGAAGGCTTTGAGACATTGTACTTGGGTCTCGAGGTTGATTCGAACAGCGGAGGAGAAGAATCTGCGACTGGCTGATCCTTTCTTTGCTCAAGCAGCAGCAATCGCCAGTACATTGCATCTGTACTGGACAAGAACTAATGATAGTCAGCTGCAGGCATCTTCCGTGAGAAATCTAGAAGTTTGCAGGAATCTTGTGAGGGAGATGGCGACATGTTGGCCAGTTTGCAAAACGATTGTATGCCCTCCACTCCATAAAGATATTCTACTGATCACTAATACCTATATCAGGAACATACTCTGGATCAGTTCATCGAGTCAACCGATCGATCAACTCAAATGGCGGCTGACAAATCATCCCCAGCCGTTGTCAGAACATCTCTCATCTGGGTGTTGCTGGATGTAGCGGCACCGCAATTCCCCAACTACCATGATCAAAGCGTTCATGGTCGAGATGTTTGGGGCGGTCATGCAGCCACTCAGGACGAAGATGGCCTACCAACGTCCGAGGCGAGTTCACCGCCAATAGATATGCGAGAGTCAACAGCTCAGTACGCGTCACCTCCAGCTTGGGTGTCGGAGAGGACAGACGCGAACCCGCAAGAGACAGTAGAGAATGGGGCGATTACGACCCAGCATGGGGTTACTAATGAACATGTGACTACGCATGATTTGGCCTGGGGACCTTGGGAGAATCTCGGGCCGATGGGGGAGAACTTTAGTATGAACATAGACTGGTGGGACATGAATCAATTTTAAAAGTTAAGTCATAGGGAAAACAGCTTAAATGATAAATAATAATAATTAACAACCATTGGCGCGGTTGGCACTCGAGGTTTGAACCTCTCATGACAGCCTGAGAGCCTCCCTTCCCTAGGATGCATTTCGACCATATGGTTCGAATGGCAGAATGACAGAAACGATAGCCATGACAAAAAACAAAGCCCCCGAGATATACAAGGGTGCTATAGTGGTTGTATCAGCAGTCACCGCAATGACAGCAGAAAGAAGACCCATGATACGGTTGAGCGAGACTGCAATACCATTGCCTGTAGTTCTGTGCGCAGATGGGAACACCTCAGCGGTATAAGCGTAGAGTGTACCATAGTAGAGGTTGATGCAAATAGCTGAGACCTGTTAGTACTACCAACATGACGGACAGGATGGGCTTACAGATGCAGCTGCTGATGGCAAGATTCTGAGCAGGAGTCTTGATGACGGTATAGCAGAAGAAGAAGATGGCAGTGATCACAGCTCCAATGGCCATTGTGTATCGTCGTCCAAGGAAGCTCACTTCAGCAAGACCAGCGGCAATCAGGGGACCGAAGATGGCGCAGATGTTGGTGATGGTGTAATCGCGCCAGGTCTCGGTGAAGGAGGGCTTGTAGTCGGGAAGACGGCTGTTTAGAAGGGATCTGCATCTGTTAGTCTGGACTCCATTAGTCTATGGACTTAGTAGAACTCACGGGAGATAAAGGAAGAATAGAGGATATCCAAGACCGATCAAAGTCCAAGAAAGCCAGATGAGACAAGTCGATAGAGCCAGCTTCTTGGTCGAAAAGAGTCCCTTGACGTGACCAACGAGACTCTTTCCCAAGCCACGAACAGAAGATCCCTTGCTACCACCGTTCTCAGGGGTATGAGCGGTGCCGCAAGCCTGAAGACCCTCAAGTGTCAGTGAGCAAGGTCGCTTATAAGTGCTGGCAAGCTTCTGAAGCATGGCAACAAGTTCCTCCTCTTTGCCGTTGGTGACCAGGAACTTCGGGGTTTCAGGGAGTCGGATGATGAGAATACGCAGGGCGGACATGACAAACATGAGGGCTCCACCGGTGAACATGATGAGTCTCCAAGATTTGTTGTTCTGCCATGTGCATGTTTCGACCATAGCGACACAAGTCCAATCGTTTCGGGCTGTAAAGAGAGCCAAATTAGTCACTGAGTCCTTGACGATTAAACGGGATAGAGAACTTGCAGTAGTAGCCCCAAGCGATGAAACCAGCACTGGCCTGACCAACACCCCACCATCCCGCCATAGCTGTGATGACCCACTGCTGTTTAGCAGGGACAAACTCCAGCATGACAGTTGGATCCAAGACGAGGTTACCGCCTGCTCCAAAGCCAAGGAAGGCAACGAAGACACAGAAGGCAACCCAGCTGGGACCAGCTCCTGCGACAATGGTGGCAATGGCAGCGATGAATAGCGTAGTGTTGAAGGCGATTCGTCGACCGATGATATCAGCACCAAAGCCCCAGAAGAGAGCTCCCATCTGGAGTCCAGCGTAAAGAGCCATAGTCGAGCCAGTAGGATAGCCCCCGTGACCGATCTCAAGGTAGGCTTGGCCGGCTGCAACGCTCTGGAGAAACGCTACCAGGGAGTCAGCTGCGAAGCCAAAGCCTGTAAGGCAGCAGAGCTTGAGATGGAAACCAGTCCAGCCAATCTCGTTGATGGCCTTGAAAGTCAGTATTACAACTCCTATCATCTCTCAGTGATCTTACCTCGTTGACAAGATTGATCTTAGCCGAAAGGACCGGATCAACGACATTCCCAAGCTCATTGACAGTGCTGATATGATACGACACATCATCAGCAGCCATGACGTCCTTCTCACGATCACGACTCTCCTTAACAGAACCTGAGGTCTCGATATTCGACATTGTAACAAGTTCTCAAATCACACGATGTAGAAATGATATCCAAGATCTTGAGTCAAACATGGAGACGGAAGTCGCTTTTAAACCCAAACCAGGAAATTTCCATGATAATTCTCCAGACTTGGCCGCTCGGTTATCCAAGCTTCAGTGGCAATTGATACGCGCTACCCCACAAACTGGGAGAGTAGCGCTATCGAAAGAAGGCGGGGTGAAGGGATGGGAGATATGGGCACCAATAGGGGGAGGTGTTATGATCTGGCCAAGATGATCCAGGTTGAGTGTATTTGTTTAGGGCGGGATATGACTGGGATATCCCTTGGCGAGACCGTTCCAGAGGGGCGACTTCTACGTTTGCTTGAATGTATTTGGTAATAGTTATGGAATGGTTGATGGCTACGATATGTCCTTTGTCACAGAGCAATGTCTAGAGAGAGGTGAGTGTCACGGTGGAGAATCCGTGAGCATGTATGCCTCCTCAGCTTATCAGTATATCTCCATCAAAGAACTCATGAATCTTAGTATTGACTGTTGCTATTTAGAGTGTCTGTAGTTGAATTGTCGTCTGGTTTGGGTTCGTTTCCGTGTTTATCATGATAAGCCTCATGACCGAGGTCGGACACGGACCGAACACGGATTCTTCCCGTGCCTTGACTGGGGTGACTCCGTCCCCCCCCGCTACAATCACCTGACGGCGGACTCGAATTCTGGCTCCCCGGCTTATTGTTTCTCAGCGGCCAGAATCCGAGTTGATGATAGTGGAATTGCACATTACATAAAGTCAGCCACTGGGCATAGTCTCAAATCATGTTCATAAAGACCCTCCTCATGACTCGTCAGTGCAATAACGGCTTAACCATTAACCTTGTCTAACCCTTGCAAACATGTCCATCTCCATCTCGCCCTCTTTCATCCACTATCTCTTCTCAGCTGCTGGCCTTGCCGCGCTCGTATCCTTGCTAGCGAGGTATCTCTCACAATCCCGACCCCATAAAGATCCCGTCCCCGCATTTCTCAAGGACACCACTTCTACAGCACGAGCTTTGCCTGCTTCTTGGTACAGATCTCCAGAAGTATACGAGCTTGAACGACGGGCTATCTTTGCTAAGAAATGGATCCTCACAACGCACAAGCTCAGATTCACAGAGCCAGGCTCGTGGGTCAAGTTTGAGCAAGCAGGCTTCCAGTTCTTTCTTGTTAGGAATAAACAGGGACAGATCAATGGATTCCACAATATCTGTAGACATCGAGCTTTTCCTATCATGACTGAAGATAAGGGAAAGTCAAGTATCCTCTCTTGCAAATACCACGGTTGGTCATACGGTCTCAATGGCCAACTTGCAAAAGCTCCGGGATATGATGACATGAAAGGCTTCGATAAGACAAAGAACGGTCTTCTGCCTATCCACGTCCATGTTGATGCCAAAGGCTTCATCTGGGTCAATCTCGACTCTTCAAAAACGCCCGAGGACTTTTCAACTGAGTTCAAGAACATCGATCAAATGGCAAGACATGAGGGCTTCAATTTCGAGGACTATCACTTTGATCATACCTGGGGCATGAGCGGAGACTACAACTGGAAGACGTTGGCTGATAACTACAACGAATGTTATCACTGCAAGACCGCACATCCAGATGCAGCTGACGTTGCAGACCTATCGGCATATCGAGTCGATACCAAGGGCGGCAACATTGAGCACTTTGCTAATACGAAACCCGAGATGGAGGAACAAGGCCTCAGGATCGTGAGTAACTACTACTTCCCCAATGCTTGCATGACTGTCTCGTAAGTCCCCTTTTCATCCAGCCTTCTACAACTTCTAACATCATAGTCCCAACTTCTTCTACATGATGCGATGCGTTCCTACTTCCCCCGGCCACTGCTCCATGGAATACGAAGTCTACAGACACAAGAACGCCACCGACGAAGGTTTCCAAACCATCGACGCGATGTTCAAGAGGATCTTGGCTGAGGATAAATGGCTCTGCAATAACGCGCAAAAGAACCTTAACGCCGGCGTTTTTGTGAATGGTGAGATGCATCCTAAGATGGAGCAGGGACCACTTTACTTTCAGCATCGCGTTAGAGGTATTTTGAATGGGCATTATCAGTTGGAGAAGGCAGCTGGAAAGGAAATCAATCCAGCGCAGCATGTCCCTTCTGATGCTTCTCGAGGGACGGAGAGTGATATGGGATTTTGCTCAGGGTTGGCTTGCGGCAAGGATGCTGAACAATTGGCTTGGTAGACAAGCAGCGGCAACTTAAAGGTCATTTAGCAGGCATGTTACTGGAAGACTTTATGGGCGAATGTACAGGGATGTAGTAAACCCAAGGTAAAACAAATTGGAATCATCGTGTTACTGAACTCCATAACTAAAAGGCTAAACACAGACATGCGTCATAATCGTATACTCATCCCATATTTCATCCCAATCCAATTAGATCTTTCCAGAGTCAGAAGTAAAGTACTTGCTAATGTCATTGTCCTCACCACACTTCTGACACTTGTGAATAACAGGCTTGTTCGTTCCCACCTGAGGCGCAACAGCTCCAGTAATAGGCCTGTGTGACTCAGTATCACGATCAAGCTTACGCTCAGTCTCAGGCTCCTCGCGAATCTTGTCCTCAACAGGCTTCTCATCCTTATTGCGAGATAAAGCAGCAGCGGTACCAGCTCCGGCGGCGGCGGCTCCTAGACCAGCTGCCTTGGCGCCGAAGTGATCATCCTTCTTCTGAGATGCGGGCTGTTGGGTAGAGCGGCTGGTGGAGAGATCGTCATCGTAGGCGACGCCGGAGGGAGTGCCGGATGCGAGGGTGTTGTACTTTCCAGCGTTGGCGTTCTCTGCGAGGGTAGAGTGGTGAGAGCCGGTTGAGCGCTGGGAGTGCTCGGACTTTCGGGAGGGCTCGTGTCGAGAGCTGTCGAAAGCAGAGGAGGAAGTACCGAAGCCAGCCCCGGTACCAGTAGTACCAGTAATTCCAGTAGTTCCGGTGGTACCAGTCTGGGCTGTTCGGGAGCCGTCGTTGCTCAAGTATCGATCCACATCCCGCTTGTTGGACTCATGCGAGGCAAGAGCTCCAGCGCCGAGGCCTGCAGCAGCACCAGTAGCAAGTCCAGCTCCTCGGTGAGATCCCTCCTGCTGGTAGGACTGAGACGTAGGGTCGCGGGTGGAAGTAGAAGTAGGCTGAGTGGTCTGAGACTCGAAACCTCGGTTGGAGTCAAGGCCAGTGGGCTGGTCAGAATGATGATCACGACCAGATCGAGAGGCCAGGGCTCCAGCGCCGAGTCCGGCGGCAGCGCCAGTGGCTAGACCAGTGCTGTGATGGGAGTTACCCTGCTGGTGCTGGGAGGTAGGGTTGGTGGAGGTGTATCCAGGCTGAGTAGTCTGCGACTCAAGGCCACGGCTAGAATCAAGTCCTGATTGACCAGTAGTCTCGTGATCGCGGCCAGATCGAGAGGCTAAGGCACCAGCGCCAAGCCCAGCGGCGGTACCGGCAGCGAGGCCTGCACCACGGTGGGAGTCATGCTGCTGGTGCTGAGAGGTAGGGTTGGTAGAGCTATAAGCAGACTGGTTGCCCTGCGACTCCAAACCTCGGCTGGAGTCAAGACCAGTGTGCTGGCCAGTAGTCTCGTGCTCACGACCAGATCGGGAAGCAAGAGCACCAGCACCAAGACCAGCAGCAGTACCAGCAGCGAGTCCTGTGCCGCGATGAGAGTCATGCTGGGAAGTCTGACCAACGGGGTCCTTGTGAGAGAAGTTGGCGGGCTGGTCTGGCTGGGCACCGTATGCTGAAGAAGAGCCAAGGGCTGAAGGTTGGTTAGAGCTAGAGTGCTGGCCGGAGTGAGAAGCAAGTGTGCCGGCACCTAGACCAGCTGCGGTACCCTTGGCGAGGCTGTGATCTCCATAAGAGCCCTGCTGCTGGTAGGTCTGAGAAGTAGGATCTCTAGAGGATGTCCTAGAAGGATCGTAGCTCTGGGAGTCATAGCCAGTGCCGGTAGTGCCAGTTCGGTCATTCTCAGAGCGCTGAGCATAGTGCGACGCCAAAGCTCCAGCGCCAATACCAGCAGCAGCACCAGTCGCAAGACCAGCGCCTCGGTGGGAACTATCCTGCTGGTGAGGCTGCTGTGTAGTACCAGTAGCAGGCTGGCTGCTATAATCCCTGGTAGAGCCAAGTCCAGAGGCAGGATACTGCGTCGCACCCCGAGTACCAGTGGGTTCCTGTGCTGTCGCATCACGCTGAGTCTTGTCATCATGACCCCTTCCAGCAGTGTTCGCACCCCACGCAGCACCAGCAGCTGCTAGAGCAGGCTTGGAATGACCATGTCTCTCCTGATCAGCCTCCTGATCAGCCTTGGCCTCCGTCTCAGTCTTATCGTTGCGATGGAACAGAGCGCCGAGCTTGCTCTCCTTGGGTTCTTTGGCGTGCTTGTCCTCCTTGTGATGCGTCTCCTTGTCCTTGTGGTCCTTTCCGAGAAGAGGGAATGATCGGCCCTTGTGCTCATCGTGGGTCTTATCGGTGGTTTGGTCAACCTTGCTTGGTGTTTGGGTATCATCGGCGTGACGGCGCTTGTTAAGCTCGTGAGCTCCAAGGGCACCGGCGCCAGCGGCACCGACACCAGCTACACCCTCATTGAAGTGAGAGTCAGATGTTTGGCTGGGGTTCTCTTGAGTAGATCGCTGAGCATCGTGGGGGTTGGTTGTAGAGGACGTTGTGTCGCGGTCGTTTCGGTGGAGGAACGTTCCGCTCTCGAGAGTACCAGCAGTTCGAGTTGGTTCGGTCGCGCCAGAGTGAACAGCTCGGTGACGTGCGTTCTCATCTTCAGGGCTGCCGTGGCCGATGACAGTGTTGTGAACGCCTCCACTGGGAAGATCTCCCCAGTAGGGATGGTCTTGGGTAGATGGTGCAGCAGCGCCAGTCGCGCCCTCGGTGGCTGGGATCTTGCTGGTGTCGCCTAAACCTCCAGCAGCTGTAGTGCCAGCGGTTGTAGTGCCAGCGGTTGTAGTAGTGTCGGTAGATCTGCCTAGAGGATCGTCGCGTCGCTCGGAGATGGGTTCGTTGGAGGGCTTGTAGGAGGTAGGATCGTTGGACTCGGTGAAACCGACGCCAGAGTCTTTGTGTGCATGACCTCGAGGGTCATCGGCCTTGTGAAGCTTGTTGTGCTCGTATCCCTTGGAGTACCCTTCGTATGTTTCGCTGGGCTCCATCTCTTCTGTGGGGAATGATCCTGGGGGGTGATGGGATGTCTCTGTGGTGGTATCCTTGGACTCGTCGGAGTGGAGGATATCCTTGATCTTTGCGCTCAGACTCATTGTGAATGTCGTTTAGGTATTTGTTTTAAGGTATGGGTATCAAAAGTGAGTTGCTAGATGTTGTTTTGTTGTTGAGTCGTGAGTGGTTGATGATGAGCTCTACCAAATGAGAACTTTCACCGCCTCATATACCACTTCACCTCTTCCCCAAGCAAGGACAGCTCGATTGCCTACGTCGTCGACATCATTATGACCGCCACGGGAACTAACAGATCGTGTGGGGTGCAGCCAAATCGGTTGATTGACGTCTGGGTTTCCCAGCTTTGGACCAAGACATCCCTGCCGATCTTACCAAGTTAGGCCAAGAGCTCTGCGCCATTCCGTCATCCACATACTCTAGCTCCCCATTTTCGGAGTTGCACTGCGATCATAATTGTACAACCTATGATCTTCGCTGGGGTTACGTCTTTCTCGCTATTTCCCTGGTCTGGACTCTTCAGCCGCATGCGCTACTAATGGAGATTGCATCATTTCAGCTTGAAGTGCTGGGCACGTGTTTGACTAGTATTGCCGAGCTGTCAAGCGTGTGAAAACAGGATTATGGCTATTGCGTGCTGTGTCGGTGTGAATTTCATGTGTGACGCAATTAGATAGTTTGTCATCTACTGCGTAGTTGTCGAGCTTTGACTAGGTTGAGATCTTTTATTGCGTTGGAAATGAAATGAGATAGCGTTGAAACAAACTGGATGCAGCAATATCAAATCTATAGAGTAAATTCAAAGTAATAGTAACTAAACAATAAATATAGTATATATTAAATTACTAGTATATATAAACATATTAATAAATTATAATTTGTATTTCACTACTTGAAGCTCACTGGTAAATTATTTTAAATAACTAACTACCCTGCAACTTCTGGTAAGTCAGAGCTTTGAGCTTTCTAATTAGTTTAAGAGCTGCTGGTATCCCCACCACAGCATGAGTCGCGTCGCGTCATCACAAAACGCGTAAAAACACTACGCGTTGCAGGCACTGGCTCAATAAGCCTCTTTCGACATGTATAATATATCTAATGATCCCGTCGCCGTCGTGAACGTAGCAATCCATTCTCGTCTCGCTTTAGATTCACAACTCGGTGACCAGAACTCTCTCCCATCCTCCTCGACGCTGCAGGGAGGATACCAGCCTCCTTGGATGCATCTTTACTCCCCAGATTGAACGGCGCCAAAGAACTGGACCGACCACGCCATGGAGTCCATGATTTCTGCTGGCCAGGCACTTGGCGTGGTAAAAGAAAAGTCTGACACGGACACGTCCTGCCCATCTAGATTTGGAATGTGACCTCTAGTGGTCAAGGCTGTATGAGATGCTGGAAGTGTCGCATATGGCGGCTCAGATGTCAGCGTCGCGTCTCCTGCAAGATATGTCAGTACCAGCTCGAACCAAAGACATGGCATGCACATACTCCATCTCAGCCCGCACTCTTTTAGTCCCTCCATCATGTCTCTCGCAATCCTAGCCCCCGTCGAGTTAACACTCAAAGCTTCAAACACTCTCAGACAAGTCTCCGCATCATCAGAAATACCAGCAGCATCGAAGCCATCCAACGCATCACCCGTTTGCTGACTAAAGATGCTCGAGACTACTAAGATAGATCCAGCGCATATCAAACACGAAATCATCTGCCACCAGGGAAATTCCTGCACCAAATCCTTTTCACACGAGATAGAGTGCATTAGACGTGCTGTCTCGCGTGCCTCGGCGATGCATACCTTTTCATACATGCTGACAAGGGCCCAGTTCGGCTGGCTGAGTGCAATGTCGGTCTCGTCATCAAGATTGCGCATGATTGGGTAGCATAGGTATGGTCTGTGAATGAGAGCTCGTAGATGGTGATACTTGATAGCCAACATGCTCCGCTTCAAGACATTAGTAACGATCAGTGAGTTTTCAGCCTTATTAAAGATGCATACCTGGCGTTTGAAGATGAAGGACTTATCAAAAGCGTGTCCCAAGTCGAATCGCAATGTTCTGGGCAGTGATTGCTTCCATTGTATAAGCTTGAGGTCGAGTTCCTTGGTATTGAACAGATCACTAGTCAAATTCTGGCCGGCTCTCGGGCTATACAGATCTCGCAGGACCTGGCTTACGATCTTGGAGAAGGAGATAACTTCTAGATGGTAGTCGCCAACAGAAGGCCCCTCAAACATTGTCGGAAACTCGTCGCCATCCCAATCGATGTCCGAGTCGCCAAGCCGAGAGGGCAGCGGAACATGGCAGTAGTCTTCATGGATCGCTGGGGGTCGACCCAATTGCAGAGAGATCAGGCGATCTAGGACGTATATGCAGTACCAGATTCGCCGTCGCCGCTCTACAAGTAACCGGCCTGGCCCTTTAAGCCTCTGGGGATCGTTTTGCTCTACATGCAACCCAATGCTCTGTGCCATACGGACGGTTTGGCCCAATGTTGCCCAACAGCTGCCAAGTTAACTACACATAAGTAGACTGACATCGGACTCGGACTTACCTGTCTGTTCTGCAGACTGCTAACATGTAAAAGCATTGGGCCAGGAGCAGAGATACATGATGGATTGACCGGTCTGCCCCTGCAGGTAGAGCTAGAGAGAGTGCCTGAAGGAAGTAAACTTCGTGACATTTGTTTGCTCCTATCTGTTCTCCCGGTATGCTGGTATAGTAAGCTCCAATGGCGCAAATGACATCTAACCACAGTATAAGCCGAATAGAACCTTGGCTGGCATAGAAAGAACTAGTGACTTACATATTAGTGCCAGTCTGGTATTATCCAACGAGCAATCATCTGATGAATCTAAAGCCTGATCAAGCGACCTCATAAACAGCGACTGCGGAATAAACGGAAACGCCAGATGCACAGTAGAGAAGTAAACATCAGCAAAAACCTTCGCCGCCTCACGACTCGGCAGCTCAACAACTCTACCAGGAATGACATTCACACTCGGAGACGCAATGTCGTCGACTTGCTCGTAGCTGTCAACTCTCTGGTCAGAGTCGGCAGAACCCGGCTGGGCCTGCAGCACCCGCTTGACCAGGTTGAAGAAGCACACGTCGCTCACCTTGCCAAGATACCTCTCGGCCTGACTGACCTGCGGTCGGAAAGAAAGAGCATCGGAGCCAGTCAAGGTTGTTGTTAGCCTTGCCGTCAGAGTAGTTGCGTCGATGTTGGATAAGGCTCTGTCGGCGGCCTTCATGCAAGCTAACACTGTAGATGCATCTTTCTGATATTGCGGTGTCGGCAGCTTCGACACTACCATGTCCAATAACGACTCGTACTGTCTTATCGCTTCACGCAGATCTCCATGTCCTTGAACAGCACTGTCCAGCGAGCCGTCATCAGTAGAAGCTTCCTGGCGCCTCTTGGCCCGCCCCCCAGCTGCGTAAACACAATCATACCCGTAGCCCTTACAGCGACTACACTCGGGCCATTTCCCATCACACTAACACATCAATAACAAGCAAAAGATAAGATAAAGCGGATAAGCTTGCCTTGGATTTCATAGACCGGCATTTATGGCACGCCTTGGCGACGCGCTTCCGCTTAAAGCCGGCGCGGGGCGAGGCGTCTGCCATGATATGCGAGTTTCAATTGACGATGCTCGTTTTCTGGCTTGATACAGCGGCTAGAAGCCGGATACTTGTTCTTTTTGTTCCATGTGGGGTTTTAGGCGGTATAGCCGCCCGATCCGAGTTATCCGATTATCCGTTGTTGTTGTTTCTCCGGTTGTATGGTGTGCACGGAGATTCTCAACTGAGGATATTACGAATTATTAATTTAGATGCGTCTCATTGGGTTTGACATTTGTGCTTTACTGGAATGGGAAGTTGGAGGAGCAGCCCTGCCTATTAAGCATACATCGTGACATGGGAGAGTGCGTCTGTTGGATTGAACCTTGAACGAGGATGCAAGCCTTCTACATTTCTGTTACATAAAATTTCGAATTGAATGTCATGCTCGATCCTGTACATCCGGGTTTCCGACTTATGCTTCAGTTCCGGCTGCATCTGAGATGCTACCGCTCTTGTAAGGCTTGAGATCACCATCACCAGATGCAAGGGCTTGTTTTCTACTTGTACGTGATGGACCTCCGCCATGAACCTGCGCAGCTGAACTGAGCAACTTTTTCTCTCAATTAATTCGCTGTTTCAGGGATATCCTACACTCAATTGTCTCCAGTCCACCACCTAAACCATGCGCCTTGAGCTAGTTCTTGAAGCAAATGCCAATGCACACTCGTACCGCCCGGGCGATCATGTACGTGGAGAGTTGCTTATCCGGGGTCACAGACTCAAGCAGGCATCAGAAATCACTGCCGAACTTCAAGGTGGGTCTTCTCAACAGCATGATAAACCGTATGTCCCTGACGCTGAAGGCGGGCGTACATAGGTAAACTAAGTTTACACTCCAACAAGCGTCAAAACGGTGGAACCTCTTCCTCTACATACACAGGTTCTCCATGCAACAAGTCAGAGCATGTGGTGCATACAGTAACTAGCCCATCCGACACTCGGTGACTTGTGCTAAATGGAGAGTAGCTGTTCGAACAGTCCAAGCAGATCAAACTCGCCACGAAAAGCTCGACGTTCAATCCACTAAGTTGCAATCATGACGCCGACTACTACGCCCCATTTGACTTCACTTTCCCACGCAGCAGCTGCCAATGCCGTTGTCAACTACCGCCATCACTCGAGACATCGTCGTCCGGACACACGATCAAGGTCGAATATGCCATCACCGTGACCGTCAGACACCGTCTCCTCTGTCGAGTATCTAGACTCAAAACTTTACGCCAAGTCATATCCTTCGAGTCAGAGCCTTCGATCCCCGTCTTACCAACGTCGAATATCGGGTCCCTCTCTGCGAGCAAGCTGTTTCCAAAGCTTTACAAGGCTTTGGGTAATCAGGGCGTCTCCAGGATCAGATCACGATCTGATGAGTGTCTACCTCAATATGAGCCTACGCTGCAGCTCGAGGTGCTACTTCCGTCACCACCCATCCTGACCCCGGGGAGGCCGACGGAGATGCAGTTAATCCTGCATACTCCGTCAGAGCTTGTCGCCAGCGAGAATATCTATATCCGCAGTGTCGAAGCGCAGTTGGAGAGTTGTGTAGAAGCCAAAGTTGGACTGGTGACAAAGACTGTGACCAAGACACAGAGCGGCTGGAACTTGCAAGGACTGTTCCCTGTCAACAGAGAGCACTTTGAGGTGGATTTAGGGACCTGGGGACAATACCTGATCATGGATGCATTGCCAACGTGTAAGTCGTGCGTGCTGGACACGACGCATTCGCTTCGCATTTTGGTGGGGATATCTATAGGCGGAAGCGAGAGGACTCAGGCATGTCTAACACTTTGCAAGATTTGAACATTGCTGATGGAGCCTAGGTTGTTGAGACATCGCTTGAAGCCATCATTATCGGCGCACCACCTAGCTATACTACAAACCCATCGGTATATGTTTAATAGAGGCAGACGCAGATAAACCACCAGCGGCTATCTGTTAGATGAGGCGAGTTCTCTGTTTTTCATAATGCTGTTTTTCTTGCAAGTTGAAGAGGCATTAGGCATGCGAGCCGGTCTCTACAGGTTTGGGGGGTAGGCGCTCATGGTGACGATGTGGTGATTAATAGTATAAAAATACGTGGCGATGCATATACCCTATTGCAATAAATCCGGTTCGCATTCATGTCACAATTAGGTATTGTAAGCTGTGACCTAGACTGTTGTTTGCAGGTTTAAGCTTGTGTTAGCCTTGTAGCCGACTGGGCAGGGCGAACCACAATTTTGCCACTATCCTAGTTCAAGGTAACTCGTGCCTTACTTTTCCCAATTGTGATCACGAATGTATGGTTAGCATCCGTTCGCGATGCGGACAGTCATGTTTGCGGCAGCGCATTGGATGCTCGATGAAAACAGCAGAAAGACGCCAGAGACCAAGTCTTTGAGATTGCAATTAATAGACAATATATACTATGAACTGTATGGTCATTTCTAACTTTGCATTCCATTGTATCCTAAGGTCTATGGCTCATTGTACCCTTCTATATCTCCCCTCTAGATCGCCAGACAGGATGTATGGCTCCGTGCTATCAAACTCAGGTCCTAACAGACCCTGTTGGAGCATGCCATTACCCTGCATTACGCCGGCCTTTTGCAGAAGACACATTGTCAAGTCGCTATACCCGGCGTTGTACCTGGACCATGTGAAAGGTGAGAGCGGAGTATCGGGAAACAGTGTATTTCCGTACATGTCAGCGGCTGCAGCCCCCTCGAAATCCAGGTCATTACTCCCAGTCTGGAGCGGTGGATTCACGGTACCGTGTGTGCCGCAATCGACCGCGTAATAGGGAAGTTCAATATCTGAGTCTTGCGATTCCGATATCGCAGTTTCGTCGCAGGTCAACTCCTTGTCTGTCGCAAGACTCGGCGTGGATGTAGCTTCAGACCTCTCATGTTCTTCCAGCTCGCGATACAGCTCCTCCATGCTGTCTGCATCTTCGGGGAAGACGGATTGCACTGGGAGATCGATCTCGCTGTTTGGTGGAACGCAGCCCAAGAGCTTCGCGATGTGTTGGGCGACGGGTTGGCCGTGTTCATTGAGCTGAGGCTCAGCCAACTTCCAGGGCTGGGAGTTCCTGACCATATCATATAGCTTGCAGACAGTTTCTATCAAGATGTACTGGGACTGCTCCAGTACCTCGGCGTATCTGAATTTGCTGTTAGCGATATGCCGATGAGAGCTGGGAGAGGCACATCGTTTACCCTCTAGGAGTCTGTTTGAAGGTAATGGCTCTTCTAGCGCTGGCTGTGCAAATCTTCTGGTCATCCTTGCATCTTCTGCAAGGGATGTTACCATCGCACTGTTATATCTATGAGCTCCACGTTGATTTTCGTATAATTCGGAGTTTGATGGCTTACCTTGGTCTTCTTCATTCTGCATCTCACACATGCCTTACGAACCTTCTTCTGCGACTTGTCCGTCATTGACTCTTTTATGCTAGTATTGCCATGTCTGGGTGCGGTCCTGGCGGATCTACGCTTGAATGTATGGCAATGCTGCGCCATTGGCGTGCGGGCAGAAGCAGTGTCTTCCTCTAGACTTCCACGGGAAGAAAACCGTCGACAGCGAGCCATATCTAAAGTTGTGATTAAAAGATGTCAGTTAGGTAAAGATATATGAAACATCAACTTCTCCGCCGAGTTAACGCCAAAGGACACTGCTCAAGGGGAAACAACGGCTTATGTATAGCCCCAGTGAGTAGTATGAGGGTTCGAATGGCGACTTGCAATTATGTCATTCTTTATAATAGAATTACCCTTGCCCAGACTGGCTTTAGTTAGGTCTCCCGTGCAACTCTTAGGGGGCGGGTGGACAGGCGAGTTGAGCCTATTGTCTGCCGCCAGATCCGTTAATTACTGACTACCGTAGGCCACGCGACATGCATCATAATTCCGACAATTTTAATTTATGCATGAACGAGCCTGGTGACTCGCTTCAATTGCCCCATCGATGCAGCTATTCGTACCTTGACCCCTGCTTTCGCGGGGTTATGAACGCCCTACAGCGCTTCCATGAGGATGACTGATGCCTCCCACCAAAGAACGGTCCAGATACTTTTACTCGGCTAGGCCGGTATGAAGAACAACCTAGATGCTGCTACCCTATGGTTTCAGTATAGTACTATCCAAAGCCGGTACAGCCGATGTAGCCGAGAGACAATATAAAAATGACCATGCACGCTTTACAGGATAAGTCGGCTGTCGGGCTGCGAAGTGGAGACTTGATCCTGGTCAGGTAAACCTGTTGAGGAATGGTCGGTTAGTCAACCAGCAGTTCAAAACGGAGCTGGGAAATGAATGGTACGCGAAGCAATTAATTAACGTTGGAGAGAATGAACAACCTGCAGCTTGGTAGCATCAATGTCTCGTTATACCCCACAAGTCGAGCTGTGCCAGAATGGGCGGCCTTTACATCTTTCAGCTCAAGCTCCTTGACTAAAAAGAAAGATGTAGCTTCCCTGGAGCTTTTGCTGGCGACAGCTCGGCGTGGATTGGGATGGTGATGATGAGAGCATCGGGGCAGCAGCTGTTGATGACCAAGTATAGACGGAGGTAGTGTATGGGAATGCGATACAAATGGTAGAGATGACTTATGATTGTAATCGTAGTCGCTTAATCATGGCCCGTCTTTGTCGTGTTCGTTTATTTACACAGCGCGACAGCAAGATGTACAGCATGTGCGAATATTAAATCTTAATATAACCTAAGCTTTTAGAAATTTCAGTCTTTTATATAGATTTATATCACATTATTCTATTAAGATCCACACTCTACATAGCAGTTTGGTTGCATATTATTACAAAGTTTATATCCTACGTTTAAAGCAAAATATAATTATCCTTACAGGTAATAATCTAAGAATTACCTTATAATAGTAGTAAAGCTAATAAAGGTCTAGGCTTAACTAATGGCATTAGCCGCTCTGCCCTTTACATAAGCTTAGATAAAAAAACTTATTCTGGTATTATAACTCTGGCTCTTATCTTATAATATATCTGCTATACCTGCCAGAATTATAAATATAGGAGTTAAGATTTATAAAGGTAACCTTTATAAACTATTAATATTAGAGGAATCTTATTCTAGTACTAATATTTTATTCCTTATATTATTCCTATTAATAGGCGAGGAATGCTTTACCTTATATTATAATACTATCAATACAGCTATGGTAGTCAGCATCTGCCATATAATCTATACTTTACTCTTTTTCTGTAGTAGTATAAATAGAACTTCTAGTATTACATAAGTTACTTAAACTTATTTATAGACTAAGTCTTACTTAAAAGCAAGTAGACTTATATATATAATCCTTTATGTAGTATCCTGCGTATATTCTTGGAGTAACTTTGCTGGTTTCTTAAACCTAAGAGCTAAGCCTGAGGCAGCTCTAGAGGCTGTAATGCCGAATAATGGGCTTAAATATTAGACCGATGGTAGTAAACTTAGCAAGGCTGCAGGCTATATTATAGCTAACTAGGTAAGTATATCTCTTAGTAATAAGTATCTGTATTTATGCCTTTGCAACTAGCCTTAGAGTAGTAATAGTATATAAGTAAGATAATTAACTTAACTGGCCCTAAGCTCTTATTAGGGGTAGACATTATTAAGAAGTTAAAAAAGCATACCAGCAGAAAGGTTTATATATACCTACTACCTATTTTGGGGGTATAAATAGGAGTATGCCTCTAGAGTAGGAAAGCTTCCTTAATAACTGATTATACCGGTTTCGGCTTATTATAAAGCCCGCTTTACCCTATTCTGCATGAGACACCAAAAGCTGAAAAATGTCGAATAGCATAAAATAATCCATGTTTTCCTGTAAATAGAAAGCCTGTAGCCTATTAATAAATATAATAGTAATTAGTTAAGAAATAAAGCATTTTATATAAATCCTGCTTAAATTATTACTTCGATTTTTAATATATAATACTTTACTTTAAAATATCTTGAAATACAAAGCGGATAACCCTGCTATTTATATCTCAGTTAAAATAAGATAGAATTAGACTAATTAATTTATCTATAAAACTACTAAGTAAAAGAATTGCTATAAATACATAAAAAAGGGAAAATAAACATATTAGCTTAGCTTCTTTTTGTATTTTACTCTTGTATTTACTCTTTTACTGGCAAGCCCTTGCAACTATGATCCATATGCCTTTTCAAGTTGCACGGGCGAGAAAACGTCTTTCTACAGGCGTTGCATACTGGACGAGTCATATTAATTCGCAACCTGGAAGCTTCTGCCGGATGGTGAACTTTTATATGCTCTTCCAACTCTCGTGTGTATGGATGTCCCTTGAAGCACAGGTGGCACACCTCGGGTCTGAAAATGTGGCGAAGATCGCGACTGAAGTAAAAACAGGTTAGCCTTTGTTCCTAAGATGGCTTCTAAAATATACCTCAGATTTCGAAGCGGTGACTTCTTCCCCCTAGTAGCCTTTCCCTTTTGCGCCAGTGATGATTCGTTTATAGAGATTGATGGAGAGGATGTTGAAAGTGTTGCAGAAGATAAAGGTGAATATTGATGGGCAGAACTGGAAGAAGATATATTGTTCCGCATGTAATCCATCTCTGGCGAGTGCCATAGGGCGGGGGATCGTGTGATGCAAGGGGAAATGATAGTGCTCTCGAAGCTAGGTGATAGCGATGAGCCACTTGAGAATGTTACATGATCTATGCTATTTTGTGACGAACCAAGCACATCAGATACAATCAGCTCATCAAAGGTAGTCGGACAGTCTGTGTTTGGGAAAGAGCTGTTATCTGTTCGGCTCGTTACGTCGGCTAGAAAGTCAGGGTATGCTCCATCAGGTAGGTACTCATCGCATGCTATAGCGCGGCCCAATAGTGGATCTCCCATAGTCAATGCCGTGTCGTCTGCTAGTTGGTATGAGTCAACGAGGGAGAGGTCTATCTCAGAAGGTATAGACCCAAAAGGATCATTCAGGTCCATAATTAGCGACATATCCTCGTCGAGCAGGTTGTACTGCCACTCAGCATCCATTGTGAGTATAGACTTGCTAGCCCTTAATTCGAGGGCTTATTGAAACTCGTACTTATGGTAGACCGCCTTCTGCGGTTGAGTTAGAGGTTGTAGGTAAGTTGGGTGGTTGCGTTGCGTAGAATTGCGGAAGCTGTTGGGGCTGCAAAATAATTTCAAGTAATCCTCGACAGTCGTATTGGTAACGGGACGAGTGATTGGACACCTTTTAATGACATAATCCGGGTCCTCAATCTATTGAATCCAAAGCTTGAGTCAGTGAGGAAGTTCTCCATCAAGCCGCGCTCTCGCTGAGTCACGACACGTACCTGATGAGTCGATATTCATTGCATTGAAATAGAAATCTCTTTCCTCACTCTCCCGCGAAGACCGACGCGACGTATTGCTAGACATCTCTCGAATTCAGTTTCCGATCCCAAATAGAAGGTGTATAAAGGCATCGGAAGAGCCAGTGAGGTTCCGTAGCAAAGTGCTACCCTCTTGGACTGTCGATGACATGATACAAGAACCACCTCTTTGTAATCCAAAACTGAAAACTTGAGATATCCGCGATGCTCACAATCTAGTAGTCCTTTGTGTAGGGTTCTACATAGCACGGTCACATTAGTGATTACTTCGTGGGTAGGAACGACAAACAAAACCTTACCGATATTTTGGTGACAAAAGGCTTGAGGATAACATGATAGGTTTCCAATCTCAAAGGCATGGAATATTGGTTGTGCCTGGAAGCATTGTTACAATGATTGAGAGTTGACTATGCTTCCAGGCACGAAGGTTAAAGATGCACAGAGAAAACCTCCAATTGAAGCATGTTGAAGAAAAGGGATGAAGAAGAAAAATGATAGAAAAGGAGTGCAGGAGCGAAAAACAAGGCGGCTCTGCGGGGTTTTATCAGCCGAGCTTCCTGCACGGTGTTTCAAGCGAATACCTTCCACCAAAATGACGTACCTTGGTATGCACCTCTCATTGGCGGAAAGGGGAAGCCTACACATACGATTGTAGGCCCCAATCGGGCTGTCAGGCACCAATGCAGAAACGGGAGCAGAGGAGGCCTCATTCCACAGCCTCATTCCACAGCCTGATTACAAGATACGCAGGTTTTGATCGTTGCCAACATCTCAGCTTTGACCATCTTCATCCATCAGTTTTGGACAGACGTTATTGCACTTGAGAACCCTCTGGTTTATCTATTGCTATCCTGTCGAGCCCTTTAGATGGCGACCATCGACCTAGCAGGAGACAACACGTCTCAGTATCATCATTTCGTTCCTCAATTTCTATTAAGAAATTTTGCTCACGACTTCGAGCCCAAGGACTGTACCGAGTCTGAAGCACCAGGAGAAAGTAGAAAGAAGAAGAAGAAACAGAAGAATCGCCCTAGTCTCGACAGTGGAAAATTGAAAAGATACCCTGGCGACAAGGTTGTCAATAACGTTAACCTGCTTCAAACACCTTATGTCATTGACGAGAGTCCGGTCAAGCGAATTCTCGGATTGACAGACATGTACAGGGACAAGAATGGCGCCACTAAAAAGGAGCAGCATGAGGTAGAAGAAATGTTCAGCAAGATGGAGAACCAAGCTCAGAGAGTCTTCCGAAAAATCACTAAGGCCTTGGAAGAGGGCGACAAAGTCGTATGTCTCCCAAGATCAGAAAGAGATCTCATCCGCAAATTTCTCTTTCTTCTGAAATTTCGTGGGTCCATGTTCCATAAAAGATTCTACCACGAAGCAGTTGAGGACTACTGGGCCAATGATAAAGTCATGTTCAGACAGTACATGCGAGATCATGGCTTTACACGCCCTATTCAGGTGTGGCTTGAGAGTCTCAAAACAATCATGACGCTAGAGATGGATCCGGAAAGAGAGTGGATGGAGAAGATTAAACAACAGATGTACTCACATGATGCTAATTGGCTTATCATGCATGTTCAAGAGATGTACATGGCTATTTGCACACCGTCGAATCCTGATGACGAGTTCATCCTTACCGATAACAGCTACAATGTTTTCGAAGGGCCCAACCACTTTGCACAGGATATACAGACTGGGGAGGTCCACGGGGTAGCTGATGCCAACTTTCACGAATTTGCTCCGGTCTCGCCAAGATTAATGATCGTCTTGCGTCACTTCCTCTTGCCAGTTCCAGAGGAAGACCGTCACCCGGAAATTCGTGAATTGAGAGAGACTATGCGCTATACCTCCGTTGACGATACTTTTGGTGTCGACACAAAGTCTTCACTGGAAGATCTTCCCATAAGAAAGGCGAGAAACAGCTATTCAAAGATCGTCAACGGGCAGGTAATACGGGTTGAAGGGGAGCATGGTTGTTATACCAAAGATGACAAATTCTATTTTAGCCTGTTTCCAGTGGGGCGATATCATGTCAACAAACTCAACAAAATCCTCCTCGAAAACTCATCACACTGCTCTCGCATCGTGTTCGGGAGTCAGGCTTCTTTTCTGCGCACTCTTGAATACTACATGACCGCGCCAAAGGGTATCACTGGTTGCGATGCTGACGCCATAGTTGTACAGCTACGGAAGTTGGATCAACTAATGAAGGAGATGGGCTCAAAGCGACAATCTCAATGGTTTCAATTTCCCAGTCCGCCCATGCTCAGTGGCGAGAAGCACGAGGCAAAGTTCACTGCATATCACCAGTACATGAAGAGCGGTGTGGAACATGACAGTAGCTTTCTGGCCATATATAAAGCCTTTGGTAAGTTACGAAAAAAGCGCATCTCATTTGCAATTGCTGATATAGCGTAGCTCGTGGTGCTGGGACTTGGTTGAAAGATTGGGAACAGGCTAGCCGTATGCAACAGCTACGAATCAAAATTGATTCTTGGAGCTATCAGTACGGTGTGGATGAAGCCATCCGAAACAGGAACCGCAACTTACTACTTCAGATGTACATGCTCCTACCACCAGCGAGGTTTTGGCTCTACATGAAACGGGTACGAATTATGCTATCGAGCCCAGAAAACATTTTTATCACTGTTCAGCCGTTGGTGGAACTCCTCAACAACCCAAATTTCCGAGAAGGCCCAGAGGACACTTTCAGTAAAGGTATTTAGCAATCAGTATCGTTACAGCAAGTGGCTAACGAATTGCATCGCGAGTTCACAGTCCAAACTATTGTCCGAAAAGATAGACTTAATCATCTCATATACTGCACCGTCGAGAATGATATCAACATGAAGCAGAATCCCGAGCTCGATAGATGGTGTTACGCAACATCCCGGATGGAAGCACTTGAAAGTTATCTTATTACATGGAAGTTTACCCTCAAGCTGCCTGGTACGTGAAACCTGATACCTCTTGTTGACCCCGAGGATATGCAAAGTAACGATATTCAAGGCTCTATAAAAGACTGCGGTAAAAATAGCTAATTATAATATACCGCTAAGAGGTCGTTAAGCTGACCAAGAATTAGGAATACATGAGATTGAGAAACTCGCTGCATCTATGGAATCGTTAATTCTCAGTGCCAATACCCATAAGCGACCGGAATTTGATGATCCACGATTCAGCGAAGACAACAAAGTCGAGTTGTTAACGAGGGTGATGGTGAGGCGGAAATTCAAGAAAGCAATGTCCGCTCGACTGGATGAAGGTCTGGCTGAGTCATTGAAGGCCGTTCTCTTTACATATACATACCCAACTCCTCCGACTATGGATGACTGAGAATAGACTCCGTCAGAAGTCTATTATGTGTGTTCAGCTAGTCTCTCCGTTATAACATGGGAAACTTCAATGTGGATGGGACTTTCTATCTTCCCTGTGCTTCGTTTTGCTAAATGGTTGGATCTTATCATCTCATACCTATGTGGTTTGTGCCCCGTTTCAGGTTACTATCATATTCTATACTCTATCTGAAACTGACAAGTACCAATGTTTGCCCCCGATCCTCTCACATGATCCAAAACATTCGTAGCGAGTGCATCGTTCTCCCTCCTTTATAACATCATTCTCGTCCTTTATCGCACCAAGAGCCCGATCAACGCAGGAGCCATTCTGAATTTCGTCAAGCCTTTACGTGATCGAACGTAGTCTTGAATCTGAAGTCCAATTCCATCGTATTCGAATCAATTTAATTGACTTCATCAGAATACCATCCTTCCCCGTCACTGTTCTGCTCTCCTAAAAGTAATCGAAGGCTCCGATTCTCATACAACTATCGGATACGCCGGCATAAATCGTCCCAAATATCGCCAGCATCTGAGTTCCAACAGCAGCTACTCATGGCAAAACGCACCTCTTCCAGTCACGGAGTAACAGACTTCCAGCCCCCAGTAAAGAGTTCCCGGTATAGTTCACTAATCATGCTCTCTTGACAGTCACAAGGTGCACTGTTTCGAACCTAAAGAAGACCGCTGCCGAGAAAAATTGCCAGCCTAATCAGTTGGCTCTAACTTGCGTCGAAGCGCAGAGGATGAAGTCGCAGCGTCCAAGCATCGTCCCTATTCCTGAACCTGCCTTAATTTCGGAGATATAAGAGAAACTGACCGAGGTGCATTAAGCAAGTCGAAGCTTAAATATATAAAATACAATAATTTTAGTTTTTCAATAATACCTTTTAAAATTAAATAAATAATAGTTTTTATAATTATTAAGAATTAAAAGATAATAATAACTATTTAATTATTTAATTTAGAATTAATTAAAATACTTTAATTACTTAAGACCTAGCTTATTATTTGTTTCTTTATTTTAGCTTAATTAGTTATTAAATCCTTTGAGGTGCCTATATCAAATCATGCACATTGCTCTCTTCTAAGATGTTTGAATTGGGGGCCAACTAATGTAATTTGTCCTTGTTTCTAATGTACCAATCGAAACCGTCTGATGTCTCAGACAGAATGACATCGCACATTGCTCAAGCGTGCGATAACAACGCGAAGGTCCTCAACGGGAGTGAATAAAGACTGATCCACATATACCTGTATCGCCCATTATATTCCAATATCGAGTCATCTACATTACCCACTGCAAAAGCGCAGTTCAGACCCTAGGTCATCCGTTTCTAGAGGACTTTTTCACTACCATCTAAATCACCGTGGAGACACGTTTTAACCCCGCAAGGAGCGGTTAAGGTTTCTTCCAGATGCGTCTTACTGCAGCAAATTAGTTACCCAAATGCCAATCGTTACAATGGTGGCTTATGTATGACACGTTGTTTAATAGTCCTAGAGTCACGTGAGGCAGAAGTGCAACCAACAACTTTGATCATTGGCTGCACTGATTCACGTATTGAGGGGTAATGATAAGCATACAATGGCGTGCTTTCAACACGCAGCCTGATTTTAATAAAGCGAGAGGACATTGAACTATTTTCTAGATTCTCCTTCCTTTCTTATTGCCGCACTGGTCCTTGTTGAACCATGGCCCACAACGGTATTAAGCCTGTCGCCAAGCTAGGCCTCAGTCTTGCAAGCTCCCTACAAGTACACTCCGAAGCCAACAGAAGAGCCCGACAAGGTCTTCCCAAGCTGATCAATTTAATCAACTCAACAGCCTTGACATTGACAAAAGTTGACGATCTCATTCAAGAGAATGCAGATGCCTTCACAAAGCTATGCCTGGAAGACATCACGCGCCTAACAGCCACGTGCGAAAAGATCTACATCGGTATTTTGATCATGTTGGTACGACAGACAGAGAGTGTTGTTGGCGACAAGGAGATCAACGAGATCCCGCGGGAGGAAACAGGAAAGTATCTGTATTGCATCGCTCACACCAATGTCTGGCGCTATGAGTCTTGGGAGCTGCTCGGGCTTCAACTCAGGTATTTTCGGCACCGGTTGACCCAAAACAAGTTTGAACTCATGCTGCGCTATCTTTTAGGTAGTATCGCACAGTACCAGATGCGGTAAGCTCGGATCATTCTCCTATGATATCTTTGCTAACTTGATGATGCTACTAGGGCGCACACTCGAGTCCCAGGAAGCTTTGAGACAGAGCATACAATCCGACAGCTTGCAGAACAAGTGGCCAGTCAACGAGCAAGTCACTACAAATATTGGTCCAAGAAGGTGGCCAAATGGACCATCATTACTCCACCACTACCTTGTAGCAACGTTTCCTTGGCAGATGTTAACAGCACTTGCACTGTTTCAAGGTAAAGCACCTTTTAAAACTGTTTCCGTTATTTTAGGCGACAAAGATATTTGAGTTGGACTGACGCTAAGGTATTTTGCAGTACACCTACCATTGCGCTTGACACAAAGGTTGAAGAGATCAAACCTGTTGAAACCATACCAATCACTCAAACTCCGGCGTTAGAACTGCCCAAGGACACTGAGGTATCGGCTGATACCACTGCGGAGACCACCAGCAAACCAACGCAAATCGATCAAGAGCCGATCAAAGAACACGGCTCAAGTCTGATCACTGCTACCAGAAACTGGATCAAACGAATTCTCATGCCAGGGTCGCACGATGAATGGAAGGATCAAGACCTTGAGGTTTGGCAAATCGATCTTGGCGCCCATTTCAATAGCGTCCCAAGTAAGACGTTTAAACGGCTTGAACTAGACGACAAACATGTGAGGTCCGCGCTCTCACAGGTGACCTCCAAGTCCAGGTGGAGAAAGCGTCCAGAACTCCTCGAGCAATATGACTCACTCGATCAACGCGTCCGCCAACGAATCGATGAGGGTATCGATGCTGCCAAACAATCGAGCCCTAGGGAACGAACTTGGATTGCCATGTCAATCGCCAGCCCTTCATTCAAACACCTTAACGGTAGAAGGTCCGAGGCTGCTGTTCAGGCTGATGCTTCCATCACTCTTTTCTTCCGACTCGGTGATGAGGTAGAGCCCATACACGTTTTTGAACCACACTCGGGTAGAAAGCTCACCTTCCCGTATGAAGCATACAAGAATCTTGATGTGAGTTAAGGATATAATGAAGCCTTTAGCACCTGCTGATTTATTTTGACCGCAGTTGTTGCATAAAAGACTCTCTAGCCTCGACTGGGGACTCGCCATGGCATCAATCATGAAAGAAGGAAAGTATGTTTTCTGTACCGATGACGGAACCGTCATTCTACATGAAGCGTGGGAATCACTACGCCGTCCTGGCATGACTTTGAATATTCAACCTGTTGGTATTGGCATACCACTAGGCTGGCCAGGATTCGTTTCCAATCCTCAGGGTCGTATTCCACCTAAAATCATTCGTCCTATGAATATTGGTCCTAGTGGTAACCTTCCTTCTGCAAACACTACTACTTCTGACAGTTCGTCGGCATATGCTTGTGCTTCGCCGACTATGAAACAAATTCACGGCGAGATGGAGGAGCTGCTTCGACTCTCCGACTCATGGTCTCCTGACCCGGACACAATCGGCACAGGCCTGGGCAGACTTCTTGGCTTGTGGACTAATGCTCTTGATCCGCATGTCAACGTTACAGAAGATTCAGAATCAGAGTGGACTTGTTCGACGGGAGACTCTGACTATAGTAGCGGCAGTATGTCCAGCTAAGGATGACTACGCATTGCTGATGAAGGAATGTGAAGGATTGGTTTAAATTGAAAAGCAATGGGATTGTATAATCTCGCTTCAGATAACTCTCCTAGCATCTATACTAAATTGGAAAACCACTATTTATTTATATTAAATTCCCCTATTGTCGTCATAACCACGTAGGAAACTGGCGCAACCTAGGGGAACGGTCTGTTAATTAATCGGCAGTTCGGAACAGCGCTGACAGACGGCAGGCGAAGCAACTGATTGATATTGGAGAGGATGATCAGCCTGCAGCTTCAAGGTCCCAATGTCTTGTCCTAACTCCAGGCCGGTATTTGCCATCACCGTTGGGCGTTGACTAGAGTGTAGTCGCAAGCATCGAACTTAATATTTTGAGTACGGCGTTGCTTATTGCGCAAATAAAATCAGTCTGGATATATCCTTTGTTGGATTTCCAGTTCGCTATTAGATTTCTACGTGCTCATTTACCATACAATTTGACGTCATGCCGTTTAGACCCCCCAGCTCAAACGCCACTGATTAGTTCGCCTATTTTAAGAAACTCCAGCCAGAACGGTCAACGGTATCACCATGCTAAGCCCGTGACACCTTCAACTAAGCCGAAAGGAAAATTCGAAACAAACGGTCGGATATACAGAAAATTGATTGAACAGCCTGTCACTCTTTGGCTGTGGTATAGCTCGTAATCTTGCGATATATGTGTCAGCTTACGCGATTTAATCCAATGAATTTGCGGCTGTGCTACTGATCGCCGTCTTGTGGAACGACCTGAGCTGGCTACGCGCGGCCAGAGTTCTTTTTATAGTAACATGGTAATACGAGATAATATCTCCGCTATCACGCAACAAAAAAAAAACATTTTATCTTTCTGCAAACCTTCTTCTGCCATCTCAACAAGCTCTTGAACTTAAAACTTTAATCATTTCCTCTTTCGTTCTGTCATTTATTCTTGCAATTGCAGCATGCGCTTCCTTTCCCTAACCCCATTCTTTGCCCTGCCCGCTTTACTGGTCGCGGGCCATCAGCAAAATGACGTACCGCCCGATCCGTCGTACTACGATGCACCGACCGCTATAAACCGTGGCCACGAAGCTCCTCTCAATGCGCAGAAGGTGCAGCAAGATCCATGGGAGAAGGGGCCGTTAGTGCAGCGATGGCGACAATGGGTTCGGCGACAAGATACGGATTCGTCGGAAACGACGGAAACAAAATCGGAGACTCAAAAAACCGAAGAGACTACAACAGACGAGCCGACCACGACAGAAGAGAAGACTACTACAACGGAGGACAAACCCACAACGACTGACGAGCCCACGTCGACGACCGAAGAGTCTACAACGCAAGAAACAACTACCCAAGAATCCTCATCAACCGTTGAATCAACCTCCACCGAATCATCGACCGACTCAACCTCTACATCAAGCAGCAGCATCACAGCGACCGAGCCCGGCGCATCATGCTATAGCACAACAGTCTCGACCAGCGTAGTATGCTCCATAACAACCGACGGCCGCACCGAAAGCGCATCATGCATCACCAACCGCATGACATCCAGCACCTGCGCCCCCGGTCTCTTCTGCGAGATCCACCCCGACTCTGGCGCGACAGTCTGCATGGAACAGCATAATGACATTGGAACTGAAGGTATTATCGTAGCGACTTTCTTTGGGGCGCTTATTGCGGGGTGCATGGCGGTTTTGGTGGGCATGTGTCTGAGGGATAAGAGGCGGGAGAAGAAGTGGCAGAGTATCCAGCGGGTGAGGACGTTGAAGCAGGCGAAGAGGGAGGAGAGGACGAATTTGATGGCTGGTGCGACGCCTTAGACTGTTATTTTAGGCTCGGAGTCTTTCTATTATTACCTTCATACCTCGAGTTCACGGAGTTACTCGTTAATGCAATAGGAATAATAATGTTTTCAGGTGTTTACTTTGATCACATGTTATATATCGAGTAATTTACCTGTTAAGAAATACGTCCATATCTGTGAGCCTATTTCAAACCATGGCAAAGGCCGCCTTTCTATCTCTGTACTCTTGAACTGATGCACCTACTCTTGGGCTTGCTCCTCTGGTTTCTGCCCAGTAACAACAAACCTGCATAACCGGTCAGCTCTATCAACCCATATCCTCAAAGATACTTACACCTCCCAATAAGCATGGACCTTCAAATTCCTCATCTCAGCCCTAACCTCAGCAATAAACATTAGAATCTCCTCATGACTCATCCCAAGTCCCTGCCTCAACAAAAAGCTACTAATAGTCTCAAGATTCCTCTCGATATTAGCAAGGGTCCAGAGCCCAATCTCCTTGAACTTTGGATCCTTGGGCCAAGTGTTGGTAGGCCATTTAAACGCCTTTCGCGTGACGTTGACAAAGCCAGCTTCTTTAAGACGCTTTTCGTGGTTCACGCCTTCGTCAAAGGGACGACCGAGAGCTAAGGCGCCTTTGGCGGTTAGTTCGTCCCATCGGTGTAAGGGTGAGTCAGGCTTGAGGGTTCCATCTTCGGATTTGGCGGGGAATACTGGGTCGATGACTTCTACCCAGCCTCCGGGCTCCAAGTTCCTGGATGCTGTTAGTAAGGGGAGCGGAGACCTTGGGTGTGGAGTGGTGTACTCGTAGCATTGGCGGATCAGCTTGTTCCAGTCTGCTATGCTGCCGACCATGAGACGGACGAAGATATAGTCGAAGGGCTTAGTCCACGTCCATTCTTTCTCAGCATCGTCGATCTCAAAGGTACAGTTCGGAGGGACGCTGAGACACCATCAGAGGAATACTTGGATTCTTAAGGTCAGATACTTACAAGTCTGGCTGTATGGGAGCAATATCGATACCAAAGACCTATTGCGATCAGGAGTCTATCCAAGACAATTATATAGCTAGTATTACCTCAGCGTGGGGATGTTCATCGGCTTCAACCGATACCGCACTTAGCCTCTTGTTCAACACGAGGAACGCTTCAACATACCAAACTCGACCGCCCAAATTCCCGTGCCAGTTCCGACATCAAGGACTCGCTTTGCTGTGTCAGCGTTGGGAGAGAAGTACCTCTTGCCGCCAAAAGTTAAGAGGAGCTGGTGGTTCTGGAGATCTGTTGCGTTATTGTCAGCTTCAAACTTGTAGCAAGAGGCTGGAAATGTTTACCTAGGCGTTCTGATTCATTCTGGGAGTATGTTAGCGAAGACGTAGTATCGAAAAGGATGGGAGGGTTTACTTGATCACTAGGAAGCCAGTATTCTATGATTATAAACTAATTAGAGACAAGATACGCGATCAGATTATCACTTACTCTCATCTTTATGATATCCGCGACCATTGATCATATGGTATTCGTAAATACTGGAGCGCAAAGACGCGGTCGATAACTCATCATCGGTCTTAATACAGTCATTGAGTTACCATTGCTACCATGATGGGGCCTGAGGACTTACAACTCCAAGTGCTGAGTCGTCATCACCCGCTTCCTAATGGTCGAGGTCAATGCTAGCCTGGCCGATCGTTCCGCTCCGTCGTCCCACTTACGAGGAGAGCCTCTTCAGGGCTATCAGCATCTCGAGGAGGTGATTGTTCTGCAGCTGGCGAGGAACTCTTAGATTTGTCATTCGCCATCTTGTGCACCTCAATTTCCTGCTGGTGATAGTCGTGCAGATAGAGAGGTCAAATGGCATGTTGAGGGTACGGGCGGGGTCGTCGGCTTTTGAGACATGTTGACTGTTGGTTTGATCCTGGCACTTTATCCGCTCGTGGTCTGATTTGCGAATAAACCCTGAAGAAACGAGGTATTTCTATGCCAAGTGCTGCGCCGAAAGCCAGCATATGTCACTGTATCATTTTCACGTCATGCATTTTCAAAGAGCAATCTCACAGTTCAAGGTTCATCTCCAAACCGTTGCGATTGCGATCGGAGCCAGTCCTTAAAGGCGACTCATACGGCCAATAAACCTCCAAACGCGTTTGATGTCTTTTGATTACATATGTCAAGTACGCCGCGATGGTCTACCCAAAGGTGACAGCTCGTTCTGCGGATGGACGTGAATGGCTGGACCACGCAGAGTGGTGGATCTCTGATCCTTTCTGCAAGGTTACATCCCCCAGTTGGACACTTTGGGGTCCGTGGGGATGGAAATCCTGCATCCGCGAGACAGGGGAGGACCAACAGCTTGAGCCTTAAGAACAGAAGCAGGCGGGGTCAAAACACGATACAGTGATCTGATACTGGCGAGTCATGATGCTATCATTTACCCAATCGCTATTGAAGGAACTGACCCTTGGTCTTGTAAGGATTGTCATTTAATGAATTGCTGCGGTCCTATAATTGTTCTGAATGTATTGTTGACAGGACCTAGTTTATCTATATATACTTAAGGTGTACTATGTATGCCAGCGATAGTTAAATGACTGCCCTACAATACTTCTGCCAATCGTCCCTGCCATCAACTCCATTTCCATATCTCCTTTAATGCCTCTGCTCTCTGACTAAATGTGCCAATGGCTGCAATCTAGAACTCAATAGCCCGCTTAAAAGGCTGACCGTTATAATCCTTCTGATCGTCAAAGTTCTCAGCATTCACAGCAATGATCTTGACACCATTCTCATCAAGATAAGGATACTCATTATCCTTCCAAAAGTTGGCAATAGCATTGCCCTTGATCATGACCACATACGCCGTCCCACTAGACTCCCTAGCAAGAGCTTCTTCCATCCGGGGAAACAGCTTATCCTGCTCAGGACCCTCGCCGCATTCTTCAATCCAGTCGAGGTACTTGTTGTTGTCAAAGACTTTGCCCCAGTAGTTACCGTCTGTGACTTTTTGCTCGGCAAAGGCTTTGGCTTGTTCTTGCTTTGCGCCGGCGGTGTAGAAGATTGTATTTTCGCCGACGCTGGCGTTGTCGCGGATCCATTGGCGGATGGTATCGACTGAGGGGCAGTCTCGACGGTGGAGGGTATTTGCTGGGGCTGCGAGGACGGTGGCTGGATTGATGAAGGCGAGGGTGAGGGAGAGGATGTTTGAGAGTCTCATCTTGAATGGCTTGGGAGTTGGGGCTGGATGAAATTGAGTGTTGTGATATGGAAGGGAATGAAGCGAAAGACTGTGATGTTGCTTGTATGCTGCCTTGATGTGATAGAGGTTGGAATGGAGCGACGTGGAACGGTTTTTATACTATTGTCAAGCAACGCACCTGGGAGACTTGGCAGACAAGACGAAGCCCTGTTTGACCTGTTTTCGAGCGTCCACGCATCCCACCTAGACATCATACAGAACTCCTTCGCATCCTTTCAAGCCTCCAGTCTATCAGTGGGCTCCATATCAGGCTGATCGCAGCGTACTCAAAAGTTCCTCTCCCAAGATCGAGATCGTTAACGATGAACTTGTTTGTTCTCTGAGACAGATACCATCACCATCGACATCACGCTCGCGATGAGCATAGATCAACATAACCGTCAGCAAAGTGGAATAGCAAGAAGTCAGCTCCGGGATGCCAAGTCGGTGGAATAATCCCCGATGCAAGGAGCAAGCCAAACGGAAGACTAATTTAGCACACGAAGGATCGATGTCAGCTCAGCTATGCAGATCTCCCAACTGCCGCCCGCTCCAGATAGCGGGGTACGCAAAACCACAGCCTCGATGCCTCGCCGTGAATGACGCATTTACTAGGCAATCGATTACTGCCGATCAGAAATCTCACGTAAGAAGTGTGCAGCCTCATGTGATGCAGGACGGGATGTTGCCGCAGGCTATGACAAACGAAAAACAACGTCGATCATAAAAAGTTCTGAAGGATCAGAACGTACTCAGACCTTCCAACTCAATACACCTCATCACCAAGAATTCATCACTTTACATCGCGAATATGACAGACACGCTCAAAGATCAGCTAATCGCTTTGGCCTCAACTGGAGATGCCAATCAAATGAGAACCCTCCTCTCAACCACCGAACAGCCCCCATCACAAGAAACCATCCAAGAGGTGCTCACAACAGCCATAAAGAATTGCCAATTCGATACTGTCCGCTTCCTCTTGGCAAAGTACCGCTCAGTCCCTGTCAACGAGGAAATCGTCCGAGCAGCTGTCAACACGGGCTCAATCCCGCTTATGCAGGCCTTGCTCACCAAGGATCCATCTGTGATCAACATGCAGTTCGACATGCGGGGAACACCTCTCATCGTTGCATGCATGGGTCGACAGCACGTTGACTTTTTGCGCTTTCTTCTTGAGGCTGGGGCTGATCCCAACCAAGAGCCTGATGCAGCTGCGTATCCGCTTGCGTTGGTTGCAGGGCTGTACAAGGACACTGCAGCGATCGACCTACTGTTGAAGTATGGCGCTAAGGTTGACAATTCAGGTGCACTTGCTGCTGCGGCGAGGAGAGGTAATGAGCCTATGATGCGGTATCTACTGGAGAAGGGGGCTCGGCCTGACAGTGATGCTCCTTCTGTTGGAACTGGTGCATCTCCTCTTCATGTGGCAGTCAAGGCTGGGCATGTTGGCGTAGCTAGAATCTTGATGCAACATGGAGCTGATCCTAGGGCTGCTGAAAGTAGTGGTACTTCAGCTATTGAGCTTGCGAATCAACTGCAGCAGCAGGGCAAGGCTACGTCAGAGATGGTAGAGGTTCTAGAGCCAAAGTAGAATGTTAAACCGTCGATAGAGTAGTCAAAAATACATTTACACATTCATTAATGGGCATATCCTTCAATCCCTATAATTAGCTTCCTAATTGCCTCATTCAGCCCATACGCTGGAGAAATGACAAACGTCATACTGATGTTTGCGGGGCTTGATCACCTTCAGCTGTAAGCGCCAAGCAAATATCTGGTCCATTCACGCTCATACTCTGACATGCAGATCTCAAACGAGTCATTTCTTAATATGCTCATGACTCAGTAACCCTAAGGAATCGAGATGGAAGTCTGCAAAGAAACGTATCATAATCTCACTCCCGACAAAAGTCCTTCCTGCGTTGCTAAATACCCAAATCTGAAGGAGGCTATACGCTCACCAGTGGAGTCAAGGCACCAGCGTCCCATTGGGCCATCTACCCATAAGGCGTACAGAGTGCCCGATGTGTATACGATCGTCGTCTTAAACGCTGAAGGATCACGCCAGAGTATTTGTTACGCTTACTGTAGCGGGCCGATCCATCTCCAATATCACTAAACTCTAACCCCACGCGGCTCAGGGCCGATGAACTTTTGAACTACGCTAGACCCCACGCGGTGATCAGACGTCTAAACGTCACAACTGATCCTTCTTGTAAGCCTTTGTAAGACATGTGAGTGGGTAGTTGGGGGCTAGAAGTCTGCTTGGGCCTCGGGCGTCGCGTTCTTGAGGATCAAGGCTGACAATGGCTTGATTTCTGCAGTGGATGGATTCAATGGGAGTCATCGTGGCGTCTCTTACGGAAGGCGGCTTGCGATGTCTCTGTGATCAGGCGTTTGCGTGTTGATCAATTGCATCATCTGACAAATGTAAGGAGGGAAACAATGAGGTCGATGGAAGTAGTTGGGCACTATATAGAGGTCAGGTCGTCTTCAACTATTAAAGATATACAGACATCATAAACAAAGCATCTTACCCACATACCTTCAGAGATAGAAGTTTCACACCTTATACACCATACACCATATACTACAGATTGCACACCAAAGCAAACAGGACAGCCAAAACTCATCAACTTTAGCACTATCAAGTCTCACCAAAAATTCAATATGAAGTTCACAATTATCCTCTCCATCACCTCCCTCCTCGGCCTCGGCCAATCCGCCGCGATCCACATGAGCCGCAACCCTTCCACCTCTCTCTCAAACCGCCAAGACCCAGCCTGGTCTTTCAGCGTCTATCAAAGCAGCGAAAGATGTACCGGTGCCCGCGACACATACAGCGGCGACGGAACCCAAGAGTGTACTCAGGGAATCCGCAATGGTTCCTTTGGCTCTTACACGACTGGGGAGATCAGTGATAAGTGCTCGGTGTACATCTACAATAATGATAACTGTGATGATGGGGGTATTATTGATATCTTGACGAGTGCGGACCCGGAGGGTTGTTTGCAGCCTCAGCTTGAGGTCACTGGCGTGGCGAGCTTCAGAGCGCAGTGCGGTTGAGAGGGGATTTAATGTATGGTATTAATCCGGTCTTATGATAGGCTTTATAGATGGCAATAGTAAATAGCTAAATGGAGCTAAGGTTTCTATACTTGAAGATAAGATGCTCTTAAGTTGAGATGGTGTTGAGATAAAGTGTACTTAAAATGAAATGCGCTTGAGATAAGATGCTTTTAAGATAATATACTATACTGTCCTTGTATCTAGCACCTTAAGTAATTATGAATCCTTTATTACTAAATAATATCTTCACTATTAAATTGATTTATTATCTAAGCACATCACATCATTAAGTTGACTGCTGCCATTTTCGCCATCTTCTCTGCCATTGCGATAGTCAGTGCCATCCTGCCCAGTTTGGGTATGGCCATGTCTAATGTTATCCGCGATGTACTCCTCTATTAAGATTAGAGTTTTGCAATCAACAGCAGTGGTTTCTGAAATGACCAAGAGTGCTTCCTATAAAAGTGCTACCTGTTCTGCTGCAGCTGCTAAGTTACAAACGATATTCAACGCTATAGTAAATGGCTTTCACGTCTGCACACTAGTTAAAGAAAGGGCTTTAAATGCTACCCGCATGGCTCATCAATATGAGCTTCAGCATAGACAAATAGACAAAACAATTCATCTACCAAACAAAGCATCAATTCACCAAGCATCGTACCATAGACCGAGGCAATTAAAACATGCACATGCCATTCTGATTGGCTGCAAGATCAAAACAAAACGTCAGGTGCCGAAGGCCGAATCCACGAGACCTGGGGACCCCAGATTCTCCAGAACCATCCGATGCGCTCCAATCAGACCGAACCTCGCTAGTCAATGTAAGGGGAGCGCCCCGGACCTAGAGCTTAGCGCGTGGAGCTTCCACCGGCACATGACGCGGGGAAAGACTCTTGCGACAGTTGTCAATTGGTGCGCTACCTTATGAGCCAGGAACATGACGATTTAGCTGAGTCGGACGAGTTTCTGAGAGGTTAATTGGCGCGTCAAGATAAAGGTTCAAAACTAGTTGGGCATTACGAGTCTTGTTTAGGTTGGACTGAACGGTGACATTCTGCGACCCAGGAATAGCTTAGAGTTTAGAGAACTTTGGGAAATGTAACACCAAATCGGGCAGGGGTATGCTGTCATGATGCCAAGATATTTAAACAGACATTCGTCCGCCCTTCTTGATCATCAGCAGATCACTTCATCCATACATTTCACACCATTCTCTTCATCATGCTTGGCATCAAGGCTTCCCTGTTGTTATCATGCTTGGCTCTCCTCAACCCTGCATCATGCAGAGCCATTGAGGAGCGGGCCGTCGCGGATCATGCCGTTACGTTCCAGACCATTTACAAGCCTCCCTCCAACTACAACACTCCCAAGACTCTTTACGGTCGCAACGTCCAGCTTGCTGATGGAACTATTCTTGCCACCTGGTGAGTCAATCCGGAAGATCCGGGAAGGCATTAGCTAACACTGTGCAGGGAGAACTACAGCCCAGAGCCACCTCTGGTCTACTTCCCCATTTACCAGAGCAAGGACAAGGGCTCAACTTGGGCGCCTCTGTCCAATGTGACAGACACCAAGAACGGCTGGGGTCTTCGCTACCAGCCCTTCCTATACGTCTTGCCCCAGGCTATCGGCAACCTCGCCAAGGGAACTATCCTCCTTGCTGGAAATAGCATCCCCACCGATCTCAGCAAGACCAAGATCGATCTCTACGCTTCTACCGACAGCGGAAAGACCTGGAAGTACATCTCCAACATTGCTACTGGAGGAAAAGCCGTTCCCAACAACGGTGAAACTCCTGTCTGGGAGCCCTTCCTGATGGTGTACAACAACAAGCTCGTGTGCTACTACTCTGATCAGCGCGATCCCTCGTATGGTCAGAAGTTGGTTCATCAGACTTCCAGCGATGGTGTTACCTGGGATGCTGTCGTCAACGACGTTCGGGGAACTGCCTACTCTCAACGCCCTGGCATGACAACCGTTGCTAAGCTTCCTAACGGAAAGTGGATGATGACCTTCGAGTACGGTGGAGGAGCTTCGCCCAACAACGCCGCGTTCCCTGTTTACTACCGTATCTCCGACTCTCCTCTCACCTTCGACAGTGCGTCCAACCAGATCCTCACAGCTGGTAGCCGTGCGCCTAGCTCTTCGCCTTATCTGACCTGGTCACCTTCTGGAGGATCCAGTGGATCTCTGATTGTTACTGCTAACAGCGATAACGGCATCTACATCAACACTAACCTTGGCGCTGCGGGTTCTTGGGTTTACTACGACATTCCTCAGCCTGGTGCTTATTCTCGACAGGCTATGGTTATGGACAACCCTGATTGGCTGTATGTTATGAGTGCTGGATATCTCAATGGTGATAACTGGGTTACCGATAGTGTCTTTAAGCTTCCCAACTTGTCTTAGATGTAATAAGGCTGATTATTCACCGCGGGAATCAGATAGTCGCTAGCACTAGTTAATTCACAAACCATGAGAAACATCCTCATCACAGCAGCGATTGAAATCTCTGTAGAGGTCTTCTTTCACGACCGAATCACAGTTTCTTATTCAGGATATAGCGCCTTGGCATTAGTCAGTCCGTGGCCTGACTTTACAACCAACAACAGAAATGAAATTAATTTACCGCTAACGTTGCCCAAAAAGATCCACGAACTCTCCATTTTACGGAGAATTCAGCGATATTCTAGGCAGAAGCCGGTTCCGTATAACAGAACCAACAACCGTGAAATATGATAAAATGGGCAGGGGTTGGAAAATAATCCACACAGCAAGCTGAGCTGACAGAAATATCTGGTGGAGAAACCACTCAAAAAGGCCGAAGTACTTTTGTCGGCCGGTTTTATGTGTGGATTATATTCCAACCCATCTGATGGGTTAAAAAAGACGTTTACTCCCGTTCAACTCGCATTCACCCCCTTCCTCCTCCTCTTTCACACGTTTAGTCATTTTAGATATTAAGATTTTCAGTTACATCATATACTTAACCCGCTATGTCTAGGAAATATTTAAGTCGCTATAGGCTAGTTATACCTTTATCCTCTTACTTGCCTTTATTAATATTATTATTATCTTAATATTTATTTCTATTTCTATTTCTATTTCTATTTCTATTTTTATTTTTATCTTTATCCTTTGCTTATTTCTTTTTACTATTAAAGAATCTATTATTATAACTACTTATTATTACGACCCCCGCGGTTACGTCACGTGTACCCCACAATTTCATCCAACAATCCACCAATCATGGAATAAGTCATGCAGGACGACCATTATAAGGACGCCGTCGTCCCATAGAGCGATATATCCCAAGGATAACCGCGTCCCCCTAAGGCAGCATCCCGGCACCCAGGACATTAGTATATAAAACATATTCATTAGCATTTTTATAGACTTAGCTTACTAGCTATTAATAAGACTTCTTTATATTAATAAGCCTAATATATATTACTTAATTATTAAGAGACGTAATAACCAACTCGCTTAGTATTAATGCCCTATGCTATCTGTAAATATAAACCTAGTATGGACTAGTTTCCCTGTTTGAAACCATATTTATTATATGTTAATAGCTCTTATCTAGAATATACTGCGTTAAACGACTGAGTAATATTATACTGCTAAAATGACTAGCAACGCTAACACCGGACTAGCACCCCCTTATATAGGAGCACTACCTAGTATAGCTAAACTTATGGCTGAGATCCAGCAGATGCGTGGCACTATTAATACTCTCTGTGCCCGTATTAACAAACTACCTGCCATAAATACGCAGGCTACTAATAGAGAAAGAGACCTTAGGGAAGCACTAAAGCTACCTAAGCTAGAACCCTTTACGGGGAAAGTAGCCGATATGGTCCTATTTATTACCTAAATAAAGGCATATTTCTAACTATTTCTAAATCGCCTAGATATTACTACTAAGAAAGTACTATATACTTTACTATTAATCTAAGGAGATGCCAAAGAATAATAGGAACCTATTATAAGGGACTTCCTAGAAAATAAGAAAAACCTATAGGAATAAGATACCTAAAATATCTTTACTAATTAAGATAACTTTAAATAAGCCCTTAAGGATAATTTTAAAGTAATTAATAAAAAATAATAAGCTGCAGCTAAACTGCTAGCACTTAAGTAGTATAAGTCCTATATAGCTTACTTTACTAAATTCTAATAACTTATATCTAAGACTAAATAGGATAATAAAGCCCTAATAGAAATATATTATAAAGGACTAAAGGAAGAAGTTAAGGATAAACTATATCTAGCTAATAAACTAAAAGGAGGTTTAACTAAGTATATTATTATGGCAATTAAAATTAATAAATAATAGTATAAATATAAAGGAGAGAAAGTAAACTATAAATAGGGAAATAATTTTAACTTATATTACCCTAATTAGTAATATAATAATAATAATTAGGGTAACTCTTAAAACTAAGGATAGTAATAAGGCAATTAATAAAATAACACCTTATATAAAATATAATTAAGACCTATAATACTTAAAGCCACCTAACCAGGTAATAACTACTGCTAGTAAGATATATCTAAATGTAAATACTATAATTATAACTAATTTAAATATATAGTATGTAGCTGCCTAGAACCTAGAAGAGCCAGGGACCCAAACTAAGGTAAGTAGACTCTAGGACTAATTAAATAATAAGACCCTTAAATAGTAATATATATATAAATATTAGGCATATATAAATTAGGATATAATATAGAACTCTGCTACTACCTAGGAGAACGCCTTAGGGAAGTAAAAGAGAAATAAGCAGAAAAAGATATAAAAGAATAAGCCAAAGCTAAGAAATACTACAAAGACCTATAAAAGGCATAATAAAGATATAATGCCAAAGAGGAAATAAAGGAGAAAAGAAAATAATATAAAAAGGAGAAATAATAAGACCCTAAGTATTATAAAGAGGAGAATAAGTAATAATAGGAAAATAAATAGAGGAAATACCTTAGAGAACCTTAAACTCTTAGAGTAATTAGGGAAAGAAAGATAATTACCCCTAAAATAAATAGGTAAGCCTTAATATCTAGTATTATAAATAATATCCCTATAAAAATAACTATTTAATAAGATAGATTAGCTATTATAGTAAATACTAAAAAGGGATATATTATAAAGTATAAAGCACCTAAACTTACTATAATAATACTTTAAAAGAAAAAGAAAGCTATTAAATAGGAATAAGAGGTAGAAACCAGGATATATACCTATTATTAATAATACTCCTGAAGCATAGGACACAGAGGAGGTGCAGCCTAACTAACAGCATAATACCTCTGCAAGGAAGATAAATAAATTAAAAATAAATAGAAATAACCCTATAAACCACTATATAATAAAGTTAGAAAAAGAATATACCTATTACTTAAAGATAGGTATATTCAGGGAGCCAAGGAATATAAAAATATAGAAAAAGTCAAAGAAATATATATTAGAGCTTACCACTAATATAATACTATAAATCTACTATACCAGGAATAAAAGTTTAATAAAGATAATAATATTAGAATATTACCTACTAACCTAAACTATAAAAATATTTTATAGGTATTATATAAAAACTATTAGTGTAAGCACTATTAATAGAATAAGAAAGATAATAACTATTTCCTAGTAGTAATACCTAGTATACCTAATAATAACCTATACTATAAATAGGAAATATATAGATATTTAGTGCATTATTGGCATAAAAATCTCGGAGTAGCTATACTATAATTCAACCTGGCGCACTATAAATAAATCTATAAGACAAAGGAACTACTAGAAGGAATTAAGTACTCTTAGTAGCTAATTAAAGAAGCTAAAAAAGAATTTAAAGAAATAACTTAAGGAAAGTATACTTATAAAAAGAAACAAATTAATATCAAACAGATTAATCACCTAATAAAATGGCCGTTAACTAATAATGCAAGCTTAGACACCAGAGAAGAATTATAAAAAGATATAAATAGTAATAAATTATCACTCGAAAAAGAATACATCTTCGAACCTATTGACCTTAGAGAAGGGTCTAATCAGGCCTTAATTAATAACAAATAACCCAGATAAAGACTTATATTAGATAAATAAAACATAGAATTGGAAGAATATTTCTAGTAACAGCTATTCGATAAAGAATTTATTAACAACTGCCTTAACGGAGAAGGGTATAATAATAGCAAATACAAATAAATACACCAAGACGCATCAGGAAAAGTTATATACTATCTATAACAGAGCATTAAATAGGCAAAAAGCAGAAGCAAGAATAACTTAGATTACTAAATGCTCTAGGATTATATAAAGAACCTATACTAAAACGCCTAGTACTAAAAGTTTAGATTAAGGGGAAGTAGCTAGATGCTTAGATTAATTATAAAGCTAAATGAAATTTTATTAACCTAAAAATAGTCATATAGCTAAAACTACTATAGAGAAAGAAGAAAGATGCCTACCTACTAATTAACGCAGAGGGATAACTATTTAATTATAATAATAAAGTCATAGACTAAGAGCTTAATCACCTTAAGGTCTTTATCTAAGGAAGAAATCAGGGAATAGATTTTAATATCCTTCCTCTAGATAAGGAAGTAAATATCTTCCTTGGTATAGACTGGCTATAAAAGAAAAACCCTTATATTAACTAGAGGACTGGCCAAGTCACCTTTTCCAGTGACGCTAACAGTAATAACAAAATAATCACAATAAATAACAAGAGATCTTAAACCCTAACTAAAGAGGATAGTAAGAGAAAGCATAAAGCAAAGAATTCACTACCTCTAATAGGAGCATAACATAAGTATATAAAAGGCAGGAAGTAATAAAACTACCAGATCTTAGGTCTCCTTAGAACCTAACTATATAACCTAGATAAGCAACTAAAGCTATAAAAGAAGATTAAGGAAAGAGAAAAATAAGAAAGACTTAAGAATATTCTAGAAAAATACTAAATCTATAAGAAACTATTTAAAGAAGAACTTAAAATAAAGGTACTATAGCATAGTTACTAGGACTATGAAATATGGCTTAAAACAGATAACTTATTATTTTAGAAGATTTATAATCTTAATAAAAAAGAACTTACTACCTTAAAGGAATACCTAGAAATAGAATTAGCAAAAAGAAATATTAGGATATTTATATTATCAGCAGGATTTCTAGTAATATTTATTCCTAAGAAGAATAGGAAACTATGACTTATTATAGATTACAGGAAGCTAAACGCCCTTATAATTAAGGATAGGATCCTACTTCTGCTTATTATAGAACTTAAGGACTGCCTATAAGGTAAACAGATTTTTACTGCTCTAGACCTTAAGGGAGCTTATAACCTAATCTGCATTAAAGAAGGAGATAAATAGAAGATAGCATTTAGAACTAAGTTTAAACTCTTTAAATATCTAGTAATACTATTTAGACTTACTAATACATTTATAATATTTTAGCAGATAATTAATAATATACTTTAATAGTACTTAGATATCTTTATAATATACTACTTAGATAATATCCTAATCTTCTTAGATAATAAAGAAGAATATAAGGAATATATTTATAAGGTCTTAAAAGCCCTATAAGATACTAATTTATTAGTTAAACCTGAAAAAAGTTACTTCTATGTAAAAGAAGTAGACTTTTTAGGATATATTATTACCTTAGGCAAAATTAAAATAAAATAAAGGAAAATCTTAGTAATAGCTAACTAGCTAAAACCTATTATAGTTAAAGAAGTATAAAGCTTCTTAGGTTTTATTAACTACTACTAATAATTTATTAAAGACTTTAGTAAGATTATAAACCCTCTTATAGAACTAACTAAGAAAGAAAGAAAATTTATTTAGTTACTAAAAGCCTAGGATATATTTAAGCAGCTATAATAAGCTATCCTTAGTAAACCTATATTAGTTATATTTAACCTTAACAAGGAGATAGAACTAAAGACTAACTTATTAGACTTTATACTAGGAGGATAAATAGGTTAATAAGATAACTAAGGCAAGCTATACCCTATTGCATTCTACTTACATAAGCTATATAAACCAGAACTTAATTACCCTATCTATAATAAAGAATTCCTAGTAATTATTAACTACTTTAAGGAATTTAGACACTACCTTATAGGAAGTATATACTAAATAAAAGTCTATACTAACTATTAGAATATTTCACACTTCGCCATAATATAAGAACTTAACCGATAATAATTATATTATGCTGAATATCTATATAAATTCGACTTTATGATTATTTATAAAAAAGGTTTAGATAACAGAAGAGTAAATATAATTAGTAGATAACTAGACTATGACTTTAGCGCATTAAAAACCAAAGAATAACTCCTAGAAAAAAATCAGAAAGAAAAATACTAGTTTACTTAACTAATGCAGATATTAGGATAGATATAAATAATATTAATAAGAGAAATCCTAAAAAATAAAGTATATAACTTCCTTTATAAATTCCACTTATATCTACTATATAGATACCAAGGAGTCACTAAGACCCTTAAATAACTACTATAATAAGGATATAAAGTCCTAAGGAAAGAAGTAGAAAAAACAATTAAGTAATATAACCTATGTATAAGAATAAAGGCATAACGATATAAACCATATGGGGAACTATAACTACTAGAAGTAGTAGAATGCCTATAGAGCTTAATTATAATAGATTTTATAACTAAATTACTATTATTAGAAAAACCCTTAACTGGAATCTTTTATAATAGTATTATAGTTATTATAGATAGACTTATAAAGTTTTCTATTTACTTACCTTATAGAGAGGTAATAAATGCAAAAACTATAGCCTATATCTTCTATGATAGGGTAGTAAGAGAAAAAGGACTACTAAGGGAAATCCTATTAGATAGAGGACCTACCTTTATATTAAAATTTTAGTAAGTACTTATATTATATTTAGGATTAAATTATTAACTCTTAATAGTATTTAGACCCTAAATAAATAGATAGATAAAATAGATAAATTAAGTACTAGAGTAATACTTATGGTATTATATTAACTATAAATAGGATAATTAGGTTAAAAAGCTATTATACGCCTAACTAGCCTATAATACTACTTATAATAAAAGCACAAAGCTTATACCATTAGATGCAAATTTTAGATTTATACCAGATATATATTATAATACATAGGAACCTAAATTAATTAACCTAGCTGCTATAATTAAAAGTAATAAGTTAAAAAACCTATATAAGGAAATAAAAATAGAACTTAAATATATTAAAAAACAGATATAATGGCATTATAACCCTAAGAGGTTAAAAAAACTAACCTTCTCGGAGGGGGATATGGTTTACCTATCTACTAAAAACATTAAAATAGACTAACTAAGTCATAAGTTAGACTATAAATATCTCAGACTAGTTAAAATTAAATAAAAGAAAAAAAAGGATATCTATAAACTAGACTTACCCCTAATAATTTAATATTACCTAGTATATTATATCTTAATACTAGAATTAGTAGTAAATATAATATATATTAAAACCAGAAATAAACTATAATAAATTATAAGACTAGAAGTTTATAAAGCAAAAGCTATTAGAGATATAAATAAGATTAATAGATAAACTATATACCTAATTAAATAGAAAAACTACCTAGAAAATAAAAATATATAAGAACTACTAAAATACCTTATAAATGCCTAGCAGCTCCTAAAGAACTTTTACTAAAATCTAATAAAAGGGAAGTATTTAAAAAATTATCCCTAAGACCTAAAGATAACTAGTCTATATTATTAAGAATATAGTCTATCTAGAGCTTATATACTATAGTATCCTTATAAGCATCTAATATAGATAAGATATTATCTTCCTTCTTAACCTCCTAAAAACTATAATATATAGCTTTAAAATGCTTTTCCTTTACCTTAGCATAGATCTTTTAAATATAAGATAAATACCTAGCAGCTACTATAAGATAAGACTATAAAGCCGCTATTTCCTTATAAAGCTTTAAAAGATTATTACTAGCCTTATTTTTATTTACTTCTAATCTCTTCTCTTATTTTATAAGGGTAAATACTAAGAAAGGCCAAATTAATTAGAAAAGAAGATCTAGGAAAAAATACTTATAAGATAATATAACTTTTATACTATTATAAGGTTTTTACTTATAAATATATTTACTATACTAACTAGAGTCAGGAGATATTAAGTATTTCTCCCTAGTCCCTGCTTAAAAATAATAAGTATATAGTATATCTGCCTACTTACTAGATAATATAATAGATTCGGTAAGCTTTATAATATTATAATCCTTTTTAAGTCTTTCTAACTTACATTCTATATAAGTTTTGCAGGAATACTGCTTAGAGATATAGTTAGATATTATATAATATAATAATAAAAGGTTTAAGTTAGAATGCACTAAATGAAATTCAGGTTAAATAGGGTATATAGGTCTTAAGGATAAGACCTAACAGAGGGGAGAGATTATATTATAACCCCTGCGGTTATATTATATATACCTTATAATTTTATCTAATAATCTACTAATTATAGAATAAGTTATGCAGGATAACTATTATAAGGATGCCATTATCCTATAGAGCAATACATCCTAAGGATAACTACATCCCCCTAAGGTAGCATCCTGGCACCTAGGATATTAGTATATAGAATATATTTATTAACACTTTTATAGACTTAGCTTACCAGCTATTAATAAGACTTCTTTATATTAATAAGCCTAATATGTATTACTTAATTATTAAGAGATATAATAACTAACTTGCTTAGTATTAACGCCCTATACTATCTGCAAACATAAACCTAGTATGGACTAGTTTCCCTGTTTAAAACTATATTTGTTATACTTATAACCCTATTACTCTTAACCTCTTTAAGTATAATAATTTAATAAGCTCTATTACTTATTTATAAAGTAAATAGCCTAGTATTTAAATACTTTTTTTTATTTAATATAATATACCTTTTAGTAAAAGCTTAAGTAATAATAATTAATAGACTTATATTAACTTATTAATTCTTTCCTACTTTTATATTTAAATAACATATTACTTAGGGTTATTAATATAATATTACTAAGTTATTATAATATCTTAGTTAATATATTATTAAGCTATTAGTAATAATAATTTACCTTATAATTAAAGCTTTATATAAGCTAGCTAAGTAATAATTACTTATAAGCTACTCTTTTATTTTTTTACTTCCTAGCTAACCTGCTTATTATTATATAATTATTTACTATAAAAAGTATTTTTTTTAATATTTTAACTATTTTACTTTATTTAAAAACACTTAGTTATATAATATAAAATCTATTTTTAATTAAAAGTATTTAAAATAAGTTAATAAAAAATCTAAAAAGATTTATATAACTTATTCTATAAGCTATATATTATTTAATTGAATTTTAATTATTTTAGGCTTAAGTTAAGATTTTTATAAGCTTTTAAAAAACTAAGTATAAGGTAAAAAGTAAGCTATTGTATTTACTTATCTATTAAATTTACTTATTATATAAGTTATACTTAAATTAATTATTATTTTATTATATTATACCTTACCTCTTATTAATTTAAATAATATTATTTTATATAATAATAAGATATTAATATATATTATAATTATATTTATTTCATATAATAAGCTATTTAACTACTAGGCTATTATCTTTAGATATTATAATAAGCTTTAAGTTAGATAATTTTAATATTTAAAGTAATCTTTAACATTCTTAAATATTAAACCCTTTAGCTAATAGAGAAATTAAAAATATAACTTAATACTAATACTAGGCTAAATAGCTACTTAATATAACTAGTAGATAAGTATCTACTAGTTTAGGTTAAGTTATATAATATCTTTTATTACTACTTAATATTATCTCTTTTATATTAGGAATAAAAAGTAAAAAGAAAAGCAGTCTTATTCTTTTTTCTATAAATTAAAGTCCTCTTTCCTCTATATTACTTTAACCCTAAGTTAGCACTAGCTAACCCTAAGTATAGAGTTAGGGCTAATCTAAACTAATTAGCGACTTAGCTTTAACTAAAGCGATTTAAACCAAATTTCCATACCCTGCAACCCTATTTTGGTATGCGATTTGACTTAAATCACCTCTTAATAGTTCTTAGGGTTAGAAATCGGGAAGGCTGCACCTTGACTGGCTAAACCGCGTCGCTGCTGTTGAGTGGACAAGCGTTCCGCCACTGAAAATTTTAAACTAAGAACGAACTAATCATGACATCGTTCAGCTGTAGGTCATATCACAAATCTCGCCCACAATGGCTCCAAGTTGCCCAGCGCCGAAACTCCGGCCCGTCACGTGAGCGGGTTCGGAATGAAATAGCCACAAGGCAAAGCCCGAAAGCCAACTAAACTGCTCCTAGCTGTAGCTACACTCGCCATCTTGCTGCAGAGACTGATGTTCGGGAAACACCGAAGCTCGATAATTCCGACCATGCAGAGCGTGTGTGTTAGTAACGCTCTCGGGTTAAGGTATAGAGGGCTTCATAAAATACCCTCGATTGTTCTAACCATCTCAACGTCCTCTCAGTACTGTAGTTTGTGACAGTTTTTACAAAACTGCTGTCATTCGCCGTCAAACTTCCATCATCGAGTCTTGGATCACCTATTCATTATGGCTAACTTCGATTGGCATGCTGAGAGAACTGATCTCTCTGGTATCGCACTTTTGGATCGTGCCCCGGAGAGCGAGGGTATCGATCTCAAACAAGTCCGCCTCTATCGCCAAGGTCGACTTCGAGAGCAGATGGTCAAGTACGGCGTTGATGCTGTCATCCTATCTGATCCTGTCAACATCCGCTATGCAACTGGTACCCGAAACATGCAAGTAGGTAGCTATCTCTCAAGCTTAGCTGTGACCATATACTAATTCACTTTGCAACAACAGATCTTTAGCATGCGCAATGCCCCATCTCGTTACCTCCTTCTCACGGCCAAACGATCGATCCTTTTCGAGTTTACAGGGTGCTCTCATCTCGCTGACGGATACGAAACAGTCGACGAAGTACGCGCTGCGAAAACGGCTAGCTTCGTCGCCGCCGGTCCCAAGATCGAAGAACGAGAAAAGGCTTGGGCGTTGGACATGGCCGAGCTTATCAGCCAAATCATCGACAAGCCCACGGCTGAGATTGCAGTGGGTTTGGAGCGTCTCAATGCTAATACTGCTATACAACTTCGCGACTCTGGTTTTAAGATCGTAGATGCGCAAAGGCCTGTCGAAATGGCACGCGCTATCAAGTCTCCAGAGGAGGTCAAGTGTGTAGTTGCATCTTTGCGCGCCACCGAGGTTGCTGTGGGAAAGTTGCGCGAGGCAATTCGTCCAGGCCTGACTGAAAATGAGCTCTGGTCAGTGCTACATAAGTCTGTTATTGAACAAAATGGAGATTATTGCGAGACGCGCTTGTTAAGTGCAGGCTCGCGCACCAACCCTTGGTTTCAAGAGACAGCAAGCTACAAGATACAACCTAACGACCTTGTTGCTCTTGACACTGACGTGGTTGGCTGCCACGGGTATTATTCTGATTTCTCACGGACGTTTCATGCTGGGCCCGACCCTCCCAGCGAGAAACAAAAGGAGCTTTATAGAGTGGCACATGAGCAGGTAGGTTATCCTTCTCCCCAACACGGAGAGGCCTCTGACGCCGTGTATAGGTTACGCATAATATGAGAATCCTCAAACCAGGCATGACATTTCGCGAATACTCTGATCAATCTTGGGACATCCCAGCTAAATACTACGAGAATCGCTATTATCTCTCCGCCCACGGATGTGGGCTGACAGGTGAATACCCCTATCTCTATCACCACGGTGACTTCCCCGATGCAGGCTATGATGGTGTTATCGAGCCGGGTATGGTTATTTGCGTAGAAAGTTATATCGGCGAGGAGGAGGGAACCGAGGGTGTCAAGCTTGAGCAACAGGTATTAATTACCGAAACAGGCATCAAACTTCTTTCAGAGTTCCCCTTTGAGTCTTCTTTACTAGATTAGATCAGATGGTTTCAACTGTTGTCAAGATGTATACATGAAGCTGAAAGGAATTGACATTCTCGCTATTTCAGCACATTTGGCAGCCTTTAATTGGAGCATTGAACAGTTTTAATAAGCAACAACGGCTGCTTCACGGAAGACTACACCGGATTGTCAACTATCAAAATCGACAACCGTCGTCTTGCCTAAGAAATGTACGTCTCTTAACAGCAAGAAGCCCATCTAGTTGTCTCTCTATAACTTAAGAAATCAGCGATATCGCATAAACCTTGAGTGTCAATAGCCTCCAGCCGTTGGGATAGGAGCCCAGCCCCGTGCGGTTCAATCAACTCCTGGCCCCTAATCAAGCTTTCTGTCATCGAAAAGAAGCCAATGTTGAGGCTGTCACGAATAGTCTCGACAAGCCATCGCCAAGCCTCTACATCATCGATAAGACCGACAGAGTCGAAATTGATCTCCCGAAGCGTCTTTCTGTGTCGAAGGAGCAGGAAGGTCAGTTCCATGCTTGTACAGTCGGTCCAGCCAACTGTCAACGCCCGCAGTTTTGGAATGCGCATCAGGGTGCAGAGTTGCGCGAACCGTCCTCTCGTGTCACGTCCCTCGAACTCCAAAGCCAGCTCAGATAGATCAGGTAGTAACCCGATGAAATGAAGGAAACTCGGTACCCATGCCGAGGAATCTGTCGCAAGCTTTGGGTTGTTGGGGTTTAGGACAAGATGTAGCCGGCGAAGACTAATAAGCCGAGACTTGGCAATAATAGCGACAGATGGTCCAATGAGTAGATCAGGAGTAATGCAGCTTTTGATCTCCGCTGAGCTGCCGATTCTTATATCAAGTATCTCAATCTGAAGCTGGCTTATCGCGACAGCAGTAAGAACAGCTTGAATGATGCGGTAAGCAAGTTTTGCCTCATTTGCCAAGATCTGGGCAGTCTCGGGTCCCCGCTTCGTGCTGATATGTTGACCAGCTCCTTGTATCCGATATGCACTCCTGATTCCGATTCTCCTGCAGTTTGTCAGGTTCAATAATGCTCGTGACAAGCATTCTGTGCCGCACTCAGTCCTGACTAAGACCTCTGAGTCACTGTTGTCTAGTGCTCTCTTGACTGCGTGCGTGTTCGCCATATACTGGTTAAAGAGTGACGCATGGTCAATAACGATCTCTAGCGTTTGAATGTATTGGCCAAGGCGAGGATGTTTGGATATTTTCTCGAGCTTCTGAAGGCTTTCATGATCTGATGTGATTCTGCGCGCGGTGAAAAAGCGCCTGGCAAATATTGTGATGGTTTTGGCATGGACTACACTGCATGTTTGTCGGAGATGGAGGATGTCTTGGGGGTCAAGCTCTGCAAAGATCAGGGCGGATACACTAACCGGCAGGTAAAGAAGATTTGCAGCGTGGGACATTAGTTTTGATCTGCAATAAACCTACAAATTGAATTGATACAAATTCGTTATTCTAGGCTGGAGCACGCCGTCTAAATACTGTGCCGCGGCGTCTAGTGATGTTGCACGACACAAGGCGCAGCACAGCAAAGAGAATGTGTCTGGTACGTATTTCTCACTCGCGGCGAGACTCCTTTACTGTCAGACACTTGAAAGGTGCCGGTCATCTGATCGGCCGGATCCCACCCTTCATCCTACGTTGTTCCGGTAGTTGTCGGAAATTGAACCTTGTCTGGAACTTGGGCGTGGAGTAAATTAACCCTAGCGTATGAGACAAAACTTGTTCTAGTCCAGTCTAAGCAAGCTACCTTAGTGTATTGTGGCAGAAAGACTTGAGTCAATTCAGGCCAAGCTTGAGTTTTGTCAAGATTTACATGTCTTCAGGTGCGTGTGTTAACAAAAACTTGTTTTTAGATAGATATGCAGAACTATATACTCCTGGCATTACGCAATTTGCCCATAGCCGCTATAGAGCATGAAGTGGCTCACCAAGTCATCTATGTAGACCTGCTCCGGATCCCCACCATTCTCATCAAAGGTGCTACTCAAGTCCGGAGCTAAATCACTAGCTGTAGGCCGTGTTGACGATTCCGCCAACGGATGTGTCATATGGGTGGTGATCTGGATTCTGGCCTGAGGTGCCTGTTCTGGACCTCCTCTTTGAGGACCTTTGTGGCACATGTCAGGATCCAGTAACTCCCATAGCAACCTTGGAGGGAAAGTCACTCCCCGTCCGTTGTCGTGTAGATTCTGACCATGATACTCGGCGATGAGCTGCAGACTCTGTATCAACTCTAACTGCGTTCATTGTTAGCCGAGTCAATACAAGTATTGTGAGTCATCTTGACACAAAAGCAGCGAGTAGCTACCATTCAAGTATCTACCTTCTGATATATATAAGGCCACGTCTGTGATATGCGGGACAAGTACATGCTGCACCAGGTGACATCATGTGCGGCTTTCTGAGATACTTGCTTATCCTCCACAAATTGTAGCAGCCAGGGAATAGTAGCGACTGCGGCAACCAAGTGCCCGATAAAAGGATCACGCAGCTCGAGTTGATGCTCATCGCAGAGTCGCAAGAAGTGGAATACCCAATTCGAGTGGAATCTGGCTGCATCTATGGTATGCTGTAGGAAAATTCCAGATTGAAGCCCCTTGGAGCAATTACGTACAGCAACTAGGTGTATAAAAGGGTGATTAAGGATGGATAAGTATGCATGACACTGGACTTGCATCAGTACCCACGGAATCCAATATTCTCGCTGCTGCAGGACTTCAGTCGGAGACCTTTTAGAGAAGGCGACGTTCCGCAGCAAGTGTCCTGCTGGAAGCTGGGAATCGCACTCGTATACCCTCGCAATGAGCTGTGCATACTTCGATCCTGGTAACCACGGAGACTCAGGCTTTGCATATTGAATATGGTGCAACCAAAGCGAGATATGACCCCAATTTGAAACCATTCTTATGTAGTAAGCAGTAACACCGTGGTCAACGCTGGAGGTGTAAGGATTGTAGAGATCCGATGGATAATCTTCGCTACCACTTGAAGACGATGGTGGAGGTATATGCGCACTTTGCGGGAAGTCTGGACCGGGTATTTCTTCGTCTGAGACACAGAAGCGAGGACTGAAAACTCTTTCAAGAATGTATACGCTCCAGGAGCATCGAAGACTTAGGTCGGTGTCGACGGGTTCGGAGAACGCATCGTTGGCCGCTAAACGACAGGCTTCGAGTCGAGATGCGGTTCCAATCGTCATTTGCGCTTGATATGGTTTGCATACTAATCAACTATTGTTAGACAACTCAGCAAATTAGGCTTGGTGGTCAATGATTACTCAGGATGTCACTCAAGGCGAGAAGACACAATGACTGGACAACTTGGAGCCTTGCGATCCCCTGCGAAGCAAGATCTTGAACCTCGTCCCTGGCACAGCGTGCGTAGTTCTCGATCAAATCCGACCGTGTTGGGAGATGGGCGATTTGTGCCTTGAGCGAGAGGCCAAGTGCCAGGAAGCTATAAAGAAGATGTCGAGTCGAAGACCTCAGATAATCTAATAATTCGTTTGGTCGGAATAAGGGCAGAGGTTGCAGATGAATCATCCTGCAGTAGATGTCAACAACATCGGCGAGCGCTTCGAGTGGTACATCTGGGCTTAAACGAAGCGTCAGTAATCTCGACGCAGTCGTTGAAAGAAGTTAGGACTTACTCGATGGGGGCGAATGTAGATGGGATTGAAGGATCTTGATCTGGAATATTGACTTCGTCAGCATCGAAGACATCTTGTTGTGCTTCGGCTGACTCTATTATCGATTCCTGTTCAGGCTCAGGGGCTTGTGAAGGTAAAGCTGAGCCATCGTTGGGTGCATTTCTCCCTTGTCAGCAACAGCAACTGACAGTTGAATCAATTGGACACAGATGGCGTACTGTAACAGGTCGTAAATGTTCTGGACCTGTGATTCCAAATCCTGAAACTTGTCTCGTAGAGAAGTCGCCTTTTTCGCCCTGATTTCGAGTCAGCAGCCACAGATAGCAGACAAAAATCGTAACTCACTTCTTGTTAGATGCATTGCTGGGTCGCGCCACTCTGGAACGATACCTGCAGGTCCGGCCGATACGCGTGCAGCAAGAACAAGCGGGCCTCTCAGCTGTACACTTAGTCTTCCTGGCACTATACAAGGAATTTTATCAGTGATCCAGCTACTCTGCGCCAAAGGATTACTCACCGACAGGGTTCACACGCCTGTCGACTTCGTGAGTCTCGCTCACGGGTGACGTTCTCCATTATTGACTGGAGGTGCTGACCGGCTCGTTGCATGAATAGTTGATAAAACGCGTCTCCGAGGTAGGTGGGAACATGGAGTTGAAAGTTGAAACCCCGAAGTTCCGCTTCCGTTCTAAGGTTTAAGTTTGGGTGATGATTGCGACCACGTGAGCGGAACGTGTGGCGATCCTATGCTTGTTTGAGTATAGACCTATTCTACGAAGAGCGGGGTTACAAACTCCACGCAACAGACAACCTTGGCATATGGGAGAGACCGTGTTTAAGAGGTAAGGATCGGTATTCGGATTTCTTGATTCATGGTATGCAAAGTTCTTGTTTGGTTTGCGTTGAATGCAAATTTAGTGCGTGATTCATGTAGCCGGTCTTGTCAAAATCGAAATACTGGACTTCCACAGTTACCCCAGGCAGCATCGATCAAGGCACTGCATAACTAAACAAACATTCATCATTAACAGTGACCGGAGGCTAGCGACATTAAACCGTGCCTGAGGAGAAGAGAAAAGAAAAGGCCCTACTATGATATGCCCACCTTCGGCATGTACAAAACAGGGTTGGGAAAATGGTGGCGTGCAGCCAACAAGGCTCTCTACTCCAATCTTTCGCCCCTTTCCAACCGGAAGGTGCACTTCAAGAAATGGCGGAAGATGACCAGGAGCGGAGACTCCGATCCGTGGCAGTATCAATGGCAGAGATAAGGAGTAGACGAAAGATAAACTTAGTAACTCTTCGATGAAGGATGGAAAGCGACGAAAGGGAGCAATAACATCGTAGAAAATTAGATTGAAACCAGAACCACTGCAAATATCGACACTCTGGGCCACCCGCATGTCGCTTTTCAGCCTCTGGACAGAGTCAAGGGGCAAAACCGCAGACTTCCCCGGATTTCCCCAGCTTGTCTAGACGGTTCCGGATCTTAGTGGCCCGGCTGTTTGATTCAACACCCAATGGCTAGAATCATTATTAGGAGGGATTCCGAGACCAAGAGGCTTGTTTACCTTTCGATAGGTCGAAAGCCGACCCGCTCATCCGGTACGGTTAGAGCCACTAGGGAATAACAGGGATAATGGAACGATGGTGCGGAGGTGGGACTCGAGCTTATCATCTCTCATTTGACTATTTAACATCCGTACACCTCCCATTGCATTCCGTCTCTTCCATCTTGAATTCTCATTTCCCATTACGCTACATCATTTTGTCTATTTTCTATCTTTTCTTCTATGCTGAACGCCATGGATCCTCATTCGTCTGCCCCAATGGACTCGGACAAAGAGAAGCAAGACAACGTGGGCTCTGCTGATCTTGGTAGCATTGGTCAGGGCGATGGCCTGGCTGAGACGGGTCATCTGCGCCGCAGGTTGAACAATCGACAAATTCAACTTATCGCGGCTGGTGGTTCTATCGGAACAGCCCTCTTCATCAGTATCGGGGGTGGGCTGGCCAAGGGTGGCCCTGCCAATCTTTTGCTCGCCTTTACGCTTTACACAATGGTTCTTGCCCTCGTCAATAACTCCGTGGCCGAAATGAACACATATATGCCAGTCGCCGGTGGCTTTATTCGACTTGCGGGCTACTGGGTCGATGATGCCCTGGGCTTTCTTGCGGGGTGGAACTTTTTTCTCTATGAAGCATTTCTAATCCCCTTCGAGATCACTGCTCTGAATCTGGTTATATCCTTTTGGAGTCCAGAGATTACAAAACCAGGGCCAACCGCTGGTATTTGTGCTGTTGTTATTATTCTTTATGGGTATGGCCTCCTCTACTATTTCTGATGGTTGACTTCGCCTCCGGAGTTCCAAAACCACCAAGAGTTGCTGACTTTGTGACAACAGACTTATCAACATCGTAGCGGTACGCGGATATGGCGAGGCAGAATTCTGGCTTTCTGGCGGAAAACTCATACTTATCTTTATTCTTTTCGCATTCACCTTTATCACGATGGTTGGCGGCAACCCTCAGGGTGATGCATACGGCTTTCGACATTTCTCGACCCCATTTGCGAGTTATCTATCGACCGGCGACCTTGGCCGCTTTGAAGGATTTCTTGCTGCCCTCTTTACTGCGTCATTTACGGTTGTTGGTCCCGAATATATCTCAATGGTATCTGCAGAAGCACAACGACCATCTACATATATCAAATCCGCCTTTATCACCGTTTACTACCGATTCTGCATATTCTTCGTTATCGGGGCCTTGGCTGTTGGTATTGTTGTCCCATATAATCACCCAACTCTGGTCGAGCTATACTATGGTGGGGGAGGTGGCGGTACTGCTGCAGCCTCGCCATATGTTATTGCTATGGAGACACTTGGCGTTGGAGTTCTGCCCCATATTGTCAATGCCTTGATCCTCACTTCGATCTTCTCAGCTGGTAATACATATACTTATTGTGCTACTCGAGCATTGTATTCACTAGCCCTTGAAGGTCGGGCACCGCGGTTCCTACGGTATTGTAACAAGAGAGGAACTCCAGTGTATTGCTTTTACATTGTCATGCTATTTCCTCTCTTATCTTTCCTACAGGTAAGTGTGCACTACCTTCATGAATTCTTAACGTTCTGTTGACATGCTTCACTCAGGTCAGCAGTAGCTCAGCTGTTGTCTTGACATGGCTTATCGCTCTGATCACTGGCGGTGGACTGATTTCGTTCGTCATTATGTCCATAACTTTCATCAATTACCACAGAGCATGTGTAGCTCAAAACGTCGACCGCAAGAGCCGTCCCTACTATGGCTACTTTCAACCCTATGGCGCCTGGATTTCACTTGTCATCCAGACCACAATTCTCTTCACCTACGGGTACTACGCATTCCGCTCGTGGAGCGTCGAAGCATTCTTTCAGAACTATGCAATGCAGATCGTTGCTCTAATACTTTTTATTGGGTGGAAGGTAGTCAAGAAAACGAAGTATATCAAGCCTCATAAGGTAGATCTGATTTGGGAACGTCCTCAGATTGAAGCTTATGAAAGCTCTTTGTTGGGTGAGCCTGTTGGATTCTGGACCGAGATGGCTCAATTAGTGCATTTTTGGTAGAGGATTTGCAGTTGGCTATGTCTGAACAGCGGGCTCTTCACTTACTAGGGTTGAACTGAATTGCGGCATTTTCAAGGCGATTAAAGGAAGCTGCTATAGATAAAAGTTTGGTGAAATTTTGGGGAGGCTGGGTGATGAAGGAGACATTTTGAGAAATTTTACATTAGTGCCATGCGACCAAACTGCTTATGTAAAATACAAATGAACATTCAAATATGAAACAGCATAAAACTCTTAATAAGACACGATCTGTTCCATGTAAATAACTTCAATTTTGGCCAAGCACTGTGCAAGTGAAGTTTGACATTTTGTATGGGGAATTTCTTTTTCGCTGACCGGCAGGTGGGTACTGCATGGTAGAGCGCGGTCGTCTACATGGTTGGCACGGGCCTTCGTGGAAGAAACGCGACGCATTTCCAGAGGGGAAATTCGGGGTAAGAAAATGGAGATTCTGATTGGTGCGGAAGTGGAAATGCGGTGCAGTTCTGGTCTACATGCTTGATTAGGGATTAATCCGATGTGGAGAACAAAGATGATGATTGTATTAATCAAGCATGCATGCCTTGCGATGATCACACAATCAAGCTGTAATTATTAAATGAAGAAAGATCCTTAGTACGCGGTATGTAATTATGTTAATATATAAACAGTACTCAAATTTTTAGCGGCCTTTATTTTCAGTTAGGCATGTCACCCTCTATCAGTACAAGCATAGCTCGAATGACGTGCAATTTCCTTGTGATCATTGATTCTTGCAATGTCAAGGTTCAATACGGTAGGACCAACATGATATCGGCTCTCTACCTATCACGACTGCATTATATGCTTAGGGCCCCGCCCGTAGCTGGCCTCATCATTGTAGGACTACACCACATGTCGAGTATCTGTAACCACTAAGTTAGGCATCTTGTCTTAATATAAAAATATAATTAACTAAGAAAAGGATATTTTATAATAAGTATGATAAATCTTTATAAAAGAGAGTACTTTAGGAACTAACTATTAGAAGTTAAAATGTTAATTTGTTTCTTACCTAGAGAGGTTTTACTGGGGGACTGCTTTACTATATACGCCCGTGATATATATAATTATCCTTTTCATAAACGTCAAGCCCGAATCTAAGCGATATTATCAGGTATAGCCTCTTTAGTAAATGTATTATTGATTTAAAACCACAAGTAGTACATAGAGGACGCCGGGAAAGCACTACCTAGTCAGAAAAGAAATGCTGTGGGAAACTTCAAATACAGTATTGTCAAAGTCTGAATCTCATTATTAAGCTGTGATATTGAAGAAAGAGATCGGATCCCATGAAGCAACTGACGGCATTGAAAATAAACCGTCCATTGTATCTGTGCAATCAAATGATTGCAGGCCAAGATCGTCAAAGTAAGGAACTTGAGCTATGGAAGCATCTGTTCCCACGGTTGGCAGTGTATCTGCCATCGCAGAATTTCCCAGTTCGTCATTGATGTTGTTCAGATTTTCATTGTTGACCGACAAAGTATGCGTTCGTCTGAACCACAGTCCCTCCAAAAGCCTCGCATATGACGCCGCGATGTGCTTCTCATCAACTGCGGCAACTTTGAGAACTGAAATAAAGCGACCCATTAGACATGCTAAATGAGTATGCTTTCCTGAAGAAATGGCACCACAGGCGTGAGCTTTGTATAAGAAAACAGCGGAATGAATCTCGTAACTGTCCCAGTCAGCATCCATTTAGCATGATCCCAGACACACTTACAGGTAGAAGCGTGCAGGCATGTAGCGCAGGTGCTTCTCGGGATGTATGTCATCTGTCGCAATCCTGATCAACGCCTCTGCAGCATCGGCAGCTTCGTAAATATGTCGCGCATCGGGACTCGCCATTGCAGAGTCAGGAAATATTTTAGAAGCTCTTGGCCTAGAATCATTCGAAGAATCAGAGCCAGTACCATTGTTGATGGATGCACGGTAGATGACGGCTTGAAACGCAAATGCGTTCACATAGAGACGAAGATATTCCTGCATTAAAATCAAGCAACTCTTGAGATGGGGTGAGATGGACAAAGATGCCCATGCATGCTGCCACGAATACATGGCTTTTGTTGTGTCATCGACGTATTTGGTGTAGTCACCTCGCATCATGAGCTCAGCGGTCCTTGATCTGGAGGCAAAGAGAATATCGTGTGCGTTACCGAAGAGCGTCGTTAATTCGACTTGAGCTTGAATAAACGAAGCAAAGTCTTCATCGTGAGACCGTGTAGGCTGCAGCGTCGGGAAGTCTCGGGCAGTGAAACGTGCTGAGAGAGCGGGACCTCGGCACCAAAAAGCTTGGCCCATTCGAATCGAGATCTGACGGTCTGAGAGATATGTGACTGAAAGGGTACATATGAGCTTGATGCTCAGTTTATCTATGCCATGGGGATGGGAGGCTTACATGTCCAGGCAAGTCTTTCTCGATGAACAGAATCAAGCTCGACATCTTCTCCCTTGAAGCCACTATCCTCTAAACGTAGCAAGTATGCGAGTCTCACAGCCAGACCAACGATTGACCAGGCCGCAGCTTCATCACCATCATCAACTTGGGTCCGGTTGTGCAGGGTCCATTCACCCATTAGTAACAGGCCCTCGACGGTCCCGACCTTACGGACGGAAGCCCTGCCCAGGACCACGTTCAGAATCAGACCTCTCATGTACTCCCAGATGGATTTGTGCGTTTCTGTGAGGTCAGGCCGCTCTTTTGAGGCAACAATTAGGATAGCTGTGAGGAGAAACGTTTCCGTTTTAATTGTCTCAAGGATGCATTCTGGTCTTAATACATCCGTGGGGACTATGGGAAAGAAACAGTGGAAATTGTCTGCATAGCTTGGGGCTAGTGTTAGCTATGGGACGATTATAAATTCTCTCATGTTCAGGTGCAAACTGCGTATAAGCTAGTATTGGGTGAAATGGTATATTTGAGTTCAGCGATTAGCCTCATTCACAGATTGGTTTACTTACTGCCTCAATAACTGTATAAGAATGATCGGATCGAGAGTCCTATCTTTGACCGGAGGGTAATCGTTGACGGTTGCCTCACTGGCCATTCCTGGTTGTAGGTGGCCAGGTCGAGCTATCTGCATCGTGATGGTTGATGGTGACGCCTCTGTTCCATTTACTTGGCTCTCATATTCGTTGGACGCATGCTGATTCTGGTCCAAGCCATCTTCATCTTCAGGTTGACCAGCTGCATGTGCAAGCACAAGCAGAGCATCGCTAGGGTTCTGTAGCTTGTCATGGACGTTATCTTCTCTGGGTTTTGCAATGCTTGTCTGTTGCGGAGAGACGTGGTCGCTTAAAGATACCGAACGGGCTGTCTTTCCTCGATAGTCTTTGGTAGTTTGACGCGAGCGACGATGGTGAGAATAATCACCTCCTCTTCGGGAACCTGCAAGAATACATTCGGCACCCTCTCTAAGACATTTTGCACAAGGAGGTTTTCCAGCATCACCACCAGAGCCTCTATAATCAATCAGTCAGCGATAGTTATTCCTCTTAACCTCTGAGGTGCGGGGTGGCCCACAAGTCGCAACGCGTCTTCCGCGAACGGCATCGAACGCACGCTCGGTACTGCCTGAAACCCAAACCCTTTGTCATAGCTCCAGATAAAAATATTGAAAGGACCAACTTTAGCAGTAAATCCGTCGAGCACGATGATAAAGTCCAGGGTTGACCAAGGTACCATTGGTTGAAGCAGCACGGAGAATGTGTTACCCCCAACTTTTTCCTTGCGGGGAAGGACTGGGGCAACTATAACCATCTATTGCCGAGATTCTACACTAGGCTGTAGACGGCTATAGACGGACATAATGCTGACATGAAATCATTTTGCTTGTGTGGGTTAGCGCTCTGCGAATGACCATTCGACGGCTTGACCCAATGTGCATTAGAAATTACGTTAGAAAGATTGTAATTGGATCCATTGAATATGAAATTCAGTGGAGCTTGTCGGACAACTATATCGTAACCACTCGCTTTGAGTTGTCTGCGGGAGTGGATATAAGAACAGCATCACTACTCGTCAATTGATGATCAATCAATCCGTTATGCCATGACATATCCTGACTTTTCAAGTCCGAGTTATCCAGCCATTGCTCTTATAACCTCTCTCATCAAACACTTTTCAGCGTGATACCTTTCAATATGGCCCCCAGCCGTACCGAGATCCTGCCCGCTGAAGAGCCTGCGACACTTTCAGCTCACAATCTCAAGGTATTGAACGGAGCCTCTCAAGATCCCTATGGGCACTACTTTCCAGAGGACCCAGCAACTTTGAATCTCGAATCGAACTATGGGCCCATGGAGTCCGATATGATTGGTTATCTTCAACCAACAACCAAGGACACTCCAATCGAGGTAATGCATGAGAGATTCGAAAGAGATGGTTACCTATTCGTCAGTATATCCATTAACATGAACGCTGGAAGCATCATGAACATGCTGCTAATCTTTCTGTGCGTAGGTCAAGGGATGCATCAACAAGGAAGCCTCTCTTGACTGCCGCCGGGACTATTTTACACACATGGCTCCCAGCGGTCTTCTCCAGGAGGGTAGCGACCTAGTTGATGGCATTTACTCCGGTGCAGATACCCGAAAATACCTCCCTCCGGGTAACCTTCGCCGTCTTTTCGGCCTCAAGGACGATCCGGACAGTGAACGATACGTCGATCTTATGATTTCGGCACACGAAGCCAACTTCTACGTTGAGTTTTGCAAAAATAAGCAGCTGCACGACTTCGTCCGTCAGTTTACAGGCTGGAAGAACCCTCACATGCTGCAACGCACGATGTTACGGGCGTTTGTGCCCAACAGTGAGCTAACGCCGGTTCACTTTGATCAAATGTACCTTCGAGCAGGTCCTCCCACCAGTCTGACTGCTTGGATCCCCATTGGTGACGTTTCCCTCGAGGGAGGTGGTCTTATGTACCTGCAAGGCTCAACCGATGTTGGCAAGAAAACGGAGGATGATTTTGCCAAGAACGCACATAACTTGACCGACGAGGAACGGGTCAGTGCTTTCAACAAGAATATGAATGATGGTGGCTTTCTGAGCAGAGACACGGTCGCCTATGGCAAGGAGACACAGAGGAAGTGGCTCATTGCCGAGTATGAGGCAGGGGACGTCATCTTCCATAATCCTTACATGGTCCATGCTAGCTGCAAGAATCGGGATCCTGAGAATAAGATTCGCCTTGCGACAGATGTGAGATTCGTCGACCCTGAGAAACCTTATGATACTGTGAGTGTTTTCTTTCTTCTACGAGTGACTTCCAGTGGGATGCTGACGGATTCTAGCGTTGGATGAAGGTCTATAGACCTTTGGATGGACTGTAGATACATTGCGTAGGAAGGATCAAAGTTCAGTGTAGGGCAAGGTTTCGAGCATAAGTAATGGCCAAATTGTAAAGTTCAAATGCTCGAAAGATGTCTTTGTTCCGCTGCGCTGTGACTATCCAGTATATGTTAGAAGACGGATGTTGCAGAAGTAATGTTCATCGTTGGAAGGTATTTTGTTACTGAATATGTCACAAGGTATTAGTATCATAGTATTGTACATGTGCACCTTCCTCTTAGCAATAGCATAGGCTTTGTAAGCTACAGAGTAGCGACTTCTAGGTACATATCTCTACATTTTAAGCGGATCTGTTGTCTATTTAGGAGATAGAAATGCCTCTGAGCCATTTTTGGCTCAGAGGTGAGCATACTCTTTAGTAGCTCTAAGTATATAGATTAGTCCTAAATCGGCGCTGCTTTTAACAGTGCAGGTCAGCCTGGTTACTACCCACTATAAGCTGCTAAGATATTTAACTATACTACCCTATTATAGTCTATATAAGTTTATACTTCGTAAAGGTGGCTGAAGTAATTAATACTATATGGAGAAATAAATAATAGGTAATAATATTATAAAAGAGGAAGCTGTAATTATTTATTACTAAAGAGGTCGTAGTAGTGAAGTATGATATGTATTTAAGGAGTGCATAATAACTTTTTCTTTAAAATAACTTCTATTTATCCCATGTAATACTTTCAAAAGACCGAAGGACTGCCTGGCGGAGACTCAGGCCCCCGGACTAACCAGCAATATTCCGTAAACCCTCAAGTCTAACTGATGCAGCACGAAAACACATCCAAGCCTACGGACAAGATGTGGGGTCAAGACGGCAATAGATACCTCGGAGAATGAGATCATGGCCAGTGTCGATGTCCTTAATCTTCTGTGGTCAATCTGATTGGTGGAAATGCAACCCAAATGCGCCGAGTCACCGGCTTGGCAGGATATGTCACATGAGCGGGGAATGGATATCTCGAATTCGTTGCGTGATACCCCGTCTACAGCCGCCCTTCCCCAGTATTCACAGCCTAGTCACTCCCTTCCCCGGACTAAGCGAAGTGGCAATGATGCGAGGAAAGAGTATTTGGTGGGGTTTACAAGCCTAGACCTGCATAAGGTTTAGATAGATGGCGCTATCCTTGGAAGGCGTTTGCGGGGTAGGCTTGAATGAGATAGATCCAGTCGCCGTCTATTGCCGTTAAGACTTGAGGCGCCTCGGCCTCTAGAACTGACTCGTGACTGAGCGCAGAAGTTACAGAGTCGGGATAGTTAAAAGGTTATGGTTTTGTCACGAATAAATGAGTTTGATCAGTAGCTTTACCGCACCAGATCGTCTCACCATCTAGACTCATCATGTTTTTGCAAAGGTTTGTGCGCAACGACGCAACGAAGAACGACCCCCCAGAGATCTACAATGTGAGGACTGTATTGGTTAGTTTGATAGTAAGTTTGTGACTGTTGTAGAAGCCTCTGGCAGATCGACTTACTAACTACTGATTACAGGCATGCGGTGGTGCACTCCTCTTCGGCGTAAGCATACGAACTCATTAACACAATAACCAAGAATGAGAATAACTAATACCCTTAGATGGATATGGGTGTTATGGGAGGCGTACTTACCATGCCTACATTCAAAGAGTCAGTAGCTACGCCTTGATGTCAAGTCTCTATCTGAACTAACAGACGGCAAAGACAGTATGGTCTAACCGATAAACCTGCGGCCGAAATCGCCAATCTTTCTTCGAACATTGTCTCAACCATCCAGGCTGGATCATTTCTAGGCTGTATTATATCCATGTGGCTAGCCAACTTTATCGGTCGACGGCTCTCCCTTATGGCTGTCGCTCTTCTGGTATTCGTTGGTGTTGCCATGCAAGCTGCTGCTAGCGGCCATCTTTCACTCATGTATATCGGAAGGTAAGTTGGTAACGGCTCACAGATTGTCACATTACCGTGCTAACTTGGCATAGGTTTATCACTGGCATTGCTGTCGGCATCGCCTCCACCGTTAGCCCACTTTATGTATCTGAGAACGCTCCGCGTGGCATCCGAGGTCTGCTTACTGGTTTCTACCAGCTCTCTATTGTTACAGGCTTGACGGTGAGTTGCGATAAAAAGTCAATGGTTAACAGATAGACTAATGTCTTGAGACAGCTCGCGTTCTGGATCAATTACGGCTGCCTGCTTCACGTCAAGGGACACGCACAATACATCATACCCCTTGCTTTGCAGGCTCTTCCTGCTGTCATTTTATCTTTCGGCATGGTATTTGCCAACGAATCGCCTCGATTTCTTGCCCAGAAAAGCCCAAACAAGGCCATCATGGTTCTTTCCAAGCTGAGAGGATTGCCCCAGGACCATCCTTATATAGTGGATGAGATGGATAAAATTTCTTTACAGCTCGAGGAAGAGGGATTATTAGCCGCTAACAGCACAGGCTGGATTCTGATTAAAGAAGCGTTCACCGTCAAGTCATATAGACGTCGCACATTTCTCTGCATCATGCTCATGATGTGGAGTAACCTCACTGGTACCAATGCGATGACATATTACTCACCTACAATCTTCAAATCCGTAGGGTTATCGTCCTCTTCAGCTGGATTGTTCGCCACCGGAATCTATGGTATTGTAAAGATGGTGTCCTGTGCCATTTTTATCTTCTTTGTAACGGACACACTTGGGAGACGCAAGAGTCTTTTATGGACTGCTGTTGTGCAAGGATTGGCGTTGTTTTACGTCGGATTCTATGTTCGATTCGACCCTCCTAAGCCTGATTCTCCTGTTGGAGCTCCAGGTTACGTTGCCATAGTGGCCATCTATATTTTTGCTGCTGTCTATCAGTTTGGCTGGGGTCCTGTGGTCTGGACCTACTGCTCGGTAATGACTTATATTGTCTGATTTCATTTCATAACTAACAGCATCTAGGAAATCCCTGCTGCTCGTATGCGAGCTCTCCAGATGGGCATGGCGACTGCCAGCCAATGGCTGTTCAACTTTGTGGTTGCCAAAAGCACACCAAGCATGTTTGCTACGCTTGGCAAGGGAGGGTTTGGCACTTATTTTGTCTACGGCTCGTTCTGTTTTACGATGGTTGTATTTGCTTGGGTCTTTGTTCCCGAAACTAAAGGTGGGTTCTCGAGCTAAAACTCTGCCTTTAGAATTCTCTCGGCCTTACTAACAGGAATGTTCAGGACTTGCTCTGGAGGATATGGATGAACTCTTCGCACAAGATGATGTACGTGCCAACTTCACACCGACTCGACTGGCTGGAGTTGCAGTAGGGGGTATTACGAAGGAAGACATTGATCCTAAGACTGAACATGTCGATAAGGTTTAGAAGGGCTAGAAAGCTACTTTCTGGTAGTCGGCAATCTTATAATACAGGGATGCAGGCATGCTGTTAAAACAGATGTGCAATAGTGTTAGTAGTTCAGGAAGCTGAAACCATAATCCTGATGTGTCTGATAGCGTGAATTATTCACTCGAGGTAAGCAACTGCAGACTATAAAATTAAATCTTATTAGGTCAAGTAATATAAGGTGTTTTCAAACACAACCATAAGATAAGGCATTATACACTGCGCCTAACAATATAATAAACTTATTATTAAGTTAATAGATTATAGAGCTGTTATAGAAACCTATTATATTTTCCTCCTATAGAACCTTGCAATCACCCCTCTTCTATCTATATTGCAGTATACTACCCCCCTTATCTTTACGCCCTTATAGTCGAAGACTATGACCAGCCTGGTCTATCTATCATCAGGGCTCGGTTAACTCCAGTACCTTCTTGGCCTGCCACTAGATGGCCTCGAGCTACTTATCATATAAGCCATGGGCCTTAATGAGCTTCCTCTCCCTCTGGCCTAGATTTGCCCCTTTAAGTAACTTCCTATTTAGCTTACTAAGTTACTTTATTTTAGTATTAAGGAAGCCTTTATTAATTAGCTTTTAATAAGGCAATATAAGTAAGAGGATCTTATAATTAAAGGTTATTAAATTTATAATAATTATTATTATCTTTTTTTCCTTAGTTTTTTTAAACTTTTATTATTATATTATAAAGTTTATTATAATATAATTAATAAGTAAGTGGGTTATTTAAGTTAGTAGGTTAAAAATCCCTTACCTTATAATATTTCTATCTAATTAGATAATTATTAATAATATAATATAATATAATCTTTAAATAAAGCTAGAATCCTTCTTACCCTTTAGACCCTTTAAAATAACTTAAATTTAAGTCTATAATATGCCATAACTAACTATAACATGCCCTTTAAGACCTTATATTACTACTACTATAGTATTTAATTATAATATAATACTATCCTAGTCTTATAAAGACTATCTAATTTAAAAGAAAAAATAATAATTAAGTTTATTTTTAATTTAAATTTATAAGGATTTTTAATATAATTATAATTTATAAAAAATATAATTAATTCTTTATTAGCTAATTATAATATATTACTAGTTAATAAGTATTAGGCTTATAACTTTATTAAGTAATAATTAAAGTAAAAGATATATTATTTTAAAGATATAATTATAAAAAAGGTAATATAGTTAATAAGTATATAGGTTATCTAAGATAATAAGTTAAAAATTCCCTATTTTATAATATTTTTATCTAATTAAATAATTATTAATAATATAATATAATATAGTCTTTAAATAAAGCTAGAATCCTTTTTGCCCTTTAGGTCTTTTAAAATAACCTAAATTTAAGTTTATAATATATTATAACTAACTATAAGATACCCTTTAAGACCTTATATTACTACTACTATGGCATTTAATTATAATATAATACTATCCTAGCCTTATTATAACGAATAGGGTTTTAAACAGGGAAACTAGTCCATACTAGGTTTATATTTACAGAGTGCATAGGGCATTTAATACTAAGCAGGTTAGGTATCACATCTCCTAATAATTAAATAATACATATTAGGCTTATTAATATAAGGAAGTCTTATTAATAGCTAGTAAGCTAAGTCTATAAAAGTACTAATAAATATAATCTATATACTAAGAGTCCTAGGTGCCAGGATACTACCTTAGGGAGACGCAGTTATCCTTAGGATATATTACTTTATAAAATAATAGCATCCTTATAATAGTTATCCTATATAACTTATTTTATAATTAGTAGATTATTAGATAAAATTATAGGGTATATATAATATAACTGCAGGGGTTATAATATAATCTCTTTCCTCTGTTAGGTCTTATCCTTAAGACCTATATATCCTATTTAACCTAAATTTTATCTAATGCATTCTAACTTAAACCTTTTATTATTATATTATATAATATCTAATTATATCTCTAAGCAGTATTCCTATAAAACTTATATAAAATGCAAGTTAGAAAGACTTAAAAAGGATTATAATATTATAAAGCTTATTAAATCTATTATATTATTTGGCAAGCAGGCAGATATATTATATACTTATTATTTTTAAGTAAGAACTAGGGAGAAATACTTAATATCTCCTGACTTTAGTTAGTATAATAAATATATTTATAAGTAAAAACCTTATAATAATATAAGAGTTATATTATCTTATAAGTATTTTTCCTTAGATTTTTTTTCCTAATTAATTTAGCCTTTCTTAGTATCTACCCTTATAAAATAAAAGAAGAAATTAGAAGTAAATAAAGATAAGGCTAGTAATAACCTTTTAAAGCTTTATAAGGAAATAGCAGCTTTATAATCTTATCTTATAGTAGCTACTAGGTATTTATCCTATATTTAAAAGATTTATACTAAGGTAAAGGAAAAGTATTCTAAAGCTATATATTATAGTCTTTAGGAGGTTAAAAAGGAAGATAGTATTTTATTTATATTAGATACTTATAAGGATACTATAATACATAAGCTCTAGATAGATTATATTCCTAATAATATAGACTAGTTATCTTTAGGTCTTAGGGATAATTTCTTAAATGCCTTCTTTTTATTAGATTTTGGTAAAAGTTTTTTAGGAGCTGCTAGGCATTTATAAGGTATTTCGGGGGTTCTTATATGTTTTTATTTTCTAGGTAGTTTTTCTATTTAATTAGGTATATAGTTTATCTATTAATTTTATTTATATCCCTAATAGCTTCTGCCTTATAAACTTCTAGTTTTGTAATTTATTATAGTTTATTACTGGTTTTAATATATATTATATCTGCTGCTAATTCTAGTATTAAGATATAATATACTAGGTAATATTAGATTATTAGGGGTAAATCTAGCTTATAAATATCTTTCTTTTTTTTTTATTTAATTTTTATTAGTCTAAGGTATTTATAGTCTAGCTTATAGCTTAGTTAGTCTATTTTAATATTTTTAGTAGATAGGTAAATTATATCTCCCTCCGAGAAGGTTAATCTCTTTAACCTCTTAGGGTTATAATATTATTATATCTATTTTCTAACGTATTTAAGTTCTATTTTTATTTCCTTATATAGGTTTTTTAACTTATTACTCTTAATTATAGCGGCTAGGTTAATTAATTTAGGTTCCTGCGTATTATAGTAGGTATCTAGTATAAATCCGAAGTTTATATCTAATAGTATAAGTTTTATACTTTTATTATAGGCAGTGTTATAGGCTAGTTAGGCATATAATAGTTTTTTAACCTAATTATCCTATTTATAGTTAATATAATACTATAGGTATTATTTTAGTATTTAATTTATTTATTTTATTTATCTATCTATTTAGGGCCTAAATGCTATTAAGAGTCAGTGGTTTAGTCCTAAATGTGATATAAGTGCTTGCTAAAATTTTAATATAAAGGTAGGTCTTCTATCTAATAGGATTTCCCTTAGTAGTCCTTTTTCTCTTATTACCCTATTATAAAAAATATAGGCCATGGTTTCTATATCTATTGCCTCTCTATAGGGTAAGTAAATAGAGAATTTTATAAATCTATCTATAATAACTATAATACTATTATAAAAGATTCTAGTTAAGGGTTCTTCTAATAACGGTAATTTAGTTATAAAATCTATTATAATTAAGCTCTATGGTTATTCTGCTACTTCTAATAGTTATAATTCTCTATATGGTTTATATTATTATGCCTTTATCCTTATATATAGGTTATATTACTTAATTGTTTTTTTTACTTCTTTTTTCTATACTTTATATCCTTATTATAGTAGTGTGACGGTTGGTTTCCAACTGTGGATAAACTAAGCCGTGCTAGGTTTATTATTGGCAGATTGCATAGGGCGTGATGCTAAGCTTGTCGAAGTGTCACGTCTCTTAATAGTAGATTCAATGCGTGTTAGGCTTAATTAATATAAAGAAGTTTTATTAATAGCTGGTAAGCTAAGTCTATGAAAATGCTAATAAATGTGTTCTATATACTAATAGTCTCTGTAAGGACCGACAGTGCAATAAGGTCAGTCCCTTTAGGACTGACTTTGTTTATGTATTGGTCTGAAGGACTGTTAAGCGAGAGTCGTTGGTCCTTATCTTATTAGTGGACCGAAGGTCTTAAAACGTCGGTCTAATGTGGGATAGTAGGTCTATTCCTGTGATTGGAGAATTTTAATGGGGCTTACGTAATGTAACCGCTAGGGTCGTAATACGATCTCTCCCCTCCGTTGGGTCTTGTCCTCAAGACCTGCATAACCGTCGTTTCTTTTATCTGTTAGTTATAAGTTAAACTTAGTCTTGTTTTATTTTCCAATGCTGATAAGATATCAGGTCGTGTTTCTAAAAGCAAACCGCATCTAAAAACGTTAGAGGCCATTAAGCTTTCTGAGTATATTATTAAATTTAGTAATGAAATTATGCCATATTCCTATTATTTCTAAAAAGGCCTTTCTTGCCAGATAAAGGGCGACTAATCTCATCGGTGTTAGAACTATACTAAGGCCAAGTTGGTATGCAATGGTTTAGGTGTTGCTTCTTATCGTAGGTTTTTATCGTTTTGGTTTGTTATTAGTCTAATCCTTAATAGTGGAAAAGAATATGAAAGTGCGTGCTAAGTTGGAAAAGGAAGAGGAAGAGACTAAGGCGGCTCTTAAGGCTGCTATGGCGAAGTTGGCTTATATTTGCAAATAAAAGCGTTTATTAAAGAAGAAGGGCGATAAGTTATTTACTCAGGGAATGCAATCCTAAGAGGAATCAGGTAAGCTTTGGGAAGAATCTATAATAATCTCCGAAGTTCAGTCTCTTAGTGCTGTAGATATGCTTGATTAGAACTCTATTCTAGGCGATATTCCTTTCGAGCTCGTTAATAGAAGTTCTTCAGGAGTCATTAGGCATTAACGAGGTGTTTTGGTAGTTCCTATATATTCTCATTCTCTGGGTAGTTTTTCTATTTTATAAGATATTCTCTTTGATTATTTCTTATGCAGGTTTTCCTAATTACTTCCGCTTCGTAGACTTCTAGTCCTGAAATTTCTCGTGGTTTATTACCTATTTTAACTTATATTATATCTGCTGCTAATTCGAGTAATAAAACGTGAAAGACTAGATAGAGCCTAACTTTCAGTAATAGGTCTAGTTTATAGTTATTTTCTAAGATTTTCTGTAGTACTTTATAAGGTCTAATGAATTTATAGTCTAGTTTGTGAGTTAGTTGATCTGTTTTAATGTTTTTTGTGGCTAGGTAGACTATATCTCCCTCCGAAAAGGTTAGTCCCTTTAACCATTTTAGGTCATAGTAGTTTTTTATGTATTTTTTAATAAATTTAAGTTCTGTTTTTATTTCTTTATATAGGTTTTTAAGGTCATTACTTTTAAGTATGGCGGCTGGATTAATTAATTTTTCTTGTTATGCCTTGTGGTATGCATTTAGTATGAATCCGAAGTTAGCATAAGCTGGTATAAGCTTTATACTTTTATTATATATGGTGTTATAAGTAAGTTAGGCTATTAGTAATTTCTTAACCTAATTATTCTATTTATAGTTAATATAATACCTTAAGTATTGTTTAAGTACTTGATTTATTTGTTTAGTTTATTTATTAATTTGCAGTTAAAATGCTATTATAAGTCGGTGATTTAGTCTAAGTCATGCTATAAGTAATTACTAAAATGTTGCTGTAAATATAGGTCCTCTGTCAGAAAGGATTTCCGTGGGTAACCCATATATGTTAATAATATATCGATAAAAAATATAAGAAAGTTCTTCTGCATCTATTACTTCTCTATAGGGTAGGTAATAGGAGAACTTTATAAGTTAATTAATAATAACTATAATGCTATCATAGAAGATTCCGGTTAAGGGTTCTTTTAATAAAGGTAGTTTAGTTATAAAGTCTATTATGACTAAGTCCTAAGGTTATTATGCTACTGGTAGTGGTTATAACTATCTGTAAGGTTTGTATCTCTAAGCTTTTATTCTTAAGCATAGGTTATATTGTTTGATAATATCTTTTATATCCTTCTTTTTGAACTTGTATCCCTGGTCTTGAAGTCGTTTTAGTGTTTTCCTAATACCTTAGTATCTATATAGGGGATGTGAATGAAATTCGCAAAGGAAGTCGCATTCTTCTTTTAATAAGGCTTCTATTCCTTTTATAGTCCTTATAATTATTTTAACAGGGTTATATTTCTTGTAGCTTTCTACTAGATTTTGTATATAATGTTCTAAGGTAAAGCCGTTATAAATGTCTTTTATCTGGTCTTATGTTTTCTGGTAGTCTTCGTTGTAGGGAACCAGATTGTAGTAGTGGTTAAAGATTATAGCTATGTGTTTGTTAGGTATCTCGATTTTACCTTTAAAATAGGTTATGTTATTATTTTGGTTATAGTGTGATCCTCTGAGCTAGTTAATGAAGTCTTGTTTGCTGTTATGGTATAATAAGCCTTGGTGTTCTGGTAAGGGTTTTGGTCCTTTTGTTATTCTTGCGATTACCTTAACTGGTTGAGTGAACTGATATTCTCCTTTTAAATTAGTCTCTAAGAGTTGTTCCTTGGTTTTGATAGTCCCTGTGTTAAAGTCGGGTCGTTGACTAATGGCGTCTATATGTCTATTATTGGTTTCTTTGTAGTATGCTATAGTGAAGTCGAATTTATATAGGTATTTGGCATAGCGTAATTATTATCGGTTTAGCTCTTATATTATTATAAAGTAAGCTATATTCTTATGATTAGTGAAAACTTTTACTGGGTGTTTACTTCCTCTGAGGTAGTATCTAAATTCCTTAAAGCAGTTAATAATAGCTAGGAATTCCTTATTATAGATAGGGTAGTTAAGTTCTGCTCTGTGCATCTTATAAGAGTAAAAAGCAATAAGGTGTAATACACCGTTGTTATCTTATTATCCTATTTATCCTCCTAAGGCAAAGTTAGAAGCATTAGTTTTAAGTTTAACTTACCAGTCTAGGTTAAATATAATTAGAATGGGTTTACTTATAATTGCTGATTTAAGCTGCTTAAAAGCTTATTATACTTTATTATTCTATTAGAATTATTTATCCTTTTTTATAATCTTAGTAAGTAGGATAGCGATTTTACTAAAATCTTTAATAAACCATCGGTAGTAGTTAGTAAATCCTAAGAAGGATTAGGTTTCTTTTACTAATGTTAGAACTTTCTATTTAGTAACTGCTGCAATCTTTTGCCTATTTATCCTGATTTTATTATGCGAGATTTTATATCCTAAGTAAGTTACTTAAGACTAGTAGAAATAACTTTTAGTTAGTTTAATGAGCATGTTGGCGTCTTATAGTGCTTTTAAAACCTTATAGATATATTCTGTGTGCTCTTCTTCTGTGTCAGAGAAGATAAGGATATTATCTAGGTAGCAGACTATAAAGATATTAAGGTGCTCTTGAAGTACGTTTATAATTATGCGTTAGAATACTATAGGTACGTTAGTTAATCCAAAAGGCATAACTAAATATTTAAATAGTCTATATTTTATTCGGAAGGCTGTTTTCTATTTGTTGCCTTCTTTGATTTAAATAAGGTTATAGGCGGATTTAAGATTAAGGGCTGTAAACCATTTTTTGCCAAACAGGCAATCCTTAAGCTTAGTAATAAGCAGTAATGGTATCCTATCTTTCTTTGTAATCTCATTGAGTTATTAATAATCTACTATAAGTCTAAGTTTATTTGAATTAGGTTTTAGTATGAATATGATTGCATATCCTGCTGAGGATTTTAAGGGTCTAATGTATTCTTTTTGTAGTATGTCGTTGATTTACTCTTTAAGTATCCCTAACTTGTTTTAAGCTAGATTATAGATAGGGAAGAATTTTAGGTTCTTTCTATCTTTTAGTATAATTTTGATATTATAGTCTGTATATTGAGGTAACTTTATGTTTAGTTCTTCTTAAAATAATTTCTTATAGATATGATACTCCGGTGGTATGTTCTTAAGTTATTTATTAGATTCCTTTGCGGCAATCTGTTTTATCTGTTTAATATCTTAGTCTAGTTGTTTAAACTGTCCTTTGAGAGTTATTATTATTTATCTAATGCGTTTTCTTCTGCCTTTATTGTGTTTGTGTTATATTCCTTTTGGAATGGGCAATACTTTATTGCTCTTATCTTTGCTGCTCTCTTTAGTTGAAGTTTAAGATCTTATGTCGTATCCTGAATTATTTAATCTATTATCTAAAGGGTTGATTTTGCAGTTAACCTGGCCAGTTCTTTAGTTAAAGGCGGGGTTATAGTGATATAACTATGGGTAACCTAAGATTAGATTGTAATCTTATATGCGGATAATGTCGAAGTTAATTCCTTGGTTCTGTCTGTTTATGAATGTTTTGAGGTGATTAATCTCTTAGGTGACTTATCCTTATTTGTATTCGAAGGATTCCCCTTCTCTACTTTCTACTATATAAGGTTCCTTTTTATCTCTCTATGGTAGTCTTAAATTATTAACCGTGCTAGGGGAAATAATATTTATAACTGCTCTGCTATCTATAAGTGCTCTCAGCCACTTGCCCTTAACTCAGACTTCTAATTCTAGGCAGATTTATTGGCTTTCCTTTGTTACTATTCTCAGAGCTTTTCTAGGTAGTTTAGCCCCTGATTTCTCGCCTATTTATCGCTCTATTACAGATGGTATATGCCTTTTCCCTATGGATAATCTATGCTATATTTGCTCTTGGTGCAGTTAATATCATTAGGATATTTATTCTAGGTGGCTAGTTTTTACTAGTAGGCAGCTTTTATTTTTCCTACTTCATGGTCTAGGATAATATCTGCCTTTTCTTCTTTAGTAAGGGGTCTTTCTTTTTCCTCCTTAGTTTATATCATTTAGTCTTATAACTACTATTTATCTAGTTGTCGGAAGATGTCTTACTCGTCTTAGGCTATTTCTTCTTCCTAACGAGTAATATCTTAGTTGATTTGACTAAGTTCTTAGTTAAGTGCTTTATCTTTAGTAATCTCGATTTCTTATTATACTTTCTGTCTCTATTATATAATATATCAAGAGTTTTAAATATATACTAGAGCTTGTTCTTGCGTTTTAGTGTAAGCTTCTAGCTTTGCTACTTGAGATCCTCTGTATCTCTTTATAACTTAGTACCTAATTGTATTAATAATTAAGTAGGGTCTCTGTTCTTGATGTTCTAGGATTTATACTAGGAAATAGTTATTTATTATCTTATCTTATTGGTATTATAGGCAGTAGTGTTATATATATAATATCTAAGATATTTATTTATAATTCGGGTGGTTTAGGTACTTCCTTAGGTCCTTTTTAGCTTATATATATTCTTCTAGAGTGGTAGGATCTTCTATTACTTTCTTTATATAAGCTTAGATATAGATATTATTATCTTATTCTGTAATTACTTATTCTTTAGTAAGTTCTATATATTTTTAATGCTTGCTAGTCTAGAAGCGCTAGTTAAATTTATTATACTATGGTATAATAGGGGTATTCTAGATCGTCTTTTTGTCCTTATTCTAGAGTTTCCTAACATCAGATTCTCTTTAGACTCTATAAGACTCTAAGTAGTTTAGGTCGTTAGTATATTAGTTTAGTCATTTCGAGGTGACTTTAATAGGAATATTATCTACTTCCTGGTTAACCCTTTTGGTATTAGGTTTATTATCCGGGTTAGGGGCAATTTCTTTTCCCTTTTTAACTATAAAAATAGATTTTCCTTTAGTGAGTTATTGGCGGTGTTTGGGTATAGGTACCTATTCTAACTTAATTATCTTATCCTTTTTGGCTTGTTGCTATTTCTTTTATTCTTGGTTGTTTCTCTTTTCTCTTTTTTCTTCCTTGCTTCGTGAATAGAGAACTTCTGTGGTTAGGGCTATGTGCCCTAGAACAGGTCGTTGTTCTGGTTCTATTTTGGGGTAGTATTTAGTAAGGGTTTCTTCTTTACTAAGGAATGGGTTATATATGTTGAGAGATGGGTTGAAGTTATTAATGCGTGGTGTCTGTATTATATTATATCTATCTTTTCTTATTATGCTAATAGTTTTAATTGCCATTTATAGTTCTTTGTTTTTCCTGGTAATATTAATTCTTTTTCCTTCTGGTACTGGCCTATACTTTTGGTTAGTCTTAATGGGGTTCTTATATTCTTGTTTATAGTGTCCTTTCTTGCTATAGTTATAGTAAGTGACCTTGGATTTATCTTATTTGGTTATTCTGATAGTTATTAGTCCTGGTTTGGTACTATATTGGGTGTTAACTTATTGTGGTTTTCCTTGGTTTGCATGGTATTGCGGCTTATTATCTTGTTATCCCTTGTTTCCTCGTGAATTATGAGTTCTTTAGGCGAACTATCGGTTATTAATTTTAACTGCCATATTAATATATTTAACTAGGGTTCTAGGTCAGTCTTTTTCCTATAGTTCCTGTTAAACTTGTTCCTTAAGTGCATTAAAGAAGAATAATATTAATACATCTTGGTCCTAGGGTAGTTTACTTGCAAGTTATAGAAACTTAACTCCTAGGGTAGATACTAATCTAGTTTGTTTAAGTGTTTTGATTTTTCTTTTTACTTGGCCTTTTTCGTTAATGGTTCTAAATGCCATTTTAAGTGCTTCTTCTATCTTATAATATCTGTTTTCTCTGAAGAGCAAAGTAGTTTATAGTTATAGATTATAAGGTGGGTTTATTATATAGTTATTTATAATAGGTTAGAACTATTAGGCTGCAGTTTTAATAAGTCTTCTAGCTATATATATTACTTTAGCAGAATTATTATAAAACTAATTTAGATAGTATATAATAAAGGCTTAGCTCTAGGTAAGGAATATAGGTAGTTTGCTTAGGGTTCTATTAAAGTACTTAGGCAGGCTAGGCTTAAGGACTTCTCCTAGGTCTCTCCTATTATTAGCTGCTAAAGCCAAGTTATATATTTCCTGCTAGGTGTTATTATTACTCTGATTCTGCTGGTGCTGCAGAGCAGTAAATTCTTTTAGTATTTATTGCATTTTATTTATCTTATTGGTGATGTTCCCGAGTTGCTTATAAAGTCGTTTAATTTCTAAGTCGTTAGAACTCTGGGAAGAGTCGTCTGCGTTGTCTATGTTCTGGTTAGTCGGCGGGTGATTGACCAGTGTAGGATTAATAGGTGCTGTAGGCTGGTAGGCCTGAAGATTGGCAGCTGCATTTTACTATTAGATGGGATTGATGTTTATAGATATTGCGTTTGTATTACTTAGCGTTATGCGGTATGGTCTGAATAAGAGCTATTAACGTGTGATGGTTAGTTTCTAACTGTAGATAAACTAAGCCGTGCTAGGTTTATTATTGGCAGATTGCATAGGGCGTAATGCTAAGCTTATTAAAGTGTTACATCTCTTAATGGTAGATTTAATGCATATTAGGCTTAATTAATATAAAGAAGTTTTATTAATAGCTGGTAAGCTAAGTCTATAAAAATGCTAATAAATATATTTTATATACTAATGGTCTCTATAAGGACTGATAGTGCAATGAGGTCGGTCCCTTTAGGACTGACTTTGTTTATGCATTGGTCTGAAGGACCGTTAAGCGAGAGTCGTCGGTCCTTATCTTATCAGTGGACCGAAGGTCTTAGAACGTCGGTCCAATGTGGGATGGTGGGTCCATTCCTGTGATTGGAGAATTTTAATGGGGCTCACGTGACGTAACCGCTAGGGTCGTAACAAGTAGTTACTTAAGGGTCTTAGTGACTCCTTGGTGTTTATATAGCAGATATAAATGGAATTCGCAAAGGAAGTTGCATACTTTGCTTTCCGGGATTTCCCTTATTAGTGCCGTTTATATCTATCCTAATATTTATATTAGTTATATAAATTAGTATTCTCCTTTCTGATTTTTCTCTAGGAGTTATTCCTTTATCTTAGGTGTATTAATATTATAGTCTAGTTATCTGCTAATTATATCTACTCTTCTATTATCTAAACCTTTTCGGTAAATAATTATAAAATTAAATTTACATAAGTATTTAGTATAGCATAGTTATCTTTAGTTAAGTTCTTGCATTATAGTAAAATATAAAATGTTTTAATAGTCGGTATAGACCTTAATTTAGTATATACTTCCTATAAGATAGTGCTTGAATTCTTTAAAGTAGTTAATAATTACTAGGAATTCTTTATTATAGATAAGGTAATTAAGTTCTAGTCTATGTAACTTATATAAGTAGAATGCAATAAGGTATAACTTGCCTTAATTATTATACTAGCCGATTTATCCTCCTAGTGCAAAGTCTAATAAGTTAGTCTCTAGTTTTATTTCCTTATTAGGGTTAAATATAATTAGTATAGGTTTACTAAGGATAGCTTATTATAGTTACTTAAATACTTTCTATGCTTCTAGTAACTAAATAAATTTTTATTTTTTTTTAATTAATTCTATAAGAGGGTTTATAATCTTACTAAAGTCTTTAATAAATTATTAGTAGTAGTTAGTAAAGCCTAAGAAACTCTATACTTCCTTAATTATAATAGGTTTTAGCTAATCTGCTACTACTAAGATTTTCTTTTATTTTATTTTAATTTTACCTAAGGTAATAGTATATCCTAGAAAGTCTACTTCTTTTATATAAAAGTAACTCTTTTTTAGTTTAACTAGTAGGTTAGTATCTTATAGGGCTTTTAGAACCTTATAGATATATTCTTTATATTCCTCTTTATTATCTAAGAAGATTAAAATATTATCTAGGTAGTATATTATAAAGATATCTAAGTACTATTAAAGTATATTATTAATTATCTGCTAAAACATTATAGGTATATTAGTAAGTCCAAATAGCATTACCAAATATTCGAAGAGTCTAAACTTAGTTCTAAATACTATCTTTTATTCGTCTCCTTCTTTAATGCAGATCAGGTTATAAGCTCCCTTAAGGTCTAGAGCAGTGAAGATCTGTTTAATACTGATTTGCTTTTTCATCAGGTGGTCGTGCTGTCTGTTGGCCATCTTTTCCTGGTATTCTTTTTCCTATTCTTGGAGTTATTTTATAATTTCCTCCTTCTTATAGGCATGTTTCCCTTAAGTTACTTCTTTAAACTCTTTTTCGGCTTCTTTAATTAGCTACTAGGAGTACTTAATTCCTTCTAGTAGTTCCTTCGTCTTATAGATTTATCGGTAATATGCCAGGTTAAATTATAATATAGCTACTCTGAGATTTTCATACTAGTAATATACTAAGTATTTATATATTTCCTATTTATAGTATAGGTTATTATTAGGTATATTAGGTATTATTACTAGGAAATAGTTATTATCTTCCTTATTTTATTAGTAGTGCTTACACTAATAGTATTTATATAATACCTATAAGATATCTTTATAATTCAGGTTAATAAGTAGTATCCTAATATTATTATCCTTATTAAGCCTTTATTCTTAATATAATGGATTTATAGTATTATATTAATAATAAGCTCTAATATATATTGTGACGGTTGGGTTTCCAAACAGGTAAACTAGTCCGTACTAGGTTTATGTTTGCAGATAACGTAGGGCGTGATGCTGAGCGATGCGAAGTGTCACGTTTCTTAATGATCAAGTAATGCGTGTTAGGCTTATTGATGTAAAGATGCTTTATTGATAGCTGGTGAGCTAAGTTCTATGAAAGTGCAAATGAATGTGTTCTATATACTACTGTGTGTGATGTGAGGACGACGATATGTGCGGACGCTGTCGTCCTTGGGACGCTTCGTTCCATGGGACGACGGCGTCCCTACGCTGGTCGTCCCTGCATGGTTGCATCGTGATTGGTTCTTGAAAGGAGTGAAATTGTGGGGTACACGTGACGTAACCGCTGGGGTCGTAACACGATCTCTCCCCTCCGTTGGGCCTCGTCCTCGAGACCTGCATACCCTGTCCATCCCGAATTTCACTTGGTGCGTTCTAACCTAAACCTTTCATCATCATGTCGCGAAATGTCTGACCGTGTCTCCAAACAGTATTCTCGCAAGACCCACGCGGAACGTGAGTTAGAAAAATTAAAAAAGGAGCGTGACGTTGCCAAACTTGCTGAGTCCGTTGCGTTGTCCGGCGAGCAAGCGGATATGCCGTGCACCCGTTGTTTTAGGGCAGGTAATGGGGACAAATGTTTGATGTCTCCCGATTCCAGTCGTTGTAGCGAATGTGTGCGCAAGAGAAAACCTTGTGATGGTACGCGGGTGGCGTCCTCTCGTGAGTTCTTTTCTGTGTTTTCTTGTTTGTCGCTGATTGCTTTTAGTATCTTCCCTTATGAAGCAGGAGAAGAAACTGGAGGTGGATGAGGATGAAGCGAGCGATGACCTTTTGAAGCTTCATGAGGAAATGGCGGCCTTGCAATCTCGTCTTGCTGCGGCTGCTGGGCGTCTGTCTCGTATCCGGAAGATTCGTGCTAGGGTGAAGGAGAAACGTTCTGAGGCCACTCGCCGTGGTCTCCAAGAAGTCGAGAAGGAGGATGGTATCTTGTCCATGTTGGATGCTCATGAAGATGCCGTGGTGCGTGATCTCCAGGTGGATCATGTTCCTAATGATGTTGACTGGTCTTCTCTTGGTTTGGGGGATGATTTTCTGAACGCATCGCCTTTGTTTGATTTTGGTGAAAGTTCTTCAGGAGCCGCTGGGCACCAACAAGGTGCTTAGTTGGTTCCCACGTATTCTCGCTTTCTGGGTAGTTTTTCCATTTCACCAAGTATTCCTTTCTGCCGTTTTCTTTGCGCATCTTCCTGATTTCTTCTGCTTCGTATACCTCTGGTCCTGTGATTTGTCGGGGTTCGTTGCCGGTCTTGACATGTATTGTGTCGGCGGCTGATTCTAACATCGAGATATGGTAGATTGGGTGACATCTGATGTTCGGGGGTAGATCTAATTCGTATCTGTCTTCCCCTGTCTTCCGTTTGATCTTAACTGGTCCTAGGTACTTGTAGTCCAGTTTGTGACTTGGTCGGTCTGTTTTGATGTTTTTGGTGGATAAGTAGACCATGTCCCCTTCCTTAAAGGTTGGTCCCTTCAACCTTTTAGGGTCATAGTGTCTCTGCATCCTTTTTCTGACGAATTCTAGCTCTGTCTTGAGTTCGTCGTGTATTTCCTTCAGCTTGTCGCTTGCGATAATGGCTGCGGGGTTCACATTCTTGGGTTCTTGAGCGTCGTAGTACGCGTTTGGGGTGAATCCGGCGTTTGCGTCGAACGGCGTGAGTTTCGTACTTTCGTTGTAGGCGGTGTTGTAGGCTAGCTGGGCGTTCGGTAGTTTCTCAACCCAGTTATCCTGTTCGTAATTGATGTAACACCGAAGGTACTGTTCTAGCACTTGGTTCATTCGTTCTGTCTGTCCGTCTGCCTGTGGTCTGAAAGCCGTTGTGAGCCGGTGTTTGACTCCCATGAGTGCCATAAGCGATTGCCAAAATTTAGAGGCAAATGTCGGTCCTCTATCCGATAGGATTTCCTTGGGTAATCCTCGTTCTCTTACTACCCTGTCGTAGAAAATGTAGGCCATGACTTCTGCGTCCGTTGCCTCTCTGTAGGGTAAGTAGATTGAGAATTTCGTGAGTCTGTCCACGATAACCATGATACTGTCGTAAAAGATTCCGGTTGAGGGGTCTTCAGATAACGGTAATTTAGTTATGAAGTCCATAGTGATTGAACTCCATGGTCGTTCTGCAACTTCGATTGGTTGTAGTTCTCCGTAGGGTTTGTGTCGTCGTGCTTTCGTTCTAGCACAGACATCGCATTGTTTGACAACCTCTTCTACTACCTTTCGTGTCGTGCGATATCCTTGCTGTAATAGCCGTTTCAGGGTCTTGGTGACCCCTGGGTGTCCATGTAGTGGATGTGCGTGGAATTCTTGGATAAACTCTTGTGGATCTCCTGGAATTTCTTTGGTGTCTGCTGCTTGTATCCATCCCAATGTTTGCATTTGTTGGGTGAATCGGTATTCTCCCTTTTCGTTCTTTTCTAGCACTTGTTCTCTTGCTTTGGTAGTGCCAGTGTCGTAATCTGGTCGTCGACTGATTGCGTCTGCTCTTCCATTTTCGGATCCCTTGCGGTGGATGATTACAAAATCAAATTCGCATAGGTACTCTGCGTAGCGTAATTGTCGTCGGTTGAGTTCGTGTGTCGTGGCGAAGTACGAAATATTTTGATGGTCGGTGTAAACCTTGACCTGATGTCTACTTCCCATTAAGTAATGTCTGAACTCCTTGAAACAGTTGACAATTGCTAAGAACTCCTTGTCGTAGATTGGATAGTTAAGTTCTGCTCCGTGCAACTTGTGTGAATAGAAGGCAATAGGGTGCAATTTTCCTGTGTCGTCTCGTTGACCGATTTGCCCTCCTAGTGCGAAATCCGATGAATCCGTCTCTAGTTCGATTTCCTTGTCGGGATCGAACATCGCTAGTACGGGTTCGCTGAGGATTGATTGTTTGAGCCCGTCGAAGGCTTCTTGTGCCTTGTCGTTCCAGGTGAAGGGCTTATCCTTCTTCGTAAGTTCTGTTAAGGGGTTCGCGATCTTGCTGAAGTCCTTAATGAATCGTCTATAGTAGTTGGCAAAGCCTAAGAAGGCTTGCGTTCTTTGACGTTGTTGGGTACTTTCCATTCTGCTACCGCGGATATCTTCTTCTTTTCCATTCGGATTTCTCCGGGTGTGATGGTGTGTCCCAGGAAGTCTACCTTCGTAACGTGAAAGTGACTTTTCTCTGGTTCGACCAATAGCTTGGCGTCTTGTAGTGTTTTCAAGACCTTGTGGACGTGTTCCTTGTGTTCTTTTTCGTTGTCCGAGAAGATTAGGATGTCGTCCAGGTAACAGACTACAAAGATGTCGAGGTATTGTCGAAGTACGCTGTTGATCATCCGCTGAAACGTTGCGGGTGCGTTGGTGAGACCGAAAGGCATTACCAGGTATTCGAACAGTCCGAATCTGGTTCTGAACGCCGTCTTCCATTCGTCTCCTTCCTTGATACGGATGAGGTTGTACGCGCCTTTAAGGTCTAGAGCTGTGAAGATCTTTTTGCCTTGTAACCGATCCTTGAGTTCCGTGATGAGCGGAAGCGGGGTTCGATCTTTGATGGTTTTCGCGTTGACCGGTCGGTAGTCGATGACGGGTCTATCCTTTCCGTTTTTTTTTGGTACAAAGAACATGGATGATGCTGAGGGTGAACTAGATTCCCTGATATAGCCTTTTGCTAGCATCTCGTCGATGTATTCCTTCTGTACTCGTAGCTCTTTTTCGTTGAGCGAATACAACTTCTGAAATGGTAAGTTGTCGTCTGTGAGATTGATTTCGTGGTCCCATTGGCTGTGTTCGGGGACTCCTGTTTCTAATTCTTCTCTGAACAGTTTGTCGTATATCCGGTATTCTTTCGGAATGTTTTTTAGTCGGTCCTGGCTTGTCGTTGGTGGTTCGTCCTTTCTTGGATCTTGTTGTTGGAGAATGCCTAGGATTTCTGTTTTATTTCTTTGGCCTTTCTTGTGCTTGTGTCGTACTCCTTTTGGAGGTGGTGGAATCTTTGTTCCATGCCGGTCCACGCTTTCTCCTTTAGTCGTGGATTGAGATCTCTTCTTGCTCATCGTGATCGTTTTACTATCGCTGTCGGGGTCACTGGGGAAAGTGATCTGGCCGGTCCTCCAGTCGATGTGCGGGTTTTGTCGTCTAAGCCAGTTCATACCAAGTAGAATGTCCATATTCTCTCCCAAAGGTATGATGTCGAAGCTTATCCCTTGATTCTTTCCTCCGATACGGACCTTGAGGTGATCAATCTCTTGATCCACAATACCGTTGTTGTAATCAAAGTACTGTCCTTCCGCATTCACAAGTCGGTATGACAGTCGCTTCTTCTTCCATGGTAATCCTAGCTTTGTGACTATTCTTGGGTCGATGAAGTTCTTCTTTGCTCCACTATCGATCCATGCGTTTAGCCATCTTCCCTTGATCTGAGCTCGTAGCACTAGGCGATCGGGTTTGTTGTCTTGTGTGGCTCCCAGAGCACTTGTAGGTACGGGTCTTGTCCGTCCTTGTCTGGCGCTTTCCTGTGGCTCTGTTGTTACAGGAAGCGTATCTCTTTTCCCGAGGCGTCCTTGTGAGTTTGTTCGCAGTCGCTGTCTGCGCATTCTTCGCCGTCGGTGCAATCGTTGCTGAATTCGTCGTCGAATAGTCGCTGTTGAAAGCGTATTTCCAATTCTTCGTATTGTTTTTCAGATGTCTTTAGACGTGCTTCATATTTTTCGGATTCCGTCATCTGTCTGTCATGTAACGCTCCGATGTTTTCGAGGTATAGTTGGTGACATTTTTCCGGATCCGTACATCCTTCGATGTGATCCACCTCGCTTAGTTCTTGTCGTTCTTTCATGAGTTCTAACTCATATCTGCACCATCGTCGCCATGCTTTCTTTTGTTCGTCTGTTGGCTTCCCTCTGGTGTCGTGAGGTTTTTTGAAGAATTCCTCTATGGCTTCGAGTTCGCTGTCTGGCATCGTGTCCTCCGAACTGGTGTCGTCGATTGAAGCCTGATCGAATCCTTCGCCGAAGTCGATGGATTTGAAGGTGCTTCCTTGTTTCGCACATTCTTTCAAGGTCAAGGCTTCGAGTTCTTTTTCAACTTCTGTGATTTCCAGCGTCATTTGCTTGATTCCTTCGCAGAGGTTCTTGTTCTTTTGGATCTCGCGATAGTACGGCATATGGAACCGTAATTCCACTACTCCGAGATTTTCGTACCATAGGTGTACTAGGTATCCTTCTGTTTCAGTTGCTAGGTAGGGCTTGTCGTTCGGTGTGCCAGGAATCGTCACAGGAAAGCAGTCGTTGTCTTCCTTGTTTTGTCTATGTTCCTTACACCAATGATATTTGCATGAGAGCCACGATAGTTCCTCATGTTCTGAATGCGTTGGAAATGTTCTTACATCGTCCTTGACGTTGAACTTTGGTTCCCTGTGGAGTGGGTTTGTAGCAGTGTCCATGTGGTAGGCGCGTATGTTCAGGGGTGCGAGTTTGTTTGTTTCGCCATGTTCTCTGGCTTCCTGGGTGTACCTGTCTTCGGGTGAGGTCCACATCCTGCTGCCTGTTTCGTCGAACAGTTGTTCGTAGGGTTGTTGCCATTTCTGTTCCAGGCGTTCATCTTGTTTGCGGAGGTATCGTGCGGTTTCTCGTGCTACTCCTCCTCTGTGTCCCATGTGGCGGGATTGTCGATGGTGGTAGGTGCGGATCTTTGCTCCTGCCTCTCGTGCCTTTTGGAATGCCTGCTCGGTGTCTTGTAGGGTGACTCTAACTGGGATATCATCCACTTGTTTGAGTACTTCGGGTTGCTTGCCCTTGTTAGGGGTAGCGTCCTTCCCTTGTAGACCCTCTAGGTATTCCTTTGTTCCTTGTTTTGAGAGTCTTTGTTCTCTCATCATGCCTAGGGTTTCGGTGGGTGCATCTTGTGTGCTATTCTTCTTGTCTTGCTTGTATTTTCTGTGTCGGGCGTTTGTTCGTTCTCTGTATTCAGGATCGTCGCGAAGTTTCTGTTTTCTCCTTTCGTTGTATTCTGCCATCCTTTTGCGGTATGCTTCTTCGTCTCGCATCCTTTGTGCATGCCTTTCTCTCTGGAGTTGATTTTGGATTTCCCTAGTTCGTGGTTCTGGTTTCTCTTTGTTTGCTTCCTCGTAAGTGGGAAATATATCCCGGGGCTCTCTGATTGAGCTGTCCGGGTGCGGGTTCCATTCTTTTGCTGGCGTGTAGTCTTCATACAGGGCGGTGGTTTCCGCCATGTCGTACAGACTTCGTGTCATTCCCAGTGTCTGGGTCTTGATGGCCATCTGAGGGTCCTGTTCGTTAGTTGCTCCTAGTGTTTGCTTACCTCGATTAGGGTCTCTAGGTTTCTTAGGTTCCGGGCATTTGCTGGCCATATGTCCCATCCTGTTGCAATTGTAACACCTGATTTTGGACATGTCGCGGGGTCTTCTGTTGTTGTCTCGCTGTGTGGCCCCGAGGACCATGGGTCCAGGCTCAGTTCCGTGTTGAGTGTCGACGTGTCTCTTGCGTCCTTGATTGGCATTTTGCTGTTTGGTGTTCCACCGGGGGTTGTATGATCCTCCGTGTTTCTCAGCCTGTTTTTTCTTTACGTCGTTTCATACTGCTGGTTGTCGATTTCTACAGCGATGCTGGCAAGTTCGTTTAAATCCTTGGGCTTGGGCCTAATGTTCACCATGGCATCCTTTACTTCGGACTTGAGTCCCAAGTATACCTGTGCCATATGGGCCTCTTCGCCCCAGTTTAACTTGGCTGCCTGGTAGCGGTATTCAGCTAGGTAGTCTGCAGCTGATCCTCTTTGTTTGAGTTGCCGGATCTTCATTTCCGCCATTCGTTTTTCGTCCATGATTCCGAAAGCATTCCTGAGTTCGGATTCGAAGTGTTCGTATTTCTCATAGACATATTTGGTCATTTGCTTCCGTTCGTGGGGTGGATTATTGACATAGTCGCGGATGATAGGCTCCATCATTCGTAACGCCTTGTCCTTGAGGAATCCCATCCCGTGTCGAACCCTCAGTTCCTCGGTGGTGAACTGAATCGGGTAGTACATTTGGTAACTCCGAAGGCTGGTGAGGAATCCTTGTAATTTATCGGCGTCGCCGTTGAACGAGTCAGGCTGACGGGGTCTAAGGATCTCTCCAGGGTCTTTTCCGGTAGCAGTAAGAGCTGCGGTGTGTTCGATATGTTCCTTGTACAGCTTCTGACTGTTCTCAGCTGTTTTTCCGAGTGACTCTGCAATCTCGGCGAGGTCGGCCACCTTCTTCTCCAAGGCCTCGATCCTGTTTTGCGCGATCTTGGCGTTGTTTTTGGCGTTGTCCAGGAGGGTGTCATGCTGTTTTCCCAGGTCACGAAGTCTTTTCTTGAGCTTCTTGACTTCGTCCTCATGGGAATTCGGATGAATAGGAGGACTCTGTATCTCGTCCTCTTCGTCCGTTTCCATTGGGACCTCCTGCAGTTCCTCTGCGAGGGGTCGTGGTTCCTCAGGGGGAGTAACGTGCTGGGCACGTCCTGCGGTTGAAGGGCGGTTTGGAGTAGCAGGTGCCATTGCGTGGATATTGCTCAGCGTTACGCGGTACGGTCTGAACAAGAGCTATCAACGTGTGACGGTTGGGTTTCCAAACAGGTAAACTAGTCCGTACTAGGTTTATGTTTGCAGATAACGTAGGGCGTGATGCTGAGCGATGCGAAGTGTCACGTTTCTTAATGATCAAGTAATGCGTGTTAGGCTTATTGATGTAAAGATGCTTTATTGATAGCTGGTGAGCTAAGTTCTATGAAAGTGCAAATGAATGTGTTCTATATACTACTGTGTGTGATGTGAGGACGACGATATGTGCGGACGCTGTCGTCCTTGGGACGCTTCGTTCCATGGGACGACGGCGTCCCTACGCTGGTCGTCCCTGCATGGTTGCATCGTGATTGGTTCTTGAAAGGAGTGAAATTGTGGGGTACACGTGACGTAACCGCTGGGGTCGTAACATATATTTCTTTAATTTTCTTAGTATTTCTATATTCCTTGGCTCCCTAAATATACCTATCTTTAGGTAATAGGTATATTTATTTTCTAACTTCATCATATAGTAGTTTATAGGGTTATTTCTACTTATTCTTAAGTTATTTATCTTCTTTACAGAGGTATTATATAGTTAATTATGCTGCGCCTCCTCTGTATCCTATGCTTTAGGAGTGTTAATAATAGTAGGTATATGCCTTAGTTTCTGCCTCTTATTCTTATTTAATAGCTTCCTCTTTGCTCTAAAGTGTTATTATAGCGAATCTAGGTGCTTTATACTTTATAATATACCCTTTTTTGGTGTTTACTATAATAGCTAATTTATCTTATTAGATAGTTATTTTTATAGGGATATTATTTATAATACTAGATATTAAGGCTTATCTATCTATTTTAGGGATAATTGCCTTCCCTTCTTTAATTACTCTAAGGATTTAAGGTTCTCTAAGGTATTTCCTCTATTTATTCTCCTATTATTGCCTATTTTCTTCCTTATAATACTTAAGGTTTTATTATTTCTCCTTCTTATATTGCTTTCTTCTCTTTTTTATCTCTTCCTTGGCATTATACCTTTGTTATGTCTTTTATAAGTCTTTATAGCGTTTTTTGGCTTTAGCTTATTCTTTTGTATCTTCCTCTGCTTATTTTTCTTTTACTTCCCTAAGGCATTCTCCTAGGTAGTAGCAGAGTTCTATGTTATATCCTAACCTATATATACCTAATGTTTATATATATATAGCTATTTAAGGGTCCTATTATTTAATTAATCCTAGGGTTTACTTACCTTGGTTTAGGTTCCTAGCCCTTTTAGGTTCTAGGCAGCTGTGTGTTATATGCCTAAACTAGTTATAGTTATAGCATTTGCATCTAGACATATCTTATTAGCAGTGGTTATTACCTGGCTAGGTGGCTCTAAGTATTATAGGTCCTGGTTATATGCTATATATAGTATTATTTAATTAGTTACCTCGTTGCTGTCCCTGGTTTTAAGAGTTACCCTAGTTATTATTATTCTATTATTAGTTAGGGTAATATAGGTTAAAATTATTACCTTATCTATAGTTTACTCTCTCTCTTCTGCGTTTATATTATTATTTATTAATCTTAATTACCATAGTGATATACTTAGTTAAACCTCCTTCTGGCCTATTAGCTAGGTATAGTTTATCCTTAACCTCTTCCTTTAGTCCTTTATAATATATTTCTATTAAGGCCTTATTATCCTATTCGGTCTTAGATATAAGTTATTAAAATTTAGTAGAGTAGGCTGCATAAGACTTATACTACTTAAGTGCTAGCAGTTTAGCTATAGCTTATTATTCTTTATTAATTACTCTAAAATTATCCTTAAGGGCTTATTTAAAGTTATCCTAGTTAGTAAAGATATTTTAGGTATCTTATTCCTAGAGGTTTTCTTTATTTTCTAGGAAGTCCCTTATAATAGGTTCCTATTATTTTTTAGCATCTCCTTAGATTAGTAGTAAGATATATAATACCTTCTTAGTGGCAGTATTTAGTTAATTTAGGAATAGATAGAAGTATGCCTTTATTTATATAATAAATAGGATTATATTAGCTGCTTTTCTCGTAAAGGGTTCTGGCTTAGGTAGTTTTAGTGCTTCCCTAAGGTCCCTTTCTCTGTTTATAGTCTGTATATTTATAGCAGGTTATTTATTAATATAGGCATAAAGAGTATTAATAATGCCTCGCATCTGCTGGATCTTAGCCATAAGTTTAGCCATACTAGGTAGTGCTCCTGTATAAGGGGGTGCTAGTCCGGTATTAGTATTACTTAATATCTTAATAGTATAATATTACTTAGTTATTTAATATAATACATTCTAAATAAGAGCTATTAATATATAATAAATAGGGTTTTAAATAGGGAAACTAGTTTATACTAGGTTTATATTTATAGAGTGCATAGGGCATTTAATACTAAGCAGGTTAGGTATTATATCTCCTAATAATTAAATAATACATATTAGGCTTATTAATATAAGGAAGTCTTATTAATAGCTAGTAAGCTAAGTCTATAAAAGTGCTAATAAATGTAATCTATATACTAAGAGTCCTAGGTGCTAGGACGCTGCCTTAGGGGGACGCGGTTATCCTTGGGATGCATCGCTCTATGGGATAACGGCGTCCTTATAATAGTTATCCTGCATGACTTATTCTATGATTGGTGGATTATTAGATGAAATTGTGGGGTATACGTGACGTAACTGCGGGGGTTGTAACACTTATAGAGATTATTTAATTTAAAAGAATAAATAATAATTAAGTTTATTTTTAATTTAGATTTATAAGGATTCTTATTATAATTATATTTTATAAGAAATATAATTAATTCTCTACTAACTAATTATAATATATTACTAGTTAATAAGCACTAGGCTTATAACTTTATTAAGTAATAATTAAAACTAAAAATATATTTACTTTAAAGATATAACTATTAAAGAGCTAAATATAAAACCTTATAATTATTTATAGCTAGTTTTAGCTTATATAAAATATAATTATAAAATATAATATTTAAAACTTTAATAAGATTAGCTTTATAATAAGCCTTATAATAGCTAAAATAATAATTATAAGCTTAAAAAGATAAAAAAGATTAAAATTATTATAGCCTAAAAATTAAAAATAAATTATTATAATTATAATAATTAATGTAAAAAGTTAATTAATCTTATTATTTATTATTAATTTAAGCTAATATTATCTTATTAATTAATATTAAAAAAAAATAACTTAGTATTTAACTAAGTTATTATAATAAGTTAAAATAAATAAATAAATAATAAGCTAAGTCTTAAGTAATTAAAAAATTTTAATTAATTTATAAGTATTTAATTAATTAATATTTATTATCTTCTAATCCGTAATAATTATAAAAGTTATTATATTATTAAATTTAAAAGATATTATTAGGATTATAAGATTACTATATTTTATATACTTACTTATATATCTTACTTACTTTAGCCTTTTAATATTAAGTATCTTATAATATTAAAAAAGGCTTATAATTAAAAAATAAAATATCTAATTAAATACTTTATAACTTATATTTCTCAGATTAAGTTCTTTTTAGACTTATATATTACTTTTTAAGCTACGTTTATAAAAAAGAATATCTAAAAGGGTTTTAAAGAAGTTAAATTTATTTCTTTTAACCTAGAAATTATAATCTTAAAGCTTAATATATAGCTATAAACCTTAATACCTTATAAGAAAACTATTTAATTATTACTATTATAGGCTTTAAAGACCTTAAAAATAATATTTAAGGCCTAATTTTAATTTAAATATCTTAAAAGATAAATTAAAAGATATTATAATAACTTCTTAGAGTCTATTATAAATACTTTAAAGTTAATTACTAAAGTAATAAAAATAATTATATATAAGGTTATCTTATTAAGGGCTAAGCTTTATAATCTTTAAAATATAAATAAGATATTAAGTTAATACTATAAGGTAAAAAAGATTAAATTATAAGAAATAAAGGAAATAATTATATAAAAAGTATTATAAGTAATTAATTAAATAGATATTAATCTATAAGTAGTAGTTAAATTATTAAGAAGTAGTAATTAAGGAAGATTAAAGTAACTAGGTAGTTAATATTATAATATATATAATAAGAGTAGTTATAATATAAGGACTTATTAGGAAGTTAATATAAGGACTTATTAGGAAGTTCTTAAGTTATTTAAAAAGGAATTTAATAAGTAGAAATAGCCCTTTTTAAATTATAGCTTAAGCTTTTAAGTTATAAGTTAAAAAGATTAAGGAAAGTAACCTACTTACTTAAATAATCTACTTATTTATTAATTATATTAATTATATTTTTTAATAGCTTTTTTAATCTTATTAATTATATTATAGCCTTTTATTAGATAAAGTATATTAAAAAGAGGTATTTATAGATTTTTTTTAATAATAGGTATTATAATAATATAGTTATAATACTAGTAGTAATTATTAAAAAAGAAGTAATACCAAAGCCATACATAAAGTAAGACAAGGTGTTTTTAAATATAACCATAAGATAAGGCGTTATATACTATGCCTAAGAATATAATAACCTTATTATTAAGTTAATAAGTTATATAGCTGCTGCCTTAAACCTTAAGATCTAATTAAATAAATAGCCTCTATTTATAAGGTAATAGACTAAGATTAACTTAGTTAATTAGTAATATACTAAATCAGGTCATAAGATAAAGTATTAATAATAAACATAGTAAAATAACACTTTAACTATTAGTAGTTATAATTAAAACTTAAATTAGGTTACTTATTAGTAAGTTTATAATATAATCTTTATTACCTAGCCTTTAATTAGCATAAGGTAAAACTATAATAAATAATTGAAGTATATTTTTAAAGTAAGTTATAAAAAGAAGATTAAGGCTAGCTAAAAAGTAAATAAGGCTTATTAACTAGTATATATATAGCTAGGTTTAGGTTATATTTAAGGTTTTTAATTATAATATTATTAGCTTAATAAAGTTTTACCTCCAAAGAGGTAATAAATATCTAAATTATACTAAACTTTAAAGATATTTAAATATACCTTCTAAGGCTAACTTATAGACTTAAAAATATATATATATAATAATAAAATATAATAAAACATAATAAAATATATAATTTTAAATTTTATTTTATAAAATCTCCTCTATTAAAGTTTTATAAACTTTAAAAATAATACTAATCTTAAATAACCCTAATTAACCCTAAGTAAAAGTTTTAGTTAATTAATAACTTAGGGTAGTAATAAGTAATATTATAATAATATATAGCCTGTAAAATTGTATTTATATGGATAATTCTATCAGAATTGTCTATAAATAATTTTTAGGCTAAGAAAATACAACCTCGGATTCTGAAACTAAGTTTAAGAGAATTTATAAACCCCCAAAGTTGGTGGGGTATAACACTTGGCAATAGAGGAGTTCTGTCTAAATTGCTTAGGCCCTATTGCCTATTGCGGAAGACGACAGGTATTACCAGAGCCGTTCATTTATCCTTTCCCTTGGCCCCTCTCTTCGGGTCCATGTCCCCAGACTCTACCTAAACCTCTGATGGGGCCGCCTACTTCTGTGTAAGTATTTTGATGCTTACCCCGCATTTCGCTGGACATAGCCATGATCTTATTATTACATTTCCCCACAGTTGAACAAGCCTAAATCAACTACCAAGAAGAGTGGTTTGGCTCCGTGGTCATAGTCTATTTACAAGACTGCCAGCAGCTTATATAAAACCTCAGAGTTCCCATATGCCATCGAATCAAGCTGACCACGACTTTCCCAATAACCGCCCCCTACAAAGTCAACACATTTTCTTTAACCCACCTTTCCTACCAGAAGCATGCCAATTCTTGCAGCCCATTCCCTCTATCTCTTTGCCCTGTTCCTGGCACTGGCACAACCTGCCTTGTCAGTTGAACCAATTTGCAATGCAGCCCGTGCCTGCTCTGTCCCAAAGATAACGCTGATAAGTCCTTATGAATCTCCAGATTCCGGTTGGACAGTTCGTGGCTCAATGGCTTTTGCTGTAGCTGTTGAAGACACCACTACGATCAACAATGTTGAGTTCTTTGTCAATGACAAGTCCGTCTACACGGATCGCGATTATCCATGGGGTCTGCTCTGGAACACTCGGGACCTTAGTCCGGGGACTTATAGTCTCAAGGCTGTGGTTAAAAATTCGTGCGGTGAATCTGCATCGATCACTCAAGCTGTCAACGTCAAGGCACCTCTCAACAAAGCGGAAGCCAACGGTTCCGTGATAACGTCAGGGCTCTTACCCGAGATCAAACCAACGATTGAAGGCATCAATCTTCGAGATACGACGGTCACTGCTGGGCCAGACGGCACGTATTATCTCTCAGGCACGGGAGCCGACAACGACGCGTGGGTTCATAACGAGGGCATCAATCTTTGGAAATCAACCGATCTAAATACATGGTCTTACGTTGGCCTTGTCTGGAGTTTCGAGCGTGATGGCACCAAAGATGAGAAGACCTGGTGGTGGTACAAAGATGAACATCTTTTTCGCGCAGTCTGGGCACCAGAATTTCAGTATCTGAACGGCAATTTTTACATCATCTATTCGTTGCAGTCCAAAGGCTCAAAACTCTTGGTTTCAACTACGAAGAAGCCGGAAGGTCCCTACAAAGTTGCTGGGGGGGAAGACACGATATTGTTCAACAACATTGACGGATCTTTGTTTACATCCATCACCGACCCGCGCTCCGGTTATCTGTGCTACGAAAATGGAAACGTCGTCAAGATCAATGATGGATGGAACGCGACAGTTGGCGACGTGAAGAGGATGGATGTTGGAGATGAGGGATGCTTCGTATTCGAGTGGAAAGAGAAGTATTACATGTCGGTTGCCAAGTTCATGGCTGCAGGTGGGCGTTATAGCAGCTATGTCGGCATAGCATCGCATCCGTTGGGACCTTATAGTCAGTTCCATGAAGCTATACCTTGTGGCGGCCACAACACGTTCTTCAAGGATGAATGCGGAACTCTATGGGGCACGTTCTTCGGCAACGATAAGGCGGCTCCTTGGCGGGAGAAGCCAGCAATTGTGAAAATGGCGACCAGGTCGGACGGTACCTTGTATCCTGATGAGAATCAAGGTGTTGTGGGGTGTTGAGAGGAGATGGAGCGATACGGCGCAGTATGAAGTAGATAGGTGACTTCACTGATTTAGGAATTGCCATGTGCTTATATGCTGCTTAGAAGTGTTTGCCTCACAATCAATCATCTAAGCATGTAGGATAATTGGTCAGTGTCCCAATACCTTGTATCTGACTATGGCTTAAACACCTGAAATCTATATTCTTTGCAACGTCTGAAGTCAACCACTCCACCATTCGTCAGGGACCCAACCAAGAGAGAGTAAGATTACCTGGTTGTCTCGGGTGTGCAATACATTACTAGTATTAGTTGGGCAAGATCAAATACGCATTCAGTCGATGTTCTTTGATATCCTGGTCTGCAATCAACTGGGCTGTGAGAGAGCTACTATGTCACCAATTGGCCTTTTTATTGAAACTGACTCTGCCATTGCTTCTACTAACACGAGATATGTCGAGACCTCGTTCAGCCTTCTATTATACATATATCTGAGAAGTCTGCGGGGTCCAGAACCGGTTCTCCATCACCGAGAGCGTACAAACCAAACAACATCCCACCGTAAACACTCCCGACTGGTGGTGCCACGGTTAAGTAGCTAGCCGGAAAGTCAAAATCGCAATTCAGATCTCTCGATGAGAGTACAAGTTTATAGCTTGATAGCTGCGCCTCAATCCGTAAAGTGAATGGTTGAAGAGTACTGGATGATTCTCTGTGCAGGTCTGACGAGTTTGGTAACTTCATGGTCCTGGTCTCTGTTGATAACAACCCTTCAGGTCAACGAAGGATGGCTCTTTTTTCCGACTGACCATCGTACAGCTCAACGAGTGTGATTCCGATTGTAGCGTGAGAGAATTGACTCCACCAGAGCGTGATGCCAGCTTCGTAACCATGTTTCCTGGGATTGAACTGCATTTTGGCTTGAAAGGTCTCGTTGTAAGATGTCTGTTTTCTTAGTAACATGGAGGGGCCCCCTGGCGATGACAGGCTGTAACAATTCCCATAGAGGCGTGGCGCGCCTCGCCGCTCTGTAAGGGTATAGCAATCTTTCAGGAGCGTATCTAGAATCATGGTTAGCTTTGCGAAGAACTGTTCACGATAATAAATCTATCACGTACTTTCCAATACCAGCCCAGTTCCAGAACTCTCTCATGAAGAACTGCCTTCCACTTAACCTCACCTTTTCTTATTTGAGTAAGGTGCTGAACCACGGGCCTCCGGCCTTGGGCTAATAGTGATATATTGGAGCCATCGTTGAAGACCGGCCAATCCTTCCGAGTTGAGGTTCTAGGAACCTCCCAGTCTCGTCTTTGATAGGCCGAACCCCCAGAAGCACCGCCCACCAGTTGCCCTCCCCATCTTCGAAGATGTCGGCATGACCGGCCCTTTGAACGTCCTCGGTCGGTTCGTTATACCACATTGGCTTATCTTGAGACTCCCAAGGCCCATAAGGACCTTTTATGCTTCGAAAGACCCATTCTTGGTGCCCAGCCTCCGTTCCGCCCTCTGCGGTGATGAGGTAGTAGTACGCCCCTCGTTTGAACAGGTGGGATCTTTCAGCGATACCGTGTGGTGACTCACGAATCGGAGTCCCAGATGTCAGCCGTGTAAGCATAGAAGCCTCGAGGAAAGAAGCGATCCTTGACAACAATAACTAAGCATCGATTCATCATAAGTACTTGCATCCATGGTCGGACGATACTGATGGAACACACGGCTGCTGAGGTAGAATCTTCCCTGGCCGTTTCTGCCGTCTATTGGACGGTACCTCAAAGTACTGGCCCAGCTACCCGTGCCTGGCTCTATGGTGCGCATCTCGACTTGGCTGCGCTGAGTCAAGGCATGGCCAATGAGCGACCAGTTGACCAGGTCCTTGGAGAAATAGATGACGCAACCGAGGAAGAATTCAAACATTGACGTGCAAAGAAGAAAGGTAGCAGAACCTGCATCGTGTACGACCGCAACAGACGCATCGGGATTGAAACCTGGGATAACAGGATTGCGGAAGGTTGTGGCGGCCATCTCCTTACCGGGTTCGTTTTTCAATGCATGCGAAAAACAGTACCAAGAAACGCTAGCGAAAGCTTTTGATTGCTGGGTTGGACTACCTGGTTTACGTTACACAATACATACCCACCTTTGATTGCCTGGTCTAGGCTGTATGACCACGCCATTAGCTCTTAGATAATCCCTACTCGTTATTCCCCCACTCCGCTCCCCCTCAGCCCTACGCTTTTAGTCTAATTCGATAGCAAAGGCCTTTTTTAAAAAAAAAAAATTTATTTGGTTTCATCACGTTAAGGGCATAAAGCGTGTCAAGAAATGCCATTAATGTGTCACTAAACCACCTCTACTTTGGTAGCCACTACAGAATACCAGGTGTTATCCCGATAACGAGCTCACGCCGTGTTGCCACCTTCAAAGGGAGCCTAGCTCTAAAAGACGGTGTCAAGAACATACATAACGCACTTGGCGACCAAATACGCCAAGCCGGCTACCGATTTGCCCCCGCCAAGGTTGTTGATCTCTTCTGGATGCACGTTGGTCTAACAGAAAATGTTCCCCCTTACAAACGACGGGATATGGAGACCAGCCGCAAGATCTTTTCCACCTCAAGTCATGCCCTTAGTCCAGCTTCGCCCCCGCCCCCAAACTTCGACCCCAGGATAAAGATATCAGCGTCATTGTTCTTGATTAGTGAGACGAGGGTCTAGCCAGTCTGCCAACCCGCAACTAAAATTAAGCTTCTATTAGCCTAAAATGATATTGGGGGAAAGGCATGTTCCCCGCGATATGCTTCCCCGCAACACATACAATGGGATGCAATAAGTCTAAATACATCTACAGATATCTCGGCCCGTCCTAACCCGATCAGAACCGCGTTTTTAATGCCGCTCTTTCTTCGTCCTCCACATATATATCACAAGGCCTAATAACGCCTTATAATACCTTGAGGCAAGAACTTTATACCTTTGTTATAGATATGAATATATAAATTAAAGAGGCAGGGCTATTCTTATGGTTAAATCTATAAGTGTTTCCCCTACATCTCTCTTAGGATAGTTTAAACAATGTATTGCTATTAGGCATAATATAAAGCTAAGAATATAACCCTATTATAATTAGTTATATCTTAAAAGCTTATAAAAAGATAATTTAGTTAGATATATTATATTATTATAACTAATCTATATATAATACTAAAAGACTAATTTAATTTTATTAATAATATTCTTAAGAAGTATTTCTTAAAATATATTTTATATAAGATAAATAAAAATAAATAGATATAAAAGAAATTTATAGCTTTAATATTACTATAAGCTTATAAAAGGCTTAATTAAGCTATATAATATTATAAGATTAATTAAAAAAAGGGTTAAATAAAGTAATAAATATATAATATACTATAATTAAAGTAAAAGGCCTATTTAAACCTTTCTTTTACCTTATAAGTCCCTATATATATAAGATATTCAAAAAGCCAGGAGACTAAGAGCTATATAATAAATATTTTAGATTACCTTTAGTTATAGGCCTTAAATACTATTAGTATATCTTATTAATAATATTAATACTATTAGTATTTATAAGCTATATAACTTTATTTTACTATAATTCCTTTAATTTAATAATATCTTTATTTATAATAATACCTTATATATAGCCTAGACTATTAAGTCCTTATTAGAAGAGCTAGGGGTTAATTTAATTACTTAGCTGCCTTATTTACCTAACCTAAATCCTATAGAGAATCTATAGGTGTTAATAAAAGTATAGATATATTAGTGATATATGCAATTAACTTATACAGAGGATATAATTGATATATATTATGCCTTAGTCTTAGCTATATTAAGGCTTAGGATAATATTAAAGATAGGGTCTTAAAGAACCTTTGTGTAACTATGCCGAACTATGTTCTAGCTATAATTACTACAGAGGTTAGTATCTAAAGTACTAAAGCTGTTCTAATTAACCTTGTTTATAACATCACAGCAGCAGCATAACAGCTGCCCGTTTCGGCTAGCCTCGATCGTCGGTACCTCTTGGTGTCTTCAAACTTATTGCACCTCGCTGTATGAGTCGAGGTGGATTGCATGAATAGCCGGCAGTATGACCCGAGAGATCCTGGTAAAATGATCGGCCGGCTAAACTTGGCCCTGGCGTTAGTACCCTGACCCTGATTCTGGTTCAATTCCAAGCACCCCAGCTGGTGTGGGGTCCATTCATCGGATGCGATTTGAGGCCGAGCTCGGTCACATTTGACCCGTCCAGGCTCATGATCTTACACTAAGGGATGTTCGTGAAAGATGGAGACGAGAATAAAGCAGCCTTGCGTCCTCACATACAGTCCAATTTCATTCCCCGTGGCATCAAGACATTGGAACCATAGTTCACGAAATTTGTCTTGCTCCAGAGATTATCAAACATGTCGACCAAGGCCGCCGGCACAGCCCGACACGACCGCAATGTTGGCGACGTTGCGGCCGCCTCCGAAGTGTCACGCCTGCTCGCTGAAGACAAGACTCCCTGGCACCAAAAGAGAAATCTCAGGAGACTCTATGGCCTATTGGTACCCGCAGGTCTAGGTGTTGAAATCACTACAGGCAAGTATCTCTCCTTATATCACCGGATTGGAATAGGAGTTAACACCTGCGACTGAAAGGTTTCGATGGGAGTGTTCTGAATGGTCTCCAGGCCATTGACAAGTGGCAGTCGCACTTTGGCTATCCTGAGAAAGCGACTCTAGGCCTTATATCGGCATCGATGGCCATCGGCTCAGTTGCAGCAGTGCCTATCATACCCTACTTGAATGATCGTTGGGGTCGAAAGATGAGCGTAATCCTCGGCTCCATCATTGTCACCATTGGGGTTATTATTCAAACTGCGTCTCTCAATATCGGGATGCTTATCGCATCACGGGTTATCATGGGATTCGGTTTGACGATTTGCCTATCGGGAGCGGCTCAGCTTCTGACCGAATTGTGTTATCCCAAGGAACGTGCAGTCATTATAGGCTGCTTCCAAGTCTCGTGGTATGTTGGCTCAATCCTAGCGGCAGGCCTAACACTCGGCACTTATAACTGGACGACGGACTGGAGCTGGCGCCTCCCGACAATTTTCCAAATTGTGCCGTCACTACTGCAATTGGGCTTCGTATGGTAAGAGAAAATAGAGAACCCCATCATGAACCTGAATGGTTATGCTGACCCTTTCCCTTTCCGAATCTAGGTTCGTACCAGAATCCCCTCGCTGGCTCATCTCCCGAGACCGCCACGAAGAAGCTCTAGCTATCTTGGTCGAATTCCATGGCGAGGGCGACCCCGATTCAGCGTTTGTTGCCGCCGAATTCCGTCAAATCAGCGAAACACTGCGACTTGAGAAGGAGGCGTCTACACGTCCCTGGCGCGAGCTTTTCACGACTCGAACCAATCTTCGTCGTGTGGCAGTTGCCCTTTGCGTTGGACTTTTCTCCCAATGGGCTGGAAACGGACTTGTTAGCTACTACCTGGCTAAGGTTCTAGCAACCGTTGGAATCACCAGTCGCCTGCGTCAGCAACAGATCAACCTCTCACTTAGCTGCTGGAACCTCCTTACCGGAGCTGCAGCTGCCAATTTCGGCACAGGCTTGTTCCCCCGCCGCACGCAACTCCTTATTGGCTTTGGCTCGATGTGTGCTGTATTTGCTTGCTGGACAGGAGCATCTGCCGTCTTTGCTGGAGATGAAACCAATAACTCTGCTGCAATTGCAGTCGTGGCATTGATCTTTATCTACTATGCCTTTTACAACCTGATGATGCCTCTACAATATCTCTATATTTCTGAGGTGTTCCCATTCATCCATCGGGCTAAGGGTATTGCAATTATGCAGTTGGCGAACAAGGGTGGTACTGGCTTTAACCAATTTGTGAACCCAATTGGTCTTGATAACCTCAAGTGGCGATACTATCTAGTGTATGTCATTCTGCTGGGAGTCGAGACTTTCACGATCTGGCTGATCTATCCCGAAACGAAAGGTGTTTCACTCGAGGAAGTTGCTGTGGTTATGGAAGGAGAGGGGGCAAACGTGGAGATGGTGGAAAATGACAAAATGGAGGTGTTGCGTGAGGAAAGGGAGAGGGTCTGAGAAGGATCTTGTCATTTGAGCGGTAGGGCAGGCTTTTGCTGCCACTTCCGTCTCTATATGACTTTCAAGGTCATGTGCCTGGTTTCCTACATTCTTAATTTCCCACATTCATTTTCCATTCTTGCCCAGAGATTCACCAGATCTAGTTTAACAGTTATCATATGGACTGGAGGATTCATTCGTTGGTTTTCGAGAGCATAGCCTGCTGGTTTCTAAATAACACTCGTTATGGTAATTAGCTGCGCAAAAATTATATTTCTATAATTTAATTATTATAGACCTTTGCCGAGGCAGGAGAGTAGTGAGATCGGTCGCCATGTTCGCGGCTTCGTAAAATCCCTTTATCCCGGTTTCGTAATTATGATCACTTCCGTCTCCCTAAATGGTTCTGGATGGCATCTTATAGTGAGGCATGCCTGGAAAGGTGGCGGACGTGCGTCCCGATGACATGCCATATGGCCTCGAGGAGCTTGACCATGATGTTGTCTGGCCCTGAGGAGGTGTTTCCTGTGTGGAGGGTCGCGTATTGAGCCTTGGTGAGGGATATTTCTGGTGGGAATTCCCTTCCGTGGATGGCCATGGAAAACCACTGAAGCGTCCGGGCACTTGGCGGAGCCTATCATAGAGATGTCCATGGACGGGCCCGTCCCAAATCATTATGCGCGCTCTTAATGAATAGATGGTTTGCCCAAGGATCTTCATTGGGAACTGGCTTTGTTGTTAGGTAGTTTTGTCAGGACGTTGCTCATTTGAGGTTGCAGCAAACCCTCGGGTACACCGCCTTCGTAAACACGAGACTCGACGGCTGGTGCAGGCCAGGAGGTGAATGTATTCGGCGCTGAACAATCTTCATCCATACATGTAAATTCTCTCCGGGCGCTTTAAGACCGCGATATCCAACACGCAGAGCACGACACTAGAGGGGGGCCAGATCTGTGCTCCTGCTCGGCCACTAATCTGGCACTCTCACCAACAAGACCAATCGCCTAGGCAGCCAGGCACAGGCACTTGTTAAGTTACCAAAATCGCTTAGTAGTAAAAGCAGCAAGTGTATAGATGCTCCTCCGTCATGAAGATCGTCCATACAATTGATGAGCATTAGAAGTGATACCTCGTTGTCGCCATCTCCCCAGGCTCTATATGACACTCGCGCCTCTTGTTTCGTACTCCAAAGTCCCCATCCCTGGAACATCGCAAGTACCGGTTTATTCAATTCATCCGCTCTATGCTAGTAGCCGTTGAGGGCAACTGTCGGTTTGTTTCTGGACCGACGCGAGGGTTTCTTCCCGCGATTTACCTGCCCCCAACATGTGGACCGCCAGATCCCGTGGGTTGGGGGGGAATGTTCCTGACCGTCATACATCACTAAAGATAGAGCTTACGAATGGCTCGTTTATTGGGGATCTCAGCTATTCGACCTGCTCGGCTACCACAATGTCTCCCATTCCGTCAGAATTGACTATCACGTTAAGCAACTATAGCTTGCATCGCCGGGGGTTTGTCCCAAGAAACTAATATAGGGGATTTAATACGTTAACAGGAACTGGTGAATTGTTGAGGCCGTCAATCACCTTGCGCATCAAGAAGCCTAGTATCTGGGACCCAATCCCACGGCATGGTCAAAACGGACAGGAAAATTCTTACTTTTCCGCATCTAACTATAAACGCATGATCTTATTTAAAGTCTTGAAGGGCTTAACTTTATTCCAACTGTATCAAATACGCCCACCACATGTTGACGCTTGGGAGTCTGTGATTCCAGTACTACCCGTTTTCGCTCCTAGGCCGGCTTTTCTATGTCACTGCTTGCCCCCATTCATATTCGTCGTCCAAACAGGTCTTTTTACTCAGTTTAATCCAATGAGTGGCAATAATACTTGGCGAATCTAAAGTATGGAGTCCTAGGATGGGCGACAATCTGCCAGGCTGATAAAGCTGAGTCAACCAGCATATAATCCACTTCAGCCTTAGATGTCGATAATTCTATACAAATCGAGATTTAAATTGGCCCTTTAGAAGTCCCTGTTGACCTATTTCCATGCAAGAGTTCATAATAATGAGCTAGTTCCCCGGGGCATCAAAACAGGAGGGAAGATAGCCAGGCCAAGGTATAACAGTGACCCTATCTACTTGCTCAATTGTCTAACCAAGGGCCACGGATGATTGATTTAATTGTCACCCACTGGGCTAATATCTCTAAGGTTAAACCTTTCAGTAGTTATTCTATCCTATGCTACCTACCTATACGCGCTAAATAGATGCATATAGATGGCTTATAGATATATAATGTCAGTACCTCAAGTTCAGAGAGTCAAGACCACCTACTAAAGCACATAAGCGTCTTGAGTTATCCCGAAAGAGAGGACCGGCTGATACTAAGGAGCGTTGCTAAGGCCTAGTCCTGAGAAACCCTTAGTAGGATATTGGATGTAAAAACTACTCTTGCATAGCTATTTATATTCTTTAGGGAGTTAAAATCTAGAAATTAGGTGGACTTATTAACGTAAATATCAGGGTAAGTAAGACACTCCTAATAAGCTAAGTTTTAGTATTTCTCCTGCCATTAATGCCAGCGGTTCCTTGCCTACTTACTTCTACTTTTAATTTAGATAGGTTTATAAAGGCCTAATATTCTATACTAATTAAAGGGCTTGCTTCCTTTAATTTAATTATTTATTTATTATAATATAATTATGATTTCCTTAACTATTATAATTAAGATATTAATTCTCTAACGAAGTTTAATTATATATTTAAATTAAATTAATGGCACTTGCGAACTGTAGAACCTATTATACGGTATATAACTCTATAAAATATAATTAATCAGTCAGGACGTTGCAAGTAGATAGCTTCAAAGACACTAACTTCTAAACAAGCACTCACGGCATTACTCGGGCTTATCCAAGGACCTATTCTTGTCCCCTGGTATATGGGAACTATAGATGAGCTTCCTCCCCTCCTCGTCAACGGCCTCTTCAATATCAAATTGCTGCAGTTTGTCGGTGATGCAGCTGGACACAGATTCATTGATGATTTCAACCCTGTGTATGCCATATCTCAGATCCAGAGCTCGCTCGATTGGACTTCTCGTCTGGGGCTCTGAAGCCCCAAGACTGGAGTACAGTGAATGTTGAGAATATGGCAAGTCTGGACAATTTGTATCGAAGGACCCGTCGCTATTCGGATGGCGAGCCATGGCAGCATTGGATGTATCTATCGGCGCAAATGGAGCCTTGGAAAAACAGCCCGACGGTCCGATGCTTCATGATCCTTGAGACCAAACATTCGTTAAGCTTCTGAAATAAAGAGACAAGCATGAGGCGCTGGGACGGCCAAACTTTCATTACATGTCTTGCCACAAGACTTTCTTATGCGCATCACGGCGCGTAAATGCGCCGGCACTATTGCACTTCTCCATCAACGCGACAGCAACCACGGAGCACCCGGAATTTCCGTACCATGAACCGGTATCCGTGCGGGTATTCGAGCTACCCTTACAAGAAACGATCATTCCCGGCGCGTTACCAGCTACTTTGGACAAATGCGGCCTCTGACAGCAAGCAATTTGACCTTCTGGACGACCAAAGACACATACTCTCATTTCGTCCAAGTGTGCAGCCAATCGGTCCCAATCATGAAGCAACTTGTGAAAGAAAATCCCTAGTCTTACGGCCTACTGGCCAAAGCGGAAGATAAACGGACAACCCTATGGATCATGCAAGATACAACACTGATAACCGGCGCTTATCTTATTTCTTTTGTATTTTTGGCATTTCCAACGTACTTGTTCAAGCACGTGAGAGCAATGTTTGTGGATACAAAGGAGCCCGAGACCTCTGGAACAGAACTGAAAAGCAAGAATCCTTTGGCTCAAGCTCTGGAAGAGTTTCTTGGTACGTTGAGTGATGAAGACAAGGGGAAGATTTGGGAAAATATCACGAGGTGGAAGAGTGTTAAGAAAGATTGAAGCAGAGCTTTCGATGGATGACTGGAACACCCCTGAGGAGATTATCCAAGAGTTCAATGGTGCTTTGGGGCTAGATGAAAATAGGCAGCTCAAGGGTCGGTGATGGAGGAGGTAACTACAATTCCCAGACCTTTGCTTTAAGAGCACATGAAGCACTATCAGAAGAGTAAAGGAGTAAACTAATTGCTAGGTTAACTGCCGAGTGTTCCTTTTTGGATGTTGGGATGAGAAGACCCACATAAAGCGGAGGCTATACTGATCTAGGAAGTTACCGGGAGAAATCTCGATTTAACTTCTTAATTAAGTTGCTGATGTGAGAAAGGGTAAGAAGTTTGGAACTAGACCAACCAATAAGTTTTAAAAAAGCATATAACTCGCAATTGCAGTTCCTAAAATTGTTCTCCAAATATTAGATTACTTTGTTTTTGTCTGTCAATTTTCTATCGGCTGTAAACATGTGCTCTTCATCAACCTATCCCACAGAGGCAGGAAATGCAATCTCGACATTGCATGCCAACGACCCCGGAACAACTGCAGACACAATCATCAACGCCCTAGAGAGAGACGGTGCCTTGATAGTCAAAGGCATAGCTTCTAAGTCTCTATGTGAGCAGATCCGAAGCGACCTGAAACCACTCTTTGACTCAGATGTCAAAGATGATTCCGGCTTCTTTCCTCCCACCACCAAGCGAGCAACTGGTTTCTTTGCTACCTCAGACGCATGTGTCGAACTAGCTATCAACCCTCTGTTCCAATCCGTTGCTGAAAAGGTCCTGGGTAGCAAGTACACATACTGGGAAGGCCAAGAGCAGTTGACGGTTTTCGGAAAGCCGTACATTGCTAGTGCTGTTGGATTTCGCGTTGAGCCTGGTGGAAAGCAGCAGGCTCTTCATAGAGATGATTCGGATTATCATCCTAGGAATTGCGACATGCCCGTGATGCTCGGTTGCGTGACGGTAAGCCCATCCTCTTTCTTTGCACAGTTCCGATTATCTAACGTCACCAGGCTTTGACCAAGACGACAAAAGAGAATGGCGCGACCATTGTCATCCCAAAGAGTCATCTCTGGGGCCCTGATAGGTGCCCACTAGACGAAGAGGCAATACCCGGAGAGCTTGAAATTGGCGATGCTATGCTGTTCCTGGGCAACGTTTATCATGCAGGCGGAGCCAACATCACCAAGTAAGCGTATTGTGCTTTTTCTAGTATTGTGCAAGCTAACATGGAAAGGGATGATGCCCGAGAAACTGTCGGTATCTTCATGTGCAAGGGAACCTTGAGGCAGGAAGAAAACCAGTACCTGAGCATTCCCCCAGAGGTTGCAAAAACCCGGAACTTCCCCCCGAAGATGCTCAGATTGTTAGGGTATGGCATTTGTCCACCGGCTTTGGGCTTCTACAAGTATCGAGATCCGATGAAAGTCATCTTTGGAATTGAGGACGAAGAGACTGTTAAGAAGTAAATAGTTTGTTTCTCAAACTGCTAGGATTCTTCTACCGAGACCTTCCCATTGCTTCGCCAGTATGCGCCAGTCTGATTCTCCGCTGGACCAGAATGTCTCGAGAAAAGTGAGAACATCTCCGTGGTGTTTGAACCCTGTGACATCAGATAAGCTCTGGTATAGATCTCTCAAAATGAGTTGCCTGTCGCCATCTCCATAGCATTCTGTCCCGGCGATGAAGATTGGCCATGCGAGGTTATGAATCCACTCGTGTAGATTCTCCATACCAGTCAGTAGTCGAAACAAGTCGAACAGGCCGACTGTCTCTTCCGGGCCATATTGATGACCAAGGCATCGTGCAGTATACAGCAGAGCAGCATTGTGGTAGGCGTCAAGTAGACGTATAAAGTCCCCACGATCAGCACTCGAGCACACCCCGCTGCTGCCAACTTCCATTAATGTCTCCCCTCGTGCTTGAACAAACTCGCTCCTCCAATCCCGAGTTGAGTCCTGAGCTGAATCGCCTCGAGATATGAGCGTCGCATCATGAAGAATCAGTAGATACGCGGAGAATGACTTATCATCCCCGTACTCAACTGGCCTAATTGCATCTTGTACATCTGACGCGTCGAGGATAGTAGTACATGCGAAGATATCATACATGGAAAGCTGGTTCTGTAAAAAGCCGAAAAGGCTACTCTTGGGAAAGTCCAGGGTGGATAGAGTGTTGACTAGAGCACGAGCTGCCTTTCGATGGAAATCAGCAGCATCTGCACCGCCAGTATGTGCTAGCTCGTAGGATGATAGGACCATCATCGACGAAAGCATCCATTCTGCTGTATCGGCAGTCACTGTAAGCTGGGGATGTGCGGTCATGTCGTCAACACCGCGCATGATCATTGACAAGACATGGTCCCTATCTTTCTCATAAACGGTTGATGGCGTGAAGTCTCTTGCTGCATGCTGGGCCGAGACTGCGCATATAGCGAGACGGACTGCTTCATTCGTCTGAGCCAAAGGTAGAACCTTTTTGCGGTAATAATTCTTTTCCGAGTCGATCCAGACCATTAACCCGGCGATATTCTTGTCATAATAGTCTAACAGTTGTTGAGTGTTGCTGTCAAAACTTCGCGTAGAGGTGGATGCCGGAGCCTCGGGGATAGGAAATTGGACACCCCGAAGATGACCACGAATAGCCACGCCCTGAACCCATCGAAGTCTTGGACCATACCCAGGGCAGGTAAATCCCCTGCCAATACATTTCTGACAGCTCGGTTGACCAAGATCGCAGATGATCCTTCGTGTCGAGCAAATCGAGCAACCTAGGATGGGGTGAGTGAGTGAATGGCTATACTTTCAGTGGTCTTAATCTTGCCTTTACCCTTTGGCCGTGGCATTATGCATTTCTCTTACTTGATGCTGACAGCGAGGGGCGGAGTATTGGCTGAAATCCAAGTACCCCGCAGTTACATCACGTGCTTTACTTTCGTAAATCAACTACCTAACTTGCTGTAAGTTAAGTTTTAGTTAGCGTTGAAAAGTATTAGTGTGAGGACTTTGAGGAGAATTGTTACCGCATATGTAGGACAATGAGTTTGGATCTAGGTGTGAATATCCATTTGGGCCCCTTGTTTAGACGTATAATATATTTAGTTTAGCTATTTATGCTGGGAGTAAGTCCCAGACCCCATATACACCTTTCCTTGGTCTCTCATTGCATTTACTTTTTAACGGCATAAATTTTAAAGGACCCTTTGATCTCATTACTAGCTGCATACGCCCATGATATGACAGCGATTCACTTACCACACCATTCATCCAAGTCTTCACCATCCAGGTCTGAAGCCATGCTAACCGAACCCGAACAACAACCCTCCGGTAGAGTAGTAATAGAACTAAACAGTATTAGGAGCCTGGCTAGATAAAACCCTTACGTTAGATAAAAGGACTTAGAATACCTTAAGGATATTAATAGTTCTGGTGCTATTATTATCTATGATTATTAGTAATTGCTTAACTATGCCAAGTAATAGACTTACTAGCACTAGAAGACCTTCTAGTATTAGGGATTTAAGAGTTAATAAAGCCCTAGTAAGTACTAATAATAATAGTAGTAGCGCTCTTTCTAATAATAGTAACAATAATACTAGGCTATTGGAAAGTAAAGTAGGTAAACTTCTTAACCTTAGTATTCTTTATTATACTAATAGTAATAATAAACTAGACTCATTTAAACAGCTACTTAATAGACTATTATCTATAGGTAGACTTATAATACCTATTCTAGAACTTAGTAAACTTAGTTAATATGCTCTTTATGTTAGTCTGGCTGAGCTTAGGAATTTCAGTATTAATAGCTATTATCTAAGCAACTGTGCTGGCGAGGAATTAAAGGCTAAAACCAGGCTTATTAAGTTCGGTGATATCGATAAATATTATGCCGCCTTGTGAAAGTTGGATAGAAGTCAAATAAGTTATTATTTTAAGAGAGTGGACTTATAGCTCTCAATTCGAACTTTTCCTTTTCGGTAACAATGTAAACATCGCCAGGTCCAAGCCTAATCTTAAAGAGAGGTTTAGCCTTATAAGGGTCAATAGCAGCGGCATTTAATAGTCTAATAAGGGCTGCGAGAGTAAGAATACTATGCATAATAATAGAACCTGAAGACAGAGATTTAGACTTAAGTAAGATAGATGCTAAAGATACTTAAGGTAGAGCTTGGCTAGTGACTAAAATATCTCAATTATGGCGATTATTAATTATATAGAAAAAAGCTTGCATCTCTCTGAGTGGCTATGTTAGGAAGGAACTGTATCCTAGAGCATATTGCGTATTATGATCTGACTCTGGACTTGATCATGGCAGGAGATATATTACACCAGTGAAACCAAGGTCACACGAACTTCATAAGTTCCTAGTAACGCGGTTCTCAGATTAAGCATAAATTCCAGGGACCTTCTATAAACTGACCATATGCCGCGTAATAGCTACTGAGATATTAAAACGAGGTTGCACCAGACGGCCCGCTTGTGTATTAGTACAACTCGTTGCCGTAGGTCGCTAATGTTAGGAGGTAGGTTGTGAATTCTTGGCATCTAAGTAGGGTTGGAACGTGGTTATAAGGACTATACAGACGGTAAGCATGAAATTTGATTAGATGATAGAGTATATATTTTATTTAAATAAAACGAAAGTGGAAGTTCGAGGTTTATTAGTCTTATCTTTGTGTACACTTTAGCTAATTAAGCACCATAAAGACAAGTTTGTCCACTTATTCATCACCGTTTCCGTCCGGAGTATTTTTGTGTCACTGGATGGCGTGATATCCATATAGAAGGAAGTTGGAAGGGTTCAGAGACTCATACGAGTCACTATTTGAGCTTCTTTTACGCGTCGCATGCCAGGGCATAAGTCAAGTATGCGATGAAAAGTTTCAGAATGACTGGTACTTCACTGGGTAAGGCTATATCATAGAAATAATAACCTATCAATTTCAACAACTACATAAAAGTACACTTATCTACAAGCAAGCTGTACTGCTGCTACCGTTCGCTTCATCATTCTCACTATGGAGTTCGTCCCAGGAACATATTGGCGAAGCCCTTTGATAGGTTTTGCAAGTGACTAGACACCACCCCATCCTCATTGGGAACGATATCAGAAACAGAAGACTGTACGAATTTGGCTGGCGTGACTGGTGGAAAGGCGCCGGGCATCAAGATTTCCCCATATATCTCGTCAGCTGGTGTGTCGATGCTTGACGATTCAATTGAAGGCGAGTCATCGAGGACCTTGTAATCAGCCGCCCCCTCAGGTGTGAGAATCAGTTGAGGTACGATTTCAGGGGGTGATTCGAGGGAGTTACTCCCGCTTTCTCGTCTCTTGGCCCCCCTGGCTGCCGCGGTTGCCATGGCTATCTGGAGAGGTGAAGCGACTTGCTGTACTCTGGACCTCGCGCCAGGAGTCGGGCTTGATGGAGTACATGGCCGTGAAACGCTTTGTGCTCGAAACCTTGGGCTTCCACGCGGATCAGTGTGCGGAGGTGATAGTGCAACATCAGGACTCAAGCAACTCATGGTTTGTGTAGGTTGTTCGCTGGCTGCGCGTGTCCTTCTGCGCGAAAGGTTAAAGGACGAATCTTGCAGGTTCTTCAGGCGTAGCCTCTCAAGCTTCTCGTCCATAATTTGGTGCGCAGCTTGAACGAATGTATCGCAGAGTTCCATTAGCCTTATATTGGCATCTTGATCCAGATCATCATCTTCGGGGTGTGGCTGTCCATCCAGAGCGCGCTGAACAAATCGAAGTGCACTTCTCGAGAGCTCCATTCTCTGTTGGCTAGAGGGAGAGTGAACAAACCTCCATTGATCAATATATGTGGTGATCAATGGCTTGAAAACTCGCGTTGCCCAGGTGTGGATGTTTTCGAGTATGAGTCTGAACTTGACAATATCCTCAGGTTCAGTCATATCTCCATCCCAAATGCATTGCATCATCTACCAAGAATTATAAATCTAACTCAGCCTCGGATTCCTAAATATGTACTTACATAAGCTGAATCGTGTCTGCGGAACTGCTGTTCGTCGTATTCATCGTCGAAATATGGGAAAAAGTCTTTGATATAATACGTTATCCAGACCTTGACTTCAGGCCCAACTGTGGTCACAGCTGGAATCGGAGGGACATGTGCCTGTCTAGCCAACTCAGGAGTATACTTTGCAGCGATCTGGTTCAACCTGACGGCGCATCCGCTACCATTGACCGCTTGGCAATAAGCAACCTCCTTCAATTTCTCGCCAGTCTCAGGCATCTTCTTGTGCTCAATAACGAGCCATGGAAAGCACTTCAGGTGTTTTTCTAGGGGCTTCCTTTTGTCGAAAGCATGGAAGGGAGATGGTCGTAAGCCGTGGGCATAAAGGCTTTTCAGATCGGGCCATGAGAACGACTCCACAAGGGCTGGCATTGATGCTTTGTGCCACTTCAGGGCCTCGCGGTCAGCTATTCTAGGAACATGAGATTCTTCCGTCAGATGGTATATCGGAAAATAAAAAGCACGATCGGGTTGGGGGCGTTTCTTGTTGTAAAATAAATCAGGAAGTGAATCACCAAGTCTGCCTTTTCCATCAAATGTAACCCATAGATCCTCGGATTCACTGGTAAGTTCTCGTTGGTCGCAAGCTTTTATACTCATTTATGAAACTACTTACGATATTACAGTGTCATAGTAATAGTTGGCCCGTGAAACTCTAAAAGGTCGCATATTATTAAAAGTTCTTGGGATAAAAAATTCTTAACTGACCTGCGTGAGTCTTCTTGCGAGACGGAGACGTCATCTAGAAGAGGGCGAAAGAAATTCTCTCGAAAGAAGTCTTTCCAAGCCGGCTCGGAACTTTTGGTCTCGTATAAGTACATAGCCGAATCTTCGATTTTAACCTATGTCGCTAGTCAGATGGACCATCTACGAAAAACAGATGAGCCCTTTGGTAAAATACAGTCTCTCCACTTACAATTAGTTTCCTATCATAGTCTTTTTCACATGTAAAGTCAAGCATTGCCTGCCGGAGAGCCTCGACATGCCGTGGGAATGGTTTCATTGGGGGACGGCTGTCGTCATTGTAGTAAAACCCTCTTTGCTCTAGATCATAGCGATCCCATTTTTGTTCTTTGGACGGGCTAGACATTATGGAGAGTCTGAAAAACTGAAAGATGGAAAGGGAAGTGTTGGCCGACGGCGTAGGTTCTGTAGAGTATATCTTTGTTGTGGCTCAGATGCGGTATTTGTATATGAGCCTTTTGTCGAAAGCTAGACTTTCCGCAGCATCCTATTAGTGGGCCGGAGGCTTTCTCCTCCACATATATATGATCACAAGGTAACATCTGTTGGTTGTGATATCTACATCCCTGCTCACTGCTCAGCCTACCTCGCCAAGATGCAGAACGACTCAGATATCAATTCCGCAGGCGTGGCTCTTCCAGTCATTCGAGTTCCACGCATTACATTCTCAATTCAAATTCCATTCATCGCTATCCCTTTGTTGCTGTGCATATTATCTCGAGATACTACGTCGTTGACGCTCTAATTATCTTTGCGGCCCTGCGGACTGTCTGCCCAGTTGACAGGGACCCTAGAAGCTAAGGCACAGCTAAAACAAGGATAGTCCTGTGAACGAATCACAGACCACTGGTTCTCTAAGGCTAGACCTTAATAGTCAGGTCCGGGCTCCCCGCCACCCGTCCCGAGTCTAGCGTCTTTAGCAGCCCTCACAGCCTCAAGTCTCAAGAATCTGCATGGGAAATTAGGGCTAATGATACCGGGTAACTTCTTCCTGAACTGTGAGAGGTCCAAGTGCAAGCCACATGCAGAAGAAAGGAGACATGATATGATGTCTCTTACGGATACGATGCAACTGTAAGCGAGTCTCTGCAAGGCAACACAGTCACGTAATTCTGGTTAGCCTTATCTAATCTGGGATTAATCAAATTTGGAATAAATACATACTGTGAGAGCAACCAGGCTGAACGTCAAACAAAAAACCAAGCAAATCCCTAGATACTATTTATAGGCAACTTATTATAAATTGTCTAATAAGAAAAGTTATGTTACTTAGTTTTTAATACTTGATCATCTAATACTGGGTCGAGCTGCTAATTAGTTTAAAACTAACCTTAAACCCTACTATATAAAGGACTATTAAAATCCCGGCTGGTTATCTACTTTTTATCCACGCTGCTACGATCCTAGTGGTTACGTCATAAGTACTCTCGGAATGGCGATGCTGTTCGGGTTGAAGGTGCGATTGGAGGGATGCCCAGAATGATCAATGTCATAGTAGTCACTTTCTCCATTTCGATTGGAAGACCCTGATTGAATTTGGGGCTTACAGACTCTGTGATAGGATTGCCCTTGCGGGCTTATTCTTCGTTCTTTTTCTGTTCTGTTTATTCTTTCCCTTGGCTCTCCTTTCAGTCTCGACTTTTCCTCGAGATCGTCTTTCAACAATCCCTGTTTGGCAGCCTCATCATAACTTTCTAGCTCACTCTGATATCTCCTATACAAAGGGAATGTATCTCTCGAGGCAGGTGAAGCGTCAACTTCACTATCTCCCCGAGACACCGGTATGGGTGCAGGGTTGGCGTGTACTGCGACGCTGCTTCAACATAGCGGCAAATCCAGGGCTGTTGATAAGAGTTTGAGAAAGAAAATGGACATGCTTTTGGAAGAGATCGAAGGTGATAGTTGATGCGACAATCAGTCTGTCGCGAACGGAGTGAGGATGAAGAAGAAGAGATTATGGCAGTGTTTTTTGTGGTAGCCAGTACTCAGGTCACATGTGGGATCTGCGAGCTTATTCGTTTGAGCTTACGACGCTATAAAATCTATTCCTAGAGACCAATCCCCAGCTAGTCCTTCCTAAAACAATTGCCCCAAATCACGCCATGTTGTGTAGTCCCAACCTATCTGCTGACACCTCTCGCTAGGCGTCGAAAGCTTTTAGTCGTCGTTTTTTAAGCTTGATGTAATTATCGCTTACCTCCGACCTCGAAGAGACCTTTCTAATAGTATATAAGGATTATATTACTAGGCTATTATTATTTAAAACTGTAGATAAGTTAAGATCTTATCCTCACCCGTCATGGACCTAGGGCAAGCTAGTATTGAAGACAAAATATATCTCGCACGCTTCATCGATATCGAAGCTTTCCTCAGAGTTCCTTTGTCCTAGTTATTAATTGCAAGAATAGTCGGTGATACTCGTAATCAAGGTCGTGGGAAACTTATTGCAGGGTTTATCTAATATTCTCAATACCAGAGCAACGCCTCAGCTCTTTCGAGACCAATGCTATCCCGAAGAACATAACTCAAGTCTTTGACTCTAAATGTTTCTGCATCTTGGCTCTGATGAGTGGTGAATAGTTCTGGAGCGAATGGTTTTCTCAACTGCAATTTGCTTGTCTATATCCCCTCTTATGAGATGTTCTGTAATCTGCAGCCTTAGTACATCGTTCTTGAGAAGCATTCGCCCTGAGGCCTCTTGACCAATTAGGAGCACGTGAAGTTTGGTGTGATTCTTGACCAGGTCCAGAATAGTTGATAGACACCCATCTGTATTACTGTCCCAGTCCTCGCTAGACCCATCAATGCCGTCGATGGTGAAGTATACTTTCTGGCTGATACCAGATAAAGCAACGCGGCTGCCTCGACAAGGCCCCTCTTATTGATGCCGTCACTTCAATTCAACAACTTGGACACTTTCTCAAGGTTGACATCTGTAGTACGCCGTGTAATTTGCCACGCCAGGCTCCTTAAGAGATCTTCTAGTTTTCGTTGGTTTTCATTGCTGGACCATAACGAAAAGTGGAGAGCAATCTGGCCTTGTTCTCCAAGTTCCAGGACGATAGACTTGATGAGAACAGATTTCCAGCAGACTTTTGTACCATAGACACAAATAGTCCATCTGAGCTAGGAATCTACATTGGCTGAAAAGCCTTCAACCCAGTTATAGAAGGCCGAATGTGACCAAACCCATTCGTAGATACCGGGTGTCTTGCTAGGAATGAAGTTGATGCTACAGGGATGCAAATCAGCTCGCCAATGAACAGTGAAAAATTCATTTAATACATCTAGAGAATATTTAGCTTCGTCCATGAGTTACTACTTGACTACCTACTTCGCAGCACACGTTGTGAACATCCGTTATGGTTAATATGAGCTCTGTTTGGATCTGACTTAGATGAGTCAACCACTCATTGAGTGTTTTCTCGAGGTCAGTCAAGATAAGACAAAACTTTTTCAGGGATCTATGAGGTTCTTTTTTGAGGTTTAACGGCTGGAGCACATGCTTGAGGGAGTCTAGGTCTTTCGTCCACTGTTCAATGGTCGACTTGTGTTGTTCGAATTGCATCCCATAAGCGCTGCTCACGCCCTTGTTCCAGAACGCGTTCAAGATTTTGAAGGCTTTGGATCAGACTCCAAGCTATGTTCGGTCCGACATCTCTTTTTGATACTCCGTGGACTGCCCCGGTTACTGCCTGGATCAGCCAAGCGGCTAAACAAATAGTTTGGGATGCTGCTTAACCTTTAGGTTAGCTAACCATGTGTTGGCTTGAAATATATCTTGTTTATATCTTGGTTATAGAAACAATGAACAGTAGCTAGAGCATATCTACCCTAGCCTTTTTAACATACCTTGATCACCCTTTGCCAAGCACTTGGAATGGGCATTATTAGTTACGTTTTGGGTATTGAGATTATCCTTGCCCTCGACTTGCGTTGCGAGCGAGGAAAGGTCTTTTTTTTTTAGAATGGTTTTTCGTCGCCCAATATGCTTAAGGGTCACTGATTGAAGATATTACTATGGCTTTTAGGCCTCTGCTTCGTCGGAGAGTGATAACAGCGGGAAAGCTAGTATTTATGTTAGTAATTGATGGTTGACGGACTCGACAGAACTTTATTCATATGTCCAGATATGGTCTACCCAATTGAAGATATTGCTTGCTTATTTCCTTCTGTAGCTGAAGGCAGACGATTTCATCGGCGGTAATTCCGTAGTGGATTGAACCGTAATGCCTGATTGGCGCTGTACCAACCGCTATCGCAAACTCGGGTTAGGTCTCGGGCTCTAGACTCATTCCTACAAGGTACATCCTAAACGGCCCGCTATAACGATCAATAGTTGTCAATAGTGACAGCTCGCTAACCCAAATATTGATCATGGGCCCTGAAAACAGTAAATCTCGATCGTGTTGCTGTCAATAGTTTCGCAAAGCTGAGTCGAGTAAAGACTTGGCGGAACAAGGGGTCCATACATAATAAACCAGCATCGCACGATGTCTTGCGGAGGTAAGCTCTCATTCACTCGTTTTTTTGACCAATTTTGTGGTCGCTTTTACTGAGCTTATTTCGATATGCAGTCTATGCTTGCGCTCGTGGGCTTGGCCCTGGCTAATCTTGCCACTGCCGGTCCTTGTAAGCCCAGTGGGCCAACATTGGTTTCCAGTCTTGCAGTTACATCCTCCATCCCGACCGACATTTCCGAAACCTCCGAAGTCCCCAGCTTGACAGTTCCCCAATCGACGACTACAACTCAAGAGGTCGATATCATCATCACCAACGCCATTGAAGGAGGTAGCTTCGCCGCCCGCAATGCCAACAACCCACCCAGTGGACTTACAAACTTCGGTGCATCCGGAAACGCTGAATTTCACGAGGGAGGTTGCTACAAGGTTGATGGTAGTCCCGATGATGGTTGCGCTGCATTGACTGCCTCTGGGAACCCGGCTGGAAAGCGAGACACTGGATCGTTTGCTAGTATCTGGCAGACTCTCAACTCGCTGAGCACTGTCTCTCAGAGGAAGTACACCGTTCAATTCTACTACCTCGTCGCTTCGGCTGGTAGCCAGGATTGTACCGTCACTGCAGCTCTGGGCAACAAGCAGTTCTACTCGCAGTCTCTTTCCTCTGTCGGAACTAGCGTGTCTTGGACTCATGTTCTTGAGCAAGTTGACGCTGAATCTGCTTCTGCCACTTTTGCCATCTCCATGACTTGTTCTGGTAACGGCATCTCTGTTATCTTGGTCGACTCAATTTTCATCTCCAATCAAGTCACCCCAGCCAACATTGGCAACTTTGTCCTCGACTTCGGCGTGCCCACTACAAACCCTGTTACAACATCCGAGTCCCTGCCAACATCTACCGAGCGAACCATCGAGCCCGGGACGACCTCTGCCAGTTCCTCATCGGAGGTCTTTACTGAGAGAACCATGCCCGAGACCACTACCACCTCTCCCCCCAACACCGACACTACACGTCCCCCTCAACCCACCGAAACCGCCTGCAAACCAACGTGCGAACTCCGTGCCGGCTTCGACAATACTCCCGAATGGAACTGCAGAGTCTACGGCCTCTACAGTGGCTTGACATATCAGCTCCCCAACCAAGACGACGACGAGACACGGCCTTGGTATGACGGCGCCGAAGACTGTGCCGAGATCTGCAAGACGCTGCCTGGTTGCAAATCAGCGGGTTACATGTTTGCTCCCAGGAAGTGTTTCTTCTCAAACAATGTTGTTACTCATTCCGAGGTTCGAAATATGATGGATGATGGTGTTGATGTTGATTGGTATGGCATGGATTGCTTCGCATGCTCTGCCTGTGAGCATGGAGCTGCGAAGACAACTGTTGCTGAGGTTTCTTCTACGCCTGTCAACACTGATACTACTATCGCCCCCGAGCCAACCTTTACTACCAGAACATCTGACAGCCCAGCGACTACAACATCCCCAGCTGATGTCTGCCTCTACAACCGCGGTCAAGAGTGCGAGTTCAACCGCTTCAAAGACCACAGCGACACTCTCTGCATCTGGGCCGCCATCTTCACCGGCACAACATGGAAAGAATCCCGCGAAGATTATCCCTACCAAGATGGTCCTTACCAATGCGCTGCTATCTGCCAGACTCTGAAGAACTGTGAATCCTCGGGCTACTACTCCACTGAGAACCGCTGCCTCTTTACATCCAAGAAGCTCCAGCGTTCCGACATGATTTCTCATGAAGATAGACCATTTGATCACTCCGTCTGGAGTCATAACTCCTGCTGGACATGTCCAACCTGCTCTGAGACCGCCGCTCTCCCTGCCACGAGATACTGCTCGTACGACCAGGGCGATAGCTGCCGCGCTGTGTCAGGCAAGCCCGGCGCTTTGTGCAATTACCAAGGCTTCTGGGGGGCGTATAACCAATGGGATCTTGCGAGGTTTCCTGACCAGAGCTCACCTGAAAAGTGCGCGGCTATTTGTATGGCGTTGGATTACTGTGTTGCGTCTGGGTATAAGGATGATAGGTGTATGTTTTCGTTCAGGGAGCTCAAGGTGGCAGACTTTACGGACTGGCCTGATCACTCGAGGGATGGAACCTGGAGTGATAACTCTTGCTTTGAGTGTCCTGGCTGTACCGCCTAACGGTCGCAGGAGTAGCAAGTATTCTTCACCGTATAATAATTATTCAATTCCTTCTCCACGCCATCTTAGCTAATTTCGCAGTGACAGTGTAGACATCTATGCTTAAATATTGCCATGTTCTCACAAGGTTACTCTTTGCATGTTGGTCCTTTCTCTTGTATAGAGAGAGCAGTTATTCAGCATTATCGTACTCCCTCGAGCCCTTCGTCGGCGTCTCACCACGCCTCAACTGAGCAAAACTACTAGCAAAAGCTCGACAGAACCCACGCCACGCAATCTGAGATACAAGCGTCCTCTCCAGATCTCGAAGGAAACGAACACAATGATCAGAGCCATCCAGTATTCCAACGCCGGTCAAGTGAACCACGTTATCACCGCCATGCTCAATCCATCGACCAATAGCGTCTCTCCCTTGTAGCTGATCAAGACGGGTAATCAAAGGCCGTGTTGAAGTTTGTGACAAAGATGCGCATGTTTCGCTGTAGCAGTATATATAATCCATCGCCACCGTAAGACTAAGCGCATCGTAGCACGCAAGGCGACGAGAACTCCGCGTTGTTTTGAAGATGCAGGTAGCATGCCATAAGCCCTTTCGCGCCTTTACGCCGCTATTCTTGAAGAAGTCGTTCAGGTGCATCTTTGACTTGAACATCTGCTCTTTGTTCGTCTCCCAGCCTGTAGCAGAGTGTAAAGTCTCAAGCGGAATCAACCTCAGGATTGCAATGACATGTAAAATTGTGTCTGTACACTCTCCAGGGTTCGACGTGTTTTTTAAGGTCAGTTGTTCGATAGTCGTGTCTAGAAGAGCATTTTCGCTCCTACTGGTGTCAGGTCTGTGAAACGAAGGGTTTGGTGCGTGTTGAGTATCACTATTTGCTGAGGAGTTCAAGTATGAGGCAAATGACGACTGCAAAAGTTGCGAAGTGCACATTTGGCGGTAGTAATTTCTGTCGTCGATGTATAGTTCGAGAAGAATAACCCTGGCGGCAAACGTATCTGGCTTGGGTTGGCGTCCTGAAAGGATTATCAGCCATGTAATGAACCCTACTGCCAGTGACAACTACGATACCTGTAGAGTTTTCTTGTCGTAATTTCCACTCTGAAGCATCCCGAGGCCGCCATAGCCTTTCAGGACACGGCAGTTGTCGCGTCGCCTCACGGAGGTTGAATACCAGCGGAGTACCTAGAAAGATATGGCTCAAACACTCCAATACACGTACACAAGTGGCTAGACGTAGTTCACTCTCCTCAGTGATCCAAGCTTGCCATGCTGCTTCGTTGTCAAGCTCACCCTGACGCGAGTGTCTGCGTTTGTCAGCCTTGCCAATGAGGTCCCAGCACATCGTCGCTAGGCTACTTCGCCTATGCTGCAGAACGATCTTGTCTCTGTGTGAGCCTGAGAATAGCCACAGAACATGTAAGAGAAAGACGCATTGTACTGTTGTTACGTCGACATTCAATATGTTATCGTGTACCTGAGGCTTGAGGGTTAGATACCACGTAATACAGTGCCTTGCCATCTGTGACTCTACTTACAGTGAGTTCAACAGCTCGGGCTAGTAGGTCAGATAACGCAGAGCTATACTCGTCTGCGCCTTGAATCTCAGAATAATGGCTTCCGACCGCTGCGACGGCTAATAACAAAACCCATGGGAGATCTGGGTCCTCCAAGCGAGATGGATGAAGAAAAGGGAACTGGGAATCGAAATACTCAAAGTATAGTTCTACGAAGGCGTGTAGGATGTCTTCAGGAATTACTAGTACTGTTGAGTCTCTTCGCTGCGTCTTGTAGAAGTTGTTCAAGTCCTCTACGGCCTGTCTAGGTAGCTCATGGATATATCCAAAGACTTCGGCCCCAGCCATTTGCAAACTCATGGCTTGCAGCTCTGGGAATGAACGGCATGGCAGCGCATAAGGAGAGCATATATGTTCAGGACTTAAATAAGTCTTGGTAGAAGCCGGGCCAGTTGCAGTCTGTTGAGCCGAGGTTGCGTGATGTGCTGCATCTGAGGGAGGATGTACCATATCCGGTAGCTCAAGTGGTATCTCCAATTCGTCCATGAACCAGGGAAAGGAGAAATGAGCCATCGCAGGATTCCAAGACATCCATGGACTATTTGATATGGCATCAAGACTGCCAATATCCCCGCTGAAAGGAAAAGCATCGGGCAAGGTTGGAAGATAAGCCCAGCTGGAAGAAGTATCTGGGACTGTTGTGTATATGGTGCTTGATGCTATCGTCGGCATTCCACTCGTATTAGAGGGAATAGAACGAGGATTGTCCCATTCTTCTGAAGCGACATGAAGGTCACCAGGTATAAACGCTTCCTCCTGGAAGTCTGCGCCTTGAGCTGTGAGGGGCGATGAAGCAGCGATGTCTTGGCCTTGGGATGACTCTCCAACGATTATAGTATCACTATCATCTTGCCGTGCACTAGATACCCTATCAGGATAAATGCACTCTGAATTGCGAGTCTCACATCGCGAACAAGGATGGCCTCCATCACAGCTCTGCTTTACCCTTGAACAGGGTGCACAAGCTTGACCACGGCAGCGACGACGAGTTTTGGACGAACCAGGTTGACTACCATGCAAGGCTCGATGACGAGTAAGGGTATCACTATATTAGGTCAGCAAGATCACCGCGTCCATGAGCGCAGTTAGTGACTGACTTGCGAGAGAATGACTTGGAGCAGACGTTGCACTGAAACGGCTTGAGGCCCGTGTGTCGTAGGACGTGTCGATCGCGGTGCTCACGGCGTTGGAACGTCTCCCCACAATGGCCACAGGATAATGGATTCGGCTCCATGACTTAGTACCCCGATGCGGTACAAATTGGTGCAAGGTTTCGTAAAAGAGTAGAAGGTGGGTGAGAAGCGGCGGGACGGGTTATTTGACGATGGTGGGGTGCTAACGACGTTTGGATTCGTGCTATTTACCCCGCCGGCCCCGCCTCCTCCAGGGTAAGAACTCACGGAACAGTGGACTCTTGCTATTAAATGAAGCGGTAAAGGGTTTTCAGCTTAAGAAATGATATTTCTCTAGCTGCTAGCGGCTGAGTTTTATGTCAGAATAGGATAACTTAGCTTGGACTTCTCAATAACCTAACGGTGGTGAAGCCCTCTATGCGAGAGCATCAAAGTCCACTTCACGAACAACGATCCCAATTGTCGACCAGATCAAAATTGAAATGGAAGATTCTACCCTTGAATGGTTCGGTATGTTTATCTTCATTTCTCTAAACAAGCACTGTCATTGAACCAATAGGTGCCACGACATTCCGCCTTCGAACAAGAGGCGTCACCGTCTTCCTAGATACTTGGCTCGACAGACCTTCCGTACTGAAGACTTATCTCCCAGTTGACGAAGTAAAAGAGGCCGACTATATCTTTATCTCACATGCTCATTTCGACCAGTAAGTTCTATAAATCTGACGAAGAGGCTACCCTAACCTGGAGAAAAAGCCTCCCCGGCGCAGATCGCATCGCCATCATGACCGGCGCCATCGTCATAGCCAATAACGAAGCAATCAACCTCCTAAGAGAGGGCGGCGTTCCAGAACACCAACTCCTGCCTGTTCAAGGCGGCGAGAGAATTCCGTTATTCACTCGCGAGACCTGGAATAAAGCTAATGCTAACCCATCGTTGTTCTGTCCCGGTCCTCCTGGAGCACCTCGACGTCCACTGGACAAACTTGCAGCGTTTTCAGTAGATGTCTGGCCTTCATTGCACTGCATGATGCCTACAGATCACCCTGAAGTTATCGACACAGCGACTGTATACAAAGGGTCAGCGAGTCCCTACAGCTGTACTCTCGATATCACAATCGGCATGAAATACGGTTTGCTCAAGATCGGAGAGCTCATGCCGGCGGAGAAGCTAACACCTGGCCACCGCTCCTTTATCGAGTATGTCGGCGACCGAAAGCGAAACCTCTTTTCGCACAGTGATGGTGGGCAATTGATGTTCAACTTTGTCATTGGTGAGAAAGCATTTCTTTGGAGTGCACATCTAGGAGGTTATGAGGGTATTCTGCGAGACTTACAGCCAAAGCCTGATATTGCGATATTGGCTATCGCTGGAAGAGCGAATCTTAATGGTAGACCATTTGATGGTTCTGCAGCTGAGTTTGCGGCTATGAAGGTTGGTTGGTTGGGTAATCCGTCTCAGGTGATCTGGTGTTTACATGATGAAGCGTACGCAACCTTGCCCGAGCAAAGCTGGAATGGAAGATTAACTGACATACTGCAGATGCATTCCACCTTGGAGGACCAAGACTGAAGCGGCTACAAAAGCCGTCGAGAAGAATGGCAAGACAAAGGTTTTGACGATGGACTTTGCTCGGCCGGTCAAGTTAGACATCTAGCTTACCATTGGTGCTGGGCGTCTCATAGAACTTAATGCTACGGTTCCATCTTCGGAATTAATTTAATGCAGTAGGATAGCTTGCATACATAACTGTACTAGTACTTCTCGTGACTCCTTCGTATAATGGAGACTATAGCGTCCTACCATATCTTCTCCATCCATCATATAGCACAAATAACAGATCGTTTATAGTTCTTCAATACAGCGAACATGGATCTTTTCTTATACTGCTATTTTTTGCAGATCATCTACGTCTCGCGACAAAGGTCGATCGTGCTACCACATACCACACGGAGAATACTAATTCCATATCATGCATAATGATAACCGTCAATCTCACAGAAGCAGAAAGTCCGATCCTCCGCCACCAGCATCAGGCCCTAAATTGCCAAGTATCCGAAGTATTTTAGCTGACTTCTCTTCCCCTCTCGGACTAAATCTCAACGGGGTCTGCACCATTCCCCGTGCGGCCCCGTCGGCTACAGGTCAGACGTCGACTCTTACCCCGTGGGGATCTATCCTAAGCCGATGTACCTCCACCGGCTACTACCTCAGAGCATCGCTTCCCTTCGTGCTTAGCTGCTATTGCCGCTGCGAAGTTGATCTGTTATCTGCTTCTATCGGCTCGGTACGGGTCCAGACTCCGCGATTCCGGTTTTGTATGACTACCTCAAAACAAATCCTTAGCAACCAGGTATTGCTTCGACACCATTACGAATCCGTCGTCCCTTAATACGCTCATCCCAAGTCAACCAAAACACTAGATCACCATGGCCCAAACTGAGAGCTCACTCTCGAATGACACAAGCTCTACCAGACAAGATGTCGACATCGAGACATCGGAAAAGGGTCCCCACGTTGAGGCATACTCAGAATCACGAATACTATCTCCCGTCAGCGAGACTGAATATCCCGAAGGAGGCAGAGAAGCATGGCTCGTCGTTGTCGGAGGCTGGTTCGGCCTCTTCTGTACCTTCGGCCTAGTAACCTGCGTCGGCGTATTTCTCGAATACTACCAGACCGATCCTTTGGTAGATTACAGCCCCAGCGCCATCAGTTGGATCACGAGTTTGCAGGTTTTCTTCCAAGTCGGAGGTTCCGCTGTTGTGAGTCGCACCGTTAATATCATTTGCAATCCAAAATAGCTAATAGAGCAATCCTAGTGGGGTCGTGTCTATGATTCATACGGCCCTCGATGGCTTCTTCTCATCGGCGCTCCAGTATACGTCCTTGGCATAATGATGCTCTCTTTATCCACGCAATACTACCAAATCCTCCTCTCGCAAGCTCTACTAAGCTCAATGGGCTCAGGTGCCGTCTTCACCGCTTCTCTTACCTCGACAACATCATGGTTCAGAAAGAAACGCGGTACTGTCTTTGGTATCGTCAACTCTGGATCTTCCGCCGGTGGTATAGTACTTCCAATTATGCTATCTCGCTTGTTCAAGACCATCGGTTTCGGATGGACATTAAGAGTGGTGGGATTTATGTTCTTGGCTTTCATGGCGATTTCGTGCATGTTGATCAAGTCGCGCACGCCACCGAAACCTCGTCCTTTCGCGTTATCAGATTATCAAAGGTGTTTCAAAGAACCAGTCATGCTTTTGACAATGCTTGGTGGCTTTCTATTCTTTTGGGGAATGTTTCTACCTTTGAACTACATTATCATCCAGGCTAAGGCAAGCGGCGTTTCTTCAGATCTTGTTCCTTACCTTCTCCCTCTTATCAACGGTATCAGCCTCATTGGTCGCTTGACAGCAGGTGCACTAGCAGATCTCATCGGTCAGTTCAACTGCATGTTGATAATCACCGCATTCACAGGCATCTTGACGCTAGTGCTCTGGATCCCGGGCAGTCAAAGCACGGGAGCTATCATGGCATATGCCGTTGCTTTCGGGTACGGCTCAGGTGGCTACGTGTCCATCTTCCCTGGCTGTGTTGGTCAGATCAGCCCAATTGAAGAAATCGGTACGAGGATTGGACTCGCGTCACTTGTCAATGCGTTTGGGGCTTTGACGGGGAGTCCACTTGGTGGTGCGTTAATCTCGGATAAGAATGGAGGCGGCAATAGCTTCATGGGCTTGCAGTTGTTTTGTGGTTGTACAATGATTGCTTCGGTATTTGCGTATGGGACTGCACGATATTTGCAGGCGGGTTTCAAGTGGGCAAGGGTTTAGAATCTTGTAGTGAAGGGCGTCCTAATGTCTCTATGGTCTCTCCATACTTCAAACCGATGTATGAGCCCTTGTAGCGAAAAAGAAGAATGTTACTATCGGTGTGTTACATGATTTAGCATCTTACAGCCCCATACTCCTAGCATAAAGCTTTTCAGCTATCCTTTGTGCAACGAGGTAAGGCTAGGTATGAGACGGGGCGGCTAATTTTCCATGTCAATTCTTTGCACGTTATTACTGCGCCCTAATACCTCTTGCCACTTCTCTCAATAGATGCGTTATTTGCAGTTAAGACATGTGGCTGAGAGCTTGTAGTCGCCATATAAAACGAGTCACTCCTCTTCAAATCGAGCTGTTATATTATCCAGTTCTTGGTTATGCAGACGCACAGGCATGTATAACAGGGCACTGGCTGCATATCTTCAATCCCAGCCAATTACAAAGCTTCAGGCCGTAATTACCCGAACGCCAGGCTCGCAGCCAGCGTTCAGTGGCACAACTAGCGCAAATTCCTCTCTGCGTCAAAGTGTTTTGAGCTGAAAAATCACTCACCCGTTCAATTTTGTTCATCCTTCCGGCGGTATCATGGCACAAGCGAAGACTTTGGAAGGGTCCAATGTGCGCGGGAGTCGGGTAACTCGCTTATTGGTCTGCAAAGTGTCCGAGGGAAACTAACTGGAATTTAGCTGGCACCGTTCTCCATACAGCTCTTGAAATACCACCAGAATCCAGACCATGAAAACAGCTCGCTCTTGAGTCTTTTTCCTGCATCTTATTGCAGCGATTCTTATGATTTGGTTTCGCCTGATGGCCATCTTGCTACCTGTATTACCAAAGAGCTTGATATTGAACGTCTAAGCAGGATACAGCGATGGCTATGGATTGCAGGAAGTCCTGTGCCAGCCAGACCACTCCACAGCCAGATCTGGAAAGACCGAGAAATTGTCATCACGGAGGATATGGATATGCATCTTGTATGGACGACAGGCAAGATATTTATCAAACCGCTTCCACGATTCTTATTAGAGCCTGCCGTCTGGACTGACTTCCTCTGCTGTTCAGAGAATTGTGATTGCTCGACTGGTGCGGAAGGGGAGATGCAGGATTGTGAGCAGCGGAAGCTTCACAAAGTAGCGTTGGGGTTTTTATATTCATATGCCGCTTTGATTCGACATGAAAGTGACTTACTGCTAGCGAAGGAGAGGTATCTCCTCCCTAATGACGACATTCGCTGGTCCGATTGGACAACCTTCATACGGCAGCTAGACACTGAGCATATCTATCCCGACATCAACCCACGATTCTACCATAAGGAGTTACAACTAAGTCGACTGGATTATATCTACTACTTTATCCAAGGCAACCCAGCAGGCTTTGCACGCCGTTGGCACCGATCTTCAACATTTCTCAAGGCAAATCTTGGGTGGATTACTGCGACGACTGTATACATAGTTGTCGTGCTCACATCTATGCAGGTTGGGCTCGCCACCGAGGCTCTCGGTCGTGACCACGCTTTTCAATCAGCGTCGTATGGTCTTACTATATTCTCAATTCTTGGGCCCTTAATCTGTGCTGGGTTCGTCGTTGTTTTATCGGTGTGTATTTTGGTATATGACGCGTCGCAGATACTTGTGAAAGTGAATAGACGGCTGGATCATTTCGGTGGCCAACCAGGCCACAGCAGGAATTAAGATGAATAGTTACTAGCTTTCTATAGAAATATGGACTTGTTAGCTTATACTGAGGTCTATACTTTTCTTCATCGCTAGCCACTACTTCTTGTTGTGAACTTGCTAGTATAAAAGCTAAGAATATGCATAATGGCATTTATCCATCAAGGAAGCTCGGGGGCATCATCCTTGGGTTCCCAGCCAAACATCCTAAGACAGCTCACGAAACCACCAACCACGAAAAGCATCACTCGCAGACCAATAATTATTCCTCTACCAATCAAACTATCCAAGTCCGGTAACTATTACATCGTCAGCTCTAATCATCACGCTACGAAGAAAGGATTAACACCTGTTGATTGCTGCTTTTCTTGACCCATTCAAAAGCCCTTGGCATCATGGCTTTCTCATACACCGCCAACTGGTCACCAACCTGCTCATCGGTCACACTCCCATACATGTTCTTCATTTTAGCAAGTTCCAGTAATGGACCAAGTGCATCAGCTGTATCGTGGATCGCATTATTCGCGCCCATTCCTCTGGACGGAAGCATTGGATGGATAGAATCTCCAATGAGCCAGACGCGCGGATTGGCAATGCTTGGATATGACTTTTTCTCGTTCGTAGACAGAAGTTGTTGTCTCCAATCAACAGGCGTGTCGTTTCTTGCGTATCTCCAAGGTGTTGTCATGATTTCTTCTTCGTCAACAGCATCAACCAGCTTGTGAAAGTCAGGATGGAAGCCAGCCTCGTCGAGCTTCTTTTTCATCAACCCCTTCTTGTCTTTGACTTGAGGTAGCTCTGCGGCTTCAGGCCCTGTAGTCCATGCCATGCCGAGAAATAGGGAGGCTTCATCCTCGTCATAGTTTTTGGGTTTGAGGATATCTGAGCCATCTGCATTTGATGTCTTTTTGGTAGATGATAGGCATTCTGGTAGATACACAGCGGCAAATACTTTGACCTTGGAGTTGCCGGTGTAAATGGTTCCTTTTTCTAGAAGCTGTCTCGGCAAAGTCTGTAGTACAGACCACGGTAAATGGCATTTTCCTAAGTAACCACCGTGTCCAGGCGTCACCTCGGTGATGATGTTGTTCAGTCCAATCTGTTTGTTGATGCGGCTTCCGCTTCCTTCGGCAGATATGAGGACATCGCAGTCGTGGTGGGTATCGTCGCTGAAGTGAACCCTGATGCTGCTTTGTCCAGCTACCTCTCCTTGAAGTACTTCATGCCTAACATACTTCTTGCCAAACCGAATAGCATCCCTCTCCTGAAGTGGCTTCTGAAGAAAGTTCCGAAGTCGTGTTCGTGCGATCGGGGCACTCTTCTCATACACAGGAGCCTTACTCAAGTCAATCAGGACCTTCAAGTCGGAAGGACTGAATATACAAGGTGCTGATGAAACCACGCCCCCCGATTTACCGAAGCAGGGCAGTAGGGCAGAATATTGATCTTTTGTCAAACAGGCTTTGAACCCGATGAGCGCGTGAGCGCCAAGGCGGATTTGGTAGCCTCCCCGTTCTGAACCAGCTTCGTCGCGTTCGAAGACTGTAACGTCGATTTGACCGTCGGCTTTGTTGATGAGGCCGTTTGCTAGACATGCGCCGGCGAGGCCACCGCCGACTATGATGACTTTGAGAGGAGCCATTGAGGAACTACCGGTCTGATGCTGTTGTTCGTCAAGTGAGATAGTTCGTGGGAGTAACAATGGTCTAGGTATCCGTCAAGTTGTATCAAGGTGCAGCTTATATGAACATTTGCAAAGTTAACGAATTAAAAATCGCTTAGGAATAAGAGGAATTCTAATAGGTGACCAGTGTTAGCCAAGCATATTCGTGCTCAAGCCTAGACCGTATTATTGGATCTCCCCTACAGTATTCGTCTTCCGCAACACGATGCCGTCGGAGCGGCCCCGCCGTTACAATTGTCTGTCCAAATTCGGTTAGTACTCCGCCGGTCCCGTCGGCCTTTTATCAAGGCAATCGAAGGGTACAGGTGGTATCGCGGGTTCTTTGGTGTTCCGGTCACAGTAATTCGTCATCGCGAATATCCACTAAGAGCTTACTGGCTTACTCGACGTTATTTCAGGGACGCACCGCACTATCTACCTGGGACCTACGCCTGCCTCACGTAAGAGATAGAGACCCAAGCTAATGATAGATCTTCATATGCTGATGTTTTCTAGGGCTAGCGGTCTTATTCTTATCACGATCACGGTACTTGTCCTCTACTTTGTAAGACAGAACGCCCCGACGGAGGAGGGCAAGACTATCTTCACGTACACTAGCATAATTACCTCCACCAAGCACAACATGCAACTCATCTACACAGTACTGTTTTCCCATCGCTTATTCCGGCGTAGGGTTGCTATCAATCCTGACTCGATCGGTTACAAAGAGTGGTGAATTGGGTGTAGACAGGTTTCTCCGATAAAATATATTGTCTTTATAACAAAAATACGTCAACTTTCACCTGCGCTGACACATGCCAGCCAGGTGAGTTGTTATATTCGGTCGCCGTAAATCAGTTCTTGCTGAAGTCCCAGCTTGCGTTATAAGACTTTTGAAGTGCAACTAGATCAACGTCGTGCTTTTGTCGCTGGCCTCCCTTGCCAAGATGCTGAGCGTTAATCTGGAGCAAAAGCCTCGAGGTCGAACCCTCTTCTATCTCTGCCAACTCTGGAAAAGCTTCGTCAAACTTAGCAGTGATCTCTTCTGGCGTAAAGTTATCCCTCGGTTTCGACTCGATCTCCTTCTGAAAGAAGCGAACGTACGCTCGTGTGTGGTCCGTATCCTTACTTCCATTGAAACCTTCTTGGTCACTGAGTGCATGTCCTGGAATAATTCTCTCTGCACCGAGAGAGTCGATTAGTCGCAAAGAGTCGAGCCATGCTTCCGTCATTGACGGGTCATCAAGATCAGCGAGCCACATATGCATTCCATGGCCGTATACGACATCGCCGGCAATCAATGTTTTGATAGAGGGGATCCAGAACATGGTCTGCTCAGGGCTATCTCCGTTGACGGGCCCAAGAAGATGGACAATATCGTCCCCTGGAAGCGAAAAGAAGGTCGGCGGGAAAGCCTTGGGGATTCTTGGCGAGTTGGCAATGTTTTCACCACCTAGTGCCGACTTCCAGAATGCAGTCTATTTCCATGTTAGCTAGTCAATTGTTTGGTCTGAGCAATTACACACTTTGCCCTCGATGATGTCATCGATCAAAGCCACTGTCTTCTCGGTAGCATATAAGTCGGCTTCAGGAAAGCTCTCCAAGATAATGTGAGCGGCGAGATAATGATCTGGATGGAAATGTGTGGCAAATATCGCCACTAATGGCACACTGGCGTTGGAGCGGATCCATGGGACAAGCTCTTTTGCTTGAGGAATAGTCAAGGGTACATCAACGAGTACAGCTGCTTGACTACCCACAATCAAAGACGATACCATATCTTGAGCAATGCCATGGCTGATGCGGGTTTCGACTCGAAGCCGTGTAGGCGCCATTGTTTGCTTATCCGAATTGTACTGTTATGATGTGTAAAGAGACTAGGTGAAACCGTGGAAACTGCCCCGTACGTTGTGAGAAAAATGCATCTTCCCCATCTATCCCACTCGGTTGTCTTGAATTGTCTTAGTCAGAAACCTTGTGAACGGACCAGCTGACCAAAAATGTTCGCGTCTCAACATTGAGGTGCCAGAGATAATCACAAACATCGCGAGCAGTAACAATACACCCTTAACTGATGAAGCTGGCGATAGATGATAATTCTAATTTTGTGAGCCTGATAGCTTCCAAAAACTATATAGCAGAGGGTATCTACGATCGCTTGTAACGCCTGGTCATACACTTTCTCTTCACCCTGCACGCCGGCCCTATATTCAATTTCAACCTCTTGTTAATCGGCGACTAAGTCTCTGAGACTGGTGCACTAGTCTGCTCAAGGTTGAGGAGCGGGAAGGCGTGTTCTTACCCAAAGACAGGCTTTATGTTCCTCGCTCTGCAATGCGCCACAGCATCTCGTCATACTGAAGCGGGGTTGCGGCGTTTTGCAAAATTGGAACAAAACTCTAGTCCCTTACCAACCAACTCACGGTTTATACCCTGCCCCATTTGTACACAAGCATGCTCTACTTGTTCTTTTGCAATTCCTCAAAGCTCTAGTAGTTATCGACGTGTAAATTCCAATGCTTGTGAGCCACAACAGCAGTGGACCGTCCCCGAGGCGCAAGCGCTCTGTAATTTCGTGCAGGGAGTGTCAGCGACGTAAACAAAAGGTATTGGCACTTGCGTTTAACAAGGCACCCCAGACTAACGTTGTACTGTAGTGCGACCGTCGCCAGCCATGTGCTCATTGTATGAAACGAGGTAAAGCAGTAAGCGTGTTCGTCTCCCTAGGGACATGCCATTTGCTGAGGAAACAGGACGTCTGCCTCTATGATTTGGATGCCAACCGCGCACCCTTTACTTTCCTCCCTGTCGAGCTCCAGGACCAATCCATGAACGGCGTCTTGCAAGCATGCCCAGAACCAATTCCACCCGCCTCGGGCGTTGTGCCCGATGAGTTCAAACCATTGGGTTATGGCGACAATACAAAAGGAACACCAGGAGTCCTCCGTAGCCTGGGGGAGTCTGCAAATCTTTTGCATCAAGTACCGCCCAGGGACTGTCCTGCCCCTAGTGAATACATGAGCATAATTCGAGAACTTCCGTCTCCAAGACACATAGACATTCTCGTGCAAGACTTCTTCAAAAATGTAGCATGGCACTACGATATCGTCGACGAAGCTACCTTTATCAATCAACTTGCTCAATGGGGCCGCCTGACCCATGTTCAATTCAAAGGAGGACCAGACGCCTTACCGGCCACCCTCCGATCTTTCCCTGCTCTGCTCTTCCAAGTTCTAGCACAAGCCCTGCTTTTCCAACCCGCACAATATAATGAGAGCCTGAATGACCTGAAGTATGCCGTCGATATGGAGTTGTCAGATCGGGCGGCGGAATACAGTGATGCGGGTCGTCGACTCGCTTCATCTTTCAGAAAGAGCGAGCCCACTCTCGCGGGAGTGCAGGCTGAGCTGATGCGAGCTTGTTTTGAAAAGACCACAGGGGCAGTAATCGAGGCATGGCACACGCTCGGAACTGCTATCCGCGACGCTCAAGAACTCGGTCTACATCTGATAGAACCAGAGTCAACGACATACTCGAAAACTGAAAAGCCATCGGATCGCGAATTGGGCCGCAACGTCTGGCTTATCCTTCACCTCTGGGATGCTCATATGGGTATTGTACTTGGAAGACCCATGTCGACAAGCATGAGTCCCAACGACGTGGCCTTGCCAATGTCATCAAGGGACAGCTCTGGCAAGCAAAGGCCACCGCAACCTCGCGACGTCATCTTATGCGGCTATCACACGGCTTACAAATTCTTACAGGACATTCATAATCTCGATAAAGTAGATGACTGGCGTGTCCCAGTTGAGAAAATCCACGAAACTATTCTTACTAATATTGCGAATCTTCCCGCATGGACGACAGCCCAGAGATCACGCCAGGGAGAGCCTCCTTGGCTTTCTACGGCCTTGGAAACAATGTTCACTAATGTGCACTTTGTCGTCTTTGCTTTGCATCGACCCTTCATCTTTGCAGATCCGAGCAGCCGCCACAAGGCCTTTCACGCGGCGATGCAAATCTTGGAGTCTCAAGGCCGTCTATTCGACCAGACAGAGCCTTTACAGTACAAAGCGTTTAGTTTGGTGTTCGCGACGTTTGACGCGATGGTGCTCGTTGCAGCGGTGCATATTCGCTTTCCGAATGAACTAAGGGAACAGTTTGCAGCGACCAGGAGGAATCTTGAGTTGGGCATCGAAAGACTGAAGTCTTTGCACGCCAGGAAGAATGTTCTTGCCAATTCCGCACTCAGAATTATCGAACGGCTGTATCGAAAAATGCTTGCTGTTGTGTATCCGGAGGAACCCTTGGGCCATCATCAGGGAGGTACTGATGGTAGAAACTTTATGACCATGGAGGCAGAGACGGTGGGAACGAACTGGGACACCATTCTACAACCTGACCTTGGAGATGTGTTGGTTCCTCAACCAATGAACGAACTATTGCGCAGCGGGTATTTCGCTCAGTCTTTGAGCATAGGTCCTTCATATCAAACAGCGTATGGGCAACATCAGTTCGGGACCGACATTATGGACAGTTTTGGAAGTGATCTGATGCCTTATCACAGCACAGACGACACATTACATCGCGCCAAGTAGCCTCACATCACGTTTCGAAACACGAATGTTTGCGGCCAAGAATAGTCCTACATAATACAATTTGAAATGCGCCACTGTGGTGTTTCCGCTTATCTCATTCAAAACTCTCGGCGGTATTAGAATATCCATTATATTGTCCTTTTAGCCTTGGTTCTTCTTTTCTCATTCGATTTCTCACACTTTTGATGCGAGTCTATTGCTACCATGGGCGGCGGCCGCCTTAATCAGCAACAACGTCATACAAAGAGCTAGGGCGATCTCATGACATTACTAAATCCCCGGGGGCTCCTCGATGACGCTAAGGAGCGTAAAGCTATAGGGACTTACAAGGATACCATCGGCTTTCGGTGATAGATATCGGGGAGTTGTTAGGGTCGTCGGGACTGACGGACTAGTTGGCTGCTAACTCCGAAATTCGAGATGGGGTAATCAAAAAAAATGTTTACGCCTCCCAATCAGGAGGAAAGGCTAAGTGGTTACAGGGTTGGTTAGTTTCGCTGGTATGTCGTTTTCCCGAAACCTTAACAACAGCCTCTCACTTTCCAACTGGCCATCTTAGAATTTCACATTCAAAGCCGATAGGTAATAGGATGGCTCAACATGCGACGGGACTATAACGCTTCGTACCATAAAGTTTTGAATTAGATTATCCATGGGTAAATGATATGACTGCTGCGGTAGTATCAACAACCGGGATAATCCCCTTCGAGAACAGATGATCATTCGCATAGGGCAATTGGGCGATTCCCAGACTTTAGCTATTATTACGCACGAAAATGGCACAGCAACCCCAGCTCGACGTACCCGGAGCGGAAACGGCCAAAGTATACATTATAGACTCTACGATGCGCCTGTCTGTCCTGCCGGTGATTTCGCTTTATAGCCACCAAGGCGGGGAATCCGGCATGGGTGGTCAGGAGTAAGGGCTAGGACCAGTACAAACTCCATGATGGCGTACCTCTCAACTACAGTCGATATTGTGTTGCTTAGTCAATTAAGAGGCTGCATATGATAGAGATGAGAATTTAACTCTAGTAGACGTTAGGAGTTCGTCTGATCTTAGCTGTCTACCCGTGTGTGTGATATCTAACATGCATGGTCCATTCGTTTCAACCGTTTTGTTATCTTGAACTCTGCTAAATTCCTGCCTTGCGTCTCGCTTCGATTACCTTGACCGCAGAATCAACGATAGACTCCTCGAATGAGCGATACTTGACACCCAAAATGCGAATCGACTTGGAATTATCCAATTCGTAGACGTTCGGCCCTGGATAGTCATCCCCGGGATGCCCGCGCGGTATCTTTTTCTTCTCGGCATCGGGGATACGCGCAGATGCCCGCAGTACGTCGGCTGTTTGCTGATAGCTGTATCGCCCGCCAGCGATCAGAAACCTCTCATTGCCAGCCTCGGAAACTTCAAGAGCGCGGACGTGCGCCGCTGCGAGATCCCGAACATCAACGAAGCCCCAGAAGTCCGTGTCGGGTACATCTTGGAGTTCTCCAGAGAGGAAGCGATTGATGTCCCAGGCGGCAATGTTCAACGCTGAGAAGGACAGGGGATGCGCGGGAGGACCAAAGACCATTGGGGGGCAGAGAACAGTAATGTCGAAATGCGGCTTCCGATCCTGGACGAATTGCCAGGCAGCCTTTTCGGCCAAGGCCTTGGATGCCACGTATGCGGTACCGGCGTCGGCAGTTTTGGCATAATCGTAGGTGATTTGGTTCCAGTCCGCCTCATTATAAGTGTGGCCGGGCCACAATCCCTTTGTGAGGTCGACCATGGCAGCGAAGGAGGACGTAATGACGACTCGTTTAATTTCCGCGCCATGCATGGAAGCAGATTCCAGCAGGCCTTTGGTCATGTTGATCGCCGGTACCAGCATCTCAGCCTCATTGTCCTTGAGACTGAGCGTGAAAGGACTCGCAATATGAAGAACCTTTGATAGAGAACAGTTGTGAGTGACCCGCGTTGAAGTCGGTTGCCCTCAGATAGGGCGATGACGTGAAGTGTTGAGTTTACATACCGCATCAACATCTTTGACAGCTTGGTCAAAAGCACCCGCGATTGTCATGCTGGGAACGACAATTACGGAGAGGGATCCTGAATATTCGGGAAAAGTCTCGAGAACAGCGTCGGCGGACGCTTGGGACCTGACGACTCCTCGTACGTGGTACCCTCCTTGCAGAAGGTTTTGCAGAACATGAGTGGCGATGAAGCCATTCGCACCAGTGACAAGGACGAGCTTACCGGACCCAGTCATGTTGTATTGTACTTGAGGTGTTATATTGCAAAAGAATATCCTATATGAATGTTTTATTTGTAGCTGAGAGAGAAAGAATAAGGTCGAGTAACAACATGCAACCGATCGAACAAGGAACCGTGCGCCTCTTAAGTAAAGTGCCTGTCGAGGCGAGAACCGGAGGCAAGACTCATCTTGTTGTCTCACTGAGCCGCATGTGATGCTGGCACGGCCGGGTTGTGCGGGCTATTTCGGCCACCCCAGCAGCAACCTAGATATGCCTAGGTTTGTCTGGAGCCAAATGAGAGGAAGCAGTGACAAAGGTCAGCCCGGTTATACTTTCCGACAGTTACCAGGATAGACAGCTTCAAAGTCCGAAGCAGCTGAAGATCAGCACAAACTAAGCACGGGATAGCGTCGGCCGGTATTGCCCTTGGTTCTCGGCTACCAATCGAAGGGAGCTGCAAGTAGCTTATCCCAGCTCCATTCAAAGTTTGGGGGCTGTCTTTCGTTGGAATTACGCCAGTTGGTGGTGTTAACACTGAATTGGTTCGAGGCTGGCATTTTGAACATGTGTTCTGGTGACGCAATAAGTCCGATCCGCGCAGGAAGATGCAGAACCCGACTATGTCAAATAGATGTGTTGATCTACCTTGATCCACACCCGAGTCCGTGACAAGATTGACCATCGGAAACCTGACTGTTTGCGTCGCCGTCGCCGAATCAAAAGATAGCATAGACGGTGGCTCCGAAAATAGTGGGTTCATTACTCCGAAATTAGTGGGGCCATCCCCGAACATGAACACTAGAAACGCAGCTCACAAAGCTCTCGTCTTCTATCAAAGAATGAACATGTTATTGGAATACAGGCCTTTGACCCATAAAACATAGTATACAAACATTCTAATTATCACCACCTCTGACAAACAAGCTCCAATTTACTCTCTCATCAACATCAACTTACCACTCTATTAACACTTGAGACTACTTTGTTTTCACTTCATACAATGGGCTGCCACGGTCGTTACACTGCAGAGAAGGTGACCTATCCATCTCACGGGGAGACCATCACCGGCATCCTGTATCTGCCCAAAGACGTGGCCAACCCGCCTGGTGTCGTCGTTCTCGGCCCATACTCGTTTGTCAAGGAACAAGCCCCGCTGCAGTATGCCACGCGACTTGCCGACGAAGGCTATGCCACTCTGATCTTTGACCCACGCACTGTCGGGGAGAGTACCGGTCAGCCACGGCGTCTAGAAAATCCCAAGATGAAGAACGAAGACGTCGTCTCCGGTCTTGACTACCTTGCCGGCAGAGGTGACGTGGATGCCGAGAGATTGTTCCTCGTCGGTGTCTGCCAAGGTGGTCCTGAGTGCCTAGACGTTGCATCATATGATGATCGGGTCGTCGCTGTCGCTTCCGTGACGGGGTACTATCGCGATCATGAGACAGATGTCTGGATGATCTGCACTGGCTGCGTGAACATCGAGCCCGGGGTCGACGTTGGGTCATTGAAAATGCCTACACCCGAGCAAGGGGAAGCACTGTATCAGGCACGCATTGGGCGAGCTAGAAAGGCTAAAGAGCTGTACGAGAAAACAGGCCAAGTCACCTACCAACCTCTTGTCGACCCGAAAGCCGCAGACCCAGATGTCGGTTCACTCGCTGGCCTTCCGGGACCCGTCGCGTGGGCTTGGTACGGCCCGTGGACTTTGAAGGGGTTTGAGAACCGATACGCCGTCATGAGTGATTTGGATCACTTTGGATATTCGACTGTACCTGGGGTGGCCAAGCTCACCAAACCGGCTCTGGTTATTCATGGAGACAATTGCATGAACGCGCCCGCAGCCAAGAGGCATTTTGAGTCGATCCCGACCAAGAACAAGAAATTGATTTGGGATAATGGTGTGTCGCATTTCCAGCATTACGATCAGCCGGATGTTGTAGATAGTAACGTTGGTGAGATTGCGGCTTGGTTTGGGCAGGTGGGGGCGTAAAACGAAGAGGAAGCAAATGGCTACAGAGAATTCAAGACTATTCGCTCGATATTCATCAGTTGAAATCTGTAAATAGCTAAGCCAATACTCTATAACACACAAGTAACATAACATAGGTATAAGAGCTATATATGCCCTATCATAGCAAACATGTTCAATCCCTCCACAACGCTGGTGTATCATCTCGATCGGAACTATATACACAAGATTAAGAAGGCTCACTTGAACTTTATAGCTGGCCGGGGTATAAGGCCCCCAAAGCATGCCTCGATGAAGGCTCGAGACAATTATCGCAAGCACTACGCCATGATCAGGCAAGTCACTGGTGTCTTGGCAGAGGACCATGCTTACAAGGCTGTACAGGGCTGCTGCCTAGAATGCCAAGGCACAATCAGGTCATAAACCGCGCTTCGCAATCGCCTCTCTCCATTAAACAATTCATTTCATCAGAGTGCATCATGGCAACCACTCACGATGCCATATCAGCAATTACCGATGTCCTACCTCCCGAGCTCATTGGTCATGTTTTCTCCTGACCTGGCGCATACGGTTAATCCTCCGAGGTCCTGAGGGCGAGAGATACGCTGATCAGAATAACCACTTGGGTATACAGGAATTCTGTTCTGGTGTCAGGAACATCACTGAGTTTCAGATTCTCGGTCTGCCATTCTTTACAGGTAGTTGGCAAATTCTGGCATTAGAGCGAATTCTCGGGGCAGCTCAGAATCTTAAGACGTTCAGGTTTGTCAGTGATGGCTATAGTTGCTGGCATATTCGGGCTCGCTCCAAAGTCTCACCAACCCAGTTAATCGAGTTCCTGAGCCCACGAACACAAAAGACATTACAGCGCCTCAGTTTGAACTTTGATGGCAGAGTGGAACCTGGTCAACGTAACTTTCCGAAACCTAAGCCCGTCACGCCCCAACAGATCAAGCATTTTACAAATCTCACTATCCTCGAGGTCGATTCTTGGTGCTTCTACAGCCATGTGCTCCACCACAATAAGGATGAACTTATCGTTGAGCAAGAAACATACCTAGTCAATTTCCTCCTGCAGACAGTTCAAACCTTGACCATCTTCTTGATATGAGCTTCTGCATTTTATTACTTATCTTGGACAACGAGTTGTTTCTGGAGACCTTCCGAAGCTGACGAGGGTTCAGATTGATGCTCCTATTCGACATACAATGCCCGGGAGTAATAGCTGGGATGATGATTGGGATAATGAACAGCTGGCGAGACTGTCGGCGGAAACGAATATGCGGAGGGAAGCGTTTCAAGAGGCGTTCGTTGCGTCGGGTGTTGAGATGTGGTTTAAGACTTGGTATATCTGGGAGGAAGGATGGTGATGAGGCTATTCTGGATGGCCTGGGGGCAATAGACTCAAATGGGTGTCAAATTAGCAACAGTCGTTAGTAGAGAGTTTGTCGCATGGTGCTATTGGGATCTTCAACCACATAAATAGCGCGGTAATTGTGAAATGACGAAATCAATATGAGAGAGGTGAAAATAAGTGGTCTGGTAACCCGGCTCTATCGCTGTTTGGTGATAGTAAATCTCAACGGGAACCGGGAGCAAGCCGCGACGATTAAGCTTGTGGAGTCGATCGTGGATGTGCTTTGATGCCAGGACTAAACCAACAAGGCATCGTAGTGCACTTGGCATTCGGAGAGTTGTTGATAGGTACGATGGATTTTTGAGTTCATGGCCAAGGTTAGCTCCGTGACAGGGCCTTGGGAATCAGTTCAATGCACTGTGAATGACTCGTACCCCAGAGAGACATTGTCGACAGTGAGACGGGCTGTTCACAAATGTCTAGCCATTTTGACTCCGTGTGACCTGTTGAGTGTTCCATCAGCGGGGGGTGCTCAGGTTCGAACGAATTTATTATTCGAGGGAGAACCAGGACCTGGTGTAACCTACGCCGCCAATTAAACACGCTCAGCGGTCAGACCAGTAACAACTGTTGAGCCTACTTGACGAACTGCACTACCGAGCGCCATAAGCCACTAGCCCATGGGGTAATGTCACGCCCAACAGAAGTGCCGCCGATCATTAGATCCGTTGGTCCGCCTGTTTCTGGGGAGGCGCACTGCAAAAGGGGCTCGGACCTCTCATACTGTACAGATCACACTTCAATTGCTCGCCCTCCCTGTCGCTCTCCTTCTCCTGCAACATTCATCTCCCTTTTTCATTCCCATGTCTTGACGAAAATTACTTAGGGAGGCAGCGAAAGCGTCCCGATCATCGCGCTCTCCGATGACATCGCCTACGGGTCTCGGCGCAACGATAATCGCAGTTTGCGTGTCGCTGACCTTATTGGCGGGTTTATTTTTGGGTCTACGATTGTATTGCAAGATCATTCGCCATCGGGGCTTCTGGTGGGATGATTACATCTTGATTGCGGCATGGGTGAGCAACAGCTAATCTCTGTTGAGTTTGCATCCAAGATCCACGAGATCCGTCATAGATCTCAATTTGCTGGGGCTAACATCACGCGTCTTCTTATCAGATCTGCCTCGCTATCGGCACGGGTCTCGTCATTTTCAACGTCACCCTTGGTTTCGGCAAGGACATGTCAGAGGTTGATCCAGCAGTCGTACCGAAAATCGCACTTACCGGAACAATATTTGGTCTCTTTGCAGTATTATCGGCAGCATGGAGCAAAACGTCATTTGCCCTGACACTGATACGATTGGTTGATGGCTGGATGAGCTGGTTTCTCTGGTTTCTTATTATCGCGACAAATATCACCATGGACTTGGTTATTGTTTTCTCCTTTGTAAAATGTACACCGGCCAAGAAGGTCTGGCATTCGAGTCTGCCTGGAACCTGTTGGAATCCGATGGTCGCGACGTACTATAATATCTTTGCTGGAGGTAAGTTCTTGCCTTACCTCGAATTGCATCTTACTTACTATAGGCAGCCTTCTCGGGGTTGGTTGACCTTATTCTCTGTGTCATTGCCTGGACCATTATTTGGAAACTCTCTATGCGGACCCGAGAGAAAATCGGAGTTGGGATCGCTTTGACCTTTGGTATCTTGTCAGTCTCTCCAGGATCATCGTGTGATCATCTACTGATGATGCTTTAGTGCCGCCGCCGCTGCTGGTGCGAAATGCTACAAAATGCTTGGCCTCAGCAGCAAGAATCGAACTCGTAAGTCATGCGATTGGCTACCATTTTCTGGTTGCTAACCACTGATACATTTCCCAGTGGATAGAGTTGGCATCATTATATGGGGCACTACCGAGTGTGCCGTCACCATAATGGCAGCATCCATTCCCGTCATGCGCATACTGGTATTGCGCGTTTACCGCCGCACGCCTGATCAAATCTCCAATCGACCTCTACGCACTCTTCGAATAATCAGTACTCCGGATAAGAGAGCTTCGACAAACAACACAATGCCAAGCTATAATACTGCAGAAGGCGCGAATATGCTAACAGAAGAAGGGTTAAGAGACCTCAGTCTACCATCACGGGCAATCTCAGCTAGGCAGAATGATATAGGTCTGTATGAGATTAATGGAAAGGGTTGATACCGCTAATTTTAGACATATTTATAGATATAAAATGATACCTCCAAACTTGCCTCAGGAATGTAGATACAACAGGGATCAACTTCAAAAGATGGCCTAACCAACCTGGCATCTAGGTTAAGAAAGCTCCGCTTCAATAATGCTCTCTACAGACTCCAAAGGTCTCCAGATCTTGAGAACCCTCAATCCAGCACTCTCGACCAGCTTTATCCACTCAAGTTCTGTTCGCTCCTTGGCAGCCAGGCACGCCATCATGGTGATATCCGACGTCGTCACTCGCGCAAGAGGCTTGGCTGAACTAACTAGACTCTCATGGATTAAAAGCCTAGAGTAGCCTGCTTCCATAGCATCAGCGAGGTGCTTGAGGATCTGGCATGCCTGTTTATCCTCCCAGTCGTGCAGGACATTGTGCATGAAGTATGCACGCGCGCCTTTGACAGGTTGCGGGGTGAAGAAATCATGGGGACAGACAGCAATCGTATCAGGAATGGTTAGTTCTTTGAGGATGTCAGGGAGATCTTGAAGGACAAGACTACCCTCGGGAATTTCGGAATGTCGAAGATGAAATTTAGTCAGATCGTGGCCTTTGCTACCCCCAACGTCTACCACCAATGCTCGATCGAACTTAGCGCCAGTAATCAAAGACTCAGTAGGGTATACCTCTGGCCAAGGCGTGAGATTATACTTGGAATGACTCTCCATCGCGTCGTTAAACTCCCTTGCAGCAACGGGATCAGCACCAAGAGACTGAAACAGGTTTTCCTGTCTGCCCTTCATGAACTGCCAGTTACAGTCATTGGGGTCCGTCGGGTTCTTATAACCTGTTCTCTTAAGATATGCAGGGAGAGTTTGGAACATGGGGTTGTTGACGAAATTGTATAAACCGCCGTAGACATTGGCCAGGGCTGGATCGGCGGTGAGGGCGTGGACCCAAGGTGTCGGCTTGTAGGTATCCTCTGCAGTCTCGATGACGAGATTCTGGCCTGAGATCTGTCGAATCAAGCGCCCTGAAAACTATCAGCATCCATTCGATAGCAGAGACGAGGCGACTTACGGATAAGAATGGGCTCAGTACTCGTGAGCTCAGCCAGTTCATCACAAGTCCGCTCCCCACCACCAGCGTCAATCCACTTGGTGAAAACGCCAGCGTCAATCAAGGACTTGGCACATGCGGTTGTCGCTGGATTAACCCAGCAGTGCTGCCAGACTGTATCCCATGGTTTTTGAACTCTACTGACAGACAGAGTGAGTGCATCGAGGGCACGGACGCGCTCTGCTTCATTGGCGAATGAACTGGCGTCAAGGCCTTCAAGAGCCTGGATGAGATTGTCTGCTGATGCCATGACGAAGGAGAAATGACGTAGTCGGGCAAGATGGAAGATCGAGCAGCGAGCGAGGGAAAGGCGTCGTATGATGGACAGCGACGATTATTGAGAAGGGAAAGATAGCAGGTTATGAGGGGAAGTCGTCCGACTTACGTCAACAGAACGAGTTCATTTCGGCGCCAAATCCGCCAGGCTATGTCTGGACATCAATAGCGATCTGTTCAATCGTGAGTCTAGTCCATAGGAGGGTAGAGCGCCGCGGTACGGCCCTGTTTTAAACCAGGTCTAGTTCCGAGGTAGCCACAGCATCGGCCCCAGTCTCTTTCTGTATGCAGGATTAAACTCAATTACATCGATCAAAATATTACCAAGATTTATATATGATGAACTATAAATTTCTTTAGGATTTAATGTATTTATAGACTCCACTGTTGGTATGCGTAATGGCATTCGCCATAGGTCAAGGTGGTCGTGGAGAAAAGCATTGTTTTTGGCGCGAAGGATCCGATCCTTGGCGAATTCTGGCGCCTGCGGGCAAAACTAGGAAATGTCACGCCATGCAGATCGTTCAACGTTAAAAAAGATCTGATCCTGCAGGTTTGTCATCAATTGTGACATTACATCCCAGGGACAATGCCGATGTTCCTATATAGCTCCCATGGTCAAAGGCTAATTGCTATATATCAGGGCGCCTATGATACAACCAAATGGCTCCGCTTTCAGAAAACAGCTACTCGCCCGCAGAAATTACCGCGATTCTTCTGGACTTTTATGTGTTCTTGACAACACTTCACTACGATGCTCAGTACCTCAAACCCCCTCCAGCAGAAGGCTGGCCCGGCATGGAACCCTTGTTAAAAAGCCTTGGGAGCTCAGACATGGTCGGCCAAGTCATGAAGCGCATTCCCTACTTTGACAACGACTGCAAAGCTTTCATCCACTACAAGTCTCGACTGGTAGACTATCCAACCCTGCCTCAGGATTGTTTTGAGCGTGTTATGTGGGGGAGAGTATCGGGATCAGATGAGATATATTCAGAGCGACGACAGATTACAATTGATATGCGCGATGTTTTCCCACTGGCTACTGGTCGCGAAGCCTGGGGCAAGTATATCTGGTTGAATGTAAGAGATGGGGAAATTACTGTAGAAGAACGCCTGATGCATGACCTCCCGCAAGTCGACCTGAAAGTGTTTTTCGATGGGTTAAAGCAAGACTACATCACTCTGAAGCTCATCCCCTGTCGCGGACGGATCACTATCGAAGCCGACAAAATTAAAGAGCGGCCTGGCGGGGAGATCATCACGGAGGAAGAGGTGATTGCACAGGAAGAGGCATGGGGTACAGCTCTGGATATCCAGTATATCAGGCAGCTCTACCGGGGCTTCGGATGGCCCCTTGCCTTTAGGAGAGATGAAGCTTTCGATGCAGTTGACCAGCTGATGGACAAACTTGCAGAACATCGGGATGAATGGGAGCCCACGGAGGAGGATTGGGACGATGACGATCACTGGTGTTAATATGTCGTCGATTGATTTTTCTATAGGTCGATCTAGCGCCTAGCCACCTGTGTACCTTTGTTGGTTATAACCAGCTCTGCATTCGTGATAAATCCATCCATGGCTAAAAGTGATTTTGAACAGCTGGGCATTTTCTTGCAAGTCGAAGTGATATCATATAGTCGCTACAAGGATGACATCGAATTAAACACGTCTACTAGCAAATTCGATCTAATGCAAGTTATCAGCCCCCTTTGGAGAAAAGCCGCTGAGCGCACTTGAGTGTAGGCGGCTTCGATCCCCGCGTCTCTCAGTCCGAGCGTTGCGGCTTTTGTTAAGAAATTATTTCAAATCGAGACTTGTTAGTGGACGAGCCGAACATTAGTCTGCAGAAAGGCGTCATGCCTGATCAGGTTCGGGACTTGTCGCTTTAGTTTCCGAAGCCTTTTCTGTGACACCTCATTCTTGATTCGTCTGCGTAACAACTTGCTGTTGAGCAGGGTGCGGGGGACTTTCACCCGATAGTCAGGTATGAATTTATATAAAAGAGCTAAAAAGCACAAAGATGATCCTCTTGTCTCCTTCCTCTCTAGACAATTATAATCAGCTTCAAGTGTATCCCTTTTGTTGTTAATCATGTCTATAAATAGTGCAAAGACCCTTAACCTTAAGGATAACTACGTCCAGATCATTAATGGCAAAGCTGCCCTTACCCAAAAGACCCACCAGGGTATAAACCCGGCTACCCTAGGTACTACTAAGAGGCGACTAAAGAGGAATCGTCTAATAAATTGGGTTATCTTGCTCAAATTTAGACTTGAATCAGCTGGGCTCCGGCTAAGTTGCTAATTAGTTACAACTAAACCTAGCCCTATACTTTATGAACTGTATGGTAATAAAAATATTAAGAATTAGAGGGTAAAAGCGATGGCTAAGAAAGCAAAAAGAGAAAATAGTACCAATTCTCCCCCGGGAAGGCTCGAACTTCCGATCTCCCGATTGTCTATGAATAACAGTCGGACGCTTTAGCCAACTAAGCCACAGGGGAAATGCTATTATTGGGTGTTCGGGTTCCTACAGCGTTTCATATCCGCTAGCGTGGTCTTAGCTTACCCTAAGCATTATTCACTTCCTCTTTGGGAACCACTAAACAGCCATATGTTTATGCGCAACAGCTCAGGCTTAGCTGTTCATTATTAATACGAGAGATAAGCCGATGGACCCGGATTCTGTTCTCTTTGCTTGTGGGATAAACGAAAACGTTTAGTCGCAACTACATGCTGCCAACTTTGATTTAATTCAACAAATCATTTGCCTCGAAACGTCAAAAGAACATTGGTTAACCAAACAAGAAGTTCAGGCGGCACATAGGACTGGTGAAATTGAACGAATCTATTTCTCAATAAGTGTTCAAACTGGTTCTTTCAACCCATCTAGTATAAATGCTTTGTCCTGCCGGCCGTGAATTATCCTTTCCTACACTATCACATCACATCTCACCAATAACACTCTGCACCATCTCAAACCACAGCCTACTCTCACTATACATACAACTTCCATCACATCCATCACTCAAAATACCTTCCTCCACTACCTCAGTCTCCGGCTCCGACGCTGGTCGCAGCAGCCCTACCCCTTCACTTCAAAGTCAATCATCTCTTGTAGAGTCGCCCTGCAAGTGCGGCTCCAGCAAACCCGACAGCCCCAAGATCGCACTGGAGATATCAGAGGATCAAGATGATGTCTTTTCCGACGCTGTCGAATCTGTCTTTGAAGATGAATATCCCTCAATCCAGTTCAAAGCCCTTCGTGCACGACAATACCTCAGAAAGCATTATAGTTTCTATAAGGAATCAGACTACTGCAAAGACTTTTACGGCAACTGGGAAGCAGTCAAGCATCCCTTCAGCTTTCTAACTATAATGGCGAATTTGTATAAAAAAGAGCAAGGTGAGAAGGATTGGCCTCTTGAGTGGGAAGACGAGAGTGCTTTGACTTTCTTCCTTGACAAGATTGTTGCAAATTGGATGTGGAATCTTTCAGATGGAGAAGTGGCTGACGTTAGGGGGCTAGCTAAGATCATGGGGAACTTGATCACGGTTAGTACTGACGATAAGGATGCTTTGAGAAGGTATCGGGGTGAAGTGAGTGATTTCCTTGCTGGTCTTCGCCCTGTTACTGACTTCGAGCAGGGAGTCGAGGAAGTGATCAAAGCAGAGGCTTAGGAGCATGCTCTTTCTCACGATTCTGTGTTTGTTATGACGTGGTAGGTAAGACAGCATAAGTATGGGGCATAGATCAGGCTAGGACTTTGACTGGAAAGAAGAAGGAGGAATTTGCAGCAATAGATCTATTGACCAACATCCATAAGGAAGGGCTATAGTGTCTAGTTACTTACAGCGCTGGAAGCCCAAATTGATCCTATTGCATGCACTTATAAGAAGCCAGTAGAACATCATTTTGCATTTCATCAGTGTATGCTTGTTTGTAAAACAAATGAATGAGGTACGTCACAAAGACATGGATTGTTCTTGGTAACATGTAAATGTTCTAAACCATCTTGCCGCGACTCGGAGCCAATAGCCATACATGTAGCTCGAGTAATTCAGAAAGCTCATCGCAGACTCAGTTACATTCACCAGTTCAGCCCAATCAACAACCCAATACAAAGCGGCGCAAAAGACCAATGCTGCCACTCCCCATGCCCAACTACATTCCTCGCGACAAGCCCATCAGTAACGCACATGGCCAGCGCCCCAAGATACCCCAGGCTCATTAGCTTCCTATCCCCAGTGAGGCTGATGTTGAAGAACAAAAAGCTAATGACGAGATTTCGACATCCGTAGATACGTGCAAGTCCACGAACAAGCTTTTGAGCTTGAGGATCTGTTGGAATGGGATACTGGAAGGATTGGAGGGTTGCTTCGGGGCGTGTGAGGAGATTGATGCCGAAGAGGGCGGGGATGAGAGACACGACGTGTGTTGCGCGGTTGAGATAGAGGAAGGACATGATGAGATGCTCAATTGATAGAGAGTAGTTGAGGATTTTGTGTTAGTTTAATAGAATTGTGATAGGAGATAAAAATTACTTGAAGGAGAATGGCGGAGATGAGACAGTAACGCCGTGCTTTGCGCGTCAGCACTAAATGTCAGCGATCCTATCAGTGGTCTCACGTAAGCAGATCAAGCACTCTGAAGCCTCAGGCTAAAATCTCCTACATCTCATTCTAGTTAAGATGAGGGCGATTTAGGTAATTTTAAAGTTATTGTACCGCATTCATGTCAATTAGAACAGAGCCGCTACCGTAAATATTGCAGTTTAGTCCGTGACCAGTGTCGTTTTTGTAGGCTCAAACACCTTTACAAACCCGTCCTGTGTCAGCGAATTGTGTAAATCACCAATCCACAGCACGCTGCTTAACATTTCCCTACATTGTATCCAGCCACTAACACCAAGAACGTCACATGTCTCGCGAATAGCCTGCCGATGCCATGTTCGGCCAAAGTCCTCAAAAATACAGCCCCCAGCAATTAACAGCGCCCAGAGCAAGAAGGTCGAGTGCTCTCGGCGGCAGGGTACAAACGTCTGAAGTGCCATCTCCAGATTAGTCGACAGGTAGGACATTCTCTTCCCTACCCCGGGAAGACTAAACAGGATGCTCTTGATATACACGAGCATACACAGCCTCAGAAGCTCGCAAGTCGATTGGGCGTTGTAGGAAATATGGAGCAACCTGTTTGGAAGAGTTGTGCTTATGGAGAGGAAGAGTTCTGGTGGAATGGGCGCGCTTTCACTAGCTAATCTGCTGTAGTGTTGCAGATCGGCCCATATGGAAAGTAAACGCCTATCTGTTGTAAGGTTTCGAGAGTCCAGGAACGTGGACTCCGGAGCGAGATGGATTGAAGACTTTGGCATAAGTGAATCCCAAGATTGAATATTAGGAAGAAGGCGGGGCTTTCGACCTTCTGCCATTGATAGACAAATCTCTATCCTGTACAGGTCAGTCATATAAATTGGCAATAGAGGAAGCAAGTACCTTTGACACTTCATCTCCGCCAACGCTGCAGTTCCAAGAGGCGATATCCCCCCACGGAGTTCAAAAATGCGACATATCCCATCCATATGTTTCCTTGCAGTTTCAACATCTCCAAAACTAGACGCCGCCGACGCCAAGTTAACGATAGCTCCCACCGTCGCCATGGACGTTGCGGTGCTTTTGCCTTGAAGACTCTGTTGTATACAGCGTAGTGTCTCACCAAGATGATATCTCGTTAGTATACTGAACTCGACTCCTTGGCAGACTTCTTTAAATGCCGATGCTGTGAAGAGGATTGAGTGGAGAGATACTTCGTGCGTGTGCATGTCGCTGAGTCTGAAGATGTGAGACTCTGATTCATGGGCGACTTTCATGTCTATGGCGTATCGACAGGGTTTTGGCGTTGTGAAAGCTGGGGAAAAGTGCTGGATCAGTTTCTGGTTCGTCGACATAGAATTTGTAAGAATACCTTGATATATTAACTCTAGCATATACGGTTTTAGCTCGACTTCTGATCGCTGTAACAAAAGCTCTGGTGCTAGCTTTCGTGGGATACTCATTGTTGACAGATTATGCTTGTCAGGTTTCTGGCCATTACATGGTTCTGCTGTTGAATCGGTACATGGTACTGATATGGAAGATGCACTGCTATCAGTTTCCATAGTATGCACCAGGCTTTTATTGGGATTCATTCGCTCTTGAGCCCGAGCTAGTCTGTCTGCGCGTGTATTCCTTCCGCGCATCGCATGGCTGCGGATCTTTCTCATTGTACCCTTGTCGGGCTTACCAGATGACGTGGTAACCACGAAGATGGCCATATTGTATAAGACTGGGTCGTCAAGCGGAATGTCCTCTATGGCAGGCGGTTTTACTAATCACATGCTCTATTTCTGAAGTTATTCGGTCTCGATCCATGTTGAGAGTAAGCACTTCTAGGTATAGAGTTGCCCGGAGTTCTTCCGTACTATTTGCCAAAAAGGGTTTAGAGGATCGGTCTTAATCGTGATTGGGCCTGTTCAGTAGCAAATGTGGCTTAGTCTCCTTTAGCGTCAGACTGGCAGTCGGCAATTCAGTTCAGTCTGTTCCTAACAAGCATTAATAGATCGACTGCCGCGCCAAGACCGTACCTTTTTCCAATACGGGAGTAAACTTTGCTTTCCTGGCCTCTTGGTGGCTTCTTCTACATATTAAGGCTAGAAATGCGTGTTAATATGGATCTGTAATATGGCGAGGTCTTTATAAATAGGTACAGCATCCTCTGCTGTATCTATGCTTGAGCTTGATTAGCAACTACCTTCAGTCCAAGTCGTCCGTCGCTTTCATTCTTCCCATCGCTCCCCTGCTTGCCTACTATTCCTAACACAATGTTCTGGACTAAAGAACAAGACTTCAACCCAAAATACATGCCCTCTCTAGAAGGAAAGGTCATTCTCGTCACAGGTGCCACCGCCGGTCTAGGCAAAGAATCCGTCCTCCAATTCGCACACCACAATCCCCAGCGCATTTATCTCTGCGGTCGAGACCTGCAAAAATCACAGCTCGCAGCCCAATATATCAAGCACCATGTCCCATCCGCTTCAATCAGACTCCTCCATCTTGATCTTGGCTCGTTTGCCTCTGTCAAAGAAGCAGCGCGGATCGTGCTCTCAGAATGTGAAAGGCTCGACATCTTAATGCTCAACGCAGGCATCATGTTTGTCCCTCTTGGTCGTACTGCAGACGGTTATGAGATCCAGTTTGGCACGAATCACATGGGTCATGCGCTCATCACGAAACTACTTATCCCGTTGCTCAACAAGACAACGCGTATACCCAGTTCAGACGTGAGAGTTGTTTGTCTTGCATCCCATGGACACGTCTATCTGAACAAAGGCGGCATCAACTATGATACCCTCAAGACTGACGGCGAGTCAGTTGGTCTTTATCAGTGCTACTACCAGAGCAAGCTTGCGAACATCCTCTGGGCGCGCCAGCTGGCCAAGAAGTTTCCGCATTTCACAGTGTCTGCTATCGATCCTGGTCTGGTGAACACGGAGTTGTTAGTGAAGGCAACGGGTATGGTTTGGTACTTGTATGCAGTGGTGAGATGTATGTTGATCACGCCTGTTGCAAAGGGCGTTAGGAATCAGCTTTGGGCGTCGGTTTCGAAGGGTGTGGTCAGTGGAGAGTACTATGAGCCGGTTGGGAAACATGGCCTGGCAACGGAGGAGGGTAGAGATGACAGGTTGGCGGAGAAGCTCTGGGAATGGACTGAGAGTGAGTTGGCCACAGTTCTGTAATAAATATTTTCTATGCTGTGTTTTATTTATAGCATTCATTTCTTTACTACATATTTCACAATCTGTAATAAACAATACACAGTCTTATATGCTTGGAGACAAACGTTCTAAGATTAACTAGTTGTCAATCGCTGTATATCCCTCGAACTTATCATGTCCCTGACAACCTGCCATCCAATGCTCTGATTATGCATTTTATCATACTCCCTCCCCATAAGCATACACCACTTCTTCAAGAACCACGGTGAAGCTTCCCAGCTTTTCATATCCCAGGGCGGATAGGTATCCCTCACACTCTCACCCTTCTCATGCTTCAGTCGCCATATCGTCAAACCTCCTCGCTCGTATATATCTAGCTTAAGTTCCCAGTTGTTAAAGACATGGGGCATTGCTGCTGATAGCATGATTGCTCGCTCGCGGAGAAAGGGAAGAGGGATTAGATCAAGGCTTGTGTGGTGCGGGATGAGGATTTGCGCCATTGTTGGGCGGAGGTGAACGGGGATACTGGTGTTGTTAAATGTTGAGAGGATATTTGAGCCTGCTTGTATGAGGGTTGCGTGATCAAGGGTAATTGAGAGGTTGGGTTGATAGAATGGTGAGATGTGTTCTACGCCGCAGTTTGCGATGACGGAAGGGTCTAGACCGAGTGAGACTGCATTGGTGAGGCATGATGTGAAGATGGCTGCTGGTGAGAATTGAAGCATGTTCATGTAAAGGTCTGGAAAGTTCGGCTCAAGCTTTTTGACAGAGTTGTTCTGAGATGATGGCGTGCTGACAGAAGTGTCGACAGTCTCCAGAAAGCCCTCATCGCATAAATTTATCTCCCTCATTGACCTCTGCTGCCCGGAAGAGTCTCTCGATGGGAGTTCTTCTCGTTTTAGAAGAGGTCTCAGGCGCTGTCCGCAACTAGCTTGCGCTTGAGCCTTCTCTTGCTTCAGTCGTATCCTCTCTTGTTTTTGTCGCTCTCCTGCAAGGTCTTGTTAGTAATTCCTATGAGACAAATGGGGCGTGACATACTATATGCTTTCTGCGCCTGGCGATTCTGCTCTCTCCGCGCCGTAGTTAGAACGCGACGCTTCGCTGGTGGAGCGCCATCATCCTTGCTACTCGTCCGCTTTCGAGAGACTGCGTCATCCCTATTGGCCGAACCGTCTTTCACTGTATCGCGCATGACTTGAAGATGGATTGACTGGACGCGGTTCGGTTTAATTCTCTCATTGGAGCATGTCAGATTCGAAATATTGGTTGTTTGGCGGAAGTGATATCATGCTAAGTCCGAAGTCCGTGGGGGCGAATTGGCTTACGGTTTTTGAGCCAATCAAAAGCTGCTACGCCAGTAAGCGACAGCGGCTTACGGTCTCTGGCTCCATCCAGCAATTGAGGGTAGAGTCAATACAGAGGCAATAATTAATACGGAAGGAGGAAATACAGAAGTCAAAATTAACGCCGCAACGCATCTTATTATAAATATCCCAGTAGAATGCACCTCACAGCCATCTCCATCACTTCATCATTGACCAACTCAACACCATCTTATTCACCATACACTCTTGTCATGTCTACCAAGACCATCGCAGTCGTCGGCGCCACAGGCACCCAAGGAGGCTCAGTCGTGAGAGCATTCATCTCCCTACCCAACTGGCATGTCAAAGCCCTCACCCGCAGCTCAACCTCCGCCAAAGCCCAAGCTCTCCAAAACCTCGGTGCCGAGGTCGTCGAAGCAGACATGAACAACCCAGAGTCCCTCGTCAAAGCTTTCGATGGTGCTCACGCTATCTTTGTCAACACTGACTTCTGGGCTCCTTACATGACTGCTCTCAGTCAAGGAAAAGACCAAGCTACGGCTCAAAAAATCGGTTATGATACCGAGGAGCGGCATGTCAAGAACGCTGCTTATGCTGCTTCCAAGACATCTACACTTGAGAAGTACATCTACTCCGCTCTTGGCCCTATGAAGGATGTTTCCAAGGGAAAGTACTCTCACTGTCATCATTGGGAGACCAAAGCTGCGGCTGTCAAGTACATTGAGAATGAGGTGCCTGAACTGGCTAAGAAGACATCTTATGTATACATGGCTGCCTATGCTACGAACGCTTTCTTGTACCCCAAGAAGGATGCCGAGACTGGCGAGTATATCCTCGCAGTCCCTGCATCCAAGAACCTCAGGCTCCCTGTCATCGACATCGAGGGCTCAGCTGGATCGTTCGTCCGAGCCCTCGTTGAGGATGAACCCGCTGGAACAAAGCTTCTCGCCTACGACAGCGACTTGAACATCCTTGAGGCTATGGACACCTGGAGCAGAGTCACAGGACAGAAGGCTGTCTTCCAGTCAATGACCGAGGAAGAGATGCACAAGAAGACTGGTCTGCCTTACGAGGTCCTTGACGGAGCAGCCTACCTCGATGAGCATGGATATGTGGAGGGCGTCGAAGGGGCTATCACACCAGAGCAGTTGAGTAAGCCTGTCAAGACAGATAGTTTCGAGGAATACCTTCGCAAGCAGGACCCAAAGACCTTGCTGTCATTTGAATATAGAATGCCCGAGCCTCCGGCCGCGAAGTAATTGCGCAGGGAAACGCTGGCGATAAAAATTGTTGGGGGCGAAATTGCTAGACTGTGAAGAGGGAAGCATTACAAAGGATTCGATCGTATTTCCATAGCATCTATATCATAGGCTAGAATGCAAGAGCTGAAAAAGTTCCCTTCGATTAACCAATTGAATAAATTACCCGTTGGCTCGAGCCGGGGGGGCTGTTAAACCAACTATTAATTAATTAATTAAGCTATCTCTAATACCCTCTAGCTAATCTCTAAAAGAGGAGTAAAATATTATATAACTTATTTATTTTAGGAAAAGTAGCTCTTTTAATTAAAATGCCTTATTAATTAATGCCTTATAATTTAATATATCTTCTTAAAGTAATAAGATTTAATTACTTTAAAGCTATTATTATCTAAGTTATTAACTTCTTAAGATAGGATTTTATGCTTTTTCTTTTAAGAAATATAATTTCTTTTTTTTTAAAAAAAATAACTTTAAATAATTAATATTTTAGTAATTTAATTACTTATAAGTTCTTATTTTATTTATAAAACTTTTTTAATTAGCTTTTTACTTTAAGATTTTATATTATATTTATAATTTATAATATTAATATTATAAAACTAAAAAATACTTTTAAATAGCTATTTTAATTAAAAATAATATTAGTAGTAAATAGTAATTATATATTTAATTTAAAGTTAAATCTTTAGCCTAATTTATATAACTAGTTATATAAAGAAATACATAACCCTAAATGCACCACCGGTTATGTAGGTATAACTCGCCGACAAGGTACTATATTGCGGATTAATACTAATCCGTGCCGGGCCCCGCTAGCCCAAGCAAAGTCGCATAATATACCTCGTTAAACTAAATTAAAACTTCCCAATTTCATAACATTCTTATAGTAAACGCTTCCCTTAACAAGACGGTAATCCAGGAATGGGTATTTTTGGAATACATTAACAAGCAACAGAAAATCTGGGACATAAACATTGCTGATATCGCGTTTCCGAGCGGACCGAATCTTGAAAGACATCATGCAGACCACTCACCTTCAAGAAAGCGGCAGGAGAACTTCTACCAATCTCCCGCGCTTATCAATCACCGCGTGCTTGAGATGTCGCGATCAGAAGGTAACCGTTTCTGCAACTGATTCCTGACTGAACCCACCGACTAAAAAATACGTCTCTCCAGCTCAAATGTGGCCGTGAGCATCCTATCTGCACTCGTTGCGATCGACTCAACGCGACCTGTGTGTATCCCGATCCTCCTAATCGGAGGGGCCCACGAGGCAAACGAAGACAGAGGTTACTACCGCAGACGGCCGAACGCTGTCAAGATGGTTCCCAACCTGGGCGCATCGCCATTCAACAAACTCGCAACAACCCGGCACCACAAGAGCTATCACCCACCGTGGAACAAACTCCCAGCTCACAGCACGTTCTTCAGACTACTACTGCGAATCCACCAGGTCCTTCTTGCCATTCTAGAAGAAGCATAGGTACTCCAAGTCAGACGGAGATAGACAAAGAGGCTCCTGACTTATCCACGGAGCTCTTTACCCCATATGATGTAAGCGCGGCAACAGCAAGTTCCTCTTCCTTAATATTCTTTTACTGACTCTGAAATATTAGTCATATGCAACTCAGCTGTGTGGAATGGGAATAGTGGCGATAGATTCAGCCGCCGATTCAGCGCAGGACCCCTTGCCCCCGACTGCTCTTGGGCTTTCTCTATTAGAAGTATACTTTACGCGCGTTTACAATGCACCCGTGTTATTTTATAAACCCCTCCTCTTCCAGCAATACCTCGAAGGAAAAATACACGGCGCTCTTCTTAAAGCACTCTTCGCGTTGGCAACTCTGTATGTCTAATCTGTTGCAACCAGCAATAGCTCTGCTCTAATATCTCGGCTGATGAACTGATCAAGATTCCTTCATCCCATAGATGATGAGAATGAACAAGACACCAATACGGAGCTGAAAATTCTCCGCATATATCGCTCATGTGGGCTCTCATGGGCAAAATCTGCCTTGGAAGAAGTCATGTCGTTAACTATGCACTCCCCGTCTCTCATGGCAGTACAAGCCTTGGAATGTATACAGCTGTTTTGGTTTGGAATAGGTCAGCCCCACCCTGGAAACCTATGCCTTGGTAAGTTGATATTCTATGAAGAGTGATGTCACGATTTACTGGTTGAGACCCAGGTTAACAAGCCACTAGCTCTTGCATACCGGTCATGCAAAATACTTGGATATGACAGAAGACCTGCGGATGAGAATGATTCTTGTACTTCAATTGAGGCCGAGCTTGGTCGCCGATGCTTCTGGGCTTGCTGGATATCCACATGCATTGTCATGCAACCAGAGCCATACATTGAATCAGCTTGGAAAGAGGCTGCTATGCTACCACTGCCATGTTTAGTCTCTGGATCGTTCAATCAGATGATGGACAAAGATTGGAACTCGCTTCCTGTGCGAAATTCATCCGAAAACTTGTACCCTCCTACAACTCCAGGGTTACTGATCAAGATCATTGGTATTTGGTGAGACCATTTTTTCACTGTTTAAATTCCACTGTGCAATAACAGAACGTCGCTGAATCGAGATCTTATGTTTTCTAGGGCGAAAGTGCAGTTGCATTGCAAGGCCTATGCTAATAGAGCTCATGATGGTCTCAACTCGTTACGTCAATTATCGCAGCTAGCAACGTCGCTATTCGATGAGGCTGCCGAGATGAGAACTTCTGCCAATCAAGTCGATCAGACGACCGAAAACCAAATGATGCTTTTCTTGCATGATTCGGTGTACCACCAAAGTCAGATCACCTTACACTCTATGATTGTTCCCTTATTCTCCGGTATTCCAGCTGACGAGAAAATCGACCCTGAAACTCGGAGACGCGCTGCACAGACTGTGATTTATCATGCAGACCAGTTTAAGTGCCTGCTGGATCCCTACCTGTATGATCAACAAGATGTTTCGCGCATGCCTCCCCTTGTTGGCTACGGAGCCTTTGTAGTAGGTATTATATTCCTGTCCACAGAGCTTTGCTGTCACACCCAACCAGTCATCGAGCTGCCCTTCAACACCAGCACAAAGGACAGTCGACTCGTCACTGTACAAGCTATCTTACGCTTGTTAGATACCATTAAAGCTTACTGGGAAGCTTTGAAGTATCCTGTGAGTCTTTACCTCCCTGTCGACCTCCGTTGTGGAGTGATCTGATAAACTGCGTCTAGGCTGAGGTACTGCGATCTGCTTTGGAGGCGGCTCATTCGGCACTCAGCAAGCCACCCAGGCTGATCGACTCAGGCAACCGTAAAATGCCCACAACTTCATTTGTGTGATTAATCACAATCCCTAAACTAACTGCCACTTAGATGAACTACTGCGGTATCCAAATGATAACCACCAGTCATCGCCAATAGAAATATTAAATACAACAATGGATTTGGCCAACGGGCATGTCCACTCACCAATACCGGATACCAACGCGAATGACTATGCCGAAAACACAAGGCCCTCGAATATAAGCCATGAAAGCAATGAATTAGATGCCTTGCCGGGCGACTTTTCAACAAGCCAGATGGATGAAGTTCTGGACTTTGAATGGTACGACGTGTCCTTCGCGGGAGTTGGAGTTGAGGGATTTGAGGGACTTGATGCGTCTGATCTTTTTAGACAAGGCTGGAAGACCTTTAGCTAGTTATCAAGTGCCTCAGCTATTATCTTATGCAACATCTAGATCATCTGTACTACGCCAGACGTCTATTAATTTAAATTGGTGACCTCAATAATCCAATTCATTGGCGACGAGCGCCACCAAGATTGGGTGGGATGCGGGTCATTCGGGCCATTCGGGGAAGATAAAATTCGGCCCGAAACCAGGTTCGGCATACCAACCACAACCCCCTCACCATTTTGCTTGCTATTTAATATAGCGTGGCAACCTTTTGGGAGGTTCATCTATCAATATCAAGCACGCTCAAGCTCACGATTAACATGGCAGCCCAATATCGCGATATTCAAACCGTGGACTCAGAGTCCTATCCTTATATTTTCGAACAAAATGTATCGGTGCCCTTGGGCAATGGTGGCGTAATTCGCTGCAACATTTACAAGCCCAAAGTAGCTGCAGGGGATATGAGATTCCCTGTAATTATCACTTACGGGCCATACGGCAAAGATGTCTCTTACAAAGAGTACGTGACCAGACCTGCTCCAAGTATCGAGCACCACTAATTCTAACCGAAACAGTTTCCACCCAAAGAGCTTTTCTGAAATACACCCGACCCATCAAACAGGCCACTCTGCATGGGAAACTCCGACACCTCAATTTTGGACCAGTCACGGCTACATCGTCATCCGGGCCGACGAGATCGGCATTGGTCAGTCTCCCGGTGTATTGAATGTCACATCCGCAGATTCCATTGACGGCTTCCGTGACCTGATTGAGTGGGCTGCCGAGCAAGACTGGTCTTCAGGCAAGGTAGGCCTGCTCGGTGTTAGTTACTACGCTGCTGCGCAGTGGCATGTGGCGAGCCTACGACCTAAAGGTCTTGCAGCTATCGTGCCATGGGAGGGATTCTCGGATTTGTACAGGGAATCGCTGCGACATGGCGGTATTCTTTCAAACAAATTCCTTTCTTTTTGGTATTCCCGTCAGGTTGCCACGAACCAGTATGGATTACCCGGACGAAAAGCGCGCAACTGGGGTCCGGACACGGTCGAAGGTGATCTAAGCCCAGAGGAGCTGGATGCCAATCGACACAAGGCTGTGTACCACGAGCGGCGATTCCGAGATGACAAAGACTTAGCATGCGTTAATTTCAATATTGAGGATGTCACGGTCCCGTTATTGAGCGTCGCTAATCTGGGTGGGAACTCGCTACATTTACGAGGAAACGTGCTTGGGTACCTTTGGGCAGGCTCCAAGTTCAAATATCTTCGATTCATCGTGGGCCGCCACGATTTGCCATTTTATTATCCCGAAGAAGTCCAAGTTCAAAAGAGCTTTCTTGATGCTTGGCTTAAAGGCGATGATCGCGAAGGCTGGACCAAGAAGGGGGCTATATCGCCTGTTGACCTTGTTCTTCGCAAGGGGAATGTTGGATATAACGATCCTCTGGCTGAGAAAAGGTTTCTTCGTCGAAAGGAGAACGAATGGCCAATTGCTCGGACTCAATACACTCGATTCCATCTCACGCCAGAAAGTACGCTTCAACAGGACCAGCCGAAAGCACAGCCTCCGAGTAAGAAAACTTACAACGCTCTCGGCAAAGGCGAACCAACAGACATCTTGACATTTACGTCGGCACCCTTTGAGTCAGAGACCGAAATCACTGGTCATATTGTGGCCCATCTGAATGTCTCTTGTAGCAGAGATTGTTGGGGAAATTCACCCTCTGATTTGGATTTGTTCCTCTCCTTGCGCCTCCTGTCACCTTCAGGGGACGAGATCCTTTACACTGGCTCTCTTGGGGAGCCTGTTCCATTGACCAAGGGCTGGCTACGAGTTTCCCTTCGGAAAGTCAACACACAGCATCCCCATCACCGCTCCTGGTTGCCATACCGAGAGTTTTGCTCTACCGATGTTCAGCCCGTTATTCCTAACGATGTTTATCCTGTTGACGTGGAGATTTGGCCGACGAATGTGGTCATTGAACCTGGGTGTCGATTGGTTTTGGAGGTGAGCTCTGGAGACACTCAGGGCGCTGGACTTTGGTGCCACGACGACCCTATTGACAGGTATGATTCCAAGTTCCTTCTGGTCACGTTGCAAGCCTATTTTCCTTGTATTTACTAACTTACTTAAAGGTCGGAATATGTCTTCAAAGGGCAAAATCATGTTCACTTCGGCAATCATTATGTCAACTATGTCGAGTTGCCGGTTATCCCTGCAAACTAGTTTACTGTAGATTAGATGAGAAAATGGAAGATTTATCTGGCTCTATAAATATCAACGATAGTCTCCCTATCTGGAAACAATAAAAGTGACTGCAAGAGAGTAAAAGATGAGGGCTGAGTGTACCTACCCGGGCTAGTTCCATCCAGTGAGCGTTCGGCTTTCGGCCACAGAGCCGTGAGGTAACTGATCAGGCGACCAAGAAAGACAGGGGACAGACACAGGGAACCACCAGGTATAAGAGCAAAGCAGCCTCCATTAATACATTCCTTAAGCCCAATTTATGAAATCATCATACATAGCTCCCAGCATAAAGGACAAAAGACGGCAAACAGCATCAAGACAGGTAGCTAAATGCCAGGTAGCCTGCTGGCGCATATTGCAGCTCACTCCTAGAATGGTAGCACCGCAACATACAACCACTTCGCCAGTAAACAAAGGGCTCTTTAAAGCCGACCACGAATAGAATTCATCATGACGAACAGTCTTTTACCCGGTTGAATTCTTCTCTTTCAATTCGATACGATAAGTGCTGTAATTAATTACTACGCAATTCGAACCGTGATCTACATCAATCATGGGACTACAGCCATGGTTTCGGTCACAATGATATGTTTCGAAATTTAAAGAGTAGGAGGGTTGGAGGAATTAGCTAGTCGTTGGTGGCTATCAAAAAAGGGAGACCACTCTATGTATCATACTCTCATTTTTCAAGGTATGCAATGCGAGGTACTAAATTAACAAGTGACAGGAAAAGCCGGGTTCTACTGATATAGTCTATAATGCCATGATTGATCATTCTATGTGACAAGTTCTTTCATTTCGAGAAGCGGCTTCGCTTTCGGATCTGTGCCCCATATCTATAAAATATATACCTGGGTTTAATCAGCTTCACGTTTGGCCACAATTCGAAAGTGACTTGCTTACGGAAAGGGCAGCATGGCCAATGTCAAGAAACCGAGCAGGCATGTAGCCCACTGTATACCCAATCTATTGTACACTTGTGCGCAGACGCAATTAGATACTTGTGAAATAAGGGCATTTTTATGGACCTCAAACTTACTTTGCACACCAAATAATGGAAACACACCTCCGAAGGTCGATCGGGCAAAGCTGTTTGCGGCCAAAGCACTTGCCGCGTATTTGGGATAGGCATCCACAAGAAATGTGAATATTCCCGAAAAGGCGAGAATAGTCCTAGATAGGAGAGATTCGTCAACATCTATACATCCAAAAGCCTGGCCAATAGTACGGGTGACTTGAAATCATTTTTCTCCTTATGGAACACTCACCCTGCACCGAATAAAGCGCTTCCAATTATCGGTACAACCCAATGGATGCTGGGATATGATGTCCAAGCAAACATGAAGAGTCCGACAGTGACCAATGGAGCCCCGACTATAACTATAAGCGATTTTGGATATTTAATGTCTGGAAAGTCACATGAAGGCAAGAGGGGGGACAAATACCTGGGGGTAGTCTCCACTCCGGCATGAAATCTGAGTCTGGACTGGTTAGATCTAACGCCCGTTCTTCTAAACGACGGTAATGCAATCTCCAAAAAGGGTCTGAGAGTATAGCGAAGATCATTCCAACTAAGAGCCCCGTGAATGAAACTCCACGCTGCCATAACTGGAACCCATACACAGACTCGAAAACTAATTGGAATGCACCGAAGAAGAGGTAGATGATTCCAAGTAAAAGCGCAGAGTATATGCATAGGCTCAGACACATGGGCTCCAGAGTCAGGAGCATGATAGGCCTGTAGGTGGACCGTAGTATCATAATCCAGAGTGAAGAGGTCTTCTTTTCATTTGGTTCCCATGCTTCCGAAGTCCGGGTCTCTTCTCGTATTCCTTGCGCCCTGAGTTTTACAAGACTATCAATCATGTCAGTTTCATCTAGATATATTACGGGGATTCCCCAGACTTACACCGATTGGTATGTTTCTGGCACCAACAAGAATACCAGAAGCAACATAGCAGCCGCCCAGCAGAGCAGTATATAGAATGTCCAGCGCCTGTTTAGACTCAGCTTCGTTTCTTTTTCTTTAATCTTGTTATTCGGATACATACCAGTTAGTGTATTGGTTAATAAACCCGCCTAATCTTTTACGGATTTGTAAGCGTCCACCATCTGTCATTAAATATCTGAACTCCTTTGCACTTACAGAGGTCCTATCTCAGGCCCAATAAACGGACTGGCAGTATATACCATCATTGGAAGTGCTAGCTGATTTCGAGGGAAAATGTCTCCAACTGTGCCCCCAGCAACACTGAGAAACGCGCTTCCCGACAATCCGCTAAGGAAGCGACCAATGAGGAGCGTGTGAATGTTGTTTGCGAAGGCGCATGGGAAGATCCAGATAAAAAAGAAAAGAAGTGACCAAAGATAAACGACTCGCCTACCATACAGCTATCCGGAGAATCAGCGGTTGCAAGTGAGAGAATTCTGCATGTCTTACCTCGGACAGTGGGCCTAATACCAATGGACCAACGCCTATAAAATGCGAGAGTAAGTCATGGGCTAATTCCAATACCTGAAGTGCTTATCCTACCCATTCCCCAGATATAAAGTGAAAGGCCAAGCGTTGCTACCTCGTGAGAAATATGGAAATCGATCATGATTTGGCTATAGGTTGTTGAGTAGATAGACGAAGCACAAGTACTATCTCACCCGCATAGAGATCAGCTATTGATCTTTGGTAAAGGTGTTCACTTACACGCAAAGGGCGCTGAATGAGATTACAATGACTATTATCCATTTTCTCCCAGAACTCATATTATACGGATGATCAGGGTCTCCGTCGGTACATTCGATCGTTGTCGCAAACGAACTGCCGTCAAGTGCGCCAGTTGTTTGGGCGCCTTCTGCGTGAGAAACGCCCTCAGAGGTAGGTGTTTGGGCTAACATTGAAAAGAAAGCGTGTTGACCCTTCATGAACTAAGACAGTAAAGAACAAGGTTGAGGACAAGGAAATTGCTGTACCTGTTCTGAATTATCCTAAACTCGCAATACATAAAGTACTTGTCTAGGAGCTCTCATCTCTATAATGTTGGCAGTTAATAAAGAAAAGCGCCCTGCTGGTCCCGATTTTTGATCTCACTTTGCTAGGGAATGAATTACGGGAATAAGACAAAACAAGATTCGGCCCGGTTAGCGTTTCAGATTCGGCTTGGTAAACTCCAGCTAATTAATGCGAATTTGGCCCAAGTGCGCCGATTCGGGATCTTTCGGCATCGGCATTGAGAAATACTATGGAAATCGGGCTTGGGTTCTATTTCATATCCGGCCTGCACTTCATAATTATTGCTTGATCCGGGCCGATGGAGATAAACTAACCGAGTTTATTTTCATAAGCTATGTGGGCGTTTGGACAGGATCTCCATTGATGTGGACAGAGCGATATGTACAATACTCGAAGCACCAGCTAAGGCACACAAACTTGCTTTCAAATATCCCATCTGATTTCACCTATTTTCAATCAGAACGATTGAGCATCTCTGATACAGCACCTAGCCAACACATATTCGACAGTGTCTACTATCACCAACCGCTCAAGTTTTGCAAGCTGTGTGCGTATATACGTATAAGGCATCATCTCATCGTATCCAAGAGTGTTCTCGTTAGAAAGCTATAATAGGCAGACTGCACAATCGGTCGCTTTCTTATGGAGTAACGCCTCCCAAGCTTTGCCATAATTTCTTAAGATAGGGAGGTCTCAATGCAAAAATACCATAATTCCGTGAATTCTATTAATATCTTAGAATTGTCCTCCGGAATTATTAACGACCAGCGGCGCACAAGATACCGCCCACGAAACAATCTGTGTTCCCTTCCCATCGTCACCTCCTACACGGACCCCAACCAGGACCCTTCCATCCAGACTTCAGATTCTAGCCTTTGTCATTCTGCATCACTGTTGATTCGTAGCCCAACGCCACCCGGATCATATGCGCCCCATACTCGCCACCACTATACACCTGGCGGAGTTTTTCCAGCGCCAATCTGCAGTCCACAATGTTGCGCATTAATTCTTGCCGGGCCTGGTCGCTGTTGCTCTCCTTCCATTTAGTAATAAGCGTCAGAATAGCAGGTATCAGGGCTGTCACGGCAGCACTAGGAAGGTAACCGTCCAGGCGGAGTCGGCCCAGGTCAGCAGCCATGTGGGCGATGCTGTGGGTGGCGTGTATCACTTTAAGACTGGAGAGTTGGCTAGAAGAAGCCGCAGCGGGATTACCCCTGATCGTAGCTTTTGCGTTTGGACGGTGCAGTGTCGAGATGGCCGCCTGGTGAACCAGGTTGAGAATGATCTGATGAAGAACAACGTACACCCTTTGATCCCTTGGATCTGGTAACTCGACTGGGCTCCGGTATGTACAAATATCTGGGAGAGAATCTTCCCAGAATCTTAGCTGCCTGTCGAGCCTTTCAACGGTTTCAATTTCCCTATGGGTCTTGGGGTAAAGGAGCATCCTATTGGGAGCATTGGCCAAGTGTGGAGATCTCTGCATGCGGACTTCATATTCTGCTTTGAGAATTTCTTCAATATGCACGCAGAGCTGACTTTTTGCTATACACAGCATTGCCAACTCTCGTTGTTTGGTAGGGTCCTTCAAAACTGTAGACTGGGCAAATGGAAGCGTCGTGATTTTTGGACACGTGATGATGTCGCTGCCGCCGTCCACGCCTCACCTCTCACCAAAAGACAGGACAACAAGGTCCCCGACGTCTGGGAGAACAAAGACACCCTCTGCAAAGGCTGGGTCCTCAGCACACCAGAGGAAGCCGACAGGCTCTGGATGGAAACCAAAGCCGGCAATCAACTAGGTTTCTTCCTCCGTGAACAACCGGGGTATGGTTCTCCGCCATTCCGCGATGCAATAACTGACCAAGCAGAACACTAAAACAACTGGCTCATCAACCTCGAGGATCGAGTCTTTGGCGGTACAGATGGAAAGTCTGGCGCCGCGGGATGCAGTGTTCTCGACAACGATTGCAGCCCCATGAACAACATAGAATGCACTGAACAGTATGAGAAATACAGTACCGACGACAGCCTTAGCAAGACCTCGTACTGGATATTCCAGGCTGCTAAGGGCATGCACTCCAAGTTCAAGGGGCTCAAGACCAAGATCACCGAGAAGACCATCATCAGCGGTCTCAGGATCGGTCAGATCGTGACAGACTTTGGCGGCAATGAGGATGACACTGGTGATATGGTCAAGTGGTTAGCTTCCGCCCGCACGATGGGCGCTGCTCTGAGTGGACTCTCTACAAACGTACATAATCCATCCCCCCTGCAATTACACGTAGCTAATCTCAGCAGGTTGGGTTCGCTGTCGGCTTTAACATCCTTGGCGGAATCTTCTCCAGCTTTGGAAACCTCAAACAAGAGGAGATCGACCGAGGTACCATCTCAGCTGGCTTGGCCGATCTGTTCGAGGCAGCTGTTGACCGACTCGACGAGACCATGCGCATCGTCATGGGCGGTGGTACTGAGGACCAGTACAATGCACTCAAGACGCCCAACCCGGATCCTTACAAGAAGCCCGTCGCAAACTTCTTCAACGGCAGTTTCTTCCTTCTCAATGACAACGTCGAAACTGTGTAGATGGCGCTCAATTCTGTCTACAGCAACATCCAGCCCAAGGTTGCCAACAACGTCATGAAGGCTGCGAAGTTCTACCTCGTTGCTGATAAGCGCCGTACAGGCCGCGAGGACTGCGGTTACGCTACTTGTCATCATTGGATGGCTCTTGAGATGGTGAAGAGTACTGTTTCTATATCATGCGTCACGATCCTAAGCCTAACCGTGTTGGAGACTGGGCTGAGGTTTCGGGTGAGGTTTATGACAAGATGGCCAGCTATGGTCTTGGGAACAAAGAGGTTTACTACCGCGCTATTCTGGACTGTGTGCTTAATCCCAATGGCAATGTTGACTTGGGAAGCTTGGTTGGTGGCAAGATTCCGACTTGTTACTTTGATCTTCCTGCTGTATACATTGATAAGGATCGGGAGGTTGGATGCGGTGATCCTTTCACCACTGTTGAGTGCGATTATATCAGTGCCACCAACATCGAGTAGGGGAGGCGACATTACTGGACAGTTACTATTTGTTTTGTATATATTGATTGCTTGTATTCTAAATCTAAGCATCAACCTCTGATTAAATATCCTATGTCTATGATATGCTGCCTTGATCCATGTGAAATGAGATTCTAGAAATAAATGCTGCATCTTAAGATCCCCTCTTAAGATTTCCTCTTAGGCTTCCATCTTAAGCCCTCTTAACACCACTTCCCTTCGGAACCCTGAACAACCAGTAGAAGCCCAGAGCTCCAGCACAGTTGGCAAAGATGTACACCCAAAGCAATCCATAGTGCCACCATCGATCGTCATAGTTGATGTTGAACCTATGCAAGAACTCCTCTGTCGTAGCAAGCGAGCAATACTTGCAAACATCAGTGGACGAGCGATCAAGAAGATAGCCACCAGCTTCCTTGATGAAAGGACCCATATAGTCACCACAAGTCATGTTGCCAGGGACAGCCATCTGGAGAACCTCGTTGTCTGCGCACTTGACATTGGAGCCCCAGACACAAGTCGACATGATACCGCCGACGAGGTAAGTCGCTGGTGAGACGCGATACATGAAGGTCCAGAACTTGGGGATGTCCTTGTAAGCGACACCAACACTGCAACAGTCAGTATAGGCACGATAGTCAGAAGGCAGAGTGGCTTACCCGCAGAACGAAATAGAAAGCATCCACAACAAAGATCCGATGACACCAGCTTCCTCAGCAGTAGCAATACAAACGATGGCGGCATGAGAGAAAGTACTGGTGAAGAGCATGAACATCCAAAGGTACAAGAAGACAAGGAAGCCTCGGATAGCTTGGTCGTCGGAGGTAGTGTTGCGGACGAAGCCGACGGGGTAGTACCAGGTGAAGTACATGAGGACAGCCATGAAGGTGTTCCAAGCTGCTTCAACGAGGATGTTGGACAGGATATATGCTGGGACTTGTCAGAGCGCGCTTTGAATTGGTGATGGGGAGAACTTACTGTTCCAGCGGTAGATCTTGGAGGGCCGCTCACGGACTTCGTAGAGGTCGCGCTGGGGCAGGAACATGGGCATGATCTGATCGTTGATACTCTGGAAGAGAACCATGTACATGAAGATGGCGTAAAGCTGGTTCTGCAAGCCCTGAATGGTATTCTTGGCCTCAAACGTAAATCCGATGTAAAGTGACTGCATCTGTTAGCCAACGCCCTCTTGACACCTAACTCAAACATACCGATAAGACGAGCAGTGCGATCTTGGACCAGATGTACGTAGGCGACCTCCAGAAATGCTTCCAAGTCCTGATCAACACCTCACGGAACTGCGTCGAGAAGGAAGCCACAAACTCCTTATGCTGCGACGCATCACCGTTCTCCAGAGCACTCGCCGCTGCTCCTCGTGTAGAAGGTAGAGAGTTAAGTCGTTGAAGTTCCTGCTTGACTTCTCGGAACTCGGGTGAATCTCTCCAGATCTGGTGCCAGTCGATCTTCTCGGCTTCTTCGTCGTTGGAGGGCTTGATGATCTCGAGCATGTACTCTGCGGGGTTCGCGTCTTGAGGACAGGGGGGTGCGCCGTTGCGTTCGAAATACTTGAGAAGAGTCTGTGATTGCTCGCCGAGGTCTGTAGATGTTAGTAAAGATCTCAATGAGGTGTTGGGGGAACTTACCGCCAAAGTAAACCGTCTTTCCACCGGGAGCAAGCAACAGAAGACGATCAAATCTCTGGAACAACATCGCAGAAGGCTGATGAATCGTGCACAAGACCGCCTGTCCACTAGCCGTAAGCTTCTCAATAAGATCACAAATCGCCCAACTAGTCTGCGAATCCAGCCCACTAGTCGGCTCATCCAAAAACACCAACAACTGTGGTCTAGCAGCCAACTCGACACCAATCGTCAATCTTTTCCTCTGCTCGACGTTCAACCCCTCACCAGGCGTTCCGATAACAGCGTCTGAAAACTCCTGCATATCTAGCATGTCGATGACGTGCTCTACGTATGCGAGTTTGTCGGCGCGGGAGATCTCGGCGGATTGGCGGAGGAGGGCGCTGAACTCGAGGGCTTCGCGGACGGTCATTGTTGTGAGGTGGAGATCTTGTTGCTGGACGTAGCCGACGCGGTGTTGGAAGGAGGAGTCGGTTGCAAGGCCGTCGATACGGGTGTTGCCGGATACGACGCCCATTGTTACGCGGGTTGCGAGGACGTCGAGAAGGGTCGTTTTACCAGCGCCAGACACGCCCTGAAGAGTCAGTTGAGTCACAGACAAGCGGTAGGTGAGAGAGAACGTACCATCAAAGCTGTTGATTTGCCGGGCTTGACCCATCCGTCAACGTGATCCAATAATCGACGGTCCTTACCCTTGATCTGGATATCGTAACAGAGATCCTCCCAGTGAAACACAGAAGCGCCAGCAGTGAGCCCACTGGTAGGGTTGTTGTTCACCTTTTCAGCGACGACAGGTCGATCAGTGGCTTGAGTCTCGACATCGCCGTGATCCTTCTCAAAGTTGGGAGGCATGCGACCCTTGCGGAAGACAAGAACCTCTCCCTTGTTCCTGGGAGGCTTCGCGTGTTCGGCTGCAATGATGTACAGGATGAGGAAGCCGAAGAGAAAGCCAAGAAGGATGCCGATGTTGCTGTGAGAAATCAGTATAGGTATAGGTAACGTAAAGGAGAGGCTTTGCATACCGCCATTTGTTGGAATTGTAGTACTTGAAAGACATGTTGATATACCTATCACCATCGACCACAGATGATCCAGGCTGAGCCCCAACGACAGAGCAAATACGAGAATCGGCAGGGAGATCATCATACCCCGGACCCTGAGGAACCATACCCGCACAGGCGAATTGCCGATTATGGAACTCACTCGCCATCAACGCCTCAAAGGCATAAGCCAAGGGATTGATGTAGTTCATCCATCTCGACCATCCAAGCATGTAGTCCGTCGGCATGGTGAAGCCCGTGTAAATCATGAGTCCAAGACTCAGAATCGATACGGGGATCATGGCCTGATGGGTCGTGCGGGTGACGCATGCGAGGGTGCGGTAGATACACGACATGACGAGCGTCGTAAGGTACGAGGTGAGACAGAAGAAGAAGAAGTGGCCTGCGTCGCGGCGGAGATGAGCCATGAAGTAGATCAGCAGGTTGAAGATGATCATGTTGACGGTCTTGTAGGGGAGATCAATGATGTAACTGGCAATGGCTTGGGCAGATTGATGGTAGAACGCATAGCGGTTATGCTTCTCGACAACAGGGCGTTCAGCATAAACAGTAAGGACCTAAGCTGTTAGTAAATCTCCTCATGATGGAACACCGGACATACCTCAAGCTGACTCGCAAAAGCATTAAACAACAATGCAAAAAAGATCAATCCACCACGGTAGTAAAAGCTCGAACTATCATCCTTCAAGTTAAAAAACATCGTCCCCAACACAAGCGCCATGATAAGGTTAAATATCAACGACGCGATAGTAAATCCCGGATCAGCCAGCAATCGCCTCCAACCTCTCCAAAGAGTAAGCTTCACCTGCGCAAGGTACGAGATTGTATATGGAGACTTGGATCGCTGGTTCTTGAACTGTTCGGCCCGGCGGGAGGATTTATACTCTTCGAGACGCTGCGCGGGCGGGTGGTTTGCTTCGTACGCGGCGATTTCTTGCAGGAGGGCTTTGCGTTGGGGGCTCGATTGCCAGCGCTCGGCGAATTCTTGGGGGGTTCGGGGGGCGGAGGATTCGAAGCCTGACCTTACGCGGCGTTCTTGGGGGCTGGTCATTGAGGTGAGGAAGTCGGGCGTCGTCTGGCGATCGGGGCCTGAATTGTCAGCTTGACTTGACATACAGAGGTTCGTGGAGGACTTACACTCGAAGCCGAGATTCTCAAAATACTGCTTCGCTTCGTTGATGCGGCCAAAGAAGATCTGATGACCCTCATACAAGACCGTCACACGATCAAACAACTGCCCTCGTTAGTGTCCATGTCTATGAGCATCATGTCAGGGCACTTACATCGTACGCAGACTGCGGCGCCTGATAAATCGCCACCGCAGCAGCAACACCAACAAGATCAGCCTGCAATCTCAAAGTCCTACAAAAGTTGATCGCGTTCCCACTGTCCAACCCGCGCGTGGTATTATCCCAGCACTGCAGCTTTGCCCCTGTGAGCGCAGCCTCAGCGATGCTGACTCGCTTCCTCTCACCACCGCTTACACCGCGCACAAAGTCGCTGCCGACACGAGTGTCTACCGTGTGGCTGATGCCGAAGATGGCCATCATGACATCGCGCATCATGGTGTCGGCTTGAGAACGAGTTACCCCGCCAGGGACGTGGCGTGGTGAGTGGGCGGATGAGGCGAAGGAGAGGGTCTCGCCGACGGTGAGATGGGCGAGATGGCAGTCGATCTCGGCGTTGTAGAGAACGTCGCCACGGAATGAGCGGCGGATGCTCTTCTCGTCGATACCTGAACTCGTTAACAACGTCTATGACAAGATTGGAACGATATACCTCGGAAGTTCATGTAGGAATCAGGTCCAACTTCGAGACCAGCTGTCTCACCAGCAATAGTCTTCAAAAGCGTCGAACATCCTGAGCCAGGCGGTCCAAGAACAAGTAGCAACTCTCCTTCATCAACAATGCCCTCAAAATTCCTCAAGATATCAACCCGTCTCTTCTTCCCGCCGCCAACCAGACCAACAAGATACTTGACAACATCAATAGGATAATCAACAATAGTCTTCTGATGTTCAGCACCAGTGCCCCAGCCGTAAACATTCAAGTTCTTGAACGCAACGCCCAGACTGCGCGGCGGCGCTGCTCCAGCGTCGGACTCGACTAGCCTCACAAAGGCTTTTACCCAAGCTCTTGGATCAAAGGTTGGTGAGTTGGGGTCCAGCTTAGTGCCGGGCTGGGGTGAGAAGGCGTGGAGTTCATTGCCGGCTGTTGTTGAGACACGGGAGAGTTGACGGGCGAGATTGCTAATGTGTTGGGTGATGTCCTGCTGAGGTTCTTCTGTTGGTGTATTGGCTGTTGAGTCGGAAAGGTGGTCGTCGTGTTGGCTGTGAGAGGACATTGTCCTCGAGAGTCGTTTTGTCATTTTTGATGAAATTGCTGGAGTGAAGATTGACTCGATTGAGGCAAGGAGGTCTATTTAAGCTAAAGTCATAGCATGCGGTTCAGTTATGCTTATATATGTGCATCAAGCCTTCAGAGCCGCAGATGAATTAGGGCGATTGAATCACATTCGGTCTTTCCAGAACATAACGGACAGACGGAGCCGGGAGAAGATCAAATCTTTTTACGAATATTACCCTCTTTCCCCCGGGTCCCCGCGGACAATCACCCCATGAAATGCCGTTTCTACCAAATCGACCCGGCCCGACGGACACGGCGATTGTCATTGGTGAGGAAGTGGATTCGTTACCCACTGTACAAGGAACCCGCGGGTGCCCGAGCAGGAGCTGACATCTCGCTTATGAGGAGGAGCCCTGATTCGGAAGAGCTTTTCGGAACGCGAGTTTTGCGGTTTGCGGCTCTGATGGGGTGAATACCATGTAATGGATGGGTGAATCTGACACAACTGAGAAGTTATTCTGTGATGATTTCGGTCTTTGGGTTTCATCTTGTCACGAGGGTATGATGCATTACGATGTAGCCGGTGTCTTACTCTATGTCGCTCTCACTCTCGCTGTCCGCGCTTTACGTGACGCGACAGCGAAGAACGAGTGCGAGCTGAACATGCAGGTTTGATTGAGCCATCGAATTGCTGGATTGTTATGCTTGTTACTTAGTCCCACTTGGTTAAATGCCAAGCTTCTGGATTGATAAGATGTAAGCCACGTTGAACATTATTGGATGAATCCGTTTTGGCATGACGGGTCCATCATACGTTATTTCTTAGTCTGACTGTGTGCACTATGCAGAGAATAACCGGGCTAATTATCCGCCATGATCGGAGAGATAGATCTGCCGTCTTTTGAGTCGCGATTGGTCTTAGAGTTTATGAGTGGTCAATGCGGGAGACGCGTTACCCTACACATTTCTATGAGATTCATAAATTAAACCCCGAAAAGAAACAGGAATCGGCATGCTGTCAAATAGACAAGGAATCAAATTAAAAATGTTTGCATTGTCCTAAAATGAAGCAGCGAAATATTTATATGAGGTGACGCGTTTATAATTATCAGACGGTAGGTTCCCGACTTGACACAAAAACACGGAGAGCACATCCTATTTTAAATAGTCTAAATAGTAAGAGTGAGATTCTAAGACGATAATTACTATCTAAAGAATAAGAAATAATATAATTTAACTATAAATACTCTTATTAAAATGCTTAACCTTTTATAAATAACAAGCTCGTCAAGGACTCTCTCCTAGCCGTCGGAACAACTATTACCCGTTGCTGTAAAACTCGTCGCCGGCGACCAGCTTTAGTCTGGGCTCTGTTATGTAGTAAGCCAATAATCCTTGCCTGGCCAATCAGCTTATGACTCTATAGACCGAGGTTCAAACAGCCATTTCATCAGATACAAAGAAAAGTCTATAGCAGGTCATCGAATAGAGCTAATCATTTCTCTTACTTTCTCTATTTATTATATCATAACTACATCTTGCTAATTCTTGCCGAGAAGAAGTTTAAGATAAAGGGCAAGCTGCAATACTTCGGCCGCGGATATATAATAATCCGCTGAACCACAATCAATCCCATGAGATATCTACGGTGTCTCTTTATATCAGGGGAATGCAACCCTTTTCTTTGACTGTCCAGAACAGCGGTATAAAGAGCATCGTGATACAATAACAATGCAGCTAATTCTGCAATGTTACGCAGCTACGCTGTCGCATCACGATACAGCGCATCTTATCGAGATAAGCACCAGATCTCAGATCCACTCTTGAAGTAACCGAGCCGAGGTAGACCCACTTAATACCGAGCTTAAACGTTGTTATTTGAAGCCATGAGCATCTCCTATTAAAATACCCAATTCCATTCAACACTCTCCTTGCACCTCTCAAATCCAACCAACAAGATGGCCCCAACATTAGCGGAGCAAGTGGCAGTAGACCAAGTCTCCCCCGGAGAATATGTCTCCCGCCTCAACCCCATCAGGATGGGCAACGCCATGCCCATAGCGTACGGCGGCTGCACAGCCAGCATCGCCGTCAACGCAGCATGTCACACAGCACCGCCCTCAATGTCACTGTACTCTGTGCTAGGCCACTTCCACGGCCCAGCATCAACCGATAAGAAACTCCACTGCAGTGTAACCAACATTCGAGATACGCGATCTTTCGCTACACGAAGGGTTCAGGTTAAGCAGCAGCAACCTAACGGGAAATTCCGTGTTTGTATGGAAGTCCTCGCGGATTTTCATGTAATTGAGCCTTCGAGCTGGGATTACTCTGAGGCAATGTGCTCCAAGTGGCCGAGGGCGGAGGATTGTCCGAGTTTGGAGGAGTTGGTGAAGGGGTTGTTGGAGAAAGGCAGTGTTACTGAGAAGCAAGGCAAGGAATTCACCAAGTCTTTTGCAGCGAATGCAGATTTCTTTGAGACGCGCTATTGCACCGCCGGCGTATCATCCCAAAACCTCTCCGGCGCAGCACGACACACCAAAACAACCCAAGACCACCTCCCCATCACGGAAAAAGTATCCGCCGAGTGGCAGCGCGCCCTCCACGATCTCCCAACACCAACCGCCAACATGAGCGCGCTAGCATTCCTCATGGACGGCGGTCTTTCATTCTTGCCCTTGAGCCATAACCATATGTGGTTTGACGACACTGCTGCTTGTTCGACGCTGGACTTTGCGTTGAGGATTTTTGTGCCGGAGGTCAAGATGGGGGAGTGGCATGTTAGAGAGAGGAAGACGAGTAGGGGAGGGGGGAATAGAACATATTCGGAGGGGAAGTTGTGGGATAAGCATGGGAATTTAATCGCGAGTAATACGCAGCAGTCTATTATGAGGTTGAGAGAGGGCGTTGTTGTGCCTAAGCTATAGAGTGTATGACTAGGTAGTGTATAAGAAGATATTAATAGAGTAATGTGTACTTTTTTCTAGAATCCAGTGCTCCCCCCAATCTTGAGTTTATATTTAATCAGTATCGTCACTGACAAATGGCTGCCGCCAATTAGTTCGTCTCGCAGCTGCGTTTCGGATGTCTATCTCACGGTCCCGCGATACCTCCGTCGCGGTCCGCGGCGTCATCCATATCAAACCACCATTCCCCGCGGCATCTGCAGTCGTATTTGCGGCGAATTCAGGAGATAGATAGCCATACAGGTCCAACGGAGCAGAGTTCTCCAACGCAGCGTGATTGCTCATGCGTGCGAATGGAGCTGGTCCGTTTGCTGTTGGGGGATCTCCGGGAGCCATTACGGCTTCTGGGGCACGGGGACCGGTGTCCTCGATCGGAGCAATTTGGTGCTCTCGCGGCTGGGGCCCGCTCCAGCATGGTGTTGGAAGCTCATCGCATATCTGCCTACCGGGTCTGGGAGGCGCATGAGAGGAAGAAATACTAGAATCCTCAACCGCAGAGGTGTTTGGTACCGCAGTGTTGAGCATACCGTTGGCATCAACACGTGAGCCAGGGTTTGGAACAGTCGGTGTATGATCAAGGCCATTCCACTGATTCGCCGACTCTGAGCCGACCGAGTTGGTAGTTGTTTGCGCCGTAGCAGCATCGGAGGGTTGTGTCGGAGCTTCTTCGTTCGTCGGCTCGGTCTTTACTCGTGGCTCTTTCGGTTGTTGCCGCACCGTTGACGGCCTAGCTTCAGTCTCGTCCTCATCGTCGTCGCTATCATCGCCGTCCGAGACATAAATAGCTGTACGCATAGACGCTCCCAACCGTGGCTGATCGGCTCCAGTGTTCTGTTGTTGATCTGAGGCATTGCCTGAGGCTGAGTCAGTAGCTTGTGCATCTATATATGATCAGCCGTAACTCATGATACCTTGCGTCGATGATACGTACCCATTTCGACATCTCCCGACAGATTGCGCTCCCCCATTCTTCGGATAAAGTCATCGACCTTGTCTTTGAAAGGAATCTCTGCATCATGAGGATCGTAATATCGAAACTCATTAACGCCAACCCATCCGACAAGACACTTCCCCGGAACGTCGGCCGCATCGAAATAGAGCACCGGATATTTCCGCTTGTGATAATACCGGCCCCCAGGCTTGTAGTTCTCAGTCCACTCGACACTCTCTGTATCACGATCGTAGTTGTAGCAGCTCGGAATATCCCTGTCCCTGTCTAGAATATCGGAGCAGCTCTTGAGTGTCATTTCCCAACCAAACTGGCGGAAGCTGCCCCACGGCAAGACGAGGATCGCGTAGAATTGCTTCGTCTTTGGCCAGAAGGCGGTGTAAATCTCACCTGGCTTTGGGTCCAGACCGGGGATGACCTGGGTGCTTCTCGTTCGAGGGTGCTCGCGGCTAGAGCTTGTGGACTCAGTGGAAAGAACGCTTGAAGGTCTACCTAGAGCTTCGTACGAAGGCCTTTGCGTAACGTCATTGTTGAGATCTGCCAGCTCCTTGGTGCAGTCTCTCACCCGCGTGCCGAGCATACTAATTGTCTGGTCGTGATTGGGCTGTAAGTGACCATGCGCCCCTGATGTCAAATGCTTTCGAGCACCTTTGACGGGATTAATGGTCCTGAAGTGCAGTTTGCATTTCTTGCACTCTAGAATATACCAAGAATCCTTGTGAGAGGTGATCATGTATTTTGTTTCGGCGTTGCCGTCCTGGTACACGTCGGCGAAGTCGATCGATCGGTCGCCGGTAAGTGACTTTGGAGGCTGAGGTATGTTTGGCCGGGACCGCTTGGCTAGGTGGGATAGGTTGGCGTGTGGAGGGCTCGCGGGTCTCTTCTGCTGGGCTTGCGATGGCTGTTGGGCCTTTTCTGAAGACTGGCCGGTTGTGCGTGCTTCTTGAACTCTAGAGCTTTCGGCGACTGGAAGGACAAGAGCGGTTTCATTCGTAGCGTTCTGTGGATGTAGTCGTTGCGAGACGGGGCTTGTATTGGTAGTGAAAGACGAGTTAGCCGTCACCTCAGCTGCTGAGCCAGCGATAGTATTCGGCTGGGTAGGGTTATTTAAAGGCCGCTGGCCACGCATTCGCCACGTCTTGTACAACGCTTTACCGAGCTCAGGACCGAATGTGTCGAGGAGCCCAAAAATAAGAGCAACCTGTTGACTCAAGAACAACTGCTGATACTTGCGCTCTTTATCATCCTTGTGTGCTTTATGCTCTGCGACTAGTTCGTTCAGGCGGATTCCGCAGGATACGACATGATCCACCTTAGCTGTGTACGAGGCTGGGTCCTCTGAATGGCCACGCGTCAAGGCGGTCGCTGTGTCGAAACGTGCTTGTGCTTCCTTATACTTTTCTTGGAACTCCTCTTCTGGTGACTTCGTCGAATGCGGAAGAGGCGTCCATTGTTGGAGGAGTGCCTGTATGGCAGCGACTCGTGATGAATGGAGGCCTGGGGGGCTCCCAATGGCTGGGCTCGTTGTGGCTTGGTCCGCCATTATAGGGCTAGCTAGTTAGCGTGCGTCTAGCAGTATCGATATGTTGCGTGCTATAAGTGAGTTGAAGACAAGCGATACGCCAGGCATCAACGATGTCGCCAGAAACCATTGACGCGAAAAGGACTTTTCGACAGACAGGCACAGCATAGAAAAAAAAAATGAACAGTAAAAAGGAGAAGAAAAAGGAGGCCCCTCGCGCACGTCTTTGTTTTTTTTCTATAATTGACAGGCTGATTATTTGCACGTCCAATCAAAATATTGGTAGGCCGGGATGTCTGTCGCTGGCCCTACAACCAACAGGCCAACTAATTATCAGCATAACGAGGATCCCTGCAACACCAGCAGGTTTTGTAACGGTGGCTTGCATGAGAGTGGTTTAGACTTGTTGTCTCTTGTCGAAACGGTTGCCTTGTTGTCTATGCTTACCGTTGCGGACCGTTAAGCGGTGAGATGAGAAGTGATAGTGTGAGGCTGATTGCATAGGCTATGTATGAGCTATGGTCAACGCCACCTAAATAAAAGTCAACCTGATTAAACATAGCGCTCTCCCCACTGCGACCATGATTATTGCAATAAAATGAGGCAAATCTATCTGGTTATCGTCAGCTTTCGTAACCCTGATAGCGCTGTTGAAGTCAAGCTGAGAATGAGAGGATTTTTCATGTTTATACTAACGATAGTACATCCATGTCAGGGCACGGGAAAAGGATTGCGCACTATGCAACAAGATCTCCCGACGTTTATCGTTTGTACACGGGTAAGAGCATAATATGAGGGCAGAACACGGAAAGATCCGGCAAAAACCTGTTTTGTGAGCTGACTTCCGCACACAGATAATAAGTAATTTTATTTGGAGAAGTAGTACGCGGTTCATCACCAAATCTTTGCGCTGTATCAAGAGGAAGACGAGACTGAAAGTAGATGGATATAAGTGGAGGTTTAGAAGCGAATTACCCTGTGAACTTAGTCCTAGTTTCGGTATTCGGTTTACTTCACTTAAAGTTAAATTGTTGAAGCTGTTGTGATGTAACAGACCTAGTTATATTCTTCTGCCTGTCTTCTGTCATGCGCACGAGGCACAAGCATAGTCGCTTGAGCTTAAGGCCAGTCTACTGGGCTTATGCGTAAAGAGACTATCGACGCTACTATTCCGACGAGTGAAGGTATTAAACATCTGTATGCTATTGAAAGGTATATGGTATCATTGCTTGAAGTAGAAATATAAAAAAAAAACAAGATCGTCATATTCATACGCTTCGCCCATCATCAGACTTGTTCTGATGAGCCAACTCTCTCAGGCTCTCAGAATCTTCTGTCCTTGAGTTCAACATAGTCTTGAGTTTACTTCTCCTCTTTCCACGCTCCTCATCAGCCTCCCAAGCCGGTTCATTTATCCTTGTTCTCGATCCCCAAAGGCCTCTCTCTTCCAGCACCGCTTTGCATGCGGCCCATGACGTAACGGCATAAATAACCGCGTTCCAGAATCCTTGAAGCGGAAGGACCGTCGCGCTCATGAATTGCAAAGGCTTGCTGACTTCCGAAGGGTGAATGTGTGAATACATCCTATTAGCGCTGGACGGAATCCACGTAATTAATATCACCGCAAAAAACAGCATCGCGACTTTTGTATAAGCCCATGCCGCACGGTATACATCGTTGCTAGGGCGCACCGCCGGGCGCTGGACAGGTTGGGGCATGGTGCTGGTTACACGAGCAATCGGTTGAGGTGGCTGGGGCTCAGCATGCTCGCCAATAGCATGGACGGTAACTTGATGGCCCATGTTTTGTAATTGGATCGCGTCGGGTTGGGTCGCTGCTTCGGAGGTGATGGTCACTTCGGTGGTCTTCATGTTGTTGATGGTGCTTTGGTTGGCGTATGATAGACCACCTGAGCCAGAGCCCTGTGCTTTGAGGAGTTGTTGGCGTTTTCGGTAGATGGTGCTGCCGGAGCGGATGTAGATTGCGAGGGTGATGGCGATGATGACCCTGTATTGTCAGTACACTGTAATAAACTGTGAGGTAGGGCAGGTGTAGTTACCAGATTGGCCCGTAGAATGTTGCGATGCGCAGAGTGTCCCATGATGAAGTGATCCAGCACCACTGAACAGCGCTACCATAAACTCTCACGCCATCGCCATTCTTAACGAAGATGAAGATAAATGCTGGCAAGAATGGGATACCATAACAGAGAAGTAAATACGGTAACTCCATCTTCCTCAACCGCTGCGCATCGAAGCGATAGTAGAACGCAAGGTAAACATTAATCGCCATCGCAAGGGTCCATAACGCATCAGCCCCAACAAAACTGCACAAATTAGCCAAGCGTCGTAGCGAAATTGTCTGTGAACGTACGTGTGGAGCAAGAAGGCCTGTGTCTGACATCCAGCCCCATCAGGCGCGTCGATAAACGAATCAGCCATGATGAAGCAAATACTCGCCATGATATTACCAAACGATGCATAAAAAACAAGCCGATTGATGGGTTTGTGAAAAGCATCGCAGAGACAGAAGGTTGTGATGATGAAGAGACATCCTACCAGCGATAGAACGGAGCATACTTGCTGAATGATGGTGATGAGCTTGACATCGTTGGTTGATAGCCCGATCTCCATATTGTCAAGCCTCACCTGCACAAAGATTATCAAATGCTAAGAAAGGCAAAGAAATCCCTAAAAGGACATTCGCGTTCTGCACCGGGGAATGCAAGCCATTGTCAGAGTTTTAAGCCTGAGAATGTTGACCCCCTTTCATGTGAATTTGCCGAAGGATTGATCTGCAACAGGGGAACCCCATATGTGATCGCCAAGGGGAACCCGGGACGTTGTAAATCATGGACCTAAAGTAGTATAAGGCTTAAATAGTCGCTGTTGGTAACAGTTCCAATTGGCGCGGTGTCAAATTTGCTGGTGGGGAGCTTTAAGACGCCGGTAGATGGCTCTTGGCTTTTAGGGCTGTCGTTTGAGGGATCGGCATTGGTGCTTCTCGAAGGAGGAGGAGGAGGTTGAACCATCGCGATGGAGAGTGATATGAAGATCAGAGGGGACGAGCGCCAGGCAGCTGGGAGAGATTCATGAAGCTTGTCTTTATCTGACTAATTAATGCGGCAATCGCAGTGCTTTGATCATAGGCCATCATCAGCTCAATCAATTCCCTTGCAAGAAGGTCGTCATGGAGATGTTTCATGTCCACCGGTCTATTCAGTCCTGATGTATCATCCATGCTAACACTAAACGGTCGAGGTCGACCATACAAAGGACTTCAGCAACACCTCCCGAAAACTAATGCGAAAAAGAGTCGCTTCTCCCCTGTATTTGAGTTGTTTTCGCTGACTCGCGCCCGAGACGCGGCCAGCGTGATTTTCGTTTTACCATGCAAGTGCAAAACAAGGACCTTTCCCCAATTCGGAAGGTCAGAAAGTGACATTCCCACCATGTACGCAATGCCGATGGATTTAATTATGCGGTTCGCACAGAGTCGTCGGCATTGACTAAGATTGTGTAATTTCCAGCGCTGACATGTTATGGGGAACGGCCGAGGGCGCGGCGAGGATGCTCCGGCGGAAGATGTTGGTGAAGAAGGATTTTTGCAGGCTTTGATGGACATATAGCGATACATTATTTTCTGTGGTCCTAGGTTGTCTTTGTTTGTGATGTACCCGTGAAGAATACTTGACGAGTAAGATTAGGTACTGAGAGCGTGTATCGGGAGAGTTGCCCAAGGAGCAGTGACCAGTTTGCGCGGGGAGTAAGTGAGGTCCCTGTAAGATGCCACTGAGGCTTATGTGATGTGTCGCCGAAGGAGCACGGCTTATATGTCATGCAACACGTCGGCATTCAATTATCACAAGAATTTGTCTCGGCAATTGTCAACAGGACTCAGACAAGGGAAATAGGGATTGGCAGGAGGCGTTCATGCTATTCAGCTGGACTACACCAATTAGGAAGGTCATGTCTTCCAAGTCGGCAATTCAGAAAACTAAATACAGTCTCCTGATTGGCCTATGAAGCTCAAATCCGTGTATGGATCATGGCAGTGTGGCCTTGATGAGATTGACGACGATTCTGGCTAGCTGATGACGCGGAGCTAGTAATAAATCGGGTAAGGTATTGAGTACTAGCTAAGAGAAATAGAATGTCATGGTTTTACAAGGATTCAGCCATCTGGGTTTTTCTTTCTTATAGCTATCTAATGAACTTCTTAGAGTGCTGGTTAATTGAGGTATTTCGACACTTTGTCAGTCCCTTACTCCGTTATTCTGCAAAAAATCATCGTATGGGGCTATCGGAAAGACGTCGTTTAGCTGATCAGGCTTGTCGTACCATGCCCGCCAAACGACTTGTTGGACGGAGCCCCTATCAGCTGTGATACAAATTACTGCGGTACCCTTGTCTAACGCCTGCAGTGCTTCCGAGAATTCTTTATTGTCAACATATAGAACAAAACTGCAGTTAGGAATGTCTATATTCTGTTATAGTACCTAGTTGATTCCCTGATCTTCCCAGAACTTATACAAAGCTCAAGTCACCGCTGTACCATCAGCAAGGTGAAGCATACATTCATCCACCCCCAACTCACTCCAAACTCTTAGTTTACGCAGATGAGCTGCTACATTTGGTTCACTCTCGCCAACCGAACGGCTTTCAAGGATCGCCAAGTGCTCCGCGACGTTGACTTGCATGCTCCCCGAGACGGTAAAGTTCTCTAGATCCCACTCAGTCTCACTCCTCCTGTGCATGAACCCGTTGTACTTTTCGTATCTTCCCCCCCTCCCTTGTAGAAAGCTCTTCGTCCGCTGTTCATTCGCCCGATAAGTGCTCACAGCTTCTTTGTACTCTTCGGGCTGTTCCAGCTTTTGGAGATGACGGCTCTGCTGTAGAAACTTATGTACGTTTAGTAGCCGCCGGGCCGTAATGTCGAGGGGTGTCTCCCCATGCCCGTTTAGAAGATTCCACTCAACGTCTTCATGTTCAAGTTCCTTGAGTGCATCCAGATTACCCATTTCGACTGCTATATGTACAGCAGCGCCAAACTCTGCATTGACTGCGTTCAGATACTCTGAGTCTGGGTACTTCTCAATGATGGCAGAGACAATCTGGCGCGGGGCGCGGGGCTTGAACTCTGTTTGAGACTCGTCAAGAATGACAGACATGTGAAGAATAGATAGCCCTTCGTTGGCATTTGAACCAGAAGGTATACACGCACGGAAGAATTCTTCTGCGCTGGGGGGAGTAAGCTCGAGAAGAAATAGGATTTGCTTGTCAAAGTTGCTGTACTTGCGGCTCTTGCGGATAAGACGTGCTAGGAGGGTAGTCTCATCGCCGTCCTCATCTACGCGGCGGCATGACACGTCACATTCCTCGCTCTCGTACAGTTCGCTCGCAAGTGCCTCGTACCCACCCATGACGGCCATTTCAAAGGCAGAAATGCCACTGTCTTCTGCTTCGATGGGTAAAGGCGTACCTTTGGGCGGCATCATGCTCGACTCGCCTGTGTGTTCCATGATGCTGCGCCCACCAGGCCCGGGCCGTATAGTGAACGACATCTTGAAGCCTCCCTGCGAAGCCTTCTGCTGCATGATGTCCTGGCCGACATCCGGGCCAACGGTTTCTTTGAGTGGCGGATCCCTGATTAAATCAAGCTTGAGTTTTGACCTTGCGTTTGACTCGAGGCGTTCCTTGATATCGTATAAATGGCTGATGAAGTCTGCAACTTTGTGACCTTGAATCGATGCTTGAAGCTGAAAGGCCGAGTCTGAGTCTCGAGTCTCTCTTTCGGCAAGTGGCAGGAGGTACTCAACCGCCGTCAAGTCCTCGACATCAAGGGCAATCTGAAGTGTTCTGATGAGATTCTTCGTAGTGGGCTGAATGTCTAAAGATCGCAGATGATTCAGCACAAACGGTTGGCCGTACAAGGTCGCTGCTGTGAACACGGAATGTTTGACCTGGGTGACGACATCCCAACTGACTGCGTGGCCTTGACTTCCACGTTTCAACAGGAAAGTAATAGTCTCCTCGCATCTCTTGATGTGATCTTTCCCATGCAGTAATACCCGATCGTACATGCCCTGGTACCAGTAATCGACGGCACACCATAGCGGAGTGACCTTTAGCGAGTGCGTTTCATAACACATCCAATCCCACAACTGTCCATATTCCTTGTCATCAGGTAACAGGGCCCGAAGGATTTCTGACATGTGTAGTCTTGCGGCAAAATGGACTGGTGAGTATGTCCTCCCACGTTTCTGAGCAGAAATAGTTCCTGTGTGCGGTTCATACTTCTCGGCTCCGTTGAATGGATCCGCGCCCAGGGAAACAAGCACAGAAACTGCTGTCAGGCTCGACTGTGCCACCGCAAACAGCAGAGGCGTCGCATCAACAAGGGTGTCTCGCAAATCGAGTTGGCCAAAGGTGCATTGCGCAGGGAGGTTGCAGCGGGCTTCTAGATCGATACCTCTGTCTTTGAGCTGCCGTGCTAAAGGAAGCATATCCTCATCTCCAAAATGGGCCAAGAAATGCAGTGGTGTTAGTCTGGAGGTTTCATCTCTTAGCGGCGTATCGTGCTCGATGAGAACTTTGGCAATCCTATAGTCACCCGCTTGACAGGCTTGCATCAGAAGAGAAACGCACAAGTCGGCATCCATGAGGCCTGGTATGTCGAGAATCTTTTGCAAGCTGACATGCCAGCTCTGGCCAACCAAGTACCTGCAGGTGAGAGGGAGGTGCCCTCTCAGTTCGCCGCTGTCTTTGAGCTGGTCGCTTTCCGAAAGCGCCTGATCTGAAGGCGCAGAGATATCTGCTTTCTCTTTGATTCGTGAATCCAGTGTTGATATCTGATCCCGCAATGCCTCAGCGCATCGTTCTGAACTCAGTCGCTTTAAAGAACGTCGATCTCCAAGCACAGCCAAGTCGTAGAGCCAACTTTCCTCAACCTTTGATTCTATAGGATTCGGCATCCCTATCCAATCCAGTACCTTTCCCAGCGTAGCGCGAGCCTGACCATGTCCCAGCTTGGCGGAGATTACTAGATATTGTCCGGCCTCACTAAGTGACGGTGCCGTAGTGGCAGCGGACCGGTGAATCCCAATGAGCCATGTTGCCATTACATATGCCGCGAGGGATCGTGAGGTTTCACAGTACGAGTCGGAGTCGGCGATCTCTCGTATCTGAGTAATTATTGCTGTGGAAACTCGGCCAGGAAGTCGTCTGAGTCTGCTAAAGTATGTATTGATCTAGACGCATATGCCCTGTTAGACCTGGCTGGGGTGTGCCAAAGCTTGCAAGTACTGCTTACCGAAATTGTCCTTTCTGGTCGAGGAATCAGGGTTACATGCCTCCCGTCCTCCACTCTCCGCTTCGTCTTTTCTGTGTATATTTGAGACAATTCTGGATAAGGGTGATGGAGTAGTGGTATGGTAGATTCGGGATCCAGAACTTGTTGTCTGTCTGTCGCCGCAGTGGACCGGCATATTACGTTCTCAGCTTCACCAAATGATACACTGTTACCTGTGTTGAGTTAGAAATCTTTACTACTGATTTAGAGACGGCGGGGCGCTTACCAGGGCTGAGATAGGCGTTTTCTTCAAGCCTATCCAAAGTCTCAAAGACTTGGACATTGTGTTTAGTGGCAGATGTAATCTCATGGTGAAGCATAGTCCTCAGTAGCTTGACGGGTAATGCGGCTCCAATTTGAAGCTCATCCTCGTTGGAGAGCATGAAATCGAAGAACTCAGAGATGAGACCTGATGTCTCGTCTGTGAAGACACGTGCGCCCGACGAGTCATTAGTATCCTTCTGCATTCTGATAAAGCTTGCGAGAGACCCATCCTCAGATTTGAGTTTATGCAGTGACTCTTTGCCATCATCTGACTCGTGCGCCTCTTTAAGCACCGTATACATGAAAGGCCCAACTAATAGAAGTGATGCGACAAGCGTCAAAGAATAGATATCAGCTTGACGGAGACCTTGATGGCCGAGGGACTCCAAGACTTTGGGACTTTGCCACAAAGGAGTTCCTGATTCGAGCTTGGTTGGTCCGTGTAGGTTGGAAACAAGAAGGGAGCAGCCAAAATCGGTAAGCTTTGCGCATGGTCTGCCTTGTTCGTCGATGAACACCAGGATATTTTCTGGCTTCAGGTCTGCGTGGATGACACCGACAGTGTGAAGAGCAAGTAAGCCTTGATAGCAATGGATGGCTAGACGCAGTTTGTCCCTCGCATCGAGCTCCGTCGAACTCTGAAGATATCTCCATAAATCGCCGCCTTGGGCCGTCTCCAGCACAAGAACAGGCATCACAATGCGGTCGCTGTATACACTCCAGCAGATACCAACCATGTCGATGATGTTCTCGTGTTTCCGAAGATGCTCATTCTTGAGGATTGCGATTTCAGTACTGATGGACTCTGATAGGTCCTGGCCGGGATCCGAGTTCCAATCCACCGTCTTTTTCGGGACTCGGAGTACAACGTCATTCAGATATAGCATGGCCAGTCTATGGATAGTGGTCATTCTGAACTTCGAATCAACGTATTTTAGCAGCGTGTTTGGCTGGCTCCGCATGACCTGGAATGAGTTGCTAGGCGCCAGGGGAGGTTCTCTTTCAAAAGCCTTTTCGTCGATGCAGATATTGACCAGCACTTCTTCTCTCGGGAACGGACATGTGCCTACTGCATCAATGGCGGCAGTGAACAAAGGCAACAGCCCCGGCATGGGCCGCCGTGATTCCTTTGGGTCGACTGTCATCATGGAGCTCAGCGATCGCTAGGGAGCCTTAGGTAGGCTACTTGAGACGTCTTCCCCGAGCCAGATATGTCATATATCGTTGGATTCTGAGTAGAATATCAAGGACTCTTGTTGACCAGCCTGCTCAAGTGACCTGCTTCTTGGAATGGGACGGCAGTATTTATTCTTCTGAGACTACACCGAATGCAGAGATTGGAGGCGCAGTCTAGACTTTGCATTGTGCAGCACGTGCAAAGTTTCAATCCATCACATTCTTGTGAGTCTGTGCCTTGTCAAGATTTGATTCACATTTAGCTAGCATCGCACGCCACAAAGATGAGGGGAAAAGCCTTATTGCAACCACCAAGACGAACTTATTTGGACTAAGGTCTGTGTATTGATATAAGCCCCCAGCCACTGAGTCCAAGGTGGGCAGGGGCGGCCTTTCAGGGCTCGTTATTCTAATTTAGCGCAAATATGGGCGACTGTGGCGGTGGCAGAGAGCCGTGAAATAACGGAGGTTCCCGCTAGCAGTTCCGCCATCAAGCGGTGGCACATGATCCAGGCCATGCAAAACAAACATAAGTAAATACTAGGTCTGATCAGTGTGAGCATGAAACAAATCCTCGTGATTCAGATTATTCTTATCCCTCCAAAAGTGCACCAAGCCAACTTACCCATTGCGTACCAAAAATGTCTGGCCTCGAGGCTATTGCCATTTTGGGATTTGTCCTGCAGGTCGTTGAGACTACCGTCACGGTCATCGACCTGTGGAAGGCCGCAAATGAAGTTGGGCAAGAAGTTGTGATAATAAAAGCCAGACTCGACATGGTTCGCGCCCGTCTCAAGACCTGGGCACTCGGCTGGGGGCGGCTGAAGGAGGGGAACCACCTGGAGAGTCGACGCTTCAGAGAATTCGGATCTTTGGCACTGAGGTATCTCTTGATAATCCAATATCGGCTCACGGCGTTGGATAACTTTGACAAAAAGTATCCCTCGCTGTTCCGAAATGATCGCGTCTTGGAGGGTCAGCCTCGCTCAGCAGACCGCGGTCTTCAACTCGCTCTAGTCGCTCACGCGGATGGGCCGGATGTCAAAGACCTGGAACTGCTTCAGCAGGAGGTGGCTTCTATAAACCATGCCAACATAATTCAGCGGTGGAGATGGGCTCGGAAGGGGGGAGAGGGGATGAGGATGACGGACCAAATTGCCGTATTAGTTGGAGAGCTCGAGGATTTCTTTACACCCCCGACCAGCGACCAGATCGACCAACTTGACGTTGACCGGAACCAGCCACAGATTGGAGGTTCTGAAGAGGATAGAGCTTTCAACGTAGTGGAGGGCATCGCTAATTTCAAGAAAGCTGCACAAGAGATGAGAAACCGAAGCGACACTCTGCACCAACGAGAGTTGCTGCGAAGCCACCGAGGAATCAAAAACGAAAAGAAGCTGGACAACACAACTGAATACTCCACCAAGCGCAGCCTCGCTGATTTCAAGTCTCGCAACATCAACATCACACCTGTAATGATCGAGTGGATATGCGTACCAAGTAGTCTATCTACGGAGATCAAAGAGGCTTCCCAAAACCAAATACACGACCTCGCTTTGCTACTCCATTCGGAAAAGAAGCCCCAGGAGTTCAGGACTCTGGAATGTATAGCAATGGTCGATATTCCTGTGGCAGAAGAAGAGGACGCACAATACGGGTTGGTCTTCAAGCTTGAAGAGGGCCAGCAAGTCTATAATCTTCTGGAGTTGCTAAGCAGGGAAGGCTCTGCGCCTAAATCTCTCACTGAGCGGTTGAAACTTGTCAAGCTGCTTTCCAAAACGCTGCTGTTTCTTCATCTGGGATCGTGGCTGCACAAAGGCATCCGTAGCGACAATGTGCTGTTTCTTAGCAGTGACATATCTTCTGTTGATCTTGGCGCGGCATACATTGGCGGTTTCGACTACAGTAGGCTGTTCCGGGAGACTAGGCTGACTCAAAACGTTGGGGATAACCGATTTCAGAATGCGTACCGGCATCCAGATCACCAAGGTCATCCACTGCATGAAAATGGCGAGCGACCGTCTTTCTCATACAAGGCCGACCTGTACAGTCTTGGAGTCGTGCTCGTGGAGATTGGTCTCTGGTCGCCGGTCATCAAGCTTTTAGACAGTCGAGGCTGTCAGAACGAAGACAGAAATGTGCGTCAGGCAATATTTGATATGATTCCTGAGGTCAGGATGAAGATGGGGGACGCTTTCGCTGACGCAGCTTCTGTATGCCTGAGGAGTGACTTCCAGACGGGCGAGGCTGGACAGGTAGAGAGTATTCAAGAGGCTTTTTATTTGTCTGTGGTCAGATTGCTGGAGAGATGCTTTATATGACAAGACTTGTTTAATGTCATCGACATTTAAGCCTGCTGTAATAGGGTATTGAATTGAGTGTGCTTAAAGGGCCTGCTCAAGTACCTCAGCCCGGCCTCAGCACCAACGTAGCTTAGGCAGCAGAAGCTCAGCTTTAGAAACAGAAATGGATTTTGGCATGGTTGAGTTTCGTCTCCGAATTAAGTGGTACTTGTGAAAAGTATGTCGCCAAAGGAAATATGGATTGACGCGGGGCAGTCATACTATTGGACCAGACTATACAGTTCGGGAAGGTGATGCATTCTAGACCGGCAGTTCAGACAACAATAGAACTATAAAGTATAATAGGGAGTGCCTTAAAAATATAAGGACTCTCTTAAAGTGCAAGAACTAATATATATTGCTTAAATGCTTATATCTAAGCTCTAAATTAAAATTATATCCTCAACGTCTCTGAAGCTTCTGTTTTCTTGGTCTTGCATCTTGTAATACTCCAAAACTCCATACCGGCGGTATACCCCCTTTCCTTCCTCAGGCAACTCATGCACTAATAGCCCCACTATCGGTGAATTAAAATAACGTACTGCTTGCCCTACTGGCAACCATAACACGCTTACGCTCTGATCCTGTTCCCATTCCCCGTTGACGGCAGGAGTGTAAGGCATGCTCTGCATGACTCTACGATTTCTGTCCAGGAAATAGGTACATGAGCAAGGCTCCGTATGCCCCGAAACCTTATCCTTCACAAACGCCTTGTTATTTCTCCCAATCAAGAGTTGGATAACGGGGGCTCTGATGTATAGCCTCGGAGCGGTGCTTTCTACCATATTCAGAGCCTCTGAATGTGTAGGGAATTGCAGAGGCCGCTCTGGGTGATCATCTGTGATAAATACGGGCGTCTGATCAATCCTCATAAAGCGAACGGGACAGCTAGATGCCCAGCACCAAGATGGTAGTTGTGCGTTGATGGGTCTCTTGTATGATTCATGCTCAAGGTTTGAGTGATACCACAGAAGCCCCTCGGCAAGACTCGTTCGAAAGAGACCATTGAAATATTCAGCTTTCAACCTTTGGATTAATATAGATGCAAGTCCATGGATGGCGTACAGTCGATCCGTCTCGTATGTCAGTTGGGTGTTTGAGAACTGAGCAACAAGCTGATACCATCCATTGTAGAAAAGTATGTCTTTATCGGGCATCCTCATGACTACTCTTGGTGAAGAGTCAGCTTTGGAAAAAGGTGAATCTTCCAATGGGGTTTTTCTGCCTTCTAGGAAAAGAGAGCTTTGGCATTCAAGATAGAGGCCTTGGGCAGTCCAATGAAGTATCCGCTTCGGGAGTGCTGTCTCTTGCAAGCACCATCCGCGTTTCGTTATCGGCGACATGAGGAGGCTATGCTTCAGCGATGGGTTGTAGTCGTTCGCTTTGAATAGGTGATATCTTAGCTCATCTGTCTGGTGGCTGGCAAGCCTCAAGGCAATGTCGTCCATTGGGAATCTTGCGATCGGGCGTTCAGTTAAAATTCCTTCTGAACTATCATTTGCGGCCGATGCAGAGATACAGCAAGCCGCATGCGAATAGTAGTCCCCCATTCTAGGTGACTCCGAGTGAAAGTCACCATTCGGTCCCTGAATAATGCACATCGCATCCACCCATAAGTATCGAAATCCCATCATTCTCGTTAGAAGAATGGCATCCCGAACAGTCTTTGGAAGGGCCGATACAGTAAAGCCACGCAAACGCATCTCAAGATTGTCTTCTGTCGTTTTCGAATTGTCATTTCCATTTCCCCAACAATAGCTGAGAATGAGATAGGTAAACTCTTGGATATTTGCGCGGCGCCTAACATCTACTAGTTTGACCAATGGATCATCAATTTCACTAACATCAACAAGTCGGGTTGGTAGACTTGATGAATCCTGTTTAGTGCCGCAGCTTTCATGGTATGCATGCTGTCCGCGACAGCTCTCTATCCAAGGTTGGATCTGGTTCTTAAAGAGGTCCGCGAGTTCCTGCTGGACGTTGTCCCCGATAAAGGCTGAAATTGGCTGATATAAGCTGAAACCAGTTTTCAGGGGCATATAGTGATTACCTTTAATGTGACGACTCTTCATCCCCCCCAACAACTCTATCTCGCTAGACTTAGCAAGTTCATACTCCATTACTGCACTACGAAGGACTAATTCGCCCTCATGCTTTATTATCGGTGTTAGAAGCAATTGGCCGTTGCATATGAAAAGCCTTAGTACGACTGATCCTTTCGCCAACCCATTCGTCAGTGACTTCATGACCTCCATGGGCAATGTGCAGTCGTTGACTATGGATAGCCACACAAACCGACATAATGCACAACCCCGATCTGCTGAATTTTGAAGACAATAAAAGGTATCGCTAAGCGTTAGATCTTGAAACATGGGCTCATTGTAATCAGGGTTTGATGGCCACGGGAAGGATGTGCAGCGGGGGCAAAGTCGTGGGGAAGGATGTATAACAGCAACCATGTTGCCATTTCCGGATTCAGCTGGACCAATGCTTGCTGGCATTGTACAGAGTGATATGTAATTGACAGTCAGTGTCAGTTAAGAAATAAATAAATGACCTTTTAAACTTGTAAAAGGGCAGAGACAAGAACTTGACATTAAAACAAGACGTATTGAGTTCTCTGGCCCTGCCGTTGAGACATGTGGATAAATGACGTACCAGTTTTAGAGTTGTAAGGTTGAGAATACAGAGGCGAAAGCCTGAGGAGTCAAAAGATCAATCAAAGGTCAGGATCAAGTTCTAGGTGGCGTGGTGAACCGCAATCATGGCAGTGCCTGGTGGCCTCTGCAAATGTCGCAGGCCTCATTCTTTCAACAAACCAATAGGACTTAATCTAACTGGCTTGGCAATTGCGCTGCTACGTGGCAGGCACTTCTGCCTCGACTCAGCCTCACTCTGGGCGACTTCAGCTTACAGCAGCTTCAGCTTACGGGGACTCTGTTCAAATGTGCAATCACGGAGGGTGTCAAACGAAACACATGAGGACCTATTAAATGCTAGTTGTAGCTGGATGCATTTATGTATGATACTGAAATACGCTTACTATGGCTACCGCCTAAGATAAATCCGCAAGAGTTTCCATTTCTTGATTTGGCGTTCGCGCAGGGACTAACGTCTCTGCCTCTTCTGTCCCAGCAGGTGCCTCAGCACTGACGTAGTGCTTATTTATCCGTCATTGATTTACTTATAAACCGCTCTCTAACAATGGATGTTAGTCCCAGAACTGTTCCACAAACCACCAAAGAGACGAAATAAGACTTACTGAAATGAATGACCATTTCTTCCTCCCCAACCGGAACCGAAGTCGCAAGCGCCAAAATTTGTCCAAAACCCCAAGATCCCTCTGATTCCTGCACTCCTCCACCATTCACACTCGCAATATCCATCCTCAGTGTGAAAAGACTTCCAAGGGCAGTCCACATAAAGATGAAAAAGAAAATAGAACTCAAAATCCTCCACGGTACATGGAAGAATAGCCAGCCTAGCACGGGTACCTTATCCGCTGGCCTCTTGGTGCACTTCCCAACAAGGTACGTCAAACCGGCGAGCATCGCAGTGACCGCCGGAATAAGGTAAAAAGCGAATATTGCACTGCTGGCTTGAAACGATGCCTTTGAGTCCCAGCAATTTGCTTCAAAAGGCACTCTGCCATGTAATCTAGCTGCAGTTTCGGCAGTAGAACTCAAGCCCATTACTACCGTAAAGAGCAACCATATAACAACCCCAAAGCAGCTTCCAGAAATGCTCTTCCGCTCAATGTCGAGGTAAATTGGAAGAGTGAGAAAGTAACTAGCTGTCAAAACAGCACAGGCGAGACGCGACATGTTAATGTCGTAGACGCTCTCCTTCCGACCGCAAATGAAGAGGGTAGCGAGGAGGACTGAAGCTGCCAAAAGGCCTAAACCAGGGTGGAACGCACCGAGGCTATTGTAAAACATGCTGCGAATATTGTCCCAGAAACTTTGTTCTTTTGATGGTGTTCTGGTTTTAAAGGTGGTGTAATCGTTCTCGACATACATACTGCTCAAAAATGATGCGATATAGAGGCTTGCAAGAATAGCACCCATCAAGTAAACAAACATCATCTACCAACATTAGCACCCTTCTAAAATCTTAAACGGCAACCCTACCCCAATGCCAACAATATCAGCATTGCCATCCCACTCCCAAACCTCGCACATTTCATCCTTACATATACTCATGGGCTTGTAAATCAGCCACTCATTCATCTCCCTGTTGGCGCACTCCTTTGCGCAAAAGAACCAGTTCATGGCTTTCCACTCGGGAACGTCCGTGCCGCCAAATGATTGGAGATAGGTCACGAGGTCTGTCATGTTGACGGTTTTGTGGTCGATCCAGGGAACGAGGAACGCAGCAGCTGCTTTGCAATTCGCCCAGGGTTGGTAGTTTTTAATACCGATGTTTATGCCTTTGCATGAGAAGTTGCATATGTCAAGAGTGGCCATGATAACTAGGTAAGCGAGAGGTTTCTAACATGGATGTTGGGGAGGTTGATGATTGGCAGCGGTCTAATTGCCCAAGGCAAGGAGGAGCCTTACTTTGATCCATTGCTACGGGACATGCAGTGGGCTGTCGGGAACTAACTATAAATATAGATACCTATAAGCCGTTATCTATCATTATTGTTAATCTCCTTTTTTAACCGGAGCTGATCGCTTACAAAAGCAAGGTGAAGCGTAGCCTCGTGATAGACAGGGTAGAGTTGCAGGAGATGGCTTGAAACTATCGGCGCCACCATGCATGTTCTATCTATTCTGTCCTTGTGACTTGAACAATCCCGTGCACGGCTGAGAACAAAAGCTAGGCAGAAAAGGACGAGTAACGCTCTAGAATATCAGATCACAGCATATCAGTGTCGCAAGCGCAAAAATGCCATTAATGTCGGTAAAAGGAGACAATGAGGCTTTGATGAACGACTTTGCTATGGAGATGCATAAATAGCTGCAGGCGGAATGACGGCCTTGCCAAGATGCGAAAGTCGCCTAAACTAAGAACAGCTTTAACTGTATGAAATAAATACTGTAAATGCCGGAGAAGGCGTCACGAAGTCCAAGGCTTTCAATGATTCAGGGTAACTTATCCCATCTTAAGATCCGTTTCATCTTAAGGTCATGTCTTATCTCGACCTCTCCTCTCAAGCGCTTATCTTATCGCCTTTATCACAATCTTATCACTTATCTCTCCGCCGAGGATAATCTTCAGCCGAAGTAACCGACACCACCAAAAGCGGAAAATCGGAACTATTTCCGTTCCGCACCCCGCGTTAGCCCCGGGATTCAGCCCCGCTAAGTCGGCTTGCGGCGGCTCCATCAACTGCTTGTAATACAAAATAAAACTGACGTCGTGACAACTCTCTCACTACACCTCCTCATCTCACTGTATTTTATTGCTCAATTCAAAATGTCGTGGCTATCTATCCCCGCCGAGTCTCACTTCTCCATCGCCAACATCCCCTTTGGCATCATCTCTACTTCATCAAACGCTACGCCTCGACCTGCTGTTGCTATCGGCGATCATGTTTTAGACCTTGATGCTTTTGCAAAGGGAGATGGATTCTCGGGTAGTTCTGAGATTCAGAAGCACGCTGATGTGTTTTCTCAACAATCCCTGAATGCTTTTGCTGCTCTCGGTCGTCCATTTCATCGCGCGACAAGGAGTTATCTCCAGGATGTCTTTGCAAAAGATACCAAGAACCCAGTACTGAAGGATAACCAGAAACTTCAAGACGCTGCCCTTCTGAAGCGCTCTGATGTTAAGAATCACCTTCCTTTGACCATTGGAGATTACACCGACTTTTACGCTGGCAAGAATCACGCTTTCAACGTCGGTTGTCTCTTCCGTGGTCCCGACAACGCGCTCCAACCCAACTACACTCATCTCCCCGTCGCTTACCACGGAAGAGCCAGCAGCGTTGTCGTATCAGGCACACCAATCCGACGACCCTGGGGACAAATCCTACGTCCTGGTAACAAGGTTCCTGACCTCGCGCCATGTGAGAGGCTTGACATTGAGCTCGAGATGGGCATGTTTATCTGTCGTGAGAACGAGATGGGAAGTCCTGTTCCTATTGACGAAGCTGATGAGCATATCTTTGGTTATGTTCTCATGAATGACTGGAGCGCACGAGATATCCAGGCTTGGGAATATGTGCCTCTTGGTCCTTTCACGGCTAAGAACTTGGGTACGAGTATTAGTGCCTGGGTCGTGCTGGCTGATGCTCTTGAGGGGGCGAAGGCAGCTGGTATCAAGAATGATAATGAAATCCTGCCTTATCTAAAGGAGAAGGAGGAGAATAATGTCTTGGACATTGACCTCGAGGTCGAAATCATCAGTAAGTTCATCACCCATCTTAAGATACAGCGGCTAACCAAGTGCAGCTGCCGCTGGTAACAAGAACCATCTGAGCAAGACCACCTCGCGTAACCTGCTCTGGTCATGGCCTCAGATGATTGCCCATCACACCATCACAGGCTGTAACCTTCGACCTGGTGATCTTCTTGGATCAGGTACTATCTCCGGTACTGAGTCTGGTACCGAGGGTAGTATGTTGGAACAGACCAAAGGCGGCAAGGTTCCCATTCAATTGAAGGACGGCGAGGAGCGCAAGTTCATCCAGAACGGCGATACACTGATCATTCGCGGTGCTTATGGAAGTGGTGATAAGAAGGTTGGTTTTGGCGAGGTTTCGGGGCAAATCCTTGAGCCTCATCCTCTGTTCAAGTGAAGCAAGTTTGGGGAAACGTATAGGTAGTATGAAAAGCTAAATAGACTTTACTTGCATCAATTCGTTTGCCATCTTTGTATGGATTCTACCCATAGCTTAGAATGCCAGATCACGGCAGCGTATAACTCCTTGTATATCTGATCTTTTGAAGTATCGTGTCCCAATTACTCGTGTTAGCAGAGTCAAGTTTAACCTTATGGGCAGCAAGTAGCCATGTAGACCTTTCTGAAGAACCCGGAATTTTCGTTTTAAATTACCGTAGGGCTATCCAGACTTTGCACATTAGTTCTGTATCTATCAAGCCTTGAGATTGTCAGGCGTATCAGGCTGATTCTGCCAATGCGCCTTCACAACAGCAGGATGATCCTTCAACCCCTCCACAATCTTCCCAATCGTCGGAAACAGCGTCAAATCAACACCAAATCTCTCAGCATTCCACATCGCAGGCATCAAACAAGCATCCGCCAACGTCAACTCATCACCAACGCTACACTTCCCCGCCGAATCCTTCACGACCTCCTCATAAGCCTTAAGTCCATCACTCATGAGCTGCTTATTCCACTCTTCTGCATTCCCGCCGAGCTCTCTGACACGACGCATGATGCGCAAATTTGTAACGGGCTGGATATCGGCGCAGATGATGTTGACGAGGGTTCGCACTATTGCGCGTGCTTCGGGGTTGGAGGGTAAGAGGGCATGGGAAGGGTGTTTTTCTTCGAGATATTCGAGGGCTGCGACGGATTGGCCGATGCGGAAGGGTTTGTCTTTGGAGGCATTTGAGATGAGAACGGGGACGGATGCTGATGGGTTGAGGGTTTTGTGAGAGTCGGAGAGGTGCTCGTTCTTTAGAAGATTGACAAATGCTAGTTCGTATGGAATACCTTTTGCATTGAGAGCGATGCGAATACGCGCTGAGCAGGAGGATCTGAAGTAAGAGTAGAGAGTATACTGAGAGTCAGACATATTGAACGATGAAATTGATCAGGTTACTACTGTAAATGAGAGCAGTTCAATTGAAGAGAAGTAAAGGACCTCCTCACAACGACCCGACCCCAAGGCCACGCCCTTCTTATGTCACGAGAATGATTGTGCAGGTATGCTGTCATTGTGTAAAGCATTACCCGTCGCTAGCCTGGTAGTGCCGAACTCTGAAGTCTTGGGGGTCGGAAGGATTCCGGTGCAATGCGGGGTGAGTGTGATAATCCGGGGTAGTTCGGGAGAATAACGGCAATGCTGTGATGGAAGGGAGAGTAATTCCGCTCATGGTAGCCGGCTGAGTCAGACTCTGATAATTGAGAGTTAAGTGAGTGCGGATGAGTGTCATTCACAGGGCTTCCTTATCATTCGCGATCAACTATCGGCTTATATGGAGATGGTACGGATACAGGTCATTGGATGTTAATGATGGTTATATGTTTCACAATTTTGAGTCTATGAATGAGAGAGAGAAAGAAATCGCGATCTGTATTCATCGATCCAGTTCTATACTACATGGACCAGCCATGACTTGTTTCATACCACTTCTGATCCAAATAAGGTATCATGAAGGGCAGAATCCATAAGATCCAACGCCAACAAAAAGGGGATAAAATAACTGCTGAACCAAGAACAAGATCGATGTTGAGGAAGATTGAAAGTCGTTGATGAGAAGTCGAAAGCAATGAATGATACAAACTCGCTGATGAAATTGACAGTAATAATTGATTGAAGCCGTTGACAACAAGCTGACAGTAAATCGGCCGCTAGCAATAACCAAAGCCGCTCATGACGTTGCAGCCAGGCATATAAGACTGGTTCATGCTTCCATACTGTAACAAAGACTGGCCGCGGATCAAACCGTTTAAGCCGACTGTCTGCGGATAAATACAACTGGCCATTAGGCTCTGTTGCTGCGCTGCCATGGCAAACGCTTGTTGTGGTGTAATCTCAATCAACCCATTATGAGCTGCTCCGTAAACACCTGGACTAGCAGGCGGAGATGAAGAGAGAAGTGAAGATGGCGAGGCAGAAGATAAAAGAGGAGAAGATGGAGGTGAAGGTATAGTCGGCATAGCCGTACAACCAGAGATCTTTGCCCTGTACCCTCTAGGTCGATACTTTGCCTGAAGAAATCTCCCTTCTCGCTTGGTGGGGTGATATATAACGTCGTGTCCACCAGGGACAGACGGATTGATAATGACCCTCGCTGGTCCAGGATCCTTCGAGTGTGAGTATACGCCACTAAGGCAGAGAGGATACTCCATCCACGGGCCGGCTACCTTTAGCGGTAGTGCCTCGCTATTGCGAAAGGTGTGAGGATAGGTAGCCCAAGGACTGCACTCAGGAACATGCTCGCTTTGCTTTCGCACCTCATGTGCAGGGATCTTCTTGAAAGAGATGTCCTCCACGTTTGACAGAGAGTAGTAGGAGGATGTTGACAAGTTGTCATCCATGTCATCCTCTGATCTGCTCATGTGGTCCATGACTCCTAAGTCGGCAAGGGAAGGCATTGTCCCAAAGTATAAAGTGCCAGAGAGAAATCAAAAGATAGGTGGTGATTGTCCAGACTAAAAGTTTAATTGAAGTAAATGAGGTGTGTCGTTAGGGTCGACCAAGTGATGTAATTGTATTTATTCGTTCTGCAGCTCAGGAGCGCATGAACAAGACTATCTGGTATTGCGCCAATCTTGACCAAGGAAAGTATGGCAAGTAGTTCTTCAGAAAAGTAAGAAAGAATGGTACTGAAATAAATGGCCAGGAGACTCCAGTAAGCAGGTAGGTTCGAAATAAAAGCCAGCTGGGAGAAGGTGTCGAAAGGTAGAAGTAATTGCAGGTAACCAAAGTTGAGAGTCTTGCTGAAGAGAAGATGGTAATTGATCAAGAGTAAAATAAGTTGCCGAGAGATTGTAGAGAAGTGCCAGTATGTATGTGAGTCGTAAAAAGAGAAAGAGCTGGTAGAAATTGCCCCAAAGACTGAAGTAAACTGGTGACCAAAGGTAAGACTGTTGCTAGCAAGCTGAAGAGGAGATGAAGAAATGGCAACAGTTGAATAAGTAGCCAGGCAACAGTCGATAAGTACCAGTGTGTTTGTAAGTCGTAAAAATATAAAGAAAGGGCTGGTAAAAAGCGACTCGGAAATTGAAGTAATCTGGTGTCCAAAGTAACAGTGCTGCTAGCAAGTTGGCTCAAAACTGAAGACGCACTGCAGAATTGACGAACAGTTGAGTAAGTGGCCAGGCGACAGTAGGCAAGTACCGGTATGCTTGTGACACCTCGAAGAAAAGAAATGAGTAGCTAGTAAAACTGTCCGAAAGATTGAAGTAATCAGGTGACCAAAGGCAAGAGTGCTGCAAATAAACTGGCTCAAGACTGGACGTGCAATGCAGAAGTGATGATGAAAGGATGAAAAAGGGAAATGGAAGCAGAGGGATGGTAAAGGGCTTTTTATAGACGAAGGACAACAGAGTTTGGTCCTTGAGGGTTATGCTGTCCCGAGTGAAGAGGAATATCATGCTCTCGTTGAGAAAGGGTAAAGGGGAAGTATCCCTCTTGTGATAGGACAGAACTTCATTCATATGACCGTCAACGTTGTTGGACTCGAAGGCTAAATCCTCGAGGCTGGGCCGTAAAGTGAGGCTTTTGCCGAGGTTCAAGTGTCTGGAAGTAATCTCGTGAGGCGACTCCTAGTTAGGTTTCTGTATTTCCCTTTCAGCCAGTAAGAGGCTCTGCCACTTACCTGCACCCCATTCGAGTCACAATCTACTTTTGCACGACTACTTATTAAAATTCCACGCCGACTTGTCAGTGGCCCGGTAAATAAGCATAACAATTGCAAGGCGATATGGAATGGTTAAGTTGGATTAGGTTTGGACCCTGACTTGTCCAGAAATTCACGGTTGCAAAGGTTATCTATCAGCCAATCATGACTGATATGTCCTCATTGTCTTCCTGTCTAAAATATCACATCTGAAATGCACTTAGCTTCGGAGTGAACCCAGTCACAAATTAGAGGTTAGGTTTGACCTTTCGGAAAATTGTTATTCGTCCTCCCCTTCGTGAGGATGCACATGGCTTGTTCACGGTGGCGAGGACCGTGAACGCGATATCGCAAGACGTCACATCGAGGGCTCAGCCTCAGTAGACTTCGTACTTAAACGTCATCCAATAAAGTCCCTCTAAGGTGCTGGAAAGCTGAGTTAGACTTATGTCAAAGGACAAGGCACATAGGTGACGTCTTTCGATCATGGTTGCGGTTGCTACAGTGATACTTCTCGAAGCATCAAGAACCCTCTCGGAGAATCGATGCCTGTGTCTTGCACAGAACGCTGAAGTTACTATCAGGTGAGTCATGTTACGTGTAGAGGAACTCACACGACCTATGACATGAGCGTCACACGAAGAAGAAGCCAAGACTCAATGTCGAAGACGCGTGAATCTGTTGCAATGTCCTTGGTTTGAGTAAGCCAGGGTATTGGGCGGCCGTTGAGGAGAAGATTGAAACATGCTAGGGGGTTTCTCGATTTACCTTCTTCCACGGCATTGCTAGTCCTCAGGTGCTGGGCTGTGCTGTCAACTGAAAGCCACCGAGCAAGGCTTGCATTGGCAGGGCTGGTCCCGTGTTAAAGTCGCTGCTTATTTCGTGAATGTGATGCATGAAGGTTTCTGTACACCTTTGATCATAAGGTCCGTCTCTTGGTTTGTTGCCTCACTAGTATGCAACCGTGAATGTCGCCCACGGTCGATTGGACAGACAGTTCTCAGAGTTTGTAAACAGCATGGGGATAGTCGATGTGCAACCTTAAATGACATATAGTTCAACAGCGATAGATTAAGGTTATCACATATGAGTCAAGCTAACAGACTATACAGGAGGTAAGCTCTAGCCCCTGGGTCTGTATTAACATTGCAAGTTATTGCGTAGGCAGTTGATATGCTGCCTGAAGTTTATGCTCTATTGGGTTGATGGAACCGACAGCTGATTCCTACATCGAATACCTCGCCTTGCATGTAAGACAGGGACATCAAAGTTCAGTGAGTTCACAGATAAACACCTAGGCACATAAAGCTTTCAGTCACTTGCATAGCGAATGTCGAGCGCACGAGAGTGGCTTTGAAGGTCTCTTGCATAATCAGCCAAATTCTAACTTCTAAAACATTGAGCTATACTGTTAACAGCAGCTAACTCAAAGATGATAGTCATCCGGTCGCTGCACTCTCTGTCCCCTTCTCTCCCAGACTCCTTCGATATTCATATCCCTCGACCCACTGCCAATACATCAGTATCGAAAAATGCAAAAGGAAGCAGGAAACTTACTCGTCTCTCCAGATGATGGTAGGTTCAGTCTGACCCTTGCCAGGGTTTCTGAACACAATGTTCTTTTTCTACAGAACTGTTAGCCACGATATTTCTGCATACTTGGGTAGCACGAACCAATCCAAGAGATAGGTGAATGGCGGGAGGATCAACTGTGACTTTCTGCTCGGGCCGTCCACCGTTTACCATAGCAGCGATGTTCTGCGCTACAACTTGCGCTTGTCCAGCTCCCGGTCTGGCGGCTTTGTGAGCACCGCTGTCGGCGATGTCACCGCATGCGTACAGGTTCGTGTACTCGGGGTCGGCGAATTGGAGTGTCGGTGCGACTCTAATGAAGCCGTTGGCGGGGTTGATGATCTCGTATCCAGACGTGGGCTGAAGATCCTTCAGGAACTGGTTGTTTGGTGTTTGGCCTGTTGCTGGAATGACGAGATCTGTTTGTATCTTCCTTCCGTCTTTGAGTTCTAGTTCGAATGTCGATCCGTCTGTTGGGAAGCCCTTTGATGGGATCACAGCTCGCGTGCCGGTTATGACACTGCTCCGTTAGTAATTCTCATCCCATAGCAGAAAAGCTGACTTACTCAACACCAAGCTCTTGTAATCTATCCCTCAGAATAGCATCCATCTTTTCATGATAAAGCTGCATAAGCCTATCCCTCGAATGAACCAACGTCACCTTCTTCTCCGGATAAACCTCTCCCAAATCCGTCGCCATCTGAATCCCAACAGCGCCACCACCAACAATCACAATAGACTTTGCATTCTTGATGCCCTGCTGATACGCCTTGAAGTAATCAACAGAAGGCTTCTTTTCATCATGCTGCATGTTACTAGGCGCTTGGAGTCGTGTTCCCGTCGTGACGACAGCGTACTCAAAGGGGATTTCTGTGGAGCCCTGCCATGGTCGGTCGATAGTGAGCTGGTTCTTTTGAAGAGATACTGCGCGGGCGCGGACTATAGTGTGGTTGGAGGCGTTGGGGAGGGAGGAGAAGAAGCCGGTGTAGGGAATGAAGGCTTTGTGTTCGTGGTCTGGCACTATGGCGAACCGAGGCTGAGGCGGGTTAGTATGAGTGAGCAGGGATTGAGGAGTGACTTACGAAGGCGAAGAGATGGTGGAAATGGCTGTGAGGCTCTATTAACAGGACCTACGATATGTTAGCGATGAATTCTGGAAAAGCGAGGTGGTGCTCATACACGGTGAGTAACTGGTAGCAGCGTAGCCAGTTCTTTCACAGCAGCCTAGATTCTCATGTCAGTTAAACTCATCGCCATTCCCAATTAAATATACTTACAAGCCCAACATACGAGCCGCCAATTACAATAACGTTCTTCAGACCAGCAGTCATGTTTATATCTCTATGATTGTTGTTCTAATAAATGAGAAAACGACCATCGAAAATGAAAGAGATCTTGGCTCTTTTTATCTACGCCATCTTATCAATCTACGGGGTCCCCGCCTCCGGATGTACGCTTTGCCGGTTATCCGAATTTAATTCCGAAATCGGCTTTTTTCATCGGCATTTTAGGGGTTCTTCACCAAAAACGCGAGAGCACGAGTCAGCGCTAAAGAAAAGCTATGTTTTTAGTACGCGGCTTGGAAATACGGCTTTTGGACCTGCATGTGAAAGGTGACGAGTTCCCTAAATTGGATGGGGTTTTCGGGGCTTGCATCACGGTTCTTGGCAGGGATGGATCTTGGATGTAACCTCGAATATGGGTTCAAGTCATACGGATATATTATTCGGCCGAGTCCAGCTTAGATGATTGAACTCTATCCAGGGAGATCTTCATGTAAAGATCGGTGAGTTCAGGGTTTCGGAGTTGGTGGGATGCCGACAAGACTGACTTGTAACGCGCGGCTCGGCTCGGCTCGGCGCTTAATAAGCTGGAGCGGGATGGGATGACGAAGCCGATAACAAGGGAAGCGTAATAACAACCAGGTCCAGGCCTTGAATATTCGTATCAGCGTGGCATTGAAGCATAAACTATTTTTTCTAGGCTTGAGTGACTCACGCAGCCTGGTGATCGCTCTCTCTTAGGGATGTGTCGTCGCAATTGGTGGTTGAGGGATCCACTTCTTTTTATCACATCAGTCAAAAGTGTTAACTCGATGCCAGCACCAGGCTGAACAGCTGCCTGACATAACCGGCAGATTAATATTTAATAATCCTAATTAAGCTATATAATATCCTCCATTACTGCTTGATATTTCTTTTCTCGTAGTAGTGGTAGAAACTGAAGAAATAAGTAGCCGTCTTATTATTATTCTTTATTACTCCAAGCCCCCTTTTCTCTGCGTTGCGCCAACCCTAAGTTAACGCTAGCTAACCCCAAGTGTAGGTTAGGGTTATTTTCGACCAATTAGCTACTCGACTTCGACCAAAGCGATATGAACCAAATTTGCGCACCCTGCGATCCCATTTTAGTGTGCGATTTGACTCAAATCGTCTGCGAATAATTCTTAGGCGGAAGATACAGCTGCGTATAGGTGTGAATTTTTGAGAGGTTTCGTCTAGTGACGAGGGTTGAGATTTTATATTATTTAGTATTTAATAAGATTTTCTATTCAATAGTAAACTGTCCTTACGGATATTCGTAGTTTTCCCTAAAATCTATTGTGTAAACATTATATCCCTGACCTCGAATGTAAACCAACCGCCCTGATATTGTTTCCATGACTTAGTTGAATTGTCTATCGTCTGAGGAAGCAATAGTAGCGGTAGTAGTGGCACCCCTGTAAATCCCTTCCGAGCTTTGTTGACCCTGTGAACGTAGATTGTGGCGAACGTAATGCATGCTTTGAGCGCGCGCTGTTGGCTAAATTTCTGCAATAACATGCTTAATTTCATCGCCAACTCCTCATTCCACTTGGCGGCTTCATCATTCAAGACGGAGAGAGCTTCCGTGCCGCCGCGCCGTGAAAGGAGGTAGATGGTGGTTAGACGCGAGATCCGGAGTGTGCCAATGACCTCGTCAGCTCGTGCAGCCCCAAAAACAAGAGATTTCGGGATAGTGACCTTCGAGATGAGACTTGGCTTCCTGGTGAACATGGACAGCAGTGCAACTCCCAGATCTCCGGTAAGAGATGCAAATATGTCAAGAAGTCGTAAAAGACTAAGACGGTTGTCGATCCAATGCTTGTGTGTCAGTGGCTTGTCAGATTCGCCAGATTTGCCAGATTTGGCAAAATACTTGTGAGGAGGCTGAGTCAATTGAAATTGCAGCAGTGATAGGGTGTCTAGAGGAAGTTCCCAAAGAGCGTTGGCTTCGAGCACTGCAGCGTGGCCAGCGTCAGTATTCGAGTCAATCAAGGCGAGCTGTGCGAGGGATTTAGATAGCCTGGAGTGAGCTACAATGCGGTACTCCATTATGTCATAGTCGACCTTTTTGTTTTGGCCAAAGTTTGTTAGGACACTGTTGGGCTGATCGAGGCTGATGCCGAATCCTTCAATGTGCCCTCCAAAACTTATGAGATATCTTGGCCAACAAAACTGTTCAGCATCACCGGCCTGTGTCCGAGATCCAAAGTTAGGAGGAAGCCGTGGGAAAACATACTCGAAGTCCTTGCCGCCGAGAAGCTGGTTGACAAACCTCTGGCAGTTGTTTCTCCACATATTCCAGGACATCTTCATCCTTGAATCCATAAGGAGCTCGGCGATTCGGAGAAGGTACTTCTCAACTTCCACCCCAAGAAGCTGTTTGATATAAACAATGAGCTCTCTAGCTGATCTGTGAAGTTGTTCCCGTTGGGCAGACACTCTCTTTGATGAGTATCTGCACTTTGGAGCGACTCTGATCAAACAATGGATAACAGCAGCCTCTTTCAGGTTTCCACTTGCTGGATAGCCCGAGAATGAACCGCCGTAAATACGCTTCAGGCACGCGAGTGTTGATCTAGAGGATACCCGCCTGTGTTCCCTGTAGAACCCACGTTTCTTGCTTTCCTTGTCCTGGTAGAATATAGCACAATCCGCAAACAGGCCTAGAGGATCGTCCGCCGTTGAACTGAACAACGTGGGCTGAGGCCGTGGGGTTATCAACACTCCGCGCCGAGTACTGTAGAATGCCCTCAATCACAGGCCCGACACACGTTTTGGAAGGGGACTTACTTCGGAACACCTGACCCAAAAATAATTGGCCCAAACATCAGGGCTAGGTGGAAATGTCCTGCTGGGGTCATAATACCTTTGGCAGTTGACTTAAGCTGAGATAATCCATAGGTGTTAGTTGAGGGCAGGAATAGGATTAAAGCCGTATTGTGTATTAGATGCAGTTTTCCTATAATTCCCTGTAATGCTTGAGGTCTACCCTTGTACCCTCGAGTAAATCTCAGTACCTCTCTTAAAAGGTTCTTGGATGGAGATTTATATTTATCCTTAAAATACTTCTTATTTTCCTTTTTACTGAGCTCCTTTTGAAATTCTGCTGTGCCTATTGCCCAAGCTTAGATTTTCACATTAAGACTGAAGTGTAGTTAGAAACTTCGTACCTTTATTCTTTGGGTTTTGATAATGCCAACGATGGAAATGATCTTGGTTGCAGTCATCATGGCTCAAACCGACTGCAAAACATTGCGTACAAAGCCGACGATTCGAATGCTTCAAGAGCGAAACTGAAGATCTTATTTTTACCTTTCCGTTAGCTTTGATGGCAGCCGATGGACGGTCTGCAGATGCTCTGTCACGATCATTAGCTTGACGCCCAAGTAGACTGAAAAGCGCAATGATTCAGGGAGGTACCTGTCTGGACAGCCGTTGCGGCACTCGTAATACAATGGAGATCTGATCAAGAAACAGCGTCGGCTATAACAAACCCCTCGTAATGCTGTATCAGAAATTTGTCCATGTCCGTCACTTTCAGTGGTAGCTCTGGTGACCTCCTAAAACCAGCTAAGAGTGAGGTGAGCATTGATAACTCCCCCTGAACTAAGGCCTGCAAGCATTTGCATGGCTTTGAAATTTTGCAATGACTGAAAGTAGCTCTCAGGACACTCTATTGCAGAGTTTCGCAATGTGATAACTACTTCCCTGAATCGGACACAATCCGTACCAGTAGAGAGCATGGCTAAGGCATCATCGCCGAAAAGTGATTAAACTAAATGCCTATCTAGCCTAAACAACAAAGTTAAAACATCATTATTGTTATCATTAGCAAGTCTATAAAACTAGACACTAATGATAATAGAATCATTAATTTTTATTCTCCTTAAGAAATCCCTGAGCCCTAAAAGCTCTCTCTAAAATTTCTCGAATAACCTGTTGTTTCCGGAAATTATACTGCATTACTGTCTCTCCAAGTAAGTTACTCTTTTCCATCGCTTCCATCTTCGTTCGTGCATATAGCTCTCTGTCGTCCTCGTGCGTAGTAAGCCATTCTTTCATAATTTGATGCCTGACTAATTCGGCCGTTCCATGTGCAAATACATGTAAGTTGCAGTAGTAAGGATTGTTCGTATTAAAGAAGCGGTGCTCATGCCACGTAGGTTCACGCGTTAGGAACTGGAAACCTTTAGACTCTAGGGCTGGGATGTAGGTGGCTTCAGCGGTCGGATCGGGGACCGTCAGGTCAATGTCGATAATAGCCTTAGCCGGTAGGTTAGGTACGGCAGTCGACCCGACATGGCTGATGCTTAAGGCTTTATGACCGAGGGCTTCCTGAATGATAGATTTGAGGGTCTGGAACTGCTGTGGCCAGGCAGGATCTGGTGGCTCAATTTGCAGAGGAAGCTTCTCGAATGTGCGCTTCCCAACGCGCTGAACTATAGAGGGATCGTACTCATAGTGCTTTAGCACATCTTGAATCGAACAAGTCATGATAAAAAGCCCTATACTTCGGTCTGTATAGTAGAGGATCTTAACTTTTAAAAAAATTTAAGATAAGTGTTGTGGCTAATCTGGATGTATAGATATATGTGTTTATATCTAGATATGTGATTTTCTTTTTTTTTTTTTTTTTACCTCGGTGTGAGTCATCCGGCCAGCGGCTGTGGGCACCAGGGTTGGTACAGGTATGGGCTCCCCTCTTATCTGCACGGGTACCCCGTGCAGGTATGGATGGCCCTATAAAGTGCATTACGTAGTAAGAGACAGTTATCGCCGGCCTATCAGCCAACATTTTTAGTCTATTGTCGCGTATATTTTCCGTTTTCGGTTTTCTTTGTATTATACAGATGTGGCATTAGCCCTTCTAACCCATTCCCTCCGAGAGTCTGGTATGCGAAACAGCAGTTATTCTGCTAGTGTCTGCAAGGATTACCCCAGCGTACTCGCTAGATGATTTGTAAACTATATCTCCGCCTCAGAACAAAAATGCATGTGACAATGTACACTGACAGGCCATATTATTTCGCCAGCACCTCGACAACGTCGCAACCATGCATTTAACCAAACCTCCCCCTTACTTTTTTTTTTTTTTTTTTTTAAACAGTGTTATAGATGAGGCCAGGCCTCTTAACCTACGAGCCTACTAGGTACGAGTAATGAATATGGATCGCCACTAGTCTGCCTTTTATATGCTTCTAACATCCCCTCTAAGAATCCAGAAACGACACGGATGACTCCTAGGGAAATACCCACGAAGCCATGGCCGGTGTTCTAAGAGGCATCCACCATCTGGTGAGATATGCCTTCTGGGCATATCAGAATGAAGACGGAGCCGAGTTTCGTATGGGCGCAATCGATCTGCATGGGCCTGTTGCCTTCCGAAAACTCCAAATAGAGACTGCCTTCTGGAAAAACGCAGGGACGGCCATCACTCCTAACACGCATGTACACTTGGGTGCCTGCAATGGCGACACTCTAGTCCTCGCATTTAGAGGAACCGATCTGCCGATGCGATTTGAGGATGTCAACCTGAAGCGATTATGGGGTTTCTGGGGGAACCTTTGGACAGATTTTTCCTTTGGCTTGACTACAATTGACTGGCCCAATGTGGAACTCCCGAACGTGATTGTACACGAAGGCTTCTTGCTTCCTTTCAATAATCTTCTGAAGGACGATAGGTTGCTAAACTGCATCGACTAACTGGAGCGAAGCACACCAAACCAAATTTTTAAAAAGACTGAAATCTGTGGCCACAGTCTCGGGGTGCTTTAGCGACCTTGTGCGCCTTATGGTGCAGCATACGTTGGCCAGACAAGGATATTACCTGCGTAACCCTTGGCTCTCCAAGGGTTGGGAACCAAGACTTTGTCAATGAGTTCACTTACCGACACATCCAGTGTTACCGGTTGGTGCAGCAATACGACCCGATTCCTACCGTCCCTGACAGATACAGCCAGGTTGTTCCCATTGGAATTCCACCCTCCTATCCGGGCCTCAGAATCAGGCATAGGAAATATCGGCATGCTGGAGAATCACTGTCCTTGTGGCAACATGTTGGCGGGGAGATAGTCCTACGGGGATTAGACCCCTCATATTTAAACGACGAAGAAATGGCTGGGAATCTTTCCATTCCGGTTGATATCGCTCTACGTCTTGAAGGGTGGGTCCCTTACTGGTCGTGGAGAGGAGCCCGAATATTATGGAATTTGCCGCACCACAATGCCTCACATTGCGCCAGGACAGTGCAAAGGATCGTGGAAAAGGAAGGCAAGCCGTTCGCCCCCGCCCCCTATCTTTGTGCCCTAATCTCGAGGCTTGTTAAATATAACGAAGGGCATGGTCAGAAAACATGCGAGAACTTGGAACCTTCCAGAACGATATAGGAGTCGAACGTCACGGAACTGTGATACAGTCGGACAATGAGAAGGTGAGGGAAGGTGCGAAGGAAGATGCGTAAGTGATGGGCGAGGAACATCGAGTGATGCCAGGGAAAATAAATAGTTGTTTAATACTGTCAAGGAAGCTGCCGGAAGTCACAATAGGTAGGACACGTGCCACATAATCCTGCCTAGTGTACGCAGTCATGGTAGTAATTCAGGCCTCTCAAGCAGAGTTAAGTAAGGTTAAAATGGAAAAGACTTAAGTAGGGCTTTCTTTTGTTAGATTTGTGACTGGGAATGGACTCCACTTTCCTTTAGTTATAATATTATTTATATGTCTAGAAAAGTAGGGGAATTAAACTAACCCTCCCTAACAGACTAATATTAGGTAGCCCTACTGCCTCTATACAGGCAGGTATAGAAAGTTTTAACCTATCAAGACAAGGCCAGGTGCAAGGCCAGGCGGCAAGATAGGCAGTAAACCAAGCAGAAAGCCAGTTACAAGGTTGATTACCAGAGTTAGAGTACAGACTATTTATATCTATTACTTGTATCTTATTAGTTTAAATTGGAAGTATTGAAATGGAGCCTGTTCTAGGGTCACACCGGATGACATTGCGCAATGGCTGATGGAGATGCAATATGGTTTGACACCCAACTTGTCATCATATGCAAAGCACTCAGCAAGTTAGATGATGTAGGCGTCGCACAATGGTTTTGTCTGAAGGGTGGAAAGACGGGTCTCGTGATGAGAGTGCAGATATTAGTAAGAAACGTCTAGGGAAGCCTGATAAAATTGCAGTTGAAGCCATGGTCTCCCCGACTGTAGACATCATGAGTCTTAGTACATCTCTGGCTGCTAGTCCAAGGCAAACGATCAGGATGCTGGAATATGTCATATTCTCAAATTGGTCTGGCTTCCTGATATGTCGCCACCGGAGTTGACTTCTTGTCGTCTTTCGCCCGTCAACTCCGCGAATCAACTCAAAGCCCATAAGATAAAAGTCCTCCAGAGACAGGGGCGAGTCTGGCCGTTGGAGAAAGAAGACTGATTCCGCTAGCTTCAATGCGAGCTTAAATCGATAATCCAGAAGCGTCTCAGCTTCGGGAAAGGAGTCGTACTTGATAGTCAATTCCAGTGTAATAGCTGAGACAATCGGGTAGGGAGCCACTTGAGTAAAGATGAATTGGTTTGTCTCCTCATGGAAGAAATAACGTTCCACCTTGAGTAGCCGCAGATCAGCGGCTGGAGAGAGGCAATGAAGTGCTGCCACCAAATTGTAGTTTCCACTTTTCTCTTTCCCTTGGTTGCCTCCACTAATCAGGCTGTAAGGCAGGGACCCCGGTCCGAGTAATGCAAGGCGGCTAGATATTCCAATACCGACATGGCCCCCCCTTGAAATAACAATTCCAAAATTTCACTTTTCAAAACTCTAGTAACAGTTACTGTAAACCACATCCATCAGTTTGCAAACTTGCGTGCAAGAGATCAGCCTATTACTACTGCAAACGACTTGCGCAATCTCCCTCCGATCCTTGAGCAGAGCAAAAGAGTTAGACATAAGGTCAGCGAAACAAGTATTACACATGCTCCAGGAGTCGTTTTGATCCTATATGGGTTTCAACGCTCGACGTGACTGGCCTGTTCGCTAAATTTAGTAACGGTAAAGACATTTATTATTACCAAGTAACCCAAGTCCTATCTCTATTGTTAATCAAGGCAATGCGACGTTTCGAAAGTTGTGACGAAAAAGATGCCGAGCGTCCGTTTGAGACAACGAATACTTCCATGCCCATCTCAAACCGAATATGTATATACGATGCCAAACGTTCGGGACGCTCTACATGGGATTACATCATGAACACATTTATAATTAGCAAGACTGAATATGTACAGACCGCCAAGCACGAATTCCTTCAAGAAATTCACATTTTCCGCCAAGCTCAGAGTCATCACGTGGTCAAACTCAGTCATGCATTTGAACTATCGTCTGAGGGAGTCAAAAACATAGAACTAGCAATTGTGATGCCGACACGGATATGGATCTAGACGAATATCTACGCGCGCCTCTGTTCGCAAAGAAGCAAGAAGAAAGACAAAAACGAATCCACCAATGGTTTTACTGTTTGGCTAATGCGATAGAGTTTATTCATGGTATTGGCATACGACATCGGGACATCAAACCAAAAAACATCTTAGTCCATGGTGATAAGATACTACTGGCAGACTTTGGAATATCAAGCATGGGCTTGCTTGCCGCACTGTCTACAGCTATACCACAGCTGGCCCGATCAAAATCGCCGACACATTGCGCACCAGAGGTAGAAGAAGGGAGCAGTCGAGGCAGATCAGCAGACATCCTTGCTTTAGGAGCTGTCTTTCTCGATATGATTGCTGCCTAACAATCAAAGACCCACAATATTAATAACCTCAAAAAGAATTCCTATGCCCAAAGTCTTACGCATATTCATCTTTGGATAGACTCAGCCCATAATGACATTGGCGCAGATCATTGGCGCCTTGACATCCCATCTCTGTGCCGAAAGATGTTAGATCTTCAGAGAGGCCAACGGCCTAATTACTTCTAAAGTGCAGAAAAGTCTTCCGTCCTTGCCGGAGTCATACGATTCAAACTCAATGTCTTGCGGCTGCATCAACAACGATACCATGGAATCAAATGCTGTTTTAATAGAAAAGTGCAAACAAGGTTCATTGACCGAGGTTAAAGACGTCGTCGAAAAGTATGCAAACTCATCTGTTATAGGTGCGTTACATCAAGCCTCTGCTCGTGGAGCCGTGGATATTGTTACCTATCTGGTTGACCAGCATGCTAAAGTAAATGTGGAAGATTAGAGCGGTCAAACAGCACTTCACTGTGCTTCAGGGATGGGAGCTTTCTAATTGAGAAAGATGCCGAAATCGATAGATCTGACGAGTAAGGCTGGATACCTCTCCACTCTGCCGCTGGTTGCGTAAGACTTGGGGTTATAGAGCAACTGTTGGTCAGGGCCAAAGAACTGGGAAACACTAGGGCTGTCATTGAAGCCGTGGATACGTACGGACAGACCGCCATTCACCTCACAGCTAAAAGAGGACATGAGTCGGCAGTCAAATTGATTCTGGAGACACTATTCGAGGCTGGTGGGCATACAAAGCGATAGATATCCGACAAAGGAGGGCGAACAGCCCTCCATGGTACTGTTGGATATGGCTCCGTTGAGCTGGCCAGGCGACTACTTCATCATGGTGCTGATGCGAATTGCCAAGACAACGACGACCGAACACCACTCCACTGCAGCGTACTGGGAGACGAATCAAAAAAACATATCAAGGGCATGGTGGCCCTCCTGGTTAAAAACGGAGCTAATATTATGATACTTGATGGCAACGGCCGACAGGCCTGCTGGCTGGCCCGCGGAAAGCCAGAGATTCAGAAGTTTCTCAATGATGAGGAAGATCAACGCGCGAATATGGGAGTGAAGTGAGTCCTGCTTTTTTATACTATCGAGGTCAAGCATGAGGACTCAGATATTGATTCTGGCAGACATACATCCGTGCCCGTCAGCACAGAACACAGTGATGCACCCCAAGAAAATATTTTTGCTGGGTTCCATGCCAATTTCATATTCTTCATGACAATTGCTCAATGTGCAAAAGTCGGTTTCATGCCAGCGGATTGGAAATTGGATGCTCGACTTGAGTTACTAGGCAGAGGGGCAACAGGTGATGTGAGACCATATGCTTCGGCCCCGGCGATTATTTATGAGTCATTATTGCTTATGTGGCATCTTCACGACCTAGCTAGAAGGGGGGCATTAATAAAATTTCAAGGCGAGGAAAATTCTTCAAGGTATAGTAAAATACCACTTACTTATTGTATATTCACTCCCTCTGACCTCAGCCTTTAGTTCTGAGACACGGCCGAGAAACGAAAGATTTCTCGGTGTTATAAAACACCTTTCCTTAAGCGTGCGTCTCGTCCCATTCTTTCACAAGGGAGATTAATCGAACGTTGACCTTTACCACAGATTCTTCGCGCCATGTTCTCTTTGATGAAAATGGACTATCGAGTTCGAACATATGTCGCAAAATGTCTTGACAGTCGTGCTCGCGACTCATCATGTAATCACTGTGCGAGAACAGCCGCTTTTAAAGTCGCAATGTGTTATAAAATTGGCTTTGGTGTTAGTATCGACGAGGAAGCAGCTAAAGAATGGCTGCAAAATTCGAACTTCTATCTATCGGATCTCCAAAGCCAACTTGACTATGCCAAACAGCTGCCACGGACTGGAAACGGAGTCTTCGAAATTAAAAATGTATTACTTTCAAGCCAATGCAGTTAGGAAATATGGAAACCTGAATCTCGAATCTGCAAGGCGATATGTCATCCACGAAATTAGGAGTGTGAAGAAGGCGTTTGGAGGTGGTCATTGGCTCATCTTCCCATTGAGAACTGAGCATATCATGCTTCTCACAGCTCAAGAGCAAATGGGTGAAGCTATGCGCGAGGCGGAGGAATTGGAAAATGACCTGAGAGAAAGCCTTGGTGGCTCGCATCCCCTACGCCTGCATACGGCAACAACCCTCGCCAGTCTTTACACAAAACAATATCGCTGGGAAGACGCTGTGGGCATCCTCCAGGCTACAAGGAGAGCCTTAGTTCAGGCCCTTGGTAAAGATCACATGCTGGCTGTGAGGGCAGTTGGCTTGCTAGCCATGATGCTCATGAACCAAGGAAAATACGAGGAAGCAGACGCTGAATTTGGCTCCCTTTCAAAGCTTGCAGAGATGAGCGAAACGACCCGCGAAATGTACAGGAGAGAGGCAGGTATGCATCAATGTACACTGCTCGAGATGGAGGGAAACTTCCATGAAGCCAAGGCAATCAGGGTTACGACAGTGCATACGAATGGTTTGTCATCCGAAATTCCCAAGCTCCTGAAGAACACCAACCAAGGCTGGTATGCCTTCAGGCGTGAAGACTTCACACTAGCCGAATCTTTGCTGGCAGAAGTAATGAAGAAGGCAAATGATCTACTCAAGACGGACAACCCACCAGAACATAGTCAACTCTTGAACATTTCGATGATATCAAAGCGAAACCTTGCTCTGGTAATTCGTTGCCACCATCGCTACGAAGCAGCGGAGTCTCTGCAGCGGGAATTGCTGATAGAACGAGATAGACACGAGAATCAGACCAGCTTGGAGACCCTGAACGCGATGTTCGATCTCGCTCATACTCTTCAGATACAGGAAAGATGGGCGGAGGCAGAACATTTCTTTACCAAAGTCAAGATCGATCGAGTACAATTGTTTGGACAGATGCATAGGGAGGATACTTTACTTTGTAGTCAGAGGCTATGGAAGTTGCTCAGTTGGTAATGCGCTTCTGTGAATTTCCTCTGTGCAATGACCAACTAACTGAGCAACATACTGGCTTCCGGCTCCAATGGATCTATAAGCAGCCTACATAGGAATATCGTACATTGGTTGAATGCTACTGTCAAAGCTCCCTTTTCTGAGGAAGCGCTGACACAGATGATTGCTATGAGTCGAACACTTGGGGACTTCTATGAGGATTCGAATGCTGCAGAAGATGAAGACAATGGCGAAGAGGAGGAGGGCGGACACAAGCCTCCGGAACGAGCTATAGATATGCTTTGAGAACGGAATGACGCGGCAGAGTAGGTTTACTACAGAGCGGTTCTAAAATAGTGCTAAGGAATTATTGAAGAATCTTTTAATACCGGTATTTTGTTACTTAACTGAGTTCGAATGGCATAAATGAATCTCTATTTTGTAGTTTTCGACATTACCGACAAAGAACTATCTTTCTATTATTTCCGGCAAATGATTCCGAGAATAAGACAGCGAGTTGATATACCGCTAGAGCTCTGTTGATGATTCTATGGATACATTTTAAACCAAGTTTAAGATTATAACAGAGTATTAGTGCTCATGCAGCTCTTATATGTGAGCCTTCTGTCAATTCAAGGTGCAGTTCTTAACCCCGTCCGTCATGTCATCTTCTTCAAATACTCCCTCCCGCCCTCAACGATCCTTCTATTCAAAACAACAAACTCATCTTTCTCACTCCCCTCAACAGCCAGATACGTAAAGAACGCACCTAGCTCCTCATTCCGAATAACATAATCATCACCCAGTAGCAACTGAGCCAAATACCCAGGCACTCTCATCCTGTTGGTAATAACACCGCCAGGTCTTAACATCCAAGCCTTCCAAACAGCTGCATGCTCTTTCGCAAGCTCTAGTGAGCGAAGCTCATACAAGCCCTGAAACTGTCAGCGGTGGTGAGATAAGATGGGAGGGGGACGTACTTTGAGTTTACGAGGGTAGTCATTAACCCATAACTTCGCATCTTGTTCCTGAACAACCCACTTCCCACTGAGATGAATGAACCGAAATGGTTCTCGCTTAGGTTGTTTCTCGAGAAGAGGCGCGAAGGCAGTTTGGAAAGCGAGGGGGTACTCCATATCAACGTTGACGTTTCCTCTATACGAGCCCATTGCACTATTATCATCAGCCCCAAATCCTCCTTCACAATAACAAGATCAACTTACCAAATCATAGCAGCGGCGTCGACGTGCGGGAGGAGAATATCTTCAGACCATTTTGAAAAGTCTTTTATCATGACAGTCTGAAGTTTCGCATGATCTGATACATCAGCGGGGAGGGCGCGGCGCACGAATGCGACTACTGAAGTAATCTTTGGATGGGAGAGACATTGGCGGAAGGCTTCGCTGCCGATGGAGCCTGATGCGCCGAGGAAGAGGACTTTCATGTTTAATTGCTTCTATTGTGCTGAAGTTTGGTTCGTAAGAGAGTAATGAGGCTCAAGCTACCCTTATATAAAGGGAGTTGGTAGATGTTCCTGGAAATGCTGGTTGCGGCGGCATGCGGACTTTCAAGGATGACGATCCCAAAGTCCGCTGGTGTCACTCAGCCATCTGTTTTGGCGTATTTATTTAATTTCATGCTCAGCTACTAGCGATAAGGAACATGTTTAGATTACAAGCGCGCGAATTTTAACGCCTGGCTTATGGCCTGGCTTACTTTCTAGTTCGATACGCTATACGAAAATGTCGCGGGTTTTGATTAATTCTCCGCGGTAGTGTCGTGGCTCACATCAGCCAGAGGATTCCTTCTGTGGGTCATTCAGTTTAAGAGGCCCTCAAATGACGATATTACTAGATGAACTAACAGATATTAATGTCTCGTTAAGCACAGAAATATTGTGTATACTTTACGCATTAGCAGTCGTTGTGTTTTAGGTACTCAATCGCTATGCGCGTCATGATCAACCAGCCAACTGCCGGGTAGGTAGGCTTACTGCTCACTGACACTTGACTCACTGAACCGGCCCGGTCCTCAATGAAGAAGAGCCATTGCCTGAAAGGTGAATGTCAATTGAATCTCATCTTTGCAGTATCTTTTCTGTCATTTGGGTTATCTGAGTACCCATGCATCGTTAACGCGACATCATGGCTGCCGACCCTCCATTCACCTCGCCAGACCTCACGCTCACCCGCGCCCGAGCGAGCGACATACCTTCAATTAAAACTATCGTCAACGCAGCATACGAGAAATATATCCCTCGGATCGGCAAACCGCCAGCCCCAATGACAGCAGACTACGCATCTCTTCTCACAGCCCACAACGTCTTTATCCTGCACGCCGCTCAAACCCCCGTCGGCGCGCTCGTTCTCCAACACGAACCAGACTCCGACGCCATAAAGATCGAGAACTTGGTAGTTAACCCAAGTACGCAGGGTCGAGGTTACGGAAAGGTGTTGATGCGCTATGCTGAAGACTTTGCGAGGTCGCGAGGTCGCAATGCGTTGGAGTTGTATACGAATGTGAAGATGTTTGAGAATCTGGGGCTGTACCTTAAGATGGGGTTCGTGGAGACTGGGAGGAGGGAGGAAGATGGCTTTGAACGTGTGTATTTCCGCAAAGAACTGGAATGATATGGGGATAATAACTTTTATCTACTGCGATGCACCAATTGAACGTCATGTACATATAGCGACGCGCTGATGAAGCCTGCTTCCATCGCGTGAGCCGATTGATCGCCACAGTCCAACGCGACCGTCCCCGTCTTCACAAATGCGCAGACCAGTATATACATATATCGGGTATCTCTATCGCGACAACGACCCCTTCAGCCTCTCAAAACTAAAATTCCATACCTCCGCCCTTCGCGGCCCATCACTCGACTCAACCAGCCCAACATGCTGCAAAACACTCGGATCAAGCGCCCACTTGCTCAGCCCGTTATCCCGCGCGTAATCCTCCATGATCATATCCCCCGGGAACTGATACGGCGGCTCGCGCAGGAAATCCTGCAGGTTCTGTAGGTGATGGTTCGGAAATACTAGGCCTTGCGCACAGCAGCCGTAGCGTGGCATTTCGCGCACCGTGGGGGAGCGTGTGAAGAGTCGGTGAAGGGTTATTCGGCCGGTTACGAAGGCGAGCGCGAGACAGGCGGGGATCCAGAGACCGAGGAGGAGAGCGACCGTTTGGGCGAAGTCTTTGGTTGCGAAGGAGCCGGTGTGGCGGCGCTGTCTACATCGTAGGGCGAGGAGAAGACAGGCTATTAAAGCTGTGTATCCTAGGATGACGACCTTGAGATAGTCAAAGATCTCTTCGTTATTCCAGCCCATAAAGATCTCGGAGTAAAACAGTCGCAGGTACATCCAATCTTTATGCGCATCGGTCGCCTTCTGTTCAACCTCGATGACACCCTTTTTAAACCGCGTGAACCAATCGGGCGAAGCTATTATATCGTCTTCAATAAGCGCAAAGTACGTCGGATCGCGTCTTCGACACGCTTCGAAGAGGACCGAGTGATCAAGTCGTATGTTCTCCACGCGATCGTCGCTGCGTCCCATACCGCGAACATCGTGGGGAAGGACCTTGTAATTGAGCTTCGACTCGGTCTTGGAGTCGTTGGAATACACCAAAACATCATCGGCAAGCCCGAACAACCAATCCTTCCCGTAAGCAAAGTGCTTCGTAGGATCTTTATCCGCCAGCAGAACAACAATGTGAATCTGATTACGCTCATTCGGCGTCAACGTATCAACAAGACTGCCGACGGTATGCGCTAAAAACCCCGACGTCGTGCGATTGATGCTGGGGATGCCGATGCAGAGGAACTCATTGTCGACTTGTACTTCGGTGCGCTGCTTGTGCGCGACGGGGAAGATCTCGCGCTCGAGGTAGGCGTCGACTTGTTTTTCGCGGAGGGCCGAGTAGCGCCGGTTGAAGGCGATGCGGGACTTGTAGAAGAAGGAGGACGGGTCGTCGTAGGAGTTGTGGTAGGACCAGATTAGGGCGGTGAACCACACCAGCCAGAAGCCGATGTTTGCGTGGGAAGGGCGCATGGCGTCATGTCGCGTGCGGTTGAGGAGAGATGCTTGAGAGAAGATGGAGATGGAGGATTTGAATTGAGTTGGGTTTGGGGAGGTTTAGGGCGCAGCCGCTGATGTTACAGTGGTTACCCCGCTGTACCGGAATTATGAATAGAGGTGATTGGTCCGTTTGCGGGGCCCCTTTTTGAGAACGCTAAGCCTTACGCTTTGATTGGTGATATCATTACACGTGCTGAATCCTTCGACATGCATCCGAGGCGCAGTTTTGCCAAGAAATTCAGGAACGGACCGAGTTTTGGGAGGAGAGGCTGCGGGCAGACTTGTCTTGTCTCTTAATATCAGTGACGCGTCGTGTTTTGGAGCGTCAACTGGTGGCAGCGGCTCGTAGTATATGGTATCAGTCATGGTCACGCCGAGTCACTGTGAACAACGCCAAGTTGAGAGTGAGCTGGCGACGTGATTACGCGCATCACCACAATAGAGTGATTAGGCATAGATTTGAAGCATTGAGCGCGATGGACATCAGACTTTGAGCGTGGTAAAGGCACTAGAATGACACTGACGGTGCTCAGCCAGGAGAGAACGAATCATGCCGACCCGTTCGCAATGTCGAGATAAACTCCCTCCACAGCCAATGCCAGGCTCAAAGTCACACTCCAACATACAAAAACCAACACTACAAGACAAGACCAAACACCCTCATCTTCACAATTACTACAACAACCAAGATCATCATGTCTAACCAGGACGTTATGCCCCCTGCTCCTACTGCAAATGAGGATACAGCTCTGAATCCCTTACTCAACGACTCAGCAGGCAAACAAAACGCCAACATCCTATGCCAATGCAAGAGATGCAGTGATCAATGCATAAGAGCTGTTCATAGGGAAAGGGCAATATACTGCAATGTTTGCCTTGAGCTGTGCCATCCTGAGGCTAATTTCTCTTTGGCTGTTGAGAAGTAGTAAATGGAGAAAATTGTGACGCAAAGACATGGGGAATACATGGGTTGACGAGGAGTTAGTTGGGGCTATAGAAGCCAATAAAAAGAGATCAATTAACTGATTTTCTAATTAATATGATAACTTTTGTTGAATCGAGCCAATGCGAGAGTGATAAAGAGAATTGACAACGAGCTCAATTATGACACGTGCGCCGATCCCCAACACCAAACATCTGTGTAGCATAGAGTGATTATTCCTTGTTAATATGTCTAAAGAAGCACCCATAGTTTATATCCTACACTGATAGAGTAATTATGTCTTACATAAGTCACATGTGATCTAGTAGAATGTACAGACTTCTAGCGCTGTCAATGACATTGGGACGTGTCGGTTGACCAGCAGCTGCGACTCATGGTCCACTCCTCTGCACGTCATGTCTGCTGGGATATCTGAACAGTGTCGAACTGACGGGCAACTTGAAGTGAATGATTTGCAGATTAAGAATACACTGACAAAAGCCTTTCTGCAGGCAGTAGCTGTGCGCTTTACACCCTTTGCACGGTGAAAGAAGTTCAAAATGGCCGTGACAAGACTCAACAGCGGGAGAATGATTCATATGCCTGCCACGTCCATCGTAGATATAATCTCGCGGTTGGACCAAACTCAGTTGGAAAATCACACCTCAGCCAACACGCAACACAAACACTACGACAGATTCATAGCAACATCCAAGAACAACCCCCAGCCTATCAGTCTATCACTATGTCTTCCAGCAATACCACCCCAGACCCCTCCCCCTCCCCTTCGGTCGAGGCGACAAACCCTCACACTGGACTCATCAATTCTGCAGCCAACAAACAAGGTGCCATGTCACTCTGCGCCTGCAGGATGCAACCGCAATGCACGAACTTTGTCCTAATTAGGGGCTACAGGTGTCATTGGTGTGTTGAGCATTGCCCACCTGAGGAGTCAGAAGCTCCGGTGGCAATGGGAGGAAGATCATGAGGAGATGGAAATTGATCACTTATTCACTAAACCTCTAAGCTTGGGTGTCAATGATGATCATTGAGGATGGCTATAAATGATGCTTACGCAAGTTCACCGGAGTGGACTTAGTAGGTGATAATAAAGAGAAACTCATATAAATTACGTATCACTGTGTCTGTGTATGAGTGAAGTATTTATAGTTGCGCTCGAGCTATTAAACAATCTATGATCAGACCGAGAGCTGTAGGTAACTCAGCTCACTGTGGGTAACAAGCCTTGTTGAAGTTATGCAGAGGACTCTGAAATCTTGCTGTGAATAAACAATCTCCAAATAACTACATAAGCTCTACGCATGCGCGCGAACGATCTAGAAATCACACTTCAACTCGCCAAATACTCCGCTACTCCAACTAACAACCTTTTACCGCACAAGTCAGAAGGACAGATGCATCCAAGTGTACAACTATCACCTCACAATGCCTCCGAACATGCACATTATTCCTTCCGAGATTCTTGATATTGGCATTGCAGATGGCCAAGTCATGCACGCCTCCCAGCAATACCACGTCTGGAGAAGCAACAACAATAGTTGACCCTTTGGTCGACAACAACGGTCCCAAGCAACATGCCAATAAGGTCCGTCGCTGCCCCTGCGTCTGCGAATAGGTTTGCCGGTCTGACGATGTCTACTGCGATACATGTCTCGCCGCAAGACATAACTATTTGCCCCCCGGGTTTTATAGGTCAAGCTAGGGGTATGATGCTATAGAATAAGCTATGGACTAGTTATCAAAGAAAAAACCCATTACGACAATCCTGGTTCCTTGTGACATCACCGTTCTGCAAGTTGGCTTACTGGTGACAAGATCTACTTTCGGATACACCATTTCCCTTCCATCCATGGGAATATTGTAATACTTGCCAAGGTGGCCTCGACCCGCAAGGCACCACCAATCCCCTAAGACGTCCAGATCTAGTCCCGTTCCACTATAGAACAACTGACGTTTCCATCTTAGCGCCACGGTTGGCATGTTGCCAAGAAAGGTAAGACACGAAGAAATGCCAGGTCCAAACTCAAAGACAAGCCATTTTATTGCCGAAGACCCGTTTGGCACGGTTATAAACAGCCATAATGCTCTTGTGCCAGAGGCGAAATGCTGTGGGAGTATCTGAGCCACAACAAACGCCCAAGGCATGTCGCGATGAAGAATCCAGAGGCAAAGGATATTCTCGTAAGGTCTGTGTGTCTACGGGAGGGACTGGTGCTAATGGCTATAGCTATCTCAAATACTCGTCATTATAGCGACAATCCTCGTTATCGCGCGCCTGAACCTTCGTCTTCGAATACAAAAGCGAAAATTACTACTTAGCGACATATTCATGGTAGCAGCGTGGATATCGGGCCTTATTACAGCTGCGTTTTCACCAGTGTTTACAGTGCTCAATGCATTCGATCCGAGCGTTCATACAACATTGAAGGGATACCATGGAGGTTCTGCCAATTTGGTGTTGATATTGAAGGTGAGTAGAGGAATCGGCGTGATAGATGGGAGCTGACGTGGTTTAGTTGCTGTTCGCATCGAGTTTTCCCTTCTATACGACGCTATACTTGTGCAAAGCTGCGTTGCTTGCTGTTTATCTACAGGTCTTTCCGGAGTTTATGGTCAAGAGGCGCAGGTTCCTCTGGGTGACAATTTGGTTCGTGGGGATCAGTTACATCATCACCATCGTAATTTTATTCTGTATTTGTCTCCCCATAAGCCGAAGCTGGTAGGTTCATTCAGTATGTACTTGAGGCACGGCACTAATAAATCTACAGGGATCTCAGGCCTTCGAGGACATGTCCGAAGTGGACTTATGCTGTCACTTTTCACGTTGGCTGGGGACTGTCATTTCTGGGAGATCTGTTAGGTAAGTTGATCTCCATCCATTCTGTTGGGACAATGTCTAACAAAGTGGAGTGTTCATTCTGCCGTGGTTAATTGTCCCAGCTCTGCACGTCAGAAGAACCTTGAGACTCGGTATATACTTCACCTTCCTTCTCGGCACCGTCAACATGGCTGTTAGTCTTGTTCGCTTTGTCATGATCTGGAAGGCTGGTGCCGATTCTAGCATCTCATTAAGTACAATAGGTAAGACCTACGATTCATTTCGCTACCTACAGATGCTAATCGTTGCTGCAGTACTTTGGAGCGCTCTAGACGTAAACATAGGTCTCGTCGTCGCTTGCCTTCCTTCACTACGTCCATACTTCGGATCGCGAACCAAGTCCCAAGAACCGAGTCGAGAAAGCAACAGCTGGGAGTCCACACGCAAACACTCTGGGTTTGGCAACCGAACGATATGCTTTCACTCCAAGCAGCGTGGTAGCGAGGCGTGGCCATCATCGTCCGACAGTCATGCCAGATACTCGTCAATAGACCAGACAGTCGTTGGGTCCTGGGATGATACAAAAGGATTTAAAGATGCGAATGATATAGAGTTGATGGATCTTCCGGGAGTGAGGACGCGGGACGTAAAATATGGCAAATAGAGGCACGAATAATAGGTGTAGAGCATCACTGATAGTTCACTGAGCGTGGAAGGTATTTCGCGATATGTAATATTGACCAGATCAAAGTTATGTACTAGAGAATGACAAGACATAACTCCAAAGGAGAAATGTCCCGCGCTGAAAAGTAAAGCCCCATCAATTGACACCAGGTCAAGCCTTCTTCATAGTTTTCACATCCACCATCTTTATCATAATTCCCAAGCAATGCCATAGAGAGATTCAGCCTCATTGTTTCAAGGCCAACGAACCTTCACAGGCAGGTCTTACTTAGTCTGGACATAGATGGAAGAAGATCCACTGCTCTGGTAACCCTCAGTAGCGAGAATCTGATAGTAGTGGTTTCCAAGTCTCATGCCAGCCGAATTCCAAGCATTAAAGATAGTCTGCATGTTGACGGCGCCGCTGGTGCGCTTGTTGCGGCGGATGGCCCAGTACTGGTTGAAGGTCTGGATGCCGTCGATGGAGGGCTGCTGCACGCGGGTGGTTTGGTAGAGATCGTAGGTGTCGCCGTCGTTGTAGACAGTGCCCTTGTGCTGGCCAGCAGAGCCGGGGTTGTAAGTGCCGTAGCTCTCAATGACCTAGATGCTGTCAGTGGAGAGTTGGGGGGTGAGATGGGATACGTACGTAGTACTCAACGAGAGGGCTGCGAGTCCAGCCGTAGACGCAAAGGTAGCCGTTACCCTGAGGGCTGAAAGAACCGCCATAGTTGATGGTTCTAGTCCATCATCAGCAAACTATGTCAACTCTTAAAAGCATCTTCAACTTACCGGCCAGTACCAGGGTTCCAACCCTTTCCACCAACAAAGTTACCAGTGTTGCGCCAATCAACCTGGTAGTGACTACCCTCACCCATGCGGTAGTTGGCATAACCACCGCCATCAGACCACCAAGAGTAGAAGTATCCATTGTGGTAACCCTCGGAGTTGCCGGTGACTTGACGGGCCTCGAGGACGGAGGTGGAGTTGCCATCGTCTTGCTCGTCGAGGAAGTCAAAGGGGCGAGCGAGAGCTCCAGTGAGTGCCGAAGCGGCGAGGAGGAGAGACTTGAAGGAGACCATGATGTCTCTTTTGAGATTGGCTGGATAGTTGGGATGTAAATCGAAGAACCCTGATGAGCTGTAGAATCAATTTAGTGGGTGAGCGGGATGTTCTCTAGATATACTCGTATACGGCTTTATATCGCCTGTCATAAGTCGACTGCCAAGTATCTTAGTCCTTAATACTAATATCATCAGGCTCTTCCAACCCTCTAGCTTGGTGCCCTACCTCGGAACCTGGCTCTCCGTTACTAGCAAAAGCAACTCTTTGCATTCATCTTGGAAATCTCAGCCTCTTCTTCCCCACTCGCATGAAGGCCAAGACGGTAAACACTGGAGCCAAGACGGTAAGAACCCTCCTGGCCAATGATAGGTAAACAACCCCTTATCCCCAAGAGTCAGTCTGTGATGCGATTGGCAGGACGCATTCATAAGAACTGGTGTGATGTTTCCTCCGCAATTTCGATCGGTGGCATCCATAATTGTATTCCGGCTAAAATGGCATTCCCCAATTCCTCTGGTCCGTGGCTTGAGATCGTGACTCGGGATGCCGGCGACTTATTTCGGGGAGGCGGGGATCATGGGGAAGGGGGAGTGCGCGTGGCAAACATATCATATTAGGCTGCTATACCGAAGGATAAACATGTGTGCCAAGCTTCCTTCGACGGACGAGTAAGAAAAGCTGAATGACTTGGTGTTGCAATGGGACCACTTCTAGTATCATACTGTTCTTGATGTGTATCCAGGATGTCAGTAATGAGAGCCGAATCTATTGCCGGAGTGCCCAGAACATGGTTTTAATGGAGTGATTGTGCTTGGCATGGTGTGCTTCCACCTTGTCGGGTAAAAGCTTTGAGGCCATTTATAATCCTCGACATTCTGGCAATTGAACTTGAAATACTAATACATAGTACGTAGTATCGCTCACTCATTCATATTGTTTCTTTCGAGTAGTACTCCAATATTGTCCATGAGTTATAGCTCGCTAATCAAGCTTATCTTCGGATCGAAGTAGTATTAGTTAATGAAACACGGCGTCGACGAACGTCAACAAAGGTTAAATTTTAAACTCGCGACGCTTCATCCCGTCGGGTCAATCCGGCTCGACATACTTATACCAATGTAAGATGGCTCTTCGGATCATATGCACGATCCACGTATGCCGCATTCTGGCTAAAGTCCACGATGCATGAGATTTCCTTTTAACCTCGGGTCGTCTCCGTGCTTGGTAATAGATCGGCATCGATATTATTCCCGGAGGAATTTGTTCCCTAATAAGGTTCTTCATCTTCCTGTTTAGCTGTTTAGGCTAATGGCCGGTTAAGTTGGTGGGAGGACATAAGTGCCGTAGTATAGGGATAACATGTTTCATATGTGAGTGCTTAGATTAGCGAGGGCGATACTCCACTTTCTGTAAGGCGGCTTATGGCGAGGGTGAATGGACAAAGTTCTTGATGTCATGCGTTTAAACAGAATTGTGTTGCTGATGAATCAATGCGCGAAGACGGATAAGGTTGAATAGACGATGGACTTTAAGTGACAAGACAACAATGTCAAAGAAGGAGATTTGATACTTGAGATTGTAGGAGTATTTTGTATCTTAGACTCCATTGCTTTGAATGTAAGTCAGCGGTTGTTAGTGTCATGCTATCGTATACATATGTACAGCATCCCATTCTTTACTGGAGAGTTTGACAAGCTCAATTTCCAACTTCTTGGTTCCAAATGTAGTTGCGATACAAGGATGAGATGTCTAATTATGGCTGGTTTGTCTGGCTGTCAGGGCCGGATAAATATGGATAAGGTCGAACGACCATGTACTACACGGAGACGTCAGCTATCATATCACTTTGCTGGCAAAGGTACATACCTATTTGGGCGGCTAAACGTGTTACGATGCAATCTGAGTTTAGGTAATATAGAGTAATAGCGAGTGGCATTCTTCGTCGATCCTACTATGTCTGCATTCGCGAAGTGTTATATTGCCCCCAGTGCTATTACTGAAGCATCACGACTATGGCAAGCTGACCCCATTCCGTCGTGCCATAAATGCATTTGTCAGTTACCCTTCGAGAATGATCGGGTATGTAAAGGTAATTGATGTGAGGGTACCTTCCTCATCCATGTTATTAGCTTTACGCCTGTTCCTCAATAGGTTGCGGACGGTCCAGGCAGATCCCAGACCGTAGCAACATGAGATCCAAGAAAGGATAGCCTACGCTGACCCTATAGATTTCGGAGGGGCCATGCATCTTTTCGCATGCCATGCTGCAACATTTGAGGTATGCAAGGATCTCAGCTCAGGGTATGTAGCATATATTTCCAAGCGTATCGGGCCACGGTATGCATTAGTTAATGTCTGAGACTTGCTACTTGCAACCCTGAGGACATGGTAACAGTGTGAGCTTCCAACTCCTGTGAATAAAGGCAGTTGTCCTCACGCCAGATCTCTCCAATTTACACTGTTCCCTCCCCAGAAGATTGTTGAAGAAACTCTTTTGCTAGTTCATCCTCTTGTTTGAAGTATGCATCTGCATCTCGGCTTGGCTTGAACACCTCAGACCGGATAATTTGTGTTTACTTGTTAGTTGAAGTCAGGTCTGACTGTCAGGTGTCTTTCCTGTTCAGATGGATATTCATGGATGTCGAGCCTGGTTACTAGATTCGCGTCTCGAGCAACAAGCAAGGCCATTGGTGCATAAGAGAGGATGGCAATATTGACGATAATGGAGTAAAGCAGCATATGGCTTAAGGTGGAAACTTCGATCCTACAAAGGGATGCTGAGACAATGAGGCCATTATCTTCCATTTTGAAGCGTCTAACCTACTCTGCCAGAAGCCTCGGCCTCCAGCACGAATTAACTCCGACTAACGTAATAAATAACGCAAACTTGAGACATATGTTCAGCTCCCTATCTTCTCCTTCAAATGGCCAGACAGGTACTCCATCGTCAGTACCTGATCACGGACTAAACCTGATTTACCTCAAATAGAGTTATGAGCAGGACGAATCTGATGTCTAGACAAGGTCCGAGCCATGGCAGTCGTATGACTTATCATATGAAGTGTTGTTGGTTGTAGAGAAGACGATTCTTGAAGTGTACGAAGGGGGACATCCGATTGACTAGAACAAGTCACTTTGTTGGTTGGCTGGCAATTTAAGAGGGTCTTTCCGCGACAGCGAGACACGCCTAACACTAATTGAAACGACAGCTATCTGACCCCCTGGTGGTGGCCATAAGTGAAAGAAGCTTTCGTGTTCTTTGGTCCATGGGTATGATAATCCTGATGCTTAGTGTTTGGAAATAAATAACAACTTCGACAAGTCGTAGGATATAGTTAAAAGAAAGGAGAAAAAGGATATATATATATTATATAAAGATAAGAAGCTTTTAGTAATATTAGACTTATAATCTACTAATACTGACGAAACGGTGATTTTATCGCGAAATGTACAGGGTATGTAGTGAGATAAGATAAGATAAGATAAGCCCCATGACGTCGTTGTGCGGATAACACGGCATACCTTGAACTCAACCTTCCCAGCTCAATCAGAAAGACGCGTCTCCCCAATTTCCTTCTCTAAAAGCACTGATTCCATCAGTAGCGAAATGTCGTCAACAAGTATCGAACGTGTGGGCAGCTCGCTGGAGGAACAGCCACTTCTGCGACCCGGGAAGAGAAGACTTCCGTCCTTGAACATCCAGCATTGGCATTCTCATCCCTTCAGAGGTGATGCATGGAGCGCGAGAAGTACGAAACAGAAGACTGTGCAGTTTCTTTCGTCGAAAGCTGGGCATTACTCTGTTCTTACGCTGGTGTCGCTTGATGTTCTTAGCATGATTGCTGGTGAGTAGATGGGGTGTTAATTGAGCAATAAACTGATAGCGGTAGACTTCGTTCTCAATCTGTTCAAATGTGAGCAAGGTAGGAAGGGATCGGATTGGGACCTGGCCCTGGAGATACTTGGCTCTGTCAGTCTGGTGTTCTCATGCCTATTCGTTGTCGAACTCATTGCCTCTGTCTGGGCATTTGGCTGGAAGTCAGTTCTGGTCCCATCTCATTCATATCGCATAGACTGACATTCTTAGATACTTTAATTCTTGGTTCCATTGTTTCGACGCTTTCATTGTCATCGCAGGCTTCATAACTGACGTCGCACTCCGTGGTATCATCGAGGAGGTCGCTTCTCTAATTGTCGTCATGCGGCTTTGGCGAGTCGTCAAAATTATTGAAGAACTCGGCGTTGGAGCTCAGGAGCGGACTGAAGAATTGAATACAAAGCTGGAGAAGTTTGAGAGTGAGAATGAAGAACTGAGAAACGAGATCTCACGGCTGAAGGGAGCGATGAGGAAGGCGGGCTTGGACCAGCAGAACATTGGAGGCATTGCTGGCTAAAGACTGAGGCCTCGAGTGTAAGACAGGATGCGGCCTTGGCAGTCTATCAGAAATGTGAAGGGGTTGTGCTACAGACGCTGCGACTCTGCTGTTGAGATGCTGTTCCAGTGACTAAGCAGGGTTATCAGGTATGGCTGCATTCCGAAATTGTCTGGGAAAATGAGACAATGAGAGATTCGCTATAGTGTCCGGAACTATTTCCCTCTTTTCTCCGATCCGGAAACAATATATCGTGAAGAGTGGAGCTCCCCCGCCGAAGTGATCAGCATGCCCATTTCAGGCAATTTTCCCCGCCGGGGTGAAGATACTCTTTTGGGAACCTTCGACTTGACAGACAGAAGACCGATTTAAAGACAGACCTGAACCAATGCAATTGTAACAAGTTTCTTTCTTTATTTTCTCACTTGTATTTGGTATATCCTTGTCGGAAGAGAAGAGATTAAAATGGTTGTCATCAAGCGATTCCGAACAGTCTGGGGTGTCGAGTCTGGGAAAGACTTTGAGAACTGGATCCCATGGTTTCCTGATCTCAAGAAGCAAGGCTACGGTGGGATTCACGCATAGAACTGGTAAATGCCGATACTAACATGATGCAGCTGGTGTTGAAGTCGATATCACAGATCGCGATGTCGACAACCTTCAGCAATTGCGAAAGATCTTGGATGATGTTGACCTGGAAGCCACTGTGCTGTAAGTTACTCATCACAGGTCTGCGACGATGGCTTACCTTCAAAAGACTACATACAGCATGGGCGGGCTACGTTGGCGGTCGGCCCAGAGATCTCGCGCCAGATGTCCACCTCGATATTTACCGCCAGAACCTCGAGCGCGCAAAGATCTTGAAGCCTGTTAAGATCAACGCCCAATCCGGAGGGTGAGTCTCATGGAATTTCACAGTATTTCAGCAGTTGATCATCATAGCGACTACTGGAGTCTTGACGAATCTGTTTACTTTTACCAGAAGACCCTTGGTATCGACAAGGAGCTGGGTCTCACGGGCCTGGTCAGCCACGAAACGCATCGCAACAGGTCTTTGTTCACGCCGTATGCAGCCAAGTATATCCTGCCAAAGGTTCCAGAGTAAGTTCATACTATAATGGCCTTCGCGGATGTAGGCTGACCAGGTGCAAGGCTTCGAGTGACGGCAGATATCTCTCACTGGGTTGTCGTGTGCGAAAGACTCCTGGATCTCGGTGAAGAAGACAGAGAGATACTAGATCTGTTAATCCCAAGAGTAAGAACTTACCTCATCAATCGTCTTGTATAGTTACTCACATATACCTAGGTAACTCATATCCATGCCCGCATAGGAACGACTCAGTCGTCACAGTGTCCTGAGCCTGAAGATCCCGTGTTCAAAGAGGAACGAGAGTTCTTTGAGAGGCTTTGGCTACGCATTGTCAAGGCGAGAAGCAAGGATAGTGATCTTATTACTTTTGTACCGGAATATGGGTAGGTGAATTCAATGAATTGAGGTCCGGTTTACGCATTGCTGACATTTATAGTCCATATCCTTATCATCCGTATGGAAGTGTCAGGACGCATGGACAGGTTGCTGATAGTGAAGGAGCGAGGTTGCAAAAGCTCTTTGAAGATAGCCTGAAGGAGTAAGAAACTTCACGATGAAGTCTATGGCGAGAAACTTTCTTGGATCTTGATAATAGACTTCGAGCCCATGTATTTAGGCCGTATTGATATCTATTCGTCTCTACCACCCACTTGCTCTAACCCATACGTCAACAATCTTAGTTGCATCTCCTTCCGAAGAGTCAACCACAAGATACCATCCATATAATGCCCCCGCAACGCAAGCATGGTTCGGGAATATGACGACATCCTGTCCAACCTCCAACGGAACCGGCGGTAGAGTAGAAGCATCCTCGCCCTTAGCATGTTCCCAGGCCGCAATCGAATGTTCCTGGCTGATTCTATCAATGATCAACCGCCTTCCCCTGTAGGATTCTGCCTTGTAAGACGATTGGCTTATGACACCCCAGCCTGGATAAGCAGCACAAGGCTCCCGGCCAAGCCCAAGACAGCCAACAGCAACCAATGCTTCAGGCTGCGATCTCTCTTTGTCATTATAGAGACTACAAACTTCGGCTATGATTGAAATAGCAATCTCATCCTCGAAGGATCCCAGCTCTCGCCTCGAGTTAGTTGAGACTTGTTGCATATCCAGAATCGAGTATACGCCAGCGTGAAGCTCAAGCTTGGTTTGGAGTCCGCCTGGTTTGCCTGTTGTGACAGCTTGGATGGACTTGCGTAGAGACTCGGCTGCTGGCGACAGATCGCCTTGTGCTGTTACTAAATTCTCGACTGCTGTGACCTGTGGAGAAGCACCAACACTGATGACTAGCTCTTTGTCCTTCGCAAAGAGATGGGCGTTGGCGTTGACTGCATCAAGACAGCCCCGAATCTCTCCCTCGAGATTCGCCATAGCTTGCTCTGGCGTGCTGTCTTTGTAACTAAGACTACTATGAGAGTACAATCCGAGCAACTCCGCCTCTCCGTGGGCTTCAAGCTCTGCGAGTGCCTCGATCAGGCCGTTCTTGTTCATCGCAGTTGGCGGCAGTCCTGCACGATGATATCCCGTGTCGACCTTCAAAAACACCCTGGCGGGGAACTTGGAATGCTGCGAGAACGCCTTCACAGAGCCAAGCTGCGTCGGGTGATCTATGAGGACAGAGATACTTCCTTGTCCTAACTCCGAGCCAAGTGATGCCAACCTTGAGATCTGCGAGCGGGGTAGAGGAAGGCCGTAGAGGATATCAAGGCGACGACCTGCATCTTTGTACTCCTTCAAGAGAGGTAGGAGATGTTCAATCTCAGCTAGAGTTGATACAATAAGCTTGACGTCACCGCTTCCCTGACCGATCTGTAGACGTGTTGCTTCTATGGTCTGAACGTCGTCAGCGTAAGCGTTTCATATGAACATGATGTAATTGACCTTATGAGTCTTGACATGCGCTCGGAAACCAAGACCAAGAGTATCAACAGCTTTAAGCATGGACTGACAATGACGAGTCACCCTAGTTTTGTCTAAAATGACAGCGGGCTTCGGAACATCGTGTATGCTTTTGCCGACGTAGAATTGGCGCAACTCTTCGATTGGAGGGGCCTGTCGTTGAGGGATAGCCATCTTGGTTGATTAGACCGATTTATAAATACAATACAAACTAAATAGTTTTACAGACGAGAGAACGGCGTAAGTACAGACTAATATAAAGCTCACGGAGTTGTTTTATGTCAGCAAAGTTGTCAGAGGGCGCAGCGGACTTAGAAATATCCGTTGGTGGAGACATGCCGCTATTCCCAGAATGTTAGGTAGCTTCCAGTTTGAGCCAATCAACGATAATAGACTTTGGAAGGATTCAATGTGAGTCATTCAGTTAAGAGGTCTCTTTGTGTAAGAGAAATATCAATTTTGCGATTTTGAACTCGTGAAAGAAAGTACTCATTCCCAGTATCTCGCCTAACAAGATCTCAAGTGTGAGTAGATGGCTCCAGGGACAACTTATATGCGATTATAAACCTCTTTAGACAAATAGACAATATTTTCTAGGGATAATATACATAATCCTTTATTAAGGAGTTAGTAGTTTAATGTTTAGTCTTAAAGCCAGTAGCCATATATAGCTTTATTAACCGAGTCGGTTATAGAATATCGTAGGTTTCAGTTTAGATAGCAAGTGAAAGATCGCTGGAGTCCGACGGTTCAGAAACATGATTGGCGTGGCCAGCCAAGCAAGTTCAGATGAATATTGAGCTCGTTCTGAATTTGATAAATGCAGGGTGGTGGTTCTTTCTCGCAATGGTTGTAGTCACATTCAGGCAGTTGCCGCCCAACTCGACCGAAATGAGCAGTTAGTATTAGGTCGGTCCCAGGTAATGTATAGTTTGAGAATCTAGAGTCCCTAGATAACGGCCTGAGAAAGGCATAATATTGTGCCATCTGTTATTGCTCCATAGCATGTAGGCAATGTTGGGGCGGTGGCCAGTCAGCCGTTCATTTTGCCTGCTTCACTTACGCGCCACATTAGGCATTCTGCCCAATCCGGGTAGTTCAAGTGGCCGACCTAGTCTCTCTTCGCCTTTAAAGCCTTTTGCTTACTCGTTGAACCATGCCCGAAGGCATATATGTGTCATTGAACCTAAAGTCTAGAAGCAAGCTTTAAGGGCCATTTTGTCTCTACTTAGGGTAGTTCTTAAGATAAAGTCTTAATATGATGCCGAATACTTGATGTCTGGTCAGTCTTCTCTTGCCATGGTGTGACTGCAGAATGAATGAGAAATCAGCTGCAATGCGACGCGGCACTCCATGATTGGTTGGCCTGCAGGCTGCCAGGCTCTCACTTCGCTGGGAATGACATTGCTAAGATTTCCGATGCTAAAGCTCTGGAAAACCTACTATCTATACTTGCAAATTAGGATATTGTATAGAACATGCCATATTGGGTTTGATATTGCCTCTTCACAGCCGTCCTTCGACTCTTGCATGTTGCATTGCCGTGTCATTAAGTCAACGCAAGCTAAGGGTCATGCAGGAAGCGCCATTTTTGGAAAATCCAATCCGCCTTGTTTGACACAGCCGCATCCCTTGGCATTAAATCCCCGCGTTTCCCAAAACTCCAAATTTCGCAACCTGACCCAAACAACACCGCTCATGCTAAGTTTGTCCCAATGGACCAGCAAGAACAGAGTTGCAGAAAGCATGATTTCTTCGTGCAATCCACCAACGAATTGTTCCTGAGGACGTGTCTGTCCTGCGGATTTGTTGAAGAGTTCCAGCTATCACAAACAAAGCAAAGGGTCGATCCGTGGCAAGGCTGGCTCTCAGCTAAGATTCGGCGGCTGTCATGGCCCCCTGGCGTTAAATACTCTGAAACTGACCCACGAACCCAAACATATGTCTATAGCTACCGCCCAAACATGCAGACGTCACTTCAGAATCTGCCTCAAATAGATGTAGGATTATGTTTGTCCCACTGGTGAACATCATGCTAAGCATTATGGGCAGGTGAACCCCTACGTCTACTGTGACCTACCCAAAACCTCCTGTATTCGGCTATTGGAACTATTGTCAGGCTACAGACTCAATCCTCTCAGAGGCCGTCTATTCGAGGTCTGTTGGGAGCAAGACAGTTGTCCTTCATATTCTGCCTTGTCCTACACCTGGGCAGATGACAAAGGCGACACCTCACTTTCAAACCTCATATTCCTTAATGAGGAACAAAAGGTTCTACGTATAACACGCAACTGCGATCGTGCTTTAAGAAGCCTGCGCCAAAAGAATAAGTCAGTCTTCATATGGGTCGATTCTATTTGCATCAACCAGTCATCTCCTTCGGAGAGATCTCACCAGGTTGCGTTGATGAAAACCATCTACTCTAAAGCAGCTACTGTTCATGCCTACGTGGGAGAAAGAGAGAGTGGAGAAGATTGTACGGGATTGGAAGCCATGAGCCTATTGAGAGATACCCAAGGCAATGGAACCTCTGACATATTGTTCTCGCCAGAACATAGCAACATCGCTATTCTTAACACCTTCTTCTCAAGGCCGTACTTTACTCGATTATGGGTTGTCCAAGAGCTTCTACTTGCTGGATCTATTACGATTCACTGCGGGGAGGTTTCACTCCCATTCTCCAACGAGTCCATCTCTCTGTTATACGAGCAAGGTGTCAAGATTCCTTCATGGGTTCAATATGCTGGAAAGGTTAAATCACACACGGAGCGAACCCCTATGGACTTGAAAGACCTCCTTATTGCAACGAGTGTCTGCCGCGTGACAGATCTGCGTGATAAGGTATTTGGGTTGCTAGGTCTTGTTAGCGACGTCCAAGGCTCAGACTTGAGTCCTGATTACGAGTTAATGGTCCGCGAGGTTTACATCGGTGTCGCTGCATACCTGATGGAGAGCTATCAATGCTGCGATATCATTCAGTATATAAACAACAATGACCGGAACGGAAAAAGCTATTATGGCATCCCATGTTGGGTCCCTATCTGGGATACATTCACGCCGCTACAGGGTTTCAAGGACATCTTTAGACATATTCGCCAGATTGAGCTGGATCTTAGACACCTCGCTACTGACAACTCACCGCTGGACTGCCATACGATACGCACTATTGATGGTTGGCCCCATGATGAGAACTCGGAGTGCAACAGCAAAGGAAGACGCTGTAAAACAGTGTACTCGGGGTCAGGTTACCTTGCAACTAGCATCGAGACAGTGTTTCTTATCCGATCACTTTCCTCCTCCGTCACAATTCAGTCGGCACCGAACAGTGGGATAGAAAACCTCGAGTACGGCACAGCCGTCTGGAATCTGAAAGACAATGTTAAAATTGCAGTTCGGAGCTTCGCATGGGCGCTTCAGCGTCCCCATGGCCATACGGAAATAATCCGAGTCGAGGGGTGTACTTCATTATTCCTCGCACAACAATCTCAACATAATGAGCTAGAATATCGACTGATCAGTCCGTGTGTTGCAGCTATAGCCTGCCAAACAAAGAAGTCTAGCCCTGTTGAAGTTCTCAAGTTCGATGAACTGCAACGCCTCACACAGTTCACACCTCTTACACTGAATATGGTCCAGTTCATAGACAAGTGGAGAAATATTGTATTCACGATGACAAGATCAGATCCGTCAGAAAGAGAACATGTTTTACCTATCGGAGACCAAAGCTGCCATTATTCATCTCTGGACATGTCCAAGACATACTCTCCAACTTGGAGAAGCTGGGGGCCTTTTCTGGCACCGGAAGCTTGGCATGCGTCCTCAAGCAATACAGAACTGCAGAAACAACTGCCGAGCCTGGCTGAGTTTTGGGACAAAGCCCATCTATTGCATACTTGCGTCCGGGACTGGATCAAGAGTGCCTGGAACGTGGCCAGATACCGTTTCGCTGTCTTACTTCACAGCCGTCTACATGACCTGAAAGGAGCACTGAGAGACTGTCTTGAAAAGTCGAAGCAATTATCAAAAGCCTTCAGGAAGACTATTGGGAGCGGCTTCACCGTTCAGAGTACGCGCTTGCTCAAGCAGCTCGATGATGCTCTGACCAACCCTGGAGCCGTAGCGGCAGAAAGCACCCTGGGCTGCCAAGGAACGATAGAGGGTCTCACTGAGGACATAGAAACTCTCAGTAAATTTTTACGTGAAGATCAGTCATATTTAGACAAGGCTTTCCCACTAGAGCTAAGAGATATAAACCCGGAGTATATTACTATAAAGCAAACCATGGAATGGAAAAAGGTACTTACAGGGCTAGTAAGGATAAATACAGAGGCAAAGTATGTAAGTTTTCTTTAGTCATTTAATTCCAGCATTGGCATTTTATTTTAATATAAGCATCGTTGTGAATATTTTCTTTAAAACCCGATATATTATATATCAATAAGTAGAAGCGAAAAATAATAAAGATAATACAAATCAGCTATAAAGAAGACTATTGTGTATTATAAGTGCTGTCTCTGAGTTGAATTCGCCTGAGAGTCGACTAGGGAAAATACACAGGCAGTTTAGTCCACTTAGCATTAAGCTTGAGGTTCTCGACCTAATCTGCCTAGCTCTAAGTTCTGTGTGGTGAATACAAGCTCTCAGCCATATACCCCAACTGAAAATAGCACATCTTGCTCAGTGAAAGCTTACAGGAAGTTTACCGGGATTAATCCTTAGGGGCCAATTCAAGTTGCTGCGATATTCCAGTAAACTTACAGTCTGGTATCTGCTGGGGGAGCAATTACTCAGTGGCCTTGCCATTGGATCATTTTGTTCAAATGATATATATTGTTAACTATCTGCTGCTTCGCGAAGCCAGCCACGGTTCGCAAAAATATAATGGCCGTTCTTCATGGATAGATCTGAATGACGGATTGCGAAGATGAATTCTGGAAAAAAGCCATTGCTGAGATAGGATTATTATATAGATATTAACTTAACTCCCTTTGTGTTTTATCTCATTAGTAAGATGCATGTATAACTTGATTTATTCCTGGTTTTGTGTTTTCCTGATATATTCTCGGCCCGTCGGCTTCGTAGTATCATATTCGTTCTAAGATATTTAGAGTAGCTTCTTCTCCCACCTGAGAGGTTGGAAGATATGGATGGAATGGTTTCAGCAGAGGATGTCATGGCTATAGTAAATATCGATGGTTTAATAATAGAAATACATTAACCAGCTTTTGAATGCCGGCTATCGGTGACACTCCTCTTTCAGCCTTACCCGCCGGATCTCAGCAGGCCCGTATGTAAGATCAGCACTAGCTCCTCCGAGCGGGGAGCAATTCTCGCAACTTCGGATAGCATCGGTTCATGAATTACCTATACGGGGTCCAAGGCTAGCTGCTAACGCCTGCGACTACTTGCTGTCAAACTGATAGCTCCCTCGAGTGAAACGAATGTATTTCGGCGATTCAAACTCATCGGACAATAGACATCATACCAAACCAAGTCAGGCTGTGGATCTGAATCTGAGAACAGTGCATCAGGGTTCAGGGGGCTAGTGAGCACTAGCTCTTAGTAATATCACTGGCGTCTGAGCCCCAGCGAACAGTCTTACCTGGGCCCACCTCACGATGCTGACCGTCGTAGCAAAAGGCTCAAAGGTCTGAAGAGCGGTGACTCGAGCGGCATATCCGTATGGGCCAACGTAATCGGAACCGGCAAGGTAGCTTATCCTCCATTACAATTCTCGCGGCCCCCAATAGTAAGCCTTTACCAGCCCCGTACTACCACGTAGCACTTGTAAATGGTTGGATATGTTCAAGTAGAATATTATCTGGTGAACCATCATGCATGAAAAGAAAGTCTTATGCGAAGAAAAACCATGCTGGAGATATTTCAAGCCCCGTGCGGCAACCATTGAAGCCCTCACTAAACACAATTGGCCAATTTATAGCTAGCCTTGAACATTTGGGGTCTGTTCTCGCACCACGCTTCTCAAGCGACGTCATAAACGGGCTAATTCCTACTCCGCAGCACTTGAGTAGTTATCGACAGCGCTCCAACGACCCTTTTCTCTACATTAGCTTAACATCAATACCATCACATGTGACGAAGCTTACGACGATCTTTACCCTTTTGAGCCGTGGTTCGGGTTGTCGGCTGATGATAGTCAGCGAGTTCCGGTGTAAATGGAGTTCTTGGGTGAGACTTTGGTCCCGAGAACCGGGGAACAGGGCTGAAGATCCTTTGGTCTTACGTGCATACGACGAGGATACGAGAACTTGGAATGGGTTGAGGTGATGGATATAAATGAGGTTGGGTTCCGCCATGTGAAAGAGGGGCTCTTTGATGTTTGCTCAAGCAGTTTCATCTTCTGTGCTAGGAGTGACCGCTATGGCTACAACAAACGGAACCAACGGCAATATGCCGCAGAAGACCCGTGAGGAAAGTAACCATCACATGGAGTCGTCAATCTGGAACGACGTCAAGTTCAGGCCTGATGATATCATCATCACTACCTACGCCAAGTCAGGCACAACTGTAAGCTGTCACTCTATTGCTCCGAGCCAGTATCTAATTATCGCGATAGTGGGTTCAGCAAATCGTCTCTCAGCTCATCCACCAAGGCGACCCAACCGTTCCAGCAGGCGCTCTCTCACCATGGGTCGACCTGCGCATCGTCCCCAAGGAGGCCATGCTAGGACTAATCGAATCACAAACTCACCGTCGCTTCCTCAAGACACATCTCCCTCTTGACGCTCTTGTCTGGAACCCCCAAGCCAAGTATATCTTCATCGCACGCGACGGTCGTGATATGGTTTGGAGTATCCACAATCATATGTATCGCGCTACAGATACCTTCTACAGCTTTTTCGAGAACACAGGTTATGAGGGCCAACCTCCTAAACGACCAAGTGAGAATCCCAAAGACATTTTCGATCAGCTTGTGAAGGACGACATGCCAAGTTCTCTTGGTTGGCCTTTCTGGAGTCATGTTCGTGGATGGTGGGAGCATCGTGACCAGCCTAACTTGCTTCTTGTCCACTTCAATGATCTCAAAGCTGATCTTGAAGGAGGAATCAAGAGAATTTCCAAATTTCTTGAGATTCCGGACATGCCGGACGATAAGTTCAAAGATGTCGTTGAGCATTCTACGTTTGATTGGATGAAGGAGCATGCGGAATTGGCGGCGCCGCCTCAGGCTGAGGTTGCTTGGGAGAACGGGGCGAAGGACTTTGTGTACAAGGGAACGAACTCGAGATGGAAGGATGTGCTTTCTGAGGAGGACTGTAAGGCGTACGAAGAGAGGGCGACGAAGGAGCTCGGAGAGGAGTGTGCGAACTGGCTGCAGCACGGAGGTTGGCTGAAGTGAGCCATAGTTGCAGAGAGTCATGATACGGGGAGGTTTCCAATTCGTTATGTATCATTTGAGATATGCGAGCCTACGTTTCATGGCTTAATATGTAAACATATGGATATTCATCTTTTGTCTTCTTTTCAGTGGAGCATAGCACCTTCATCATCGGCTATGTATGCCCTATCTGCGGATGACCTTTGGTTCAAGGTAGTAGTGTTTCAGAGGGCAAACGAAGCCATTCTAATCAAGAAATTCTTATGTAATGTTCTGTTTACTCAAAGCATTGGTTTGTATACAGATCTAGTAAATATCTGTACTGTTATAACTAGAAAAGTTCCATTGGACTAAAGAGACCAGGCTACATACATGTATATTCGCGAGAAGTTGTGGATAACCTACCCCGCTAAAGCGCGGACAGATTGTAGCTCAGACACTACTGCAATGAGTTAATAGTTGCTATAGTCATTTTGTAGGACGGCTCAAGAGCTCTACTAGTGACACATGCGTCTTACTCTTTCTACATTTAGCTTCTGTTTGCAAGTTTAGTAGTAAAGCCTGAAGAACAGCCTGTTGTTTTGCAGCGGCTAGCACTTGCTGACGTTGGATATGAGGTATGTTGTCCATTAGTTGCAACCTTTACAAATGCACCTATTCACGATGGGAAAATGGATGACGAATAATCCCACGATTTAATTGACGTTCTCTGTCACATCAAAGAAGCTTAGTTTGGGTTCTTGCACGATATTGGCTCGGTGTTTCTTTGTAAAACCTTCTGATATACATCTTCTTTAAAGCATCAAAAAGAACTGACCAGCCACAAGGGTTCGAGATGCAAGGATCGGCTCCATTTTCAACTAGATATCGATTCCTCGTAATAGGGCGACGTCAACGTGAGGCAAAATCAAGCCTGGGATTCCTAGTGGTGTCTAAAATATTAGTGTTAGTGAGGTGGTCGAATGGAAGTTGGGTCAATTTAATGAAGCGTGTTTCTTGCAATCGCATGACGTGGCGCCTTCCTAGCGGCGCTTGAAGTATCAGAATTGTACCGCCCGTGAAAAATGAGCTCCAATCTTCGATAGCAATAAGGCGGATCATGGCGGTGAAAGTCTGACATATCGACGTACCTAAGGTCAGCTTTGTGATTTTGAAGGAATTCGAGTACAGCGTCTTGGTTATTGTAAATAGCAGCTTGAAATGCGTTTTTAATGCGCAAACCTGGAGCGTTCACATCAGCACCTTTATGCACGAGATGTGTAACGATATTCAAATGGCCGAAGAAGGAGGCAGCGCAAAGGGCAGTGCCATAGAGTCCTCCTTGGGCATTCACATCAGCACCTTTATGCACGAGATGTGTAACGATATTCAAATGGCCGGAGAAGGAGGCAGCGCAAAGGGCAGTGCCATAGAGTCCTCCTTGGGCATTAACATCAGCACCTTGTTCTATCAGATATAGAACAATATCCAAATGGCCGAAGATAGAGGCAAGATAAAGAGCAGTACGAGAATCTCCTTCTTGGGCGTTGACAGCCGCACCTTTGCTTAATAGATACTTAACAATATCCAAGTGGCCATACTGGGAAGCACATTGAAGAGCGTTATCGGATCTTCTTGTTCGGGCGTCAATATCAGCACCTTTTCCCAGTAAGAATACAACAATATTCAAATGGCCAGAGCTCGAGGCAGCTTGAAGGGCAGTGCCATATCGTGTTTGAGTATTGACATCGGCGCCTTCCTCCGCTAGATGCATAACAATATCCAAATGGCCAGAGTCCGAGGCAAAAAAAAGGGCAGTGGCAACACTTGAATGAGCGTTGACATCAGCACCTTCCTTAATCAGGAGCTCAATAATATCTAAACGGCCAGATTCACTGGCAAGTTGGAGGGCATTGCCCCAATATTCTTGTTGGGCGTTGACATTGGCGCCTTCCTTAATCAAAAGTGCAATGGTATCTGTATGACCAGCTTTGACGGCAGTACAGAGGACATCAAGTGTTCTTCCTTTAGCGTTGACATCAGCACCTTCTCGAACTAAAAGCGCAACGGTTTCCAAATGGCCAAACTCAGAGGCAGGATGGAGGGCAGGATCAAGCCTCCACGCTGTAGTATCCCCCTTGGCGCTTGCGTCTATAAGCTGCTTGACGCAGCTTTGGTCCCCAGACCAGCTTGCATAAAACACTTGATCATGCTTTGGTAAACGACGCCTAAGCCATCCGTGCTTATCATTCATCCTTGTTTCAATGAATTTCCTCCATCGTTTGAAGAGTACGTGGTTCGAAAAGAGCTCCATTGACAAGTGTGTGAAGGTACTGAGCCTTGACCCGCGGCAGGAGGCATCACGCAACCAACTGTCCACAGCAAATGGCAATAGATGATGTGTCCTCATCAGCTCTTTGTCGGTCAAGGAACAATCCATTTCCAGGAAGTAGACAAGGCATATTTCTGTAATGGTCAACCTTGCGGTAGACTCGATCAATAACCCGTCGAACTCCGTCCTGGGGCAGGATAATATAAACTCTTTCACGGACGAATGGGCTAATTGCAGTACTAATGCCTCATCATACCATGTCCATTTCGTATCATATAATCTATTGTGCATGAGGAGTGGATGGATAGAAACAGCGACAAATAATGTAGAACAAAGTGACGATATCTCAGCTGGTAATGGCATACGTTCTTTCATAATGAATCGTGAACCGGGTGGCGCTGTAAGATTTATCGCGAGAGCATCGACAGCAGCTTCGAGCTCCATTGGGATGTCCGAGTACGCTAGACACTGAAGAATTCGAATGACATATTTCCTTCTAGTACTTGTAAGTTCGTTCAATAGTCGGTAATATGTCTCTTGAAGAGTCGTTGGAAGAGTCTCAAGGGTTGTATTGACTTCCTCTTTGTTGATGCAGTCTTTCAAGCGCTCCAATTGTAGAGAGACCCAACGAAACCTTTAAATCAATCGTTAGCTTTTCTAAATAAGATTGAGGACCTTTGGGGACTTTACACTCCATCTGCTTTCGCAGTCAAAGTGTTCACGATGTTATCCTGGATTGATGTTTGCCCGTGCCAGCGACGAAAGCTCGTGGACTTGGTCACAACATCACGGACATAATGAGAAATATCTCGACCCAAGTTGTCTGTTCTGAGAGAGATGATACTGTCAGAATCAGCCCATGTTTCGATAGAGGTCTCTATGTCATGTTCCGCGCGGCTTGTAACGAGGAGATGGGTGTTGACTGGCCCGTTGCGAAAGCTTTCTATCCAGGCCAATAGCTCGCATCGCTGGGTGCTCCGTTTCTGGTATTCATCCAGTGCATCAACCAGGATAAAGGCCTCTCCCACAACTGCAAGCATGTCGCGAAAGGTAGATTTCAACTGTTCTACAGTTGCTTGACTACTCCCGCCACCACAATTCGAATGGAGTGAAGTGATTGAATGTCGAGTTTCCTGCCGGCTACGGTAAAGCTGGTTGATCAGAGATCGAAGAATAGCGTCAAGAGACTGCTTTTGGTGGTCTGTGAATGTTATATAGAAGTAAAGTATTGCGCAGTCGCGAAGTTGGGGGAGAGGGCTGTTTCGTATATCTTCAATGACAGTCGAGCTTAGAATAGTCTTCCCTGTACCGGAATTCCCATTCAGCCAGAGAAAGGAATTCATCTGGGACTTCCAGGTGAGATATCGAGGGTTGTTTAACAACCACTGCCCGGTACCTGAGTGGCATGCTTCGCGAGCCTTGTTGTGATCGACAGATGGATCAGCTGGATTGAGCCATCTCGATATAGCATTGTCGTGAACGCTGGACGAAAGAGATCTTATGTCACGACTGCTTTCCGTGGCCATCTGGTGAATATCATCAACCATTTCATTCACTATTTATTGCTATTAGCTTCCAGTAATCATATATTAGCTATTATACCGCATGCTTAATCACTCACCCTGTCCCAAAAGAGCTTCAATTCGTTCCTCCTTCTGCACGCTGCTCGGAGCTACTTGAAGAAGTAGGTCCTTGGTATAGGCCGCGGCGGCCATAGCCGCATACTCTTGCCACTCATCGTTCTTATGTGAATCAGAATAGTCACAGATCCCCCTAATGACCACGCACTGGAAGTGATTCATCAGCCCTGCAGCTTCCATCTCAAAGCACAAGATGCCATGCTTCGATGCGAGCTTATCGCGTAAAAGTGCATCCTTCATCAATTGGTTGCCTGAAGCTATCAAGCCGTAATGAATGGCAGGATTGTTTTCGTTCTCGCCTCGTTCGTCTCTGTGTACCAGCTTGTCATCGCCGCAAGAATTGCTACAGACTACGCCCTCGCCTCCCTCATGAACGAAGTCTGCTTTGTATAATCTGTCGGTGGAAGCCTCTGGCCTCTTGTATTTCTTGCCTAGTCGTTTGTATTTTCGGAGTGCTTTATCGATGTTGCTGTCAATGCTGTGACCTTCCATCTCATACCTAGCGTGCAGAGCACTCATAGCTGTTAGGAACGCCATAGATGGTTGGTTCAAATGACCAGTAACAGTGAATTCCTCGCCATGGATCGCTCTTCCGTAGTCGTACTGAATGACGCCGCCACTGTTTCGACCTACAGATCCAACAACAATATCACCCAGGCGGATATCTTTCGTGCATGGGACGCCACCACCAATTCCGACCATGAGCACAGCTCGCAGGTTAGAAAACGTCCGAGTCATGTCTTTCAAGGCAGCTGCGGCATTGACCAGACCGTATTGGCCGTACGGCAAGACTGCAATGACAACATTGTGCTTTCCAATTCTGCCGAGCGTGTAGTTATTGTCGTCGTTAATCGCTGCGTTATCAACAGGATCGTGGGGAACATCGAGAAATGCTTTGGCTGCGATGAGCTCTTTGGTCAAAGCACAGATCCAGCCAATTGTATATTCCTCAGCCTCGGGCATGATGTGTTGCTTTGTTGCCGCGGAGGGCGAGCGAGGTGTATGCTGCTGAATGAACGTGCCAAATATGCTCTCCGAGAACAACATGCGACACAGGAGGGATTAGATATTAGAACAACCAGGAATGGCGGAATGGCAGTAGAAGTTACCAGGTGTCTTCGAGCCTCATGAACCAGGCCACTATGCATCACAGCCTGCCTCTGAATTACCGCCGGCGCGTAAGCACAGCCGTGATTTTTGCCCAAGCCTGCATATTATGGCGTTGCCGGGCGCTAAATCCAGTAGGGTCTTGCATAATACGACCATTCAGCCCGACTTGGCACCCGCATGAAATTTACAGAACAGCCTATCACACTTAGCCACATATTCCGGTGGCTGGCAGTCAATCCAGCTGAAGTTGTGAGCGCATTGTTGCAGGCATTGTGATGCTGCCTTTTAACCAATCACTTTGGGGGGTCTTGCTACGAATTACATTATCTTGGGGAGGCAAGAAAACTTAGGACCTTTATCCTGAGGGACGAAAAGACTTAGAAAAGTTTAGTGTATCTTATCAGTAGGCCTTTAGACCAGTTCATTGTGACACTCTGCTTTGACGTCAGAAGTTTCATTACCCCCGACCGAGGGATTACCTGCTGCAGCCACTGTAGCAACTCTTTCTCATTCGGGAAAATTAGTGAATGCGGCAACGCCGCAAGCAATTTGCATCTGTGCCTATGGTCATAACCTGGGCCTTAAAGGTTTCAGTGGTATAGATTAGGTTGGAGAACATCTATATCTATTATGCTTAAATTACTCTTAACCAGACAGCAGTCTGGACAAAGCTCCAAATGACTAGCCCTGCTGCCAAAGCACAGTCTTATCTCCAATAATGCTAACCTTATCAATCTCAACCATCTCACTATCCGTAAGCCTCCATCCAAGCGCCTCAATAGCACACTTCGCCTGCTCAACGTTCCTGATTCCAACAACTGGCAGGACTCCCTTGCTAATATTATAGTTCAACGCAACAGCAGCAATACTCTTGCGCCGTCTCTCAGCAACTCTCTGCAAAGTCTCAAGTACAGGCTCAAGGTCTTCCATCTTATAGCTGCTGAAACGGTGTGACTTGGGCGGCGGGTTATTCTTGGTGTACTTGCCAGTCAATCGACCCTGGGCTAGGGATGAATATGACTGGAATATCATGCCGCTAGCTTTGCACTTCTCGATGTTGCCGGTGAGTTCGGGGTAGCGACGGAGGATGTTATACTCGCATTGATTGGTCGCGAGAGGAATGTTGAACTTTGCAAGCTCGTCATTGATCTTCTGAACGTCTTCAACATCATAGTTGGCTACGCCAATTGAATGGGCGAGGCCTTGTTCAACGCATTGAGCCATACCTTCGGCAATAGTGGCGATGCTTTGCGGATGAATTGGGCCATGGACTAGGTAAATGTCGACGTATTCGAGGTTCATGCGCTGAAGACTGGCCTTGAGACTCTTAATTGGCGCGTCGACGGGATGTATAAAGTTGGCAGCCTTCAGAGGAGTGCTGAAGTATTTCGTCTGTATAACAATGCTTTCGCGAGGAATATTCTTGACGAGTTCTCCGATTATCCTCTCACTCTCTCCGTCACCGTATGCCTCAGCTGTGTCTATAAAATTGATACCAGCTTCATATAGTGTCTTCCAAGCCAGGATGACATCAGGAAGCTGTTTCTCATCCCACTGCCATGTAGACTTGTCGCCCCACGACCAAGCGCCAATACAGATATGCGAAGCCTTCACAGGCTTTTGAGGACTCGGAAACTCAACACGAGAACTGGGTTCTGGGCAGTATGATGTAGGAAGAACGTTGGCACCGGCAGTTTCTGGGTCTGCCCAGTTAGGTTTCTTCGAATGCATGCCCGATACAGCGGACATGCCTGCTGAAAGGCCAGCTTGTAGTGCTTTATCCATATCGAAAGAGTGCGGGAATACTTGGCGTATGTGGAGAATAAAGCTTTGCGGAACTTGGCGGAAAATCCCACGAAAGAGATCAAGCTACTTTTTAATCATTCCTGCTATTATAGACCATTATACCTATTGAGTTGCCATTGATGATTTTATGATGACAGTGCCAATGCTTCATCAAGTTATGTCAGGTTGTTTACGTTTGGGCAGGGATTTTTGGAGTCATGATGACGCTACTCCAATTCTGCTATCGACTTTTCATAAACTGAAACATGGCGTGACAAACGAGGATGCGGCAATTATTAATACCATGATAAGACAATCTCTACCTACGGTTCAATGACGTTATTGTTCGCACATATGTTGCCCCGTATTAACAACTACGCATACCAGAAAGTTGCGTGGTTCTTATGACTTAGCTTGAATGAATGACGTCACATGTTTACATCCTCGTCTTCACATGCCAAAAGACGCTGCAAATAAACTTCCATTCTAGCAGCAGCATGAAATATAAACCAGTCTCATACACCTTCCTTTGCAGTCTATCCAACGAACTTTGACATACTGCTATTTCGACATCGCCAAGATGGACTTCAACGATCCCAAAAACACAAAGTCTTATTCCGATGCGCTAAAGGTCGATCCTAATTCTATTATTACGACTTCAATTGATACAGTTCCGGTGACTGTTGAGCGAAAGCCATATCAGCCGGGGATCGACAAGCCCAGACTGGCCCATGCAGGTAAGCATCCGCAGCTGGTATTGGAGATGTTGGCTAACTTACAACTCGCAGGCGTTGCAAGAGCTAACCTTGCTGCTACTCATGAGCGTCCTGAAGGAACGACTGTTGATGACTGGGCTGATCGACATAGCGATCAAACGGTACGCTTTGTAAATACTCGGCAGACCTAAGTACTGATGTCTTTCAGGTTCTGCAGCAGCATTGCGACTTCTTTGATAAGGTCCTTCCCTCTTCCATGATCGTTTCGATGTGAGACTAATGATCTCAAGGATCACGATGGCGTGATCTGGCCACTCGACACTTTCAAAGGTTTCTACCGACTAGGCTATGGAATCATTCTATCTATAATCTCCGTTCTCGTCATTCACGGGAATTTCTCTTATCCGACGCAGTCCTCGCTCCTCCCTGACCCTTTCTTCCGTATCTATATCGACAACATTCATAAGGATAAGCATGGCAGCGACACGGGAACTTATGATACCGAAGGACGCTTCATTCCACAGAAGTTCGAGGACATTTTCTCCAAGTATGCGGAAGGTCGTGATTATTTGACCATATGGGACGTGAGTAATTTGATGAAGGGGCAGAGGTTGATCGCTGATCCAATTGGATGGGGTGGTGCTTTCTTTGAGTGTAAGAAAAACCCATTGGCGTCTTTTGTTATTATTGCAAGACTAACTTCTTTTACAGGGCTGGCCACTTACATATTGCTATGGCCGGATGATGGGCGTATGATGAAGGAGGATGTCAGAGGGATCTACGATGGGAGCCTTTTTTATAAGGTCGCTGCTCGACGAGCCTCGAAGTAATGGCCTCCACTATCGTACGAGTACTAAGCTGTCCCAAGGACGTGTAGCTATGTCTAATGTAATGGAGAGTCATTTGTGTTGGGTGCTGCCATATCTTAGAATGAACAGCCAAGAGGCTTGGTGTTAAAACCAATTTAAGTATTTATTCACTAACTGATCAGAGTCTCTTTATTTACATTTTCAACCTACTCAAAGGCATAAATTACTAATAATAGCTTTTACCTGCAAAGGGTGCATACAAGGCTGGCACGCAGGCACACAGTGAGGCTGAGCAACTGCAGCCAACGTGGCGACATTCTGTTGGTCATGCAGCTGAATTTCCCCAACTGCTTACATGTTTCAGAGGTGAAGCCTAACTTCAGTATTCTTTTGCTATATGCACGATTAATCTGCTGTACTATCAACACTTGTCATGGCCTATATATTCTGCATCTAATGAGTTTATTATGAGCAATTCATCGTGCCTTTGGGCGAAAGCTCGTGAGAAGCTTCCAGCGGATGTGCGAGACTGGTTAGCCTCCCTTGAACAAGGCATACAGCTCAACGCGACAGGGACCGAACAGATCGATGCACTCATCAAACAGACAGCACAAAAGCAGCAAGAGCTTGGAAGGACCAGTCACAGGTTCAAGAAGTACTTTGACAACATAATCCGTTGGTTGGATAAGTTCAAAGGGATTGGCGATGTCGTCTCTTATTTTGACCCTGTGCATGCGGCCCTTCCATGGGCAGCCTTTCGATTCATATTGCAGGTATTATATGCCCCGATTCCCATGGCCTGATTGGCAATCTAACTTCTTGTAGGCTATATTGGCCGAACGAGAGCAAGCAGATACCGTCCTTGAACGTCTTGCCTCGACCCCGCACTTCGTCTTTTCTGGTCGCGTTCTAGAGATTGTCTACACACAAGAGTCCATGCACATCGGAGGGACTCAAAATGAGGTCAAACTTAGTCAACAAGGCCTCGATAACTTGCGCGAGGAACTCATCAAGCTTTACTCGGCGCTGCTCAGTGCTCTCAAGTATTGTTACTTCATTTCCAGCCAGCATAAGGTCAAGCGCAAAGCCACGGCGATATTTAATTCATCCGAACTAGTGAGCATCCATGAGGACCTGGAAGCACAACACAAAAAGGTCATAGATCGCGGAGAGGACTGTCGAAAAATCCTGAGTCATACCTTATCCCGCAAATCTCTCGACTTGCTCAGAAGCATCCAGCCATCTCTTACTGAAATAGGGGATCGAGTCCGAGAATTACTGGTGCGAATTGACGAATCTGAACGATGCGAAACTCTTAAAAGTATTTCTGCCATTTTATATCGGGCTCACCACGAGGAAGTCAGTGGCAAGCGAACGGCGGGCACCTGTGAGTGGATATTGAAAAAGGAGAAGTTCATTGGATGGGAGGAAAGTGGCTCATCAGTAACCATTCTGTATGGAAATCGTAAGTGCACCAACTCTCCAGTTCATCCTTATTTGTGGCTGAGAAGTTATAGCTGGGGCCGGCAAGACGTTTCTCATCTCAAGAGTAGTCGACTATTCTATTGGGAAGGCTGAGACGAGTGAGGCATTGGCCTTTTTCTATTGCAAGAGGGACGAACAGAATCGAAGAAATCCTCAGGATATCCTCCGCAGCATCCTTCGCCAGCTATCTAATCCAGTCAAGGACGTTGAAAGGGGAACGATTCACGTCGCTCTTAAAGATCTGCCAAACAGACTTGCACTCAATGGTACAACCTTTGATGTACCAACCTGCGAAAATCTGATTGGAAAGCTTATCGAAAGTTATTCCAAAACTACGATTATTCTGGATGCCCTTGATGAGTGCGATAGAAATACTCGGGAGGAGCTGATGAGAGTCCTGAGCAGCCTCGCAAATGGCAGCTCAAAATTCCGCGTCTTTATCTCCAGCAGACATGATGAGGACATTCTACGTCATTTTAGGGGTACACCTTTCATGGAGATGGAGGTAACAGACAATGAAGAAGATATCTCCTGTTATGTGGACGATAGGCTGTTTCGAGATTCTCGCTGGGCCCATCTAAGTCCCGAGCTTCGGGAGGAGGTCAAAGCAGTGTTTCACGAAAAAAGTCTAGGCATGTTTCAATGGGCAGCACTGCAGGTAGACCAGATTCATCGGCTCAGAATATGGAACGAGAAGAATATTAGGGAACAAATCCAGATCTCACCTACCGGACTCAAAGGTGCTTACGATGTTGTCTGGAATCAGATGCAAGAGATGTCCTCGTACGAACAACAGCTAGCTAGGCGAGCCTTGCAATGGGTTCTGTGCGCATTCAGACCATTAATGCCTTCCGAACTGTCGCTCGTGATGCAGATCGATCCCAACTCCGTTTCGACAGAAGCTGATACGATTTTCACCCCGGAGACTATCCAGAGCATCTGCGGAAACTTGATTGTCTACGATCGGAAGTCGAATGTTTGGCGATTCTCACACTTGTCGGCACGAGAATACATCGAGAGGCATCATTACAGCATGTTTGAATCACATCACCATGTTGCTATTTCTTCTATTAAGTTCCTTGAAAGAGATCTAGTCAGGGTGCCACCAAGTCCGGAGTCACACATGAAACATTTTCTCCGGGTCGCTGCACAAAAACGACCTGATCTAGCTGATCCTTGTTTTAAATTTACAGTTCGCTGTCCCTATATAGTTAAGCATGTACTTTGGCATGCTCATGAGTTGGATTCGCCCAGGTTCAGAGACTCTGAACTCTCGAATCTTTTACGGAACTTCTTCGAACCGATTTCAGAAGGTAGCCGGACTTTCCAGGCTTGGAGGTGTCTCTCAGTAAAAATGGAGATCCGGAGAGCTCTCCTCGTGAGAAAAGGCCTGGGATATTCATCTCTGCAAATAGCATCGACACCCCTCCAGGTAATGTCCATCCACGGACTGTTTCACATCCTGAGAGACTTGTGGGAGAGAGCGGGGGACAAGCTCAACGTATTCCCTATGTTGTCACCATCTCCCCTTACCCTAGCTATTCAGAATCGGCATGAACCCATCTGGAAGTTCATATTGCTCGCAAAAGCGAAAGTTGATAACGGCATCCCGGTACCCCTGATAGCAGCAATACAAGTCGACGACATGGAAGCTTTTGATGCACTGCTTGAAGCCAAGGCAGATGTGAACGGATTTTATAGCTTTGTTCAGACTGAAAGGCTTTCCCCGGACACTAATAAAATGAGACCAGATACACCTCTGAAAGCTGCGTTGAGGCCTTCAAGGAAGCCAAATCGAAGGTACTTCCTACAGAGACTGCTTGACAGAGGTGCAGACGTCAATTTCAAGACAGGATCTCGTACTAATTTGGAGCTCGCTGTCCAGTATGCCGATGAAGAATCCGTTAGAATTCTTCTCGACACAAATACAAAGGTGCGCAGTCCAGACCACCTCCTTAGGTTGGCGGCTCAGAACCGTAAATCCAACCTCGTTCCATTATTCGTGAAGCTTGGCGCCAATATTGAAGAGCCGTTTGAAGGGGTCTTACCGTTAGTATGGGCGTTGAGGGAGGGAAATCTACCGAACGTTCGATCCTTGTTGGAGATGTCGGATACACGAATTGACCTGTCTTGTCAAGAGCATAGGGAGGCAATTCTCTCAGCCCTATCGAAGCGCGATAGAAGGAATATTTTCCCTCTTCTCTTTGAATCTAACCCTTATATCAATTGGAGGGACTGTGAGACCGATACCCTAAGCAGGGCCGTAATCTCATATCCCAAATATGAGTATGAACTCCGTGGTCTCGGCCTCGATGGGTCTAATTCCGCGCTTCAATGTGTCAAAAGAACAGCACACTGCCAGATCAGCTTGTTCGATACTTTGCTCAACGCCGGAGCAGGCCCATCTGTCAGCGTTAATTTCGGCTCTGGGGGTCCATTGACTGCAGGTGCTTTTCATGGTAGATTGCATCACTTCCGTGCTCTTCTTGATCAGGAGAAGCTTCAAGTCAAACAAGAACAGAGAACTCTGTTTCGAACTGTTTTGTTCATTTTGATGAGCGGACGCCTAGGTATCGAATCTTGGAAATCTCATGATAACCGGCGGAAGCCCTACGGTAGCGAATACCTTTGTCCAAAACATCTAGAGGTCCTTCAACTCCTGTTTGATGGAGATTTGAACGTTTACATTCCAATCTATGACTTCCTAGATCCGTTGATTCCACTCGTTTATATCAATGGGGAAGGCTATGAAATCAACAATCCATGTCACTTGTACCGAAAAGGTTACTATGGATATTTTTCTCGACTTTGGTTCTCTATCATGTGGAATCTACAAAATGGCACATTTCCACAGCTTCCTCTGCGTTCGCAACTTCTACGATGGCAGTTTCCGGGAACATTACCTCACCAATTGTCTATTGTCACAAGGCTGACGGCACTTTCTAGAGCTCGGCCAACCTACTTCATCAAGCTTTCCATGCGCCGCAATCGCTCTCAGTTCATTATTGTTCCGGTACAGCAGGAGTTTCGCAAGCCACTGAGCCAGAAATCGGGCGATAGGAGATGGAAAAAGTACAAGCCTGAAAGCTTTGGTTTCAGGGGATTCACTCAGGTACCAGACAAAGGGGTTGGAACTGGATTATCAAATACTGAAGTTTATGTTGCATCTGGCAAGGTTGAAGCATATTGCAATTCTCGGTATACTAGGAATATTGGTTGGGCTCTCCTTGCGTCTTTGGTCGGATTGTTTTCTTTCTTCATTGCCCTCTTGCTGTCAACTAGAGTATAGTTAGTATTTTAAGCCTTTTGAACAACAATTGAATGCATAAACCTGGAAGGCTGTTCCAGTTTCTTGAATCGTCTAAAAATTTGCTGTCGGTATTGATTGTGGTTTTTGCTTGAGACAAGTCTTAAAGATGAAGATATCGTAACGCATAACCTTTTCTATCAGACGCTACCAACTCTGCGCCCAGACTGTCCGACACATAAGTTTTGGAGCTATTATAATAAAGCATTTATTCATCACTCATGCATCGTAAAAAGGTTTATAGAGTATTAGAGAGTTCTCTGAGCTTTTCTTAAGGGACCAACGCATCGAAGACGGTTCTATATCAGAATTTCTAACTCGAGCAGTGTAAAACTTGACTAACCTACACTCCAACTCACCTTCAGAGGAGTTACATGAAGTACAGAGATGCGTGGTAATAACCACAGTATCTATAGATATGTGTTATTATGAAGAATTAAAATCTCATCATACAGATTCAATTCGCGAAAAGCACCGCATAGCTGAGTAACTGAACAGCTCCGGACAGTGAAGGACCAACCCTTTACAATCCCGAGTTTTCGCTCCACGGCCGTTCGTAGGATCAAGTCATCCTGCCCCCGATGGCCGATTAGTCAAACGTATGAAATTTCCGGTCTGTTTCCGACTTCTGATCATGTGTAGGGCTGTGCAATGCGATTCATGGAACGATTGTTATGATCCCTCTCGGTGTTTTGATCTCGGCTTATTCCAAGTCATCAATAAACAATATTATTCCCGCGCTATGTCCGATACAGCGGATAAATGTGGACACAGTCGCAGAAATATCCCGAGAATGCGACGGACAGTGAGATTCACTTTGTAAGCCGTGATATATGAAAATACCGAGATGACATACGATTGAAAATTTTGGCTGCACCAACGAAGTGAAACTGAATCTATAAAAGACAGTCAGGCCCTCCAACAATGGAACCTCATCAAGCATAACGATCATCTACTACACCTGCATAACCTCTCATTTGACAACAACCAAAATGGCCAGATATGCCAAGGACCAGCCAGCGGGCTTCACCAACGAAATTGAGAGAGTTGCAATCGTCGGCGTAAGTACACTCAGTCTTTGTCCCACTGAACAGCACTAACGAACAGGTCAGGCCGGGGGTACAGTCGGTTCTCACATCGCCAATGCACTTCTCCAAACTGGCAAACACACGATCACCGCTCTAACACGCCAGGGAAGCACTAACAGCCTTCCCAACGGCATTATTGTCGCACCAATCGACTATAACGACGAATCAACTCTGGTCGCCGCCTTGGAAGACCAGCAATTCCTCATCATAACCATGGCTCCCAACGCACCCAAGGACACGCATAGCAAACTAGCCCAAGCAGCCGCTAAAGCTGGAGTACCTTACATCATGCCGAACGGCTACGCTGGCGACATCGAACAGGTCAAACTCGGTGCAGACACCATCCTTGGACCGATTGCGAAAGCGAACAGAGATGAGATTGAGAGGCTCGGTATGAACTGGATCACAGTCTGTTGTGGATTCTGGTTCGACTATAGTCTTGCCGGCGGCGAGAACCGTTTTGGGTTTGACTTTGATAAGAAGACCCTCACGGTTTATGACGATGGGAATGTTAAGAACTCGACTTCTACGCTTGCGCAGGTTGGGAGGGCTGTTGCCAAAGTTCTGAGTTTGAAGGAACTCCCGGATGACGAGAACGACGAGAGTCTCACGGTATCGACCTTCTTGAACAAGGCCGTTTACCTGAACAGCTTCATCGTCAGTCAACGAGATCTCTTTGAGAGCGTCAAGCGTGTTACAGGGACATCTGGCTCAGACTGGACTGTTACTCATGAGTCTACTAAGAAACGGTATGAGGAGGGTATGGCGCAGGTTAAGCGAGGAGACATGTCTGGATTCAGCAAGTTGCTCTACGCAAGGGCCTTCTTCCCGGAGGATCCGAGTAATGTGTCAGCGAAAGCACAGAACAGTTTGCTTGGTTTGCCAGAGGAGGAGCTGGACGAGGCTACGAAGGATGGGATTGCTTTGGTTGAGGTTTTGAAGGGTCGTGGTGATCGCATGAAGCATTAGATAGAGGTGGAGGTCATGAGCTTGCACGCTTCGTTGTATTTAGTCACTCTACTCAACATTAAAGTCATTCCGCGTGTTTAGATCTAGATCTTTCCATTGTGACGGAGGATGAAAGGTAAATACATATAAATGCCGAGTCCGTGCGACGGGGGTTTCGGACTTTGTCGAATCCCGCTCCTTTCCGCTTTGTCGATTATCTATTCTCTGGAAATGGCTTAGGTTAGAAGGTATCTAACTTTGACAATCCCTGTCTAGATTAACACAATCAAGCCGTCGGACTTGTTTGAATGCTCCGAACTGTCCTTTACTGCATGTAGTCCAAATTTATCAAGACCGCATATGCCGCTATAAACCCTCCAAAGTAATTTGAAAGGTACGTTTGTCAGCCCTTTAACAATTTCCCTAACTAAATCTCAACGCAAGGTTCACTATGTCCGTGAGCATCAAAACAAACGGTGTCGCCATCATTGGTGCCGGCTTAGGGGTCGGTCTAGACTTGTCGTGAATGATGCGTGTTCAAGACTAACGACGGTTACAGGGCACCGCTCTCGCCCTAGCTTTGCATCTCCAATCTATTCCATGTCGTATCTTCGAGGCCAGGGGCGCACATTCGGACATCCTTTCAAGCGGCGTGACGCTCACACCTAACGGGTGCCGAGTCTTCGATGAGCTAGGGATTTTGAGTCGCTTGCAAGAGAAGAGCTACATCTGCGAATATACACGCAGATGACAAGACCGTGAGGAAGACGGGGATTGCTTTGGATGGCCCGTACGCTCACCCTTGCTACTGTCTCTATCGGCTCACCCTCCTTCAAGAAATTAAGATGGCCCTGGCTGAGAGGAACTTACCGATCTTCTATGATATGAATTTCGAGATAATAATCAGCGATACGCCTGAAGGGGTTGTCTTCCAGGTTGGAAACGGGACTGAACGCGCCGCAATGGTGATCGGATCTGACGGTATCCATTCAACTTTGAGACGCCACGCCACGGATCTTAGTCCGGTTTATACTAATCTGTTATGTGTATATGGGCATATTCCAACAGAGTCAGTGGAATGGCCCGATCAGGACTTTGCCGCTGGTTGTACGATCCTAGGGAAGCCTCGCAGCCTTTTCATGGTCCCTGAAGTGGCAGATGGATCAGATCTCATGATTGGAACGCAATTTGCGTATCCAGAAGCCGATCGAAAAGGTTGGGAGGCTCTCGCCTCCGACCCAACATCTCTGTCCGCTTTATTACGGAAGAATTATGATCAATGGCATGGCACAGCGAGACTTGCTATTGATGAATTATGCAAACGCCCGGAGAGCATACTATGCTGGCCATTCTACGCCCTGCCTAAACTACACAGCTGGTCGTCATCTTCTGGAAAGGTTATCATGATAGGGGACGCTGCTCACGCCATGCCAGCCTCGTCGGGACAAGGGGTGAACCAGGCCCTAGAAGATGCTTTCTCCCTGGCCAAGATCCTATCCTACGAATGGAATGATGAGGTTTGGCCTAAGGTTCTGAGTGCTTGGTAGTCGTGGCGGCAGGATAAGATCGACAGGATACATGAGATGATGCGGGCCACGAATATGATGAGGTCTTCC